>NC_053038.3:277920124-278564680 GCF_002575655.3 Aegilops tauschii subsp. strangulata | reverse complement strand
GCGTAGAGCGCGCTCTCTGCCGCCGACGTGCCCATGAGGCCGTTCCGTCGAGAGCTTGGAGTATCACCCAAGCCATACCAAATTTAGCCCTTGAACGGAACCAGTGGACCATCACGATGATGCCCAATCACCTAAACCTCCAGCCCGACCACTTCCTCGCCGTAATCGCTTGCCGGAGTTAACCCGTTTTCGGCAACCGCCTCGGGCCGGCTATAAATAGCGACCCCAAGCTCGCCTTTGACCAAGCACCACCCCTACACCTCACCAGAGCCGCGCCCAGCCACTAGGAGGACCTCGAGGAGGCATTCTTCCCCGACTCCGGCCGCCCCGATCCTCTTCGGGCTCCGGCACGATTCTCTCCGGTGAGGGCACCCTCGCCTCCCAAACCTTGCCCGTAGCCTCCTAGTGCTCCCACTCTTCTGACCCTAGCCTCAATTTGACGAGTGCAGCCCTCCCCGGCAAGATCCATCACCGCCCGAACCACCGTACGCCGGAGTGGAGGCCGCCGCCAACGTGGTGCCCACCGACCACCAACTCCACTACCCACAGATGCGGGAGAGCTCAGTGAGTCCGTAGGTACCCTCCCTTCCCCCTACCTCGCCGTGGATTGCCGCCGGTGACCACCGCGGCCCTCGGGCGCCGGGGGCTCTGTTTTGATTTTTAAACCTGACGGGTGGGACCCCCTCGTCAACCTCTCCCCTTCTTATTCGAACCGTTTTCTGAAAACGCCTTCGGGCAAAATACGTGTTCCTTTGGGGTTGGGGTATTTCTAACCGAAACGTTTTCTGTTTTTATAAACTAACCCCTGGAAACTTTCTGTTTCATCACAGATTAGTCCCTGAACTAAAACCTTTATAACTTTTAAACAAAAGATGATCTTGAGTTGATTCTTTTTCTGTCATCTTTGCTTTTCTGTCTAGTTTTTCAGCATATTTATTTGAAAAATCTTTGGAACAACTTTTATGCACACTCGGTATTTACGTTAGTATGCGATTTCTTTATACCGTAGATACCGGAGGAGGTGACGGGACCGCGAAGTTCCCCGAGCTAGACTCCGAGTACTCCGAACCAGGCAAGCATGTTTGAACCTTTGATATGATGAGTGTTTTGCATGTTTGCTTGAATAGTTAGTTCATGGCATGTTTATATGAGCATCAGTGAATGTTATATTGCATGCAAGGCAACTACCAGTATGCTTCGAAGCTTGATGCGATCTCTTGATAGGAGATGACATGATCATGTGGTGACATGAAAGGTGGTAAGATGGTATTGTTGAAGCATGCCAGTCTTATGTCAACTGTTAAACTCCGGTGTTAATGTGGATCAAGCCACATTACCGTCCGTCCCCTTTTCGTGCTGCCACATGTTTTCTGCAAAGAATACGGTTTAGTAAGTTTCAAACCTCTTTCCTTGTACACACCAAATAGAGGGGCCGTGATGAGGGTTCCATGGCCCTGGATTAAAGCCTGTCATCCGGTCAAGGGGCATGGGTGTTTCCGGTTGGGACCGAGAGGGGGGCACCCCTTAGAGCGCGCGATATAAATTTGATCCCATGCTACGCGAGGTTGTAGCCTCCCCGTCTTAAGGTTTTTCTTGAACGTTTCCTAGGGTGATTCCTAGAAGCGGAATGTGGAATGGGTGTGTACTGGTTAGATGTGTTCCTCCTAAAATACAGTAAACGGAACTAGTCCTTTGTGACTACTGAAATCCGTTGGCTGTGGTTAAAAAGTACAAACTCTGCAGAGTCAAAACCCATCCGAGTAACCGTGTCCATGGTCAAGGATCTTGGTCAACATATCCATATCAGTATCAGTATCAGTCTCAACGTCCGTTTCAGCGTCAGTCTCTGTGTCAGTCTCAGTAAAAATCCCCGGTGAACAAACATGAGTGGTAAACCAGGTTGAATGTTATTTCTGTGGATGGACTAACCAGTTTATTATTACGTACATGAGTATTTCCTTGAGATGATTTAAAATTCATGAGCTACTTGAATTTGAATAATGAAATATAAGCCCTTTATGTGATGTCGCTCAGACGTCCGACTGTGGCACTCTTGTTATTTACTTTTGATATAAGCCCTTTATGTGATGTCGCTCAGACGTCCGACTGTGGCACTCTTGTTATTTACTTTTGATATAAGCCCTTTATGTGATGTCGCTCAGACGTCCGACTCATCCAGAGTTCACACTCTACCAGCACAAGATCAGCGACAGCGTGTCTATGCACCAGGCCGCGGTGCAATTCAAGGGCGGACGTTCCGCGTCTCGCCACTTCCATTTTTTGGGAAGGGCCATGCCTACGGAGAGGCATGCCATGCAGATGGCTGCCCGTGAGGCGATAGCTCGTCTCCGGGATGCTCTTCCTACGATGAAGACTCGTCGCTACCGCTACCTACCATGCCATGTGCCATATACTTGTCACTATGCATTCGCTTGCCTAGGGGAGAGAGAGATGAGGCTATTGAGATGCTTGTTGAGTATCTCAAAGCTCTTGAGGCAGCATTTGATAACCTCATGGACGACCTTGTGGCTGCCCGTATGGACTCAGTTCAGGGCGGTTCCGCCAACAGGAGGGAGCTTCTCCACACGACACCACCACTGACCTACATCTCGTCCTCAGCATCCTATGCACCTGCCATTTTAGCCACCGCTCGCCGCCTTCCTACCACTGAGGAGTTTGACCAAGTCATTGCTCCTACTCCAATCAGAGCTGCACCACCTACCGCACCAGCACCGACTCCTCAATGCAGTACTTCACGCTTGGAGCCTATTAGTGAGGAGGAGGTTGAGTCTCCTGCACCACTGGGTCTTACCCTCGGCAGGCCGAGGGAAGTTTTCACCATCTCCGATTGAGTGCGCCTAGCAGCCATGCGATGTGCCAGCTTGTATGATATGTTTATATGTACATAGGTTTGGTGAGAAGTAGTTTGTGTGCGCATCATGTAGGAACTCGGAGAAGTGCACTAGCCTAAATAACATTTCAGGAATGTGTACGCACATCCTGAGTGATGTATTGTATAATTACGACTCGCGTGTAAGATATGTACTGAGCAGTCCTTCTCCATGCGCAATCTAGTATTTTTCTTGAAAAATCTTGGAGTCTTTAAAAATTCCGCCTTTGCAAAACTATTCATTTTTGCCACTCGGTTTTCTCATGAGTTTTGCAAAAATACACCGGAGTGGAAAATGCCTCGTCCCTGGACTCGTTCCATGCCAAGCCCGCCGGAAGAAAATTATGGTACCCAGACAGGCAACAATTTCACACAGGGGCAGTCAAGTCAGCAAGGCAGTGAAGCAGCATTTTCTCAATTATGCCGTCTTTATGAGCAAAGCCAGCAGCAGCATCAAGAAATGATGAACCATGTTATCAATATGGGAAATCACCGTGAACCATACCAGCAGCATTCCAAATTGTCTGAATTAGAAAAGACACGTCCCCCAACGTTCGCTCACACTGATAGGCCACTTGAGGCCGATGATTGGCTTCGAGACATTGAAAGGAAATTAATTATTGCGTAATGTTCGGACCGTGAGAAGGTACTTTATGCACCTCACTACCTCACTGGAGCAGTTGCATCATGGTGGGAAAATTTTCTACACATGCACCCCAATGAAAATAACATCACCTGGGAAGAATTTAAAGAAGGTTTTCGTGGGGCGCACATTCCCAGAAGCATTATGAAGATCAAGAAAAGGGAGTTTGATGACCTCAAGCAGAGAAGCATGACAGTGACTGAGTACAATAGTCAGTTTACTCAATTATCTCGTTATGCCAACGAAGAGCATATGACTGAAAATAAAAAGATGGAGAAATTTTTGGACGGTCTGGCGCCAGCACTTAAATGCCAGCTGGTCATACACACCTTTCCAGATTTCAAAACACTTGTGGACAAGGCTATTACATTGGAAAATGAGCGCCGCAGCTTGGAGGATATTCGCAAGCGCAAAAGGGACAAGACTACTCATGCTCGCAACAACCGGAACAAGACTGATTTTTAGAGAAATGGAGCGAACAAATCCACGACCAATGTTCCAAGCCCAACCAAACAATTTCATGCAAGGGACAAGGACTTTACGTATCTCCCAGGTGTTACTTGCTATGCTTGTGGAGAGGAAGGACACTATGCCAAACAGTGCCCAAAACCAAGGAACTCGGCCCCCAAGCCGAACAACGGTGGAAATAATCCAGCCCCCAAGCGTAACAACTTCAACCCCAATAACAATCACAAGAAGGGTCACTTGAACCATGTGACCAAGGAGGAAGCACATAATGCTCCGGATATCGTACTCAGTACGTTCCCTGTCAACACAATACCTGCCACGGTTTTGTTTGATTCTGGAGCTTCTCACTC
The DNA here is from genome assembly GCF_002575655.3 of Aegilops tauschii subsp. strangulata. Lineage (NCBI taxonomy): Eukaryota > Viridiplantae > Streptophyta > Magnoliopsida > Poales > Poaceae > Aegilops > Aegilops tauschii. The sequence continues at coordinate 278,560,329 of NC_053038.3, read as the reverse complement.
GTTCATTTCAAAGAGTTTTGTTTTGCAACATGATTTTTCGATGCTTCCCTTGGAAAAATCCATGATCATCAAGTCCCCCGGGAATAAGCAAATCACTCAGAGTTACTGCCAAGGTGTGGTTATTCAAATTGAGGGATTAAAGTTTCAGGCAAATCTCATCGTTTTGGAAAATAAAGGACTGGATGTTATCCTAGGAATGGACTGGTTAACCACCAACAAGGGATTTATCGACTGCTTCAATCGGACTGTAATTCTCACTCATCATCACGGCAAGACGATAAAAGTTGCAGCTCAAGAAAGACCAATGTCACGACAGCCAAAGTTGAACAAGGTGGACATTTCAGAGTTAAGAAAAGTTCCAGTGGTGTGTGAGTTCCCTGACGTATTTCCCGAAGAACTACCAGGCATGCCACCAGACCGGGAAATAGAGTTCAGCATTGAACTAGCACCTGGAACCACTCCCATTTACAAGAAACCCTATAGAATGGCACCCTCCGAGTTGGTAGAATTAAAGAAGCAAATAAAAGAATTACTGGACAAAGGGTTTATACGGGCCAGCTCCTCACCTTGGGGTTCACCAGTATTATTTGCAAAGAAAAAGGATGGGACACTGAGATTATGTATAGACTATCGAGCACTCAACATGGTCACCATCAAAAACAAATATCCGATGCCACGGATAAATGATTTATTTGACCAGCTCGCACAAGCCAAGGTTTTCTCGAAAATTGATTTAAGATCGGGGTATCACCAATTAAAGGTACGAACAGAAGATATCCCTAAGACAGCATTTACCTCCAGATATGGATTGTATGAATTTACAGTAATGCCGTTTGGACTGACAAACGCCCCCGCATATTTTGTCCATCTCATGAACAAAGTGTTTATGAAATTTATGGACAAATTTGTTGTGGTGTTCATTGATGATATTCTGGTATACTCAAAGACACCGAAAGAATTGTACTGGGAGAATTAAGGAAACATCAATTATACGCCAAATTCAGCAAATGTGAATTTTGGTTAAGACAGGTTGGTTTTCTAGGCCATGTATTGACCCAAGAAGGTGTTGCCGTAGACCCAGAAAAAGTCAAGGCCGTACTTGGCTGGAAACCACCAGCCAACGTAACAGATGTACGAAGTTTCCTAGGAATGGCTGGATATTACCAAAGGTTTATTGAGGGTTTCTCCACCATAGCAAAACCAATGACACCGTTACTCAAGAAGGATAAGAAATTTGTATGGACTGAAGCGTGCGAGAAAAGCTTCCAAGAACTCAAAAGGAAATTAACAACAGCACCGGTATTGGTTGTGCCAGACATACACAAAAGTTTTGAAGCGTATGGTGACGCATCCTGGAAGGGCCTCGGGTGCGTATTGATGCAAGACGGCAAAGTTGTCGCATATGTTTCCAGGCAACTACGAAAGCATGAAGAAAATTATCCTACTCATGACTTGGAGTTGGCAGCAGTCATCCATGCACTCAAAGAGTGGAGGCACTTTTTCTTGGGAATCGTTGTGAAATATATACGGATCATAAAAGCCTCAAATATATTTTCACACAACCAGAACTCAATTTACGGCAACGACGCTGGTTGGAATTAGTCAAAGATTATGATGTTGGCATTCACTACCATCCAGGAAAAGCGAATTTAGTGGCAGACGCTCTTAGTCGAAACCCCAGCTCGGGCAACGACAGTCTACAGAACTTGAGGCCTGAATTTCAGCAGGAGTTTGCCAAACTCAACTTAGTGATGGTCACTGAGGGCAACGTATCAAATCTGGAAATACAACCCACCCTAATGGAACAGATTAAGAAGGCTCAGCATGGACATCCCAGCATCGAAGGTATAAAGAGAAAAGTGAGTCTTGGCAAGGCTTCAGAATTCATCGTAGACAATGAGGGAGTATTATGGTACGGGGACAGACTTTGCGTACCAAACATTGAGGACCTCAAACAGCAAATTCTAACCGAAGGCCACACCGCTCCATATTCAATCCACCCTGGAGGAACCAAAATGTATAAGGACATTCAGGAAATTTTTTGGTGGCACGGTATGAAAAGGGATATAGCCACATTCGGTGCATGTTGGGATTTGTGTCAATGCATTAAAGCCGAGCACCAAAAACCAGCAGGGCTGCTATAGCCAAACAGGATACCTGAGTGGAAATGGGACAAAATTGGAATGGATTTTATCGTCGGACTACCTCGGTCACAACACGGAAATGTTGCCATATGGGTCATCACAGATAGATTAACCAAGGTAGCCCATTTCATTCCCGTAAAGACAACCTACACCACTCAGAAGCTTGCCAAACTTTACCTCTCCCGTATAGTTTGCCTGCATGGAGTTCCAAAGACTATAATATCCGACAGAGGCACTCAATTTGTCTCTAGATTTTGGGATCATTTACAACAAGCTCTGGGAACTCAACTAGCATTCAGTACAGCATACCACCCCCAGACTGATGGGCAAACTGAACGCGTGAACCAAATTCTAGAGGACATGCTGAGAGCATGTGTTCTCACCTATGGAACCAGTTGGGAAGAAAGCTTGCCATATGCCGAGTTCGCATACAACAACAGTTACCAAGACAGTCTACAAATGGCACCTTTTGAAGCCTTGTACGGGCAGAGATGTTGTACGCCATTAAATTGGTCAGAAACAGGTGACAGTCGTATCTTCGGCCCAGATATACTCAAGGAAGCTGAGGAGAAAGTTAGACTAATCAGGGGCCGACTCAACACAGCTCAAAGCCGACAAAAGAGTTATTACGATCGAAAACATCGTGAAGTCAGCTTTGAACCCGGTGAATATGTGTATCTACGAGTATCCCCTATGACAGGCCTGCAATGGTTTAAAGTTAAAGGAAAACTAGCCCCAAGATTTATTGGACCCTTCTGTGTAGTTGCATGAAGAGGCACAGTAGCCTACCAGCTAGACCTACCCAAAGAGTTGTTAGACATCCACGACGTGTTCCACGTCTCACAGTTAAGGAAATGTGTAAGCAACCCCGAGATGCAGGTGTCTCATGAGAACATTGACGTGCAACCAGACCTCACCTACAGGGAACGTCCAATAAAAATATTAGAGGAGTCTGAAAGGAGGACCCGTCAGAAAACAATTAAATTTTTCAAGGTTCAGTGGAGCAATCACACCGAGGATGAAGCAACATGGGAAAGAGAGGATTTTCTTCAGGCAGAGTACCCACACCTATTTGAGGATCAGCTGAAATCTCGGGGACGAGATTTTTCCTAAGGGGGTAGGTGTTGTAACACTCCAAAATTTTTGATTTGGCTTTATTTGATTTAAAGGAGGTTATTTGATTTTTTCTAAAGAAGAGATTCTCCTTCTCAATTTGTTTTTATGGCAAATATTTTCTTTAAAAGGGGTCCTTCACAATTATTGATTTGTGGTCTTGAAGGTTTTACATCTTGTGTTGACTCAACACAAATATTTTCTTTGGGAAAGTTTTTGAAATCCTTTCTTTTAGAAATAACCCGATGACTTATGGATTGATTCTTCCTCATTCAAAAATTTCTTTTCTTGCCATGACCTAGGTTGAAAAATTTCTTCCAAAAGCCCTCCCTCCACTTTGGGTCAAGCCAAGCAGCCTATTCCAGCAAGTCTCAAACCCTTTTAAATTTTATTTCTATTTATTTTACCCTCAAAACAATTTCTGCCTTTTATTTTGAACCTTGGAGATTTACAAAGGAACCACGAGATCCCTTTTGAGTTTTGGTCCCAAACAAACTCCTCTGACTAGTCCTTAGTACCCTCAACCTAGATCCATCAAGATCCACTGGTCCACAGTTCAAAAGTTTCAAATTCTGCTTGCTGCAAGTTTGGACCAGATTTGCCATTTTTGGTGAAATTCATTATTTTTCTTCCCCAAAAATTCTGAGAAAAATTAGGCAGCCTCCAGATGCATCAAGAGACCTCTCCACCAAAGATCAACTCCAAAAAAACTTTTCCACGTGCTTGAAACATTTCGTCGAACAGCTGGCGTGCACTGTTTCTGTCAAAATTCAGAAAAATTCAGAGTTCAGTGTTCAGTTCAGTCGTCAGTGTCGTTTTCGTCAGTCGGCAGCGTCAATCTCGCCAGTGCCCTCGTTGGCTCATTGCTCCCTGCTCCTCCTTCTTATCCACCACACCGCACGGTCGCCTGGACGGTTGCGAGCGTCGGCGCTGAGTTGGCAGAGGTGCGTCGCCCCCGTGAGCGGCGGCAGCAGCACTTGCTGCGGCTGCCAGAGAGGCGCAGCGAGGGATGACGCCGTCCAGCACCGCCCACACCACCAGAAGCATACGCGTGGCCCTCTTCTTCCCCGTGCGTGCTGCAGCACAGTCGCCGTGGCCTGAGAGGCGCAGAGCATGCTCTCTGCCGCCGACGTGTCCGTGAGGCCGTTCCGTCGAGACCTTGGAGTCTCACCCAAGCCATACCAAATTTAGCCCTTGAACAGAACCAGTGGACTATCACGATGATGCCCAATCACCTAAACCTCCAGCCCGACCACTGCCTCGCCGTAATCGCCCGCCGAAGTTATCCCGTTTTCGGCAACCGCCTCGGGCCGGCTATAAATAGCGACCCCGAGCTCGCCTTCGACCCAGCACCACCCCTACACCTCACCAGAGCCGCGCCCAGCCACTAGGAGGACCTCGAGGAGGCCTTCTTCCCCGACTCCGGCCGCCCCGATCCGCTTCGGGCTCCGGCACGATTCTCTCCGGTGAGGGCACCCTCGCCTCCCAAACATTGCCCATAGCCTCCTAGTTCTCCGACTCTTCTGACCCTAGCCTCAATTTGACGATTGCAGCCCTCCCCGGCAAGATCCATCACCGCCCGAACCACCGTCCGCCGGAGTGGAGGCCGCCGCCAACGTGGTGCCCACCGACGACCAACTCCACCACCCACAGATGCTGGACAGCTCAGTGAGTCCGTAGGTACCCTCCCTTCCCCCTACCTCGCCGTGGATCGCCGCCGGCGACCACCGCGGCCCTCGGGCGCCGGGGGCTCTGTTTTGATTTTTAAACCTGACGGGTGGGACCCCCTCGTCAGCATCTCCCTTTCTTATTCGAACCGTTTTCTAAAAATGCCTTCGGGCAAAATACGTGTTCCTTTGGGGTTGGCGTATTTCTAACCGAAACGTTTTCTGTTTTTATAAACTAACCCGTGGAAACTTTCTGTTTCATCACACATTAGTCCCTGGAGTAAAACCTTTATAACTTTTAAACAAAAGATGATTTTGCGTTGATTATTTTTCTATCATCTTTGTTTTTCTGTCTATTTTTTTATCATATTTATTTTAAAATATTTGGAACAACTTTTATGCACACTCGGTATTTACGTTAGTATGCGATTTCTTTATACCGTAGATACCGGAGGAGGTGACGGGACTGCGAACTTCGCCGAGCTAGACTCCGACTACTCCGAACCAGACAAGCATGTTTGAACCTTTAATATGATGAGTGTTTTGCATGTTTTCTTGAATAGTTAGTTCATGGCATGTTTATATGAGCATCAGTGAATGTTATATTGCATGCAAGGCAACTACCAGTATGCTTCGAAGCTTGATGCGATCTCTTGATAGGATATGACATGATCATGTGGTGACATGAAAGGTGGTAAGATGGTATTGTTGAAGCATGCCAGTCTTATGTCAACCGTTAAACTCCGGTGTTAACGTGGATCAAGCCACGTTACCGTCCGTCCCCTTTTCGTGCTGCCACATGTTTTCTGCAAAGAATACGGTTTAGTAAGTTGCAAACCTCTTTCCTTGTACACACCAAATAGAGGGGCCGTGATGAGGGTTCCATGGCCCTGGATTAAAGCCCGTCATCCGGTCAGGGGGCATGGGTGTTTCTGGTTGGGACCGAGAGGGGGGCACCCCTTAGAGCGCGCGATATAAATTTGATCCCATGCTACGCGAGGTTGTAGCCTCCCCGTCTTAAGATTTTTCTTGAACGTTGCCTAGGGTGATTCCTGGCAGCGGAATGTGGAATGGGTGTGTACTGGTTAGATGTGTTTCTCCTAAAATACCGTAAACGGAACTAGTCCTTTGTGACTACTGAAATCCGTTGGCTGTGGTTAAAAAGTACAAACTCTGCAGAGTCAAAACCCATCCGAGTAACTGTGTCCATGGTCAAGGATCTTGGTCAACATATCCATATCAGTATCAGTATCAGTCTCAACGTCCGTCTCAGCGTCAGTCTCTGTGTCAGTCTCAGTAAAAATCCCCGGTGGACAAACATGAGTGGTAAACCAGGTTGAATGTTATTTCTGTGGATGGACTAACCAGTTTATTATTACGTACATGAGTATTTCCTTGAGATGATTTAAAATTCATGAGCAACTTGAATTTGAATAATGAAATATAAGCCCTTTATGTGATGTCGCTCAGACGTCCGACTGTGGCACTCTTGTTATTTACTTTTGATATAAGCCCTTTATGTGATGTCGCTCAGACGTCCGACTGTGGCACTCTTGTTATTTACTTTTGATATAAGCCCTTTATGTGATGTCGCTCAGACGTCCGACTGTGGCACTCTTGTTATTTACTTTTGATATAAGCCCTTTATGTGATGTTGCTCAGATGTCCGACTGTGGCACTCTTGTTATTTACTTTTGATATAAGCCCTTTATGGGATGTCGCTCAGACGTCCGACTGTGGCACACTTGTTATTTACTTTTGATATAAGCCCTTTATGTGATGTCGCCTAGACGTCCGACTGTGGCACGCACTATCGTTTATATTCCAATATAAGCCCTTTATGCGCATTACTAATCTGCTCATGTGCATCATGTTTGCATTTGTTATATCTTATGTCCAAACTGTCTTGCGAGTACATTCAAAGTACTCACCTGGCTTGTTGATTTGGCCAGATGTTGACGAAGGCGATCTTATGGGTGAAGAGTACGATAGCGAGTCCGACGCCTAGAGGAGTCCCAGTCAGTCCCGTGCGATCCCGGATTTGGTCACTTGTATTATATACGCTTCCGCTACCCAGAATAAAAGTCATCGAGCCTCACTCCGGCGCTCGATGAGTTGTAAGATTTAGGAGTCATGTCACCCACTTCACTGTGACATATCCACCACCACTTTTATTACGAGTCAGTAGTTATGCCACCATACCCCCCTTTATGTCATATCCGCCTTTATGTATAATATCGGCGTGCTTGTAATAAATTGTTGGGCAGCCTCAGCTCAACCCTGTATAATATTCAGTACTTCTGGATTTCTGTATCAAGGATTCGTCTACCAGTGAGGAGGATTCTTCTATACTGGTTGTTATAAGGGTCGGTTTCTCAATAAATGTTTTATTGGAAAACCGGTCCTGACATGCCGCCATGAATTTTGCCAAAGCTGGGCGTCCAAGGATTCCGTTGTACGGCAAGGGGAGGTCGAGCACATCAAACACAACCTTCTCATTCCGGTAGTTCCACTCTCCTCCAAATGTTACTAGTGACATGATCTTTCCTTTAGGATCACTCCTACCGGGGTTGATTCCTTGAAACGTGCCTGTGACTTTGAGTTCTTCCTCTGGTATCTAAAGCATGGTAATAACCTTTGGGGAAATGAGATTCAACCCGGCCCCGCCGTCAACCAACATCTTTGTGACTTTGAGGTTGCGGATCATTGGTGAAACCAACAAGGGCAAGCATCGTACCGCAGTGGTGCGGTCTGGATGGTCCTCTTCGTCAAAGATGATGGGCGTGCGTGACCATTTAAGCGGCTTTCGAGACACCGCCATTGGCTCCACGACATTGACCTCACGTGCCGACCGTTTAAGTTCGCGGTGAGAGGAGTGCAGAGATGCACCCCAGTCAATGCACAGGGCTCAGAAGCCTTCTGGAATTCATGCTCACTAGTTTCCCCTTCATCCCCTCCATCACTCTCATTATTGCAATCCTCCTTCTCTTGGCCCCTAGCGGGTTTTCCTTGGTTTCGAAGAGCCTTGCCGGGGCGATTTTCTTCACCGCCTCGGCCCTTCCCGCCAGTGCCATTCTGACCTTTTTCCTTATCACGCTTCTCATACTCAGCCCTCTGCTTCTTGATGAGATGCTCAACCTGATGACACTCTTGGAGATCGTGGCCCTTGGTCCGGTGAATCTTGCCGTATGGCCCATCACCTTTCCCAGCCTTCTCGGCAGCCGCAGCCTCCCAGCAGTCAGTGCATGCGGCAACTTACTTGCCGGGGGCTTCGGCCTTAGCCTTCTTGTCAGTACTAGGTGTGCCCGACCCCTCAACTATCAGCACTGCTTTATCCTTGCGCTTCTTGTTGTGCTTCTTGGTCTTCTTCTTCTGACGGGTAGACTCATCGTCATCTTCTGAGTCAATGTCGATGCAGTCTTCCTCTCCAGGGAGTTTCCTCCCTTCCTCGAGGGTCAGAAGAGGCCATCGAGACATCATCTAGTTCTTGATTTCGCGGCTCTCGCACTGATTGCCGTGGTGGGGACTGCATTGTGAGGGTGGCCCCTTCCGCACAGCCAGCAGCACGAGCCACCATCGTCGTCTGGGGAGGCCGTGGTGGGCTAGCTCGCTGTGAGCCTCCAGCCTCGTTGAAGCCAATCAAACTATGAATGGTGGCTCTCCACTCATCCATCTGATCAGCTGCCGGCGGAAATCTGAACAGCAGTTGGGTCTGCGCCATGGCCTCCAAAGCAGTGCTTGGCATTGGTGATGATGATGTAGACCGCAGCATCACCCGGCCCCTGATGGTGCCAGCGGTGGCTGCGTCGGGCTCCCGTCATTAGGAGCCAGTCACTGAGATGGTGTGGTGACGAGGTTATGGCACGCGCGGGCCAACAAATCCGTTCGGAGCATTCGTCAGGCAATCTTGCTCCAGGGGTGGTGCATGTCCTGCGGCCGCACCCAATGCAAATAAATGCCGCAGCAAAACAAGTCCAGAACTGAAACCACTTCAGAAGATCTCAAGAAACAATATCCTGGGTACCCATAATGCTCGCAAGATGCTTAGCAAGCTTATTAACTTTCTCTTGTTTGGCGCTAAAATCCTCCAGCACTTGCTGTTGCACCAGGAAGTATGCATCTGAATTTTGAAGGGACTTCCTCAGTCCTTCGGCTTCCCGTCGCATAACATCTGATCGATGTCTTTCAACTTGAAGTTGAGACTCCAGAAGCCGAACTGATTCAGGCAGCGAGTTCGAAGAGCTGGTGCCAGCAGTAGTAGCCAGTAACTCGAACACCACTTCAAGACAGGACTTTGGGGTTGTCTCAGTGTCTTCAATATAGTTTTTATCAGCTTTCTTTGAGACCAACAGTGATGTCTCACTATCTTGAACCTTATCTGCATTACTTCCTTTACCATTGCATAACGGGGTACTCTTCTCCAATATTTTATCCGCGTTCTAAAAGAGAAACAAACAAACACATCACAGGTCTACAATATAGTATATGAAACTCATTTTGGTAAACCAGTTCAGTAGTAAGGTGGACAGGATAACATTATGAAAGAAACATATATCTATGTAGTATGGTCACTGTATGGTCTATATCATTCTAGTTTATGTTGCCAAATCAAGATAGATACAGTTCGAATCATATCTATTTAAGAGAAAGCAGCATAGACAGAATATAAGTGTGGGAAACTACACAGCAATAACAACACTTGTAATGTGCATGGCATGAGAACATAACTGTTTATTCAGTTGAAACTGAAATCAACATAGAGCAAGTTACAACAGCAAACACATTAAAGAAACAGGTTTAAAACATACTTGTTGCGCCATTGGAGTTTCAATTGAATCCTTCAAATTTCAAATTAGTTGGTATGAGTAAATACAGTGATGCAAGAGCAAAGTAGTATGAACCATAGCTACGGAACCTGACCTAAGAACAATTCTTCTTCTACTTTAAGCGTTGACTTGGGGTTTGGAGTGGTGGTCCTCGTGCTTTGGGAAGTGCAGTTGCCTTACTAACTGCTCGTGTTCGGGTGCTCTGTGGTGGATACAGTGCAGTGTCAACTGGAACTGGGTTACTATCTGCTGGGGTTGGGGTTAGAAGGGGTGTAGCTTGTTCTTTGTCCAATTGGGTAGGGGTACAATCTGTGTGAGTCTGGGTTATGTGTGGTGGGGCTGGTTCTTGGTCAAGTACAACCGTGGTTCTATCTGCATCGACAGGTAGCACGATCTTTTCTGAAGACCGTGTTTTTACTCCCATAGATACTGCCATCACCCCCTCCAATTGAAATGGCTGATAAACAAGAAAAGTAATTGAATGTATAGACATTGTAAGATAGACAGGTGCAATGGATAGTAGGGAAGGAAACAGGGCATGAAATGATTCACATTTATGTTGTCTAACCAAACAGAATAGCAGGACATAATTTCACATATATGATGGCTAATTAAACAGGATAGCATGACACAATTTCACATGTATGATGGCTAACTAAACAAGATAGAATGACATACTTAAAAATATGATGACTATGTAAACAGGATGACATGATATAACTATACGATGTGTCTATTAAAGTGGTTGGCATGCCATAAATCACAAACATGCCGCCGATGGAAACATGATGGCATGATATAATTCACGGATAGAATGACATAATTCAAAATATGATGACTATGTAAACAGGATGAGATGATATAACTATATTATGTCTTTAGAAAATGGGTTGGCATGCCATAATTCAGATACATGCTGTCTATGTAAACATCTTGGCATGATATAATTCAAATATATGATTTATATACTAAGCAAGTGAGCAGAGGGCAATCGCATATATGATGTGTCAACTAAGGAGATGGCATTCAATATTGTGTATATGATGTAAAAACTAAGCATTGCATCACAACATATGCATGATATGAGTAATATAACCCTCCCAAGTTTGAGCATACACCTCAGGGGGATAATAGGACTGGTCATCCGCCTCTGAATCCTCCTCTGAAGAGCTATCTATAACCAGCAAGATATCTGCTCCAGCAGGTAGCATTGTCTACTCTGAAGACCTTGTTTTCACTCCAGATTTCTCCATCACCAATTCAAATGGCTGATGCACAGGAAGAGCAGTTGAATATACAAACATTGTCGACAAATGCAACGAGAAATACAAAAAAGGACAGCATGATATAATTCAAATATATGACGCTTGGCTAAATAGCATGGCATTGCATAATTCACATATATAATGCCTTGCAACAAGATAGCATTGCATAATTCACATATATAATGTCTTGCAACAAGATGGCATCACATAATTAAAATATATGGTAATTAGACACTAAACAGGTGGCATTCACACAAAGCATGTCTAAACTAAGCAAATGACATAGCAATGCAAGATACCATACGCACGATATGAGCAACATAGCCCTGCCAAGTTAGAGCATGCACCTCGGGGGGGAAATAGGACTAGTCATCTGTCTCTGAATCCTCCTTTGAGGAGCTATCCGTAACTAGCAAGACATGCGCTTCGTCAGATAGCATTGTCTGCTCTGAAGACCTTGTTTCCACTTCAGATTTTTCCATGACCGTGCCGAATGGCTGATGCACATGAAGAGTAATTGAATGTACTAAAATTGTTGACAATTTTAACACGTAATGAAAAATGATGGCATGATATAATTCACATATAAGATGACTGGTAACCAGGGTGGCATTGCAAAATTCACATATATGATGCCTGGCTAAACAAGATGGCATTGCATGATTCACATATACGACAAAGAAACTAAACAGATGGCATTGACACAAAGCATGTCTAAACTAAGCAGATGACATATTTGATGTATACAGTAAGCAATGCAAGGCACCATATGCATGATATTACCAACATCAGCATGCCAAGTTAGAGCAAAGACCTCAGGGGGTAAATAGGAGTGGTCTTCTCCTTCTGAATCCCCCACAGAATAGTTATCTTCCTCTTGATTACGATCCAAAATGGGTGGAGAGGGGCTGCCTTTGCGCCCACCATGGAGCGACGTCTGCATGAAACTTTATTGCCACGCAAGGCTCGTCTCTTTTTCTCTACATGTTCAGTTCCATTGTGTACAATAACTGACATGCATAGGAATAAAACATAGTGATATTATGTAAGGAGTGCATGCACAAATCCAGAGTGATGGTAGCAAACTGTGGATAGACGCAAAACCAATGATAGCAGGCAGATAATAGCTTTAGTTAAAAAATACAGATAATGGCTCCTTTAATTTTGTTTGCACCCAACATGAAACTCATAGTAGACACCCGAGATTAACCAGATAGTACTGATTGCTGCCCCAATATGAACCCCACAACCATTTAAAACTCAAGTTTCAGCATTAGTTTGGACCTGACTCGGAGTCTAATAGGTGAACACGATGATAAAGTAGCATGTCATCATATTAAGCGATGCATAACGTAAGCAGACACGGAAGAGTGCGACCTCTCTTGCGGACCTGTGTAGTCCTCAAGGTCATCTGCTCAGTTGATGATGGTAACGCAGTTTTCGTGGCTGCCGGCGGCGGGGAAGAAGATCTGAGGCGGCGAAAGACAGTCTGGAGAGCGGATCCCTGCTGTGGTGAACCCTTCCGGCGTTGGAGCAGCTGAGCTAGGGTGGAGCACCGTGCAGCAGGAGCAGGACAAACCACACAAGGTTTTCTTTGACACATATCTGTAACAGAAGTAATTGTGTAAGGGCTTGTTTGAATTTGAGTATTCTAACAATGAAGGGATAGGAAATAGACAGGAATAGGATAGGAATGCACGTGCAAAATAGAGAATTTGAAAAGACAGGATTTCTGCCAATCTGGGTGTTTGATTCACAAGAATTGGAAGATCACAGGATGCAAAGAAGCATGGTAAGATTAAGTCAAACCACAAGTGTACAACCTCTTTGGCGAAGCCATGTCGATCTCAGCGTGATTGGCTTGGTCGGTGAGGATGCTCCGGCTCACTTGGCGTCAGAGGAGGGGAAGAGGACCTTAGGCGTCTGGAGATGGAGCCCGGGGTACTGCTCCACTATGATGGAGGGTTTCGTCGTTGGAGCAGCTCCGGTGAGTTGTACAACGCCGAGGCTGAAGCAGGACAAGAGAGACAATGTTAACATGAGTGGAATTGTAATAGCATCTCCAATAGATGACGTAAAATACATAACCACAAAGTGCTAGATGTAAAATACATCAGCCGCTCATATCTGAACTTAACTGTCGAAACTGAATTTAACTGTCGAAACTGAATTTTTTTGTTGAAACTGAATGCACTAGTAGCAGAAAAGCAGCAGCAGCAGCAACGCGTGCGAGAGCCAGCTGGTCGTGTAGCAGCATCAGGTGAGGCTTCCCTGAGCCGCCAGCCACCACCGGCCAAACAGCCGCACCCCGCCGACCGCGGCCGGCGGTGCGCCGCCCCGCTCGCCCCGAAACCACTCCCCACAGCCGGTCCGCCGCCGCCCCGGTTATCCCTCTAGGCCCCCCCCCCGTGCCGAGCTTTTTCTCCGGCGATCCCCACGCCACCACCCCACCACCGCCGGCAACCACCGCCCCCACCCTGAAGCCTAAGATAGATACTGGGGTACCTCTCCGGCGAACCCCCTCCCCGCTGCGACTGAAGTGTAGCTAAATCGGAGCAGCATCGCAAGCAAGAGCAAGAGAGAGAGCAGCAACGCGAGCAAGAGCAAGAGCAATAGCAAGAGCAGACCAAGCAGGGGACCGAGAGCAAGAGCAGAGCAGCAGCGCGAGCGAGAGCTAAAGCAGAAGCAGCTCCTACTAATGTGGACGTCACTATCGAGGGACCGACGTCGTGGAGGAAGTGGTTGGCGACGCCGCCGTGGATGGAGCCGCGCCGTGTCGGCTCGGGACCGAGCGCCGGCAGCACCGTGAGATCAAATAAAGAAGAAAATGCGGCGATTAGTGTACAACCTCTTTGGTGGTGCCTATTAGGCCTTAGCTTCATCCGAGGAAACGATGGTGATGATGCTCTTCTGGTGGTGCAGGTGAAGACGGCAGTGTGGGAATGGAGGTGGCACGAAAGACGAGGGGAACGGCGGGCCAGCTCCATGGAGGTGGAGAACGGGGTGGCTGAACCGGCAGGACGACGAGATCGACGATGGATCCTAATCCAGTACGGTGTATGAGGGACGTCGAGGTGTTGCTGTGGACGACGTCGTCGGGGAAGAGGCTCCGGCTGGGTGGCGGACGGAGGAGGGTATGGGGCTTCACAGGTTTTCGTGGCCTCGGTGTACTAATGGTTGGGCGGATGGGATGGGAGGGGGGAACCATGGCTTAGGGGCGCGCTTGTCCGAAATGTGGGGTAAGTTACGAAAGTACCGCCACTGATTTGAGCTAGGCGGCTCTTTTGGTTCAGGGGTACCACGGGCATTTCGCGTGTCGGGAGTTCACAGGAGGTGGGAGTTTTCACGCGCGTTGTAATTTTGGAATAGCAAGGTGCTGGTTGAGATGGAGGGAGTTGTCGGAGCACAACGAGACAAAGATATATCTTAAATATTTTGAGAAAACAAGGCGCGGGTTGAAATTTCCGGACAAGCCTAATGTGTACTGTACCAAATCAATTCGCACTTCCGTCGACGAACAAACAAAAAGAAATCAATTCGAAGCACACAAGAGAGTCTAGTCCCGTGTACTGTACCAAGTCAATTCGCACTACAAATGTCATTCAAAACTTTGAATTCATGTTATGTTCAATTAAAATATTTCGCTACGTGTATAATGCATGAACGTTTTAGTGCATTCCAAACGTATATACTACCGCATCAATATGAACTAAATTTGAATTCGTTTCTCTATTTGAATAAGATATACAATAATGATTGTTGTGAAGTCAAACCATTTGAATTCGTTTCTCTATTTTAATAAGATCTACAATCATCATTATTGACAAGTCAAGCCATCATTTGTGTATTGTATTCACATCACACCACATGATTACTCTCGAGTTAGATATGAACTATTTGTACTATATGAACTCAAACTCGATTTTTTGAATCCACTTTATGTTGTTTTCAAATCACAGTACATTTCAAGCTCTAGCTAGATCTTCATAATCTAAACCATGTCTCATATGTATAATGTGTTTATCACATAATGTATGGTGCCCCGCCCCCTACGCCTAAGTATTTAGATGTGAGCTGCAAACACCACACATTACCACAAATTCAAATAAAATTTGAGATTGTTCGATAACAGTATTGTTTAGATTGTTCGATATTTAGTTGTAAGCTGCAAACGCCACACATTATCAAAAATTCAAATAAAATGTCAGATTGTTCGATGTATAGTATGGTTTAGATTGTTCGACATTTAGCTGTGAGTTGCAAACGCCATGCATTATCACATTATGGTATAACATGTGCAAAACCACAGCACGCGTATCACCGCTATATTCATGCATGCATATATGTTTATAACACTATGATCTCCTATTCAAATATATGAATCCACTTTCATATCAAATTATGATCTTTGTTAGTCTCTTACAGCCACACAATCCTCTAACCTTTGTAGCTAGCACTAACTTTCTCTCATGCACGCCCTCCCCCTCCCTCAGCGTTCTATATGTCGCGCACATTCATTTTTTTCTTTAGGTCGTTCTCCCACAGTCTCGACAACTCCTTTCTGACACACAGTGATCGATAAACCTCTCCAGCGATGTCTACCTACAACATACACACACACCTTCCATCTCCTCCTTTCTATGTCCATGCCTCGTGTCTCTCATACGGTCCCACACACGTGTAAACTCTCGCCCCTCTTTTCATCGATCTCAGTACCGCACACTCCTCCCCCTATCTACCTAGTAGCCCGGCCTCTCGCACCACCTCCTATAGCTCCATTCTCTCTATCTATCTGTCTCGCTGGGCCTTATTTGCCTCTAACAAATGGATGTACACTGACCGATCTCCCGCTATACATATAGCTAGCTAGGTCCTTATAACTCGTTTTTTCCCATGCGTCAATCAGTCTACCTCATTAGTTATGTCTCTCCCTTCCTCCAACAAACAATAATTGATATACCAATCTAGTTAGGTTTGCTTACCAAACGCATGGTTCCCCTTCATCATCCATGCATGCGTCCCGACAGATCTAACACGCACAGGCAGACACAGAAACATATTGCCACTCTTATTGATAATATTGCAGTTCTACCCTCAGTTTGTCTTGTAGGCCTCTCCCACCATCTTCGAGAAGCAACTTCATCACCCATCCAACACTCTACCCCTCTCCCTCTCTCTCTCTCTCCTCTCTCTCTCTCTCTCTCTGGCCCAACCTACTTCCCATCCTTCAGTTAAGTATGGATGTCGACCGCTCTCCCTCAAGATATAGCTGGCACTACTGCAGGATGCTGCTAACGTGACACTACGATCAGAGACCCTTCGAGAAACTGTGTGCGATGCAATAATCATGAACGGTGTTGTATGAAAACCGTCAGAAATGTATAAAACGTTTGCGATGACGGATGCATCAAACATGGTTCGGGTTTTAGTTGCGTGTGCGATGAAGGGCATACGATTCAGTTCAATTAACTGTTTGCGATGAGGAGGAACAAAACAAACGGGCAGCCAGATGAAGGCGTGTGCGATACACAGCATACGGTTCACTCAGATGAACTGTTTGTGATTAGGCAACACAAAAGAAATGGTCAGACAGATCAAGGTGTGCGCGATATACGGCATGCGGTTCACTCGGATGAACTGTTTGTGTTGAGACATGAGAACAGAAACAGTTCAACTTAACAAGATGTGTGTGATACGTGGAAAATAGGTCTGTAATAAAAAATGTGTGTGAAGACCGATAATAACACAGACGGTTGCTGCTAACAACAACAACACACACACACACACACACATATATATATATATATATATAGATATACACACACACACACACACATACTTATAAGGACATGCTTGCATAACCAAATTAAACATCCACTTACATAGGTGGCTACTACAACGATGGCATTTGCACACACCAAAGTAAACTATTACATGCATAATTACATAGGTGGCTACTACACACATGACATTTCCACACACCAATAAAGTAAACTATATATTACATGCATGATTAACTAGCATAAACGATCATCTGATCATCATCTACTTGTGACGCTTGCTCTGCTTGTGGCTCGATCCGGGCTCGTCAATTTGGGTAACGAGGCACTTCCTCATGTCAACGATCCGCATGTGCATCCGTAGCATATGTACACGCTTTTGGCCGCAAACCTGAGGTGAGGTTCATCCAGTTGCCGCATCCAGGCCTTGTGCCAGGATAGGGGGCTTGTTCTCTGGGCATCCTGCTTCATCTATTCGTAGTAGGGGTCGATGATGGCCGAGGCGAGTTTGACCCGGGAGTCCTGCTTCATGCTACCCTAGACCTTGTAGTGGTCACGGATTTCGACAAGGTTCATGCAGGCCAAGCCCGTAACACTGAGCTTTTACATCGCCTTTGGTATCCACCGTGGCGAACTTGTAGTCGGTGTTGTTGACAAACCTGTTGAAACGGTCGCAAGGCTCTGTGGCCATGCAGTAGTGGTAGATGAGAACATGATGGCGCATGCACAAGTGGGCGACAGCAACCTTCTGATATATGCCGAGACGACCGGTGGTGTACTGGAGGTCGATGCCGACCACCTTGTACTTGTCTCCAGCAAGAAACTGCTCAACGATGTTGATGTAGTCGTCCACCACGGCCGGGTCGATGGTGTACACCACCGAAAGATCCATCTCCTCGCGTGGGTCTCCACTCTATGCTCGCCGAACTCCATTGGAGCGCCGCCGGACATCCCCTCTCTATGTGTCATCACGGGTGTGCTTGTTGTGTTGTGGGGCGCGATCGAAAGGTTGAAGAGACTAAGGTTATAATGGCTGCGGGAATTAAAGGGCAAGCGGGACGGCCAGGAATATCGGCAGGCCCTGATGGCAGTTGTAATTTGCAGCACGTAACTCCATCATGCTGCACGTAATTGCATCGTGTGGCAGCGTGCGCGGCGCAACTGCATGAATATGCCCCCCCGACATGATCGTGTGCACGCCCAACCGCTGGCAGAGCGCGCGCGGAGGGATGCGAGTAGAGCGCTCCGCGGTCGCCGCAAGGAAAGGTTTTCCACAAGCCGAGCGCGCCGACGGATGCGACAGAGCGCGCCGTGGCACCGAATGGCGAGCAGAGCTTGGCGAGGGATGCGAGCAGAGGATGGCACAGTGATACGTGGCAAATAAGACGAACTGTGCGAGCGATGTTGGAGACATCAAGCACGAATAGGTTAGAGTTGCGTGTGCGATACGTGGCAGACAGTTGATTCGTCAGAGCTGTTTGTGATGGAATAAGCCGTGTGTGTTGCGGGCAAATGCTTGCTGGTGTATAACCATAAAATTAATCAAAAAAGTGTTAATGCATGTTACAAAAATTGTATAGCTAGAAACTATGTTCAAATACGACTCCAACGATATAATATATGGCGACATGCATTCGTATTTTATTATTTGAATCCTACTTATAAACCAGGACGGGGGTATAGTAGGTAATTAAATCGCAAACGTTTTTTTATTAACTATATGTGTACGTGTCCTCTTGTCCTCCTCTCGCACGTCTTGTCACCCCGCTGCCGCAGACGGCTTACAGCGCAAGCTTGCGTAGCGCGCGGGGGTGTTCTTTTGGCCAAACGGTGGCGCCAATGAATCGTCGGTGAGCCCGTTCCCATGCAACCTCGCAGGTTCCCGCGCAAGCTTCCCGCCCGACTCGGTGAAATCCCCCAAAATCCCAATGCTTACCGGCCTGCTATAAAAATCCTCACGGCCGGCGAGTCCTGCGTCAAATTTTCCCCTCCCTCCCTGTAGCTTATCTCGCCTTCTTCTCCCACAAACGCCAATGGCACCGGTCCGTCGTCGTCGCTCAGCTACTCCGCCATCATCAGAGGAAAGCTCCAGCTGGAGGTCTACACCACGGCGGCGGCACAGTCCCCGGCATAGTGTAGTGCGCGTGGCGTCCCTGTTGGGTGTGTGCGGAACACCCACCACATGCACCGCCGCCACTGCCCGTCGGCAGCTGTTGCCGGCCGCCGTTGACGCCACACCACCGTCGAAAGCCAGGGCCATCTCCCACTCCTCCGCCGCGGTCTGAAGGCGGGAGGTGGCCGTCATGGCCACCACCCCACTGCCGGCCACCATGGCCATCACCCGCTCCGCCACCATGGCCCGAAGGCGGGAGGTGGTGGTCGTGGCCGCCACCCCATCATCGGCCGCCGTGGCCGCTAGCCCACTGTCGACCGCCTGGGTCATCACCCGCTCCGCCATCGCCGCCCGAAGGAGGGAGGCGGAGGTGGAGGCCTGCACGTGCGTGAGCGACCTTGCGCGCTACATCGAGTTCCTGTGGGAGGAGGAGGAGTGCCTCATCGAGCAGACAAAGAGCCTTACCGCAGTCATGGCCGCAGCACACGCCGACGCAGAGGCGAGGAATCAGGAGATCTACGAGCAGTCTGGCCACTTCGAGAGGGATCATCTGGAGCGGCAGAGGGTGTTCGAGCTGGCGAGTGTCGCTGAACGTGCAGCAGCGGCAGGCACCGTATTGCATTTGTCCAGCTCGTCGGTAGGCCTCCTCCTCCTCTGCCTCTTACTGAGCGTGCTCGGCAGAGGAGAGGCTGCCGGAAGTAGCACAAAGCCCCTCCGTCGTAGTAGTAGTATTTAGGGGCTATTGTGTTCAGTTCATCTGACTATAGATGTGTGGTTAAACTATACAACGTACTTAAAATTAGCTAGTATATATAGCTGAACTAGCTATTTCGGTACGTGGTTGGCAACAATTGGGGAGAAGTTTGGTCGGTTTAGCTGTCGAGTTGAACTGCTTGTATAAATTAAGAACGACTGCTTAATCTATGAATGAAATCTATGCTTAATTACTGAATTTTAGTTGCGAAAATTACATAGTGCGAATGATTTCTAGCTGCATATTTTGACAAATCACAGTGTTACAAGGATTGACAAATGGCAACATTACTAGATCAACAAATGTCAATCTTTCCAGTTTGACAAATGGCAACATACCCAATATGACAGATGCAAATCTTACCAAATTGTTTGTACGTGGTTGCACACGGGTCATCCAAAACAACCGTTTGCGTTGAAGGGATGCACAAATCCTGCGCTGCTCTCACTTTGCATATGGGTGTTCTATCTAAATCGTTTGGGATCAAGAGCTGCAGAAATCCTGGTTGACACACTTTCTCTTGGCTTCCTAGGGAAGCTGTCGATTTGCATACGTGTGTTATAAAGGTTTGAGATGAGTGTTTTATATTTAAAAAGCAAATTAAAATGCGGCTTGGGCGCCATTAATGGAGAGGATGCGAGAAATGCGGGCGGCCATGGAAGTCAAAGGGATTGCTTCCCAGTGAGCCTGCGCAGTGTACAACTCACACGCTTCCCGGTGAGCCTACGCACTCGAGGACAGCTTGCACGCCTCTCGGTCAGCCTGACGCCTCCCGTTCGGTCAAGGTCAAGCAACTGTCCGCACGGCACCTCGTACATCATTAAAACCAAGACACGCGGCATCACGTGAATGATTAACAGAATTTTGGATTTACTAGAATTTAAAAACCAGGCATCTCAATGTTTTGCCGGCAATCAATGGTGCCCTGGTGTTTGAAATTCATTCCATTTCTTGCATGGGACCTAAGCATGCACCCAAGGATACAGATTTGATTTTTCAACCAATTTATATGCACTGGAGCATGTGCATGTAGTTCAAATTTGAATTATGCACAAAAATGCATTGAAAACTCAGTTAATGCATAAAAATGTCCAAACGAACCCCGAAAAATCACAAAAATTCACACAACACTCCTGTTGTTCTATGTTGACACGAGAAAAAAATTTGAAAGGAATAAGAGGCAATGGATATCATTTTGTCCGCAAATTTGGGACGTTCCCTATCGAAAACCATCATGCTTGTTGTGAGAGGCTCCGGTTTGTGAGAAGCATATACCCAAACCTGCCCCAAGTGGGACAAAATTTGTACCACGACATGTTGATGTTGCTGTCGGATCTCGGGTTCCGGCAAAACCCTTAAGGTTCGAACTCTGGGGTGCGCGCGAAGATCTCTCCCTCACAGATCATACCCTCACACACTCTGCGATCTCTAGGCTAGCTCCACGAACTCGCAACACAAGGGACACAAGATTTATACTGGTTCGGGCCACCACTATGGTGTAATACCCTACTCCAGTGTGTGGTGGTGGATTGCCTGTTGGGATGAGGATGAACAGTATTAGGGGAAGAACAGCCGCCTGAGGAGAGTTGTTCTTGTGCTTGGTGAACTTGTGTGGGTGAGGATTGCTCAAGATGAGATCGGTCCCCCTACTGTGGTGGCTAGTCCTATTTATCGAGGTCCCGGTCCTCTTCCCAAGTATTGAGCGGGAAGGGATACCACAACGGCCAATTAGAAAGGGGAAACTAGTACAGCTTATCCTGACAAAAGTAGTCTTCGCGTGCCAAAGGCTCTGGTGGGGACGCTGTCTTGGGCTCCACGGTGACCTCTAACCTGTCGTCCTGCTGGTCTTGGTCTCGTTGCACCGATATGGAAACCTTTTCCTGATGCCTCGAAACTCCTCGCCTGCGCTTGCCTCCTTAGCACCAAAGTGGAAACTAGGACACTGCACACGCTAGCGCCTGCCTGGTATCGATCGTCATTCCTCACGTCACGAGAACATCGCGAGGTTTGCCCTGCCTTGATCTCTCCGCCACTCGCGAGCCAGCCTAGTGAGGCCGCTCCTGAGGAGGTTTTGTGTCATCCGCCTCGTGAGGCTTGGCCCCTCGCGAGGGTCTTGAATGTTTGTTGGTGAAGATGGGCCGTACAGGCCCGCTCGCAAAGCCACGCCGTGGGCCGCAGGCAGGCAAGTCTAGGGACCCCCGTTCCCAGAACGCCGACAGTAGCCCCCGGGCCCAAGGCGCGCTCGGACTTGGCTTCGAGGCAAAACCAAAGGGCAAGTGCAGAGCGCCACGGGCCCCCACAGCCTGTGGCCTTGGCCTACGCGTGGCAGTTGATTGGACGTGGGCGTCTCCGCTTCCCCACGCTGCCTCGGCAACTGCCCGACTTGACAAGACCCTGCGACATGCAAGGAAAAATCATCATTACTGTGATCGTGGGGGGCGCTGGTTGGCCTTCTCCTGTTATAAATGGGTAGGTGGGCAGAGCCCCCGTTGCCCATCTCTTCCCATTCCGCTCGCTTCTTCACCCTTGTTCCACTGCTAGCTGCGACGCCAATGGCGCCGTCGAAGAGGTTCTTCGCCGCGGAGAAGGGGAAGGCCCCTCGCGAAGGGCCCGGCTCTCCGATGCCCAAGCGTGGACATGGCCGTCCCCGCAAGCACACACCGCTTCCCCCGCCGCGACCCCCCGCGGCCGCGGTAGTGCTGCTTCATGTGGCAGTGGTCGCTCCGGTCGCGGCAGCCCTGTTGATGAAGGGAGATGCGTCGTGGTCGCACGGCCTCCCCGGTCGTGCTTCCACTCGGCGAAGGTGCTGACGGACTTCGTCGTCTGGTCGGAGGACCCGACTGGAAATTGGCTTCAGCTCCCGCGCTTCTTCGTCGATGAGCTGTCGGCTGCAGGTCTAGGCGGGCTCTGGGTGCAGGCGGATGGCTGCTGCAGCAGGGCTTCCTGGGCCGCGGTTGAGGTATCTATCGCGGGCAACATAGCCCTGGCCCGTGGCTGGCACACGTTTGCCCGCGCACGCGGCCTGGGCAGGCGGTGCACCCTTCATTGCAAGTATAACGGCGATGCGACCCTCTACGTGAGGGTGTTTGGGTAAGATGGTCGCCGCGCTGGGTGCTGCCCCAAGTTCAACGACGGCGACGAGGTGCTCAGCCTTGGCGATGGTCGTGAGAAGGATGAGGGCGACCACGCCCTTGGCGTCGACTGTGTCTCGTCCAGCTACGGTGGCTCTTCCCTTGGCGACAGTTCCAGCAGTGGTGGTTACGACCAGCCGCCGCGCCGCCGCGCCCGCTTCGAAGCTGGCACCGGTTGTCTCCTCGTCGCGCCCCTGTGAAGCGCGAGGAGGGGTCTGGCTGAGCTCGGGTCAGTGTCAAGAGCCTGCCTTCGTGGTCCACCACGAGGGCACGCGCCGCTTTTACCTTGTTCTTCCTTTCCTTCCTGTGTTAAGAAAGAAACCAGTATGGGGCCCCGGAGTGGCGTGCATCGAACTATGATTTCCCAGTTATTATGCTATGTTCATCGTCCTTGTGCTGTGTCGCAACATCATTGTTTTATGTAAGGATAAATGAGCTTGAGGTGCTTGGAGCAGTCTCCTCTCCACGAGGTGCTCGCTTCCTGGTGCCTGTTGAGGCCCCCTTTGCCTGGTAGGCGCTTAGAGACTGCAGAAAAAACTCGTCAGGAGGCTTAACATTTTCCCAAGCCTTGGTCGCAGGCGCCGCTGGCCTTGACCCTGCGCTTTGTATCGTGGTACACATGGGGCACGGATTAGAAGAAGTGCGCCAGCTTGTGGGCTCGAACGAGGGTGCCCCATGAAAAGCAGAAAAAGTGGAAAACACTCACGAGGGCGGGCTCGAACGAGGGTGCCTCGCGAAAAGCAGAAAAAAGGGGAAAACGCTCACGAGGGCACCTGTCCAGCCCCCTCGCGAGGAAGACGAGAGAGAGTACCGAAAACAGAAACCAAGGCAGAAGTCTACGGAACCATCAAGAGTCGAACTAGCAAAGAACTCCAGAAGCAAACTTAAATTAAAGAGGGACGAGCCAACTACGGAAAGCAAATGAAAAGCGGCGTCCGGCACCTAGTCTAGTCTTCATGTCTTCTCACCAGCGCAGAGCTAAGTGCTGCCACTTGGACGTGGGAGGGAGCCCCCGAGGCCCGAGGGCGGCACTCCTGAGACTCCGGGGCGTGTACAGCCCCACTCATTATTACGTGAGAGTGTCACGAGCGGAGACCTTCACAGGTACTGGGCCTTCTTCACAGGCACTGGGCCTTTCTTCATGGGTAGAACTTCCGGAGGTGCTGGATGTTCCATGCGTTCTGGATGGGTACCCCGTCCTGTGTCTCCAGGCGCGCGGCGCCAGGCCTGGAGACATGGGCGACCTTGAACAGGCCCTCCCACATGGGTGAGAGCTTGTGCAGCACTTCCCTGGAGAGGAACCGCCTTAGGACGAGGTTACCCACCTCGAGCGTGCTGGGGCGGATGTTGCGGCAGTGGTACCAATGCAGTGCCTGCTGATACCTTGCCGCCAGCAGTGCAGTTTCGCGGCGGCGTTCCTCCCCCAGCACGAGGTCCATCCCCCGCATGGCATCCTGCTGCATTTCATCAAACGCCAGGACCCGTGCAGAGCGATGCTTGACCTCGTGAGGGAGGACCGCTTCTGCTCCATAGATGAGGAAGAATGGGGTCTCGCCCATTGACTTGGTGGCGGTGGTGCGGACAGACCACAACACGGACTGGAGCTCGTCATGCCAGCCCCTGCCGCAGGCCTTGAGCTTCTTCTTGAAGGTCCTGGTCTTGAGGCCACTCAGGACTTCTGCGTTGGCGCTTTCGGCCTGACCATTGCTCCTGGGGTGCACTACCGAAGCATAGCAGATCTGCGTTCCAAGGTTAGCACAATATGTCTTGAAGAGATTACTAGTGAACTACGAGTCGTTATCAGTGATGATGCGGTTGGGGACCCTGAAACGGCTCACAAGACCCTTGATTAACTTGACCGTGGAGCCAGCTGGGATGGTGCGGATGGCATCTACCTCAGCCCACTTGGTGAACTTGTTGATGGTGACGTAGAGGTAGCGGTAGCCCCCAGGCGCTCGAGAGAACAGGCCCAAGATATCCAGCCCCCAGACCGCAGGAGGCCCTGAGCCGGCTGATGAATCTGCTTGGCGTGGAACTGGCAGGCCTCGCAGGACCTCACCAACTCAGTCGCATCGTTGAGTGCCGTAGGCCAGTAGAATCCACTATGAAACGCCTTGCCGACGAGGGTCCGTGATGACGAGTGGTGCCCGCAGTCCCCGCCGTGTATGTCGGCCAACAACTCTCTTCCTTGCTCCCTGGAGATGCAATGTAGGGAAACATCATTTGGCCGCTTCCTGTATAATTCACCGTCCCGGATGCAGTATGCTGTGGCTTGTCGGGCCACATGCTCCTTGTCCTCCTCCTCTTCCGGCAGCGTCCCTTGCGTCAGGTATTCCTTGAATTCCTTGATCCAGCACCCCTCCCGGGGTTCGAGCGCCAAGAGCAGATGCGCTCCCGTGGTCGGGACACAGGCCGGGGCTCCTGAAACAGGTGGTTAAGGGAGCTCCTCACGAGGCAACGCTGTTCGTGAGAGTGGTGGCGTTGTTGATGGCTTGAAGAGCCGCTCCTCAAAGACGCCAGGTTCTTGGGGTAGCCGCTTGGATGCTCTTCTAGCGATGTCGTCAGCTTCCTTGTTGGTGCCACGGGGCACATGCTATAACTCCAGACCCGAGAACTGCTTCTCCATCTTGCGCGCCTCCGCGAGGTATGCCTCCATGTGCTCGTCCTTTGGCTCATAAACTTTGTTGGAGAAGTTGACGAGGAGCTACGAGTCACCCTTGATGGTGAGACGCCTCACCCCCAGGGCCACCGCAGCCCTGAGGCCAGCTATGAGGCCTTCGTAGTCTGCTATGTTGTTGGAGACCTTCTCGCCCTGCTGGAAGCAGAGCTGCATGGCGTAGTAGAGCTTGTCCTGGGCGGGTGAGATGAGCACCGCTCCAGCCCCCGCGCCATGGCGTGAGAATGCGCCGTCGAAGTACATGACCCAGCCTTCCAGCGCTTCGCTTCCTGGAGATAGGGATTGTCCTCGCCTGCTTCGAGCTCTGGGGCGTCGGTCCATTCAGCCACAAAGTCTGTGAGCGAAGCCCCCTTGATGACCCTGGTTGTGCTGAACTCCAAGTCAAATGCTTGAGCTCGATGTTCCATGCAGCGACTCGCCCGGCAGCATCGGGGCTCCTGAGCACTCTTTCCAACGGGTAAGGCGAGACTACCTTGATGGGGTGACCCTGGAGGTAGTGGCGCAGCTTGCGCGAGGCCACAAGGAGCGCGAGCAGGATCTTCTGAGGCATGGGGTACCATGCCCTCGCATCCCGTAGCACTGTGCTGACGAAGTACCCCGGGTGCTCGACGAGGGCTGGAGAGCTGACGGATCCATCGGCTTTCGGGGGTTGACGTGTGTCTTTGGGGTCTTCGGCTTCAGGGACTTGGTGGTCTGCCGAAGCAGCCGCTGCTTCTGGAGCTTCGCCTTGGCGCCGCGCCGCTCTGTCCGGCCCGGTGGTTCCACTTGATGGGCCCTTGACCTGGCGCTCTTCTCTAAGGGCCACCAGAGCTGCACTGGCGGAGTGAGGTGTGGCAGACAGGTAGAGCACCAAGGGATCGAGGGGTCGAGGCGCCACCATCACTGGCGAGCTGGTCAGGTATCTCTTGAGGTCTTGAAACGCTTGATCGGCCTCCAGAGTCCACTCGAATGGGCCCTTTTTGTTCATCAGCTTGAAGAATGGTAGGACACGCTCTCCCAGCTTGGAGATAAAGTGGCCCAACGCAGTCACACGACCAGCAAGCTTCTGCATCTCCTTGAGGGTCTGCGGCGGTTTCATGTCTTCGATTGCCTTGACCTTTTCTAGGTTCGCCTCGATCCCCCTGTGGGATACGAGGAAACCCAGCAGCTTGCCAGAAGGGACACCAAACACACACTTCTCCGGGTTGAGCCGTAAGTTCACCTGGCGTAAGCTTGCGAAAGTCTCCTCTAGATCTTGGATCAAGGTTCTCGCCTCCCGAGACTTCACCACGATGTCGTCGACGTAGGCCTCCGCGTTTCTCCCGAGCTGCCGCCCTAAGGCGATGTGCATCAGCCGCTGAAAGGTCGCGCCTGCATTGCGCAGTCCGAAAGGCATGCAAGTATAGCAGTACACCCCACACGGTGTCAGGAAGGCGGTCTTCTCCACATCTTCTACCGCCATCTTGATCTGGTGGTAGCCCGAGAACGAATCTAGGAAACACAAAAAATTGCACTCTGCGGTGGAGTCAACGATCTGGTCGATGCGTGGAAGCGGGAACAGATCTTGGGGGCAAGCTTTGTTGAGGTTGGTGAAGTCGACACACATGCGCTCCTTCCCGCCTTTCTTCGGCAAAACAACGGGGTTTGCCAGCCACTCGGGGTACCGAACTTCGCGAATGGCGCCCGCCGCCTCCAGCTTGCAGGTTTCTTGGACGATGAAGGCCTGCTTCTCCGTGGATTGTCGTCTCGCCCGCTGCTTTACAGGGCGTACGTTGGGGCACACCCTTAAGTGATGCTGAATCACCTCTCTCGGGACCCCCACCAGCTGCTTGGGTTCCCATGCGAATATCTCCTTGTTTGTGCACAAGAAATTCACCAACGCTTCCTCTTGGTCCGGGTCGAGGTCGACACCTATGGTAAAGGTGGCTCCTGAGGACCCGTCCTCATCGACCGACACCTACTTGGTTTCTGCCTTGTCTTCGGTGAACAGCTGCTTCTTCTTGGTTGGTGCGGCTCCCTTGCCCTCGGAGGCTCCCGCGCTGGCGGGCTATGCCACCGCGGCAGTCTTGAGGGCAAGCTTGAGTGCCGCCAGGGCCTCCTTGGCGTCCCCCTTGGCATCCCTCTTGCTCCCAGGCATCTTCATAAGGTTGTAAGCCGGATGGGTTGCTGCCATGAACTGGGCCACAGTTTGGTACCCGAGGATGGCATTGTACGGGAGGCCGATGCGGGCGATGTCGAAGTCGACCAGCTTGGTGCGATAGTTGTCGCGCGTGCCGAAGGTGACAGGAAGGTAGATCTGTCCCAGGGAGTGGGCGGCGCCGCCGCCAACTCCTGAGAAAGACTTGCTGAGGCGGAGCCGCTCGAGCGGGACATGAAGAAGGCTGAAGGCCTCTTCGGAGAGCACGTGGAGGCCGGCGCCACCGTCGATGAGGGTCTTGGTGACGGCCACGTTGCAGATGGTGGGCGCGCAAAGCATTGGGAAAATTCCCGAGCCGCCGGTGGTGACGGGGTGGTCCTCTGAGTCGAAGGTGAGGTCGGAGTCGGGTGCGGTCCAGCCCGGCGGAGCCCCCGGGCGCTTGGAGGCGGCACCAATCTGGCGAAGGAACGGCTTGGTGTGGCGATCCGAGGGCGGTGCTTGCGAGGAGGGCCGCGACCGCGTGGTGCACCGGTACCGCATAGTGCGCAGCGAAGAGACCACGTAGCTCCTCCCAAGATGCCACCGTGGATCCGTGGGGGTTGAGCAGCCAGGCACGCGGTGCGCCAGTGGGGACCATGGGCAGCCAGTTGGCCATGGCTTTGTCGTCGCCTCGGGCCTTAAGGACGGCCTCCACGCACGCCAGCAAGAAACCCGACGGGTTCGCCAAGCCGTCATAGCGCAGCGGCATCTCCGGCTTGAACATGGGCGGCCACTGCACCTGCCGCAGGGCGGGGGCCAAGGCTCGGAGCTCCCTGGCCCCGTCGTCGGCATCAGTCGTCGGAGCCGGGAGCGAGACGCCTGCCATGGGGGCGAAGTGCGGTGGTAAAGGAGCGCAGATCGACGGAAGGAAAGCTACAGCGCACCCCTACCTGGCGCGCCAAATGTCGGATCTCGGGTTTCGGCAAAACCCTTAAGGTTCGAACTGTGGGGTGCGCACGAAGATCTCTCCCTCACAGATCATGCCCTCACACACTCCGCGATCTCTAGGCTAGCTCCACGAACTCGCAACACAAGGGTCACAAGATTTATACTGGTTCGGGCCACCGTTGTGGTGTAATACCCTACTCCAGTGTGTGGTGGTGGATTGCCTCTTGGGCTGAGGATGAACAGTACAAGGGGAAGAAGAGCCTCCTGAGGAGAGGTGTTCTGGTGCTTGGTGAACTTGTGCGGGTGAGGATTGCTCAAGATGAGATCGATCTCCCCTACTGTGGCAGCTAGTCCTATTTATAGAGGCCCTGGTCCTCTTCCCAAATATTGAGCGGGAAGGGATACCACAATGGCCAATTTGAAAGGGGACAACTAGTACAGCTTATCCTGACAAAAGTAGTCTTCACCTGCCAAAGGCTCTGGTGGTGACGCCGTCTTGGGCTCCACTGTGACCTCCGTCCTGCCGTCCTGCTGGTCTTGGTCTCGTTGCACCGATATGAAAACCTTTGCCTGATGCCTCGGAACTTCTCGCTTGCACTTGCCTCGTTAGCACCAAAGTGGAAACTAGGACACTGCGCGTGCTGGCGCCCGCCTGGCCTCGATCATCATGGCTCACGTCACGAGAACCTCGCGAGGTTTGCCCTGCCTTGATCTCTCTGCCCCTCACGAGCCTGGTGATGCCGCTCCTGAGGAGGTCTTGTGTCGTCCGCCTCAAGAGGCTTGGCCCCTCGCGAGGGTCTTGAATGTTTGTTGGTGAAGATGGGTCATACAGGCCCACTCGCAAAGCCACGCCGTGGGCCGTAGGCAGGCAAGTCTGGGGACCCCCATTCCCAGAACGCCGACAGCCGCTCCATGATAGCATGCCAAGTTTCATGAATTTCAAACGAGTTTTAGATTTACTAGAATTTAAAAACCAGGCATCTCAATGTTTTGCCGGCAATCAACGGTGCCCTGGTGTTTGAAATTCATTCCCGTTTCTTGCATGGGACCTAAGCATGCACCCAAGGACACATATTTGATTAATTTATATGCACTGGAACATGTGCATGTAGTTCAAATTTGAATTATGCACATGAACGCATTGAAAACTTAGTTAATGCATAAAAATATCCAAACGAACCCCAAAAATCACAAAAATTCACACAACACTCATGTTGTTCTATGTTGACACGAGAAAAAAATTGAAAGCAATAAGAGGCAATGGATATCATTTCGTCCCCAAAGGTGGGACGTTCCCTACCAAAAACAATCATGCTCGTTGTGAGAAGCTCTGGTTTGTTAGAAGCATATACGCAAACCTGCCCCAAATGGGAAAAAATATGTACCACGACATGTTGATGCTGCTCCATCATAGCATGCTAAGTTTCATGAATTTCAGACGAGTTTTGGATTTACTAGAATTTAAAAACCAAGCATCTCAATGCTTTGCCGGCAATCAACGGTGCCCTGGTGTTTGAAATTCATTCTCATTTCTTGCATGGGACCTAAGCATGCATCCATGGACACAGATTTGATTTTTCAACCAATTTATATGCACTGGAGCATGTGCATGTAGTTCAAATTTGAATTATGCACATAAATGCATTAAAATCTCAGTTCATGGATAAAAATGTCCAAACGAACCCTGAAAATCACAAAAATTCACACAACACTCCTGTTGTGCTATGTTGACATGAGAAAAAAAAATTGAAAGCAATAAGATGCAATGGATTTCATTTCGTCCCCAAAGGTGGGACGTTCCCTACCAAAAACCATCATGCTTGTTATGAGAAGCTCCGGTTTGTGAGAAGCATATACCCAAACCTGCCCCAAATGGGACAAATTTGTACCACGGCATGTTGATGCCGCTCCATGATAGCATGCCAAGTTTCATGAATTTTAGGCGAGTTTTGGATTTATTAGAATTTAAAAACCAAGCATCTCAATGTTTTGCCGGCAATCAACGGTGCCGTGATGTTTGAAATTCATTCCCATTTCTTGCATGGGACCTAAGCATGCACCCAAGGACACATATTTGATTTTTCAACCAATTTATATGCACTGGAGCATGTGCATGTAGTTCGAATTTGAATTATGCACATAAATGCATTGAAAACTCAGTTAATGCATAAAAACGGCCAAACGAACCCCAAAAAAATCACAAAAATTCACACAACACTCCTGTTGTTCTATGTTGACACGAGAAAACAATTTGAAAGAAATAAGAGGCAACGGATATCGTTTTGTCCCCAGAGGTGGGATGTTCCCTACCGAAAACCATCATGCTTGCTGCCAGAAGCTCCGGTTTGTGAGAAGCATATACCCAAACCTGCCCCAAATGGGACAAAAAATTTACCACGACATGTTGATGCTGCTACATGATAGCATGCCAAGTTTCATGAATTTCAGGCGATTTTTGGATTTACTATAATTTAAAAACCGGGCATCTCAATGTTTTGCCGGCAATCAACGGTGGTAGGGTGTTTGAAATTCATTCCCATTTCCTGCATGGGACCTAAGCATGCCCCCAAGGACACATATTTGATCTTTCAACCAGTTTATATGCACTGGAGCATGTGCATGTAGTTCAAATTTGAATTATGCACATAAATGCATCGAAAACTCAGTTAATGCATAAAAATGTCCAAGCGAACCCTGAAAAATTCCAAAATTGAACACAACACTCTTGTTGTTCTATGTTGACACTCGAAAAAATTTTAACGCAATAAGAGGCAACGGATATCATTTCGTCCCCAAAGATGGCACGTTCCCTACCGAAGCCATCACGCTTGTTGTGAGAAGCTCTAGTTTGGGAGAAGCTTATACCCAAACCTGCCCCAAATGGGAGAAATTTTTTGCCACGACATGTTGATGCCGCTACATGATACCATGCCAAGTTTCATGAATTTCAGACGAGTTTTGGATTTACTAGAATTTAAAAACCAGGTATCTCAATGTTTGCGGCCGAGTGACGGTGGCAGGGTGTTTGAAATTCATTCCCATTTCTTGCATGGGACCTAAGCATGCAACCAAGGAGACATATTTGATTTTTCAATAAGTTTATATGCACTGGAGCATGTGCATGTAGTTCAACTTTGAATTATGCGCATAAAATGCCTGGAAAACCTAGTTAATGTAAAAAATGTACAAACGAACCTAGAATAATTCCAATTTTTTGGACGACACACCTATAGTTGCATGTTCACTGCAGATAAAAGTTCTAACAATTCAAACACCATCCTTTGTAGTTGTGACCCCATTACGTAATTCAAATGATCAAGTTGATAAATCAAGTAGATGGCACACCGTTTATTATCACCAACCATATGAGATGCAGCACAAAATATCTTGGAGCACTGTCGGTGTATAGTACCCAAATTATGCAATGACGTGGATGACCACTGTAACCAGGGACATTCGAACCAAAAAATTTCACGTTCAAACTCAACACACACGGGTTAAGCTATCTGAGTCGTTTGTGATGTTCACATATCATACACAGTTCTGAATAAGGGACCGTATCTGATGACACTTTGCGCGCCTTTTTTTGGCTGAAGCGATTCCAAAGTTTCGGCTTCCGCAGAAATATCTACCTCCCCGCCCCTCCCCCTTACCAAAAGCCACATTTCCCCTCTTTCCGCCTTCCTTTCCAAGTTGAAACCTTCACTCCTTGCTTGCTGCGCCGCCGCCTCCTCGCCGGCGACCCTCCTTCACGCTCCTCGGCCTCGCCTATCCAGGCAGGTAATCCACACCCGACCCGCATCCTCCTCCTCCTTCCACATCCCACATGCCCCTACCGCCGGCGCGAGCGCGACACCTTCCACCCAAATCACCGACCCCTCCACCAAATAAGCGCCGGCCTAAGCCATGGTGCACGCAGTATAGCCAGGACCTCAAGTAGCATTTGGCTGCGGAGAAGCAAATCGCAGCCGCACGCGCAGATGAGGTCGCGATGGCTACCATTCGTGCCGACCCCCAGGTCTTGAACGAGCACCTTGCCATTTGCTAGCTACGCCGGTTAAGCATGCTCGGTTTACCCGTTGCGTGTGCTGCTCCTGCCTTTCCTTCACAAATTCTAGTGAATTGTGCTGTCTAATTTTACCATGCAATATGTTGCTTTAGTGTATATATTATATATGTCGTGTAGTGTCATGCTCACTTATTAACTGTTTTGTTAATTAGTTGTCGTCTTCAGTTAACTGTTTGGTTCAATTCTGCAAATGTGATGTTCAATTCTTCAGGCTGCAATTTTGTATTGTCTTCCATGTGAGAAATAAATAGTATTTATCTTTACAAAATTGTGGGTGCATTCTGTTATTGCATACCATGTGAGGAATAAATTGAATTTGGTTGTAGTAAATACATGAGAAACAAATACAATTGCTACAATTGGTTGTAGTTAACTGTTTGGTTAACTCTCTGATCTTCTATTAGGACTATGTTATATTGTGCAATGTGGTGCTCAGTTAATGTTTGGTTCATTTGTTGTGCTGTTTAGTTAACTGCTTGGTTCAATTTTGGAATGCGATGTCCAATTGTCGTGGGTAGAATTTTGTATTGTTGTGCATGTGAGGAATAAATCGAATTTAGCTGCACTTAATACATGAGAAACATATAGAAGTCCTATATTTCCTAGTTCTTAATCATGCTTGGTTTGGATAAATGGGTTTTCCATGTGGCTTGAATTAATCTGATGAATTTGCAATGTGATTATTTTTCATCAACATATTTTACTAATAGCATGTGAACCCTTACTTAACCTGATGAGTAACTACCTTATATGTGTTGCAGGGAAACAATGGGAAACACTGAGGTTTACAATCGAGGTTAGCACATGCATGGTCCATTGTCTAATAGCACATTATTGTGCAATTGCAGGAACCATTCTAATATTTAGGTTTTTAACAATTTGGTCTTGCACATGTAGGTCTTGCTGTCAGAGGTTTTGACCCACTGTTCGACCCTTTTTGCATATGGGGAAATGAGTTGTCCATGAATATCAGTCAAGTCAAGAAACTCAGAAAGATTGTTAGGATAAAGAAATTAGCGACAAAAAACAGCAAGATCTTTGTCTGCACAATGAAGAAGACATCAGTTCACTACAGGATGATACTAACTATTATACCTTGCCTTTTTTATTCCTTTGCCCCATTTCCAATATAGAGAAGATATTTATGAACATCCTTGTTTTCAGGCCTTTCCAAAGAAGTTCACTTATGATTACCTCTCAAACCACCTGTATGGTCAGGAGGTGAGGAAGGTATTCATACAACACACAGGGTTCAATATTGAATTGTTCCTTAAGAGGACGAAGGATGGACGGTCAATCATCCACAGACACTAGCCTAAAGTTACAAAGACCTTCAACATCAATGAAGGCTCAATATTCGCCTTCTGCTTTAGCAGTTTTCCAGATGAGATACATCTGTCTAGGTACCGTCTATGATGCTAATTTCGAAAGGTTATAGATGTTGCATGTGAAAGTTGGTCCTGGTGTAGTTGTCTAATGGGGTAGCTGAGTGCTGAAGCTATATGATGTTGTACTCTGATGTATTTCAATTATGGAAATGGAATATATTATGTGCTTAATAGAATGTCAATTAGATTAGTAAATGGAATATTAATAATAGGGCAATTAGCCTGCTAATTGGCCAATTAGCTTGCTAATTGGGTTTTCCTATTGCAAACGGTTAATGAGAAAACACCGTGGGCGATGACCTCAGGCAACGCACACAGTTTCTAGGAATAAACCGTGTTGGATCAATGAACAATCACAAACGACTTTCTCTTGAAAACTGTTTGCGTTAGGCCACCTTGCGCAAACGTTTACCACATGAAAACTGTGTGTGATGGACAGCCTTTGCCACACAGTTTCTTCCACAGACCGTGTGTGATATATTCAATAACGCAAGTGATTTAACGGGAAAAATTGTGTGTGATGTACCTATGAACAGAAAAGTTTTTGTTGGAGCGACTGCATGGGATGTACATACGAATGGAAACGTTTAGCGGGGACTGACTGTGTGGGATGTACTTGCGACCAGAAACAATTTCGTCGTATAATTGTATTTTTTAGCTCTAGTGTACGTATTTCCGTATTTGAGCGCTCGCCGGTCACACACGACCTCATTTTGCCGAACGTGTGTGCCAGGAGGTTATATACCCGACGGTTTCTGGGTCATGTGGGAAGGACCCCCCTATCACCTACACTCACTTGGCGATAGTTCAAAATGCCATCGTGGAAAGGGGTTAAAAACCGTTTGTTTAGGAGCTCGCTGTACTAGTGTGGGTCTCTCCTTCTGAACACATATACGAGTCGTTCTACCTCTCTAGTTAGGCCTCTGCCTCCCCCTCTCTCCCCCACACACCGAGACATCGAGTGCTCTAGTCATGTCTCCCTACCACACACAAACTTGCCCTATGCCCTCTGACCTTCCGGTAGGCCAGGCGCCTTATATCTTTTACTTCCACACACACAATTTCGATGGCTCTCTTCATCGATCTCGCACCCACCCACTTGATCCTCTCTTCGACTCTATTGAGATATATGACCCCTCCCTCTCTTCTCGTGGATCGCCCCCTCTATATATGATATGGATAGGCCTCTATTTCACGCACATTGCATGCAAAATTTTGTTTGAGATGTCATCGACACATATTCCCACAGATACATTCACGAAATCACCCCCCCGAAACAAAAAAGACTCACGAACGCACACGCCATCTTTCTAGGTTTGTATCTCTCTCACACACCCACGTAGGTGCGGGACGTGCACGAAGAGAAGAGGTGCACGCATGGCGCACGTACTCCCGTCTGTTTCCCAACCACACCCGTGCGGGTACACAGTGGAGCTCGTTTCTGTACGAAAAGGCAACCCACGTGGTAATTTGACACGTGTACTGGTTGTCCACTTGATGGAGGATCGTCTACCATGGGTGGACAAACAAATTGCGACTTGACGCGTTATGTTAAAAAAGAGGCGAACCATGTGGGCCTACGTTAGAGGCAAGGTTCTATACACTCGAGATGCTCTGTACGTATTACTTTTGATGTGTCCCATCAACTGCAGAATGAGGAGAAGCTTGCTTACTACGCCGTCTACCCAGCCCACGAGCGCGGTGGCTCGTAGGACAAGGTGAAGTTTGCTTACTACTACTCATTGTATATTGGTTTATTGGTCCCCATTGTATATTGTGTCAAATTTTGACTATAGATTGAACTAACAAAATGTTCGTGCATGTTACCAAAAATTATATCATTGAAAACTATGTTGAAATATGAATCCAACGATATAGTTTTGTTTGACATGCATTAACATTTTGTTAGCTAAATATTTTGTAAAAATTTGGCACGAACTACAAAGGTGACCTATAAACGAGGACGGAGGTAGTAGTACTATGCCTTACGCCCGCTCCCTCGCCCACGCGCGCGGTGGCTCGCAGGACGAGGAGAAAATTTTACTACTCCCAGCGTTTACTCCTTGTCCCTACCTTGGTTAGAGAGATTATCATATTGTTTGGAATATATGTCCTTAGATTTCAATATGAACTACTAGTACATACTCCAAACACTGATGTATATAGACGTATTTTAGAGTGTAGATTCACTCATTTTGCTCCGTATGTAGTCCATATTGAAACAGACATAATAGTATGCACTCTCCCTCACCCCTCGACCCTCTCCCACATGGTGGACGTGCAACAATTCATTCGGTCTCATATAGCCAGAACGATATTTACTGCATTACTATTATTGCTCGACTTCCCGAAGAGGCGAAGAGCCAATCGCAAGGTTAATATTTTGGAGATGCCAAGCGCAAGGTTTATAGGAGAACGAGTAGTAGGTGCCGCGTCATTTATAAATAAAGTATTTTTTTCTTCAGTGGCACGTACGCAATATAAATAGGTTCATATGGAGAGAAAAGGAAACCGCTCCACTATATACATAGGCAGGACGAGCCTACACGATTGCTTGCTGGGGTTGCTCTCTTCACACTCCCTCGCACGAAACGAGTGTGGCCAGATCTCTAACATCCCGACAGACATGGTGGATGCTTAGTGTAGATGCGGTCGCCGTCGCCGACGGCGAAAACCCACTGTCGGCACGTCCCGATCAGGGGTCCGCGCCGTTC
Organism: Aegilops tauschii subsp. strangulata; assembly: GCF_002575655.3. NCBI lineage: Eukaryota > Viridiplantae > Streptophyta > Magnoliopsida > Poales > Poaceae > Aegilops > Aegilops tauschii. The sequence continues at coordinate 278,523,645 of NC_053038.3, read as the reverse complement.
TCTCTCACAAAGCCGGTGAGGTTGCCTTCGTCCCTTGCTCACTGCCGTGACGTGGGCAGTTGCCGCCTCCCGCCGCCCTCCTCTATGTTGAGCTACGTCCCGACATCCCTCAGGTACAACTCCCTTTACAGCCGGCTTGCACCACTGCTCCAGCTGTCCACATCACTCCATGTGGATATTTCTCTACTTCTTTGCCCCGCACATACCTCTACTAGCTTCTACATACTGTATTTGTGATGAGTTTATGTCTCCTCAACTAGCCCCAGTAATCTTATTATAATCACGCTTCTTCAATTTCTTTGCCACGGGGATGCTCATCTCGATTTTGGTGAAACTGCACAAAATGATCTGATGGTCAAAGGGTTGCAAACTTCATTTCTTCGGAAGCTCCAATGTTGCCAGCAAATTAAAGCCTGGTTAGGGTTTACGGTTCAAGGGCTAGGGACTGCATGGATCGTTTTTTTCTTTAGTTGTCTCTGTACCAAAATAAGTGTCAACTTTAGTAGTAGTACAACTTTGTACTAAAGTTTGCATAAAGTTGAGACACTTATTTTGGAACGAAGGGAGTACATATTGGCTATGATCTGTCAATAATGGAGATGCAATAGCATGCATGTTAGTCTCTTTTGTATTTGATGAAATGTTGCAACGGGCAACCTTGGACGCAAGATACATGAAACAGAAGCTGGAAGCTTCATAGCATTGTACAAATTTATCTCGCTGATAAATTACAGTACGTACTATACTAGTAGTACTATGTAAAGAGTTAGGTGTCGCGCGGTGTCCAGAAAATATGGTGATAATGTGAGGTAGGCCATGTAATTACTGAGCCTGCGTGTTTTCACTGCTCTCGCACTCCTCCGCTATAAGAATGGAGAAAATTGTAATCTAGTAGTACCTCCTTTCGCCGAAAGCGTGGGACATCCAACAGTCCTACCAACTCAGTAATAATGACCAATGAGCCGTCAAATCCCATAGACGCAGTAGTAAGTTGGACGGACGAAGCAACCATCACTCTTGAATCTGCTTCTCTCTTCAACGCAAGCGCCAGTGAGAGGTCGCGTCCGCTCTGCCCGGGCATGAATGCGGCACCGATTCTTTGGAGCGGCGCTGACCGTTTCGGGCGGGAAGCATGCACGAGAATTGGAGGGCCTTTGGGTGGGCCAGGCTGGTGAGGAGAGGGCGTGGCAGCGGTCCGCCTGTCCCGACCGGACGCCTGGAAGAGGCTGCACCGACTCTCGCGGCTAAATCGTACACTACACACCATCTCTCTGTAGGAGTAGGTCGATGTGTCACTGTCTCTAACACACACATGCTGTTAAACACACACGCACACGCACACACAGCTTCATAGAATAGGAATATCATGCATATTACTAGTCCAGGTTACTCACCACTATGACCAGCCTAAGCAATGTAACCAAATGCTCCTTACTCTGCCTTGTTATCTCCCCCGCAAACTCAATGCATGGAGCGCAACTACGCGTTGATCAGTCAAGAAATCAAAGTCGGCTTGCATGCGAGCTAATACGTGGCCCTGCATGGTAGCTAAAACGGCATCTCTTAGTTGTTGGGATTAATTGTTGCGTTTAGAGACAAAAATCACGGCTTTGATTGGAGGAAGGACCGGTCAAGTTTCTCCTTCTCCTCCAATCTGCTTGCACCTTGGTCCCGCTGCACCTTCTAACGTGACTTATTACACCTAGATGAAGGGAGTAGTCCGAGATACGTTGGCACACTGACTTAGGTTGAATACAAGTGCCCAAAAATGTGTGCATGTTCTAATAAGGATTCACTTAAAATAGTACATGAGCGAATAGAGGGATCAATTGGACAGTGTTCACGAGCAGTAGCGAGATGTGTGAGGTAAGATACACCACTGGCGCTTTTAATTTTTCTTATTAACTAGCAAGAGGCCCATGCGTTGCACAGAACATCAGGATGCATTTATACGAGCTGTTCATCTCGTGGGACATGAAGATGAACGAGGGAATGCCTTATCTGCAAATATGGAGAGGGGTGCGGGTATCTTTTTACAAAATTGCCATAGTTTGCTTTCTATCCGTCAGATATAGATCGGACGGTCTATATTGCAGGATGGCGGGCACACCATCATCACCAATACAGTTTTTTATAATTTTTCTTATTAATTTGTTTGTTTCACCCTCTGACTGGTGGGAGCCAATGTACTACGTGGAGAGAGGTAAGGTGAGTAAGGCTGCATTATTTCTGTACTACCAACTCTGCTTTAAATCCCAAAAGACCTTACCACCAAAGCCACATGACACGATTATGATTTAAAACCCAATGACTCACACGCAAAAAAAACACGGCATGCTTGTCACACGAATGCAAGAATGTATAAAAGGTTATTTTCCTCTCGTTGAACATAACGGGAGGGTGGTGTAGCTGGTCAGCCTGTTCGCTCATCAAACTTGAGGTCTCGGGTTGGATAACTACACTTGAGAATAATTTTGTTTTTGTTTGACTTCTTTCTTCCACCCAATGACAGGTAGGCCCCGCATGATAGAGAGAGAAAGTGGTCTGGGGTGGTGCTAGGAGGATTCTTTGACTGGTCAAAATGGATGGATACGGAGCTATACGATCTCGTAGTGACCGTATAATCACCTCATCACGTATACGTTGCAGCCTCAGCGCTTGTTTTCTATGGTTTGCACTCTTCACACACTCTCTCTCTCTCCAGTATATATATACACACTGGAGCCTCAGCGCTTGTAGTTGCTCTCTTCGCACTCTCTCACCCTCTCCAAATCTAAACAAGACTTCGTTGGCCTCTCTCTCTCCCCTCACTGTTGGTCAAAGAGCCGGCAGGATCAGTCTGCCGAGATGGGAAGGAGGCTTAATGTTGTCGCCGTCGGCGAGGGAGGGAATCCATCACCGGCGCAGCTGTCCTCTTTCACCCAGCGGCGGTGCGGGAGGGCCTCCGAACCCTTCTTCCTCACTAACGTACGTAGTGTGGGCCGAACGGCCTCCGGTCGCCCACTGAACCACACCCCAAGAACCTTAAGGTAAAATTTACTTATTCCACATGCATTGCTCTAGTTGCATGTGGGATTTATCCGCTTCTTCACTCGAATCAAGGTGTTGGATCAAACAGGAAAGTAGTGGGGAAAGTTGTATAGCATGAACCTAGGACGTGGTTCAAAGAGGAAAGGAATGGGGGAAAGTTGTATAGCATGAATCAGGGACGTGGTTCAAAAAGGAAAGGAAGGGGGAAAGTTGTATAGCATGAATCTAAGACGTGCTTCAAAGATGAAAGGAATGGGGGAACGTAGTGGGGAAAGTTGTATAGCATGAATCTAGGATTTGGTTCAAAGAGGAAGGGGGAAAGTACTAGTACAGACTGGCTATCCAGCACCCACGTTGGTCGAAAAGGGAAAACAATGACAAACGCAGTACGCACATCTGTAACGAACTGATCTTTTTCTTTCGAGCGACAAGGCTGTAGAGTTTGAGCATGACTAGATTTGCTGCGCACATAGGGAAAGGAGTCTAAAGATAACAAAACTGGGACCAACACAAATATGCTTATTGGTTGTTTGTTCTTTGTTGCAACAGACTGTGCATCACCCCTTCATACATCGGTAGATGCACATGGTGTTGTTGCGTCCACTCTCCCGTGCAACTCTTTAGCTATTGTTAATCTAAAGCCCTGTTTGGTTAAAAAGTCCCTAGTCCCTACCTGCTTGGTTCCAGGGACTAAACATGGACTAGAGGTTATTAAATAGCATGCTAAAAGACCATGTTACCACTAGTAATGAACTAATAGAGACAAGGTGCGATGCGGGGCAGGGGCAACTGTTGGGAGAAGTCCCCAAAAGACTCTTCCTCAGTGTCTTCTTTCTTTAGTCCCAAATGCCCACTTTTAGTGCCTAAAAGTCCCTCCTGTTTGGTTTAGATGGGACTGACATGGACTTTTTTATAGTCTCTACACCAAAAAGTCCCTGTAACAGACACCCTCTAATAATGCTGCTGGAAAATTCATGCAATGCCACAGTTAAAAGCAAATTACATGTTGAACGAATTTTATTGTTAATATAATCTCTCTGTTAATATTAATCAATGCCACCGTTTGAGAAATGCTACTGTCTTGCTTTCTTTCCCATTTAGATAAGTTGTTGGCTTTTGTTGTTTCCTTTGCACCTCTGTGTAAACAGGGTTATCTACTTCACCTCGTTGCTATTGTGACCTTTTGTTGCACTACACAAAACACTTTTGTTTTAAGAGTGTTTTGTGCAGTTCAACCAAAATGTCACACCGACAATGTTGCTTGATTGCTTGATTTTAATGGAACTGCACAAGAGGAGATCTTACTTCCTATCCGTGTTGGCAAATTTGGTTCAGATCTTATTCTTGTAAGTTGTTTGAATTCCGCGTCATGAGAAGTCAGTACTAGCTTTCTTTCACATGATTGTGTAGTGTGCTTTCATATGTTGTGCTACTTGTACGGTAATGTTGCTTGATTTTTGTGAACTCCACAAATGGAGACAAGACTTCCAATCTGTATGTGCACCGTAATATCCCATTGAGGTAAGATAAGGTTATTTCACAACAGTTGGCCTGTATTTTGCCACTTTCATCATAAAATTAATGTTGTTGTTTAGTGCTATACTTGTGCTCCCTAATTAACATGCCAAAATCTTACATTGAAGGCGAAGCTTGTCTGTTATTGAACCAAGTGATGAAGGGGAAGAACAAGCAAAAGAAAAACAAAAATCAACTCCCGGTGCTGTAATGAAGCACTGGAACTGTGATGACACAAGTAATGATATAGTTTTGCTTCTTAATTTATTGCTATGGCTGGAACAAGCAATTTTTTTGCCACTGATTTGATGCCACTCTTAATGTAATATGTAATTATCTCTACTTGTGCAAACAGGGATCTTCTTTGAAGGTACCATATATTTTGGTGGAACTGCACAAGAACATGTTGGAAACAGTAAACTAATCGAGGAGTATATAGTAAGCATGGCAACCACAGTAAATAACAACAGATGGTTCCGGAGAAGTGCTTTATCTATATGCTCTACACAATAAGCCTCCTGACAAAGGTTGGTACTCGCCCACGGATTTCATCCATATGATTGAGCTTTGTCATCTCTATTGGTGATGTGCTACTGTTTAGATACTGTCATGAGAAAGTGGTATTGTCCTTGAGAAGTGCTTCATCTGTGTTGTTTTAAATATTTCCTTTCCTTTTTCCGAGGAAACAGAGATGCTAGCATTTAGTTGTCCTCTTGTCTTTACACAACAGGATCATCTTCCTCTGAAGAATAGTATGGAGTACGTTGTGACGCCCCAAGACCGATGCTCTAGATGCCTTCCATTTAGTTTCATTGTCGTCGTGTGCTTCATATGTTTGTTGCCATGATCTTGATGAGTGCCATTGCCATATTTTTCTTCTTGCATCACGTTCATCTTATATTACATTGCATTGCACCATCCTTGCTTTGTTCTATGCTTCATGATGCGATGTGCCTCTTGTCATTATATTGCATTGCATCATGATCATCATGCCTTGTTTTGCATATTTAAGTTTTGTTGTGTGTTCTTGTGTGAACCTCTCTTATTCTTATCTCTACCTCATTTTTGTTCCATGCGCATACCAGCAACAATTCATCAAGTTCACCCAAGTTTCTATCCCATCCAAACTTCTCTTTTTCCCTTTCTTTCAATTATTTCTCTAGTGGCATTTTCTGCTCCAGATTAATGTCCACTATATTTTTTTATATTCTCTACACTATGCCAAGCCACCTCCTCCAGTTTTCAAGTCCTTTGGAAGTGTTTTGGTTGGGCTAAGGATTTATTCAAGCTTGAATTATTTTCAAACTTGTTTGAATTTGCAGTCTCTTAAAATTACCAGAGCATTTTATTCAAATGTTGCATAATTCCTGGTGTCCAGGGATATTTTGTTCTTAGCCTTCTTCTTCCCAAAACTCCCTGGATTTTCTTTTTCTAAACCTGGAGATTCAAAGTTTTAGAAAAGAAGAAACTGGAAGGGATCTCCCAGCAGCGCACCTTGGGCCTTTTCCCTCACCTGCAGCCCAGCCAATTCTCCGCAGCCCGCCTGGCCCGACTCTGTTCACGGCCACCTGCCGCGTTGCATCGCCATCTCTGTTCCAGAGACAGAGCGCTCGCGCTCGCGCCGTGAGTTTCACGGACGCCGAGGTCGCGCCGTCTTCTCCCCTCCTTTTTAAGCCAGCAGCCACGCCCTAGGGTTTCCCCTTCCTCCTCTCCCTCTTCTCCGCCGCCGCCGTGCAGGTATTGGCACCCAAGCGCCCTGTTGCCTCGCTTCCGATCGCCATGGTCGAGGCGAGTCGGAGCTCTCCTCCAGCGTACGAGCTCCAACGCCGGCCCCTTCTTCCTCCACGACCATGTTCCCGCTGCGATCCAAGGCTGGAGACGCCAAGTTCCTCGGCGTCCTCTTCCTCTGCTTCATCGGCTTCACGGTTCAGTGGAACGCCAAGTTCCTCCTCGTCCTCTTCATCTTCTTCATCAACGGCAGGTGCTCGTCGCCGGTCAACTTCGTCGCGTTCCATCGTCCCCGCGTTGGATCGACTCCTCCGAGCCCCTCTATGTGAGAAGCCTCATCTCACCATCAGTTTTCCCCTTCGTTTGCGCCCAGTTTCGTCCGTCCCCATCGAGCCCAAGCGCTCGTCTGTCGAACATCGTCTCCAGCGAGTGTTTCGACCTCTCCTTGTTTCTCGTGCGTGTCCAGTAGGGTCGCGTCGTTCCATGGAGCCTATTCTCTCTTGTAGCGCGCGTTTTGGTCCTTGATTCATCAGGTCCAACCTCCACCTTGCCGCCACTGTTTCCTCGTCGCCGATGTTGCCCTGTCATCGTCTGGAGGCGTGCATGACACGAGGGAGCGCAATTCCTTGTTGTGAGTATTGCATGCGCCTCCGCCGCTCGGTTCGCTCACCGGCGAGCAGCTCCGACGAGCTCCTCCGCCGCTCCGTGTGCACAGCGCCAGCTCCTCTGTTTTCTCTGCTTCTTGCGTGCGCTCACGCACGCTTCCTTCGATGCTCATGCTACCGCTCGCCTGGCTCGTCTGCACTGCATCACCCGCGGGTCAAGTCCCGCGCTCGCGCAGCACGCCCGCGTCTTCGCATCACCCAACACAGCCAGCGCCTCGCTGTGCTTCGCGGCATGGCAGTAGGCTTCTGCCCGCGCTTTAGTTTGGGTCCTGGCCGTGTTGTCCATATGCTTTATTTCCCTGCTGAATCTTCCTTTGCATCACGAACACATAGCTAGCCCAGTGGCGAGCGCAGCCACTATCCAGCCATGGGGTATGGGGTTCGAATCCGAGGCGCCCCAGTTTTTGCCCTGTTTTCAATTTCTTTTGGCACACAACCACTTAGGCCTCATTCTCTTCTGGGCCGCTTCACTGCGCTGCAATCCAGCCCGTGCATATTTTTTTTCTGCTCTGTGATTTTAGCATTTTCCAGTGCATGCATATTTTCAGAAATGCCATTAATTTGCTTTGCTCATATCTAATTATCCATGCCTCATAATAAAGCATGTAATATATGAAAAATGCTTAGATTTCTGTCTAGTCTCATAATATGCAACTTTCATCCATGTTTAAAATGTTTAAAATGCTATTTGTTTAAATTTGCTCGAATGCCATGTTAAAATGATTTATTTCATAACTAAATAACCGTAGCTCCATTTTAAATAAACTTTATATGTAAATGGGGTAGGAAAATGCATAGATTAACATGTTGCACTTTATTTTCCTGTTTAACAACAATAAAATATGGTTTTAGGCAGAACAGTACCAATTCCAAAATATGGACATGAGGATTTTCCGGAAATGTTGTTGATTGTTTCCGGCCTCATTTATCTTGCTTAAATAGTTACTTTTATTATGATTCACCCCTTGCCATGTTTAATAACATTTAATATTGTTGGGCACATAAACAAGAGCAAACTAAATAACTTGAATGTGGTGTTTCGTTGCATTTTGAGCTCCATTTAACTTGTAGTTTTGTTTGTGCACTTTGCCATGCCATGCCTTATTTAAATGAACATGCATCATACTTGATTGTGCATCATGCCATGTTGATGTGATGGTTGTTTACTTTTATGTTTGCTTCTTTTCGGTTGCGCTTCTCCTTGATAGTTCCGGTTGCGTTGCGATTGTGAGGATCCGTTCGACTACGTTCATTCGTCTACTTCTTGGACTCGTTCTTCTTACTTGCGGGATCTCAGGCAAGATGAGCATACCCTCGAAATCACTTCTATCTTTGCTTGCTAGTTGTTCGCTCTATTGTTATGCCGCGCTACCTACCACTTGCTATATCATGCCTCCCATATTGCCATGTCAAGCCTCTAACCCTCCTTTCCTAGCAAACCGTTGTTTGGCTATGTTACCGCTTTTGCTCAGCCCCTCTTATAGCGTTGCTAGTTGCAAGTGAAGATGAAGTTTGTTCCATGTTGGAACATGGATATGTTGGGATATCACAATATCTCTTATTTTTAATTAATGCATCTATATACTTGGTAAAGGGTGGAAGGCTCGGCCTTATGCCTAGTGTGTTGTTCCACTCTTGCCGCCGAAGTTTCCGTCATACCGGTGTTATGTTCCTTGATTTTGCGTTCCTTACGCGGTTGGGTGATTTATGGGACCCCCTTGATAGTTCGCCTTGAATAAAACTCCTCCAGCAAGGCCCAACCTTGGTTCTAACTTTCGCCACCAAAGCCTTTTTCCCTTGGGTTCTGCAGACTCAAGGGTCATCTTTATTTTAACCCCCCCGGGCCAGTGCTCCACTGAGTGTTGGTCCAAACTAGAGCACCGTGCGGGACCATCCCTTGGCAACTTGGGTTACGTCGGTACCTGTATGCTTAGCTTATCCGGTGTGCCCTGAGAACGAGATATGTGCAGCTCCTATCGCGATTTGTCGGCACAGCGGGTGGTCTTGCTGGTCTTGTTTTACCATTGTCGAAATGTCTTGTAAACCGGGATTCCGAGACTGATCGGGTCTTCCTGGGAGAAGGAATATTCTTCGTTGACCGTGAGAGCTTATAATGGGCTAAGTTGGGACACCCCTGCAGGGTATAAACTTTCGAGAGCCGTGCCCGCGGTTATGTGGCAGATGGGAATTTGTTAATGTCCGGTTGTAGAGAACTTGACACTTGACTTAATTAAAATACATCAACCGTGTGTGTAGCTGTGATGGTCTCTTTTCGGCGGAGTCCGGGAAGTGAACACGGTTTGGGTTATGTATGAACGTAAGTAGTTTCAGGATCACTTCTTGATCATTACTAGTTGACGACCGTTCCGTTGCTCCTCTTCTCGCTCTTATTTTCATATGTTAGCCACCATACATCCTAGTGCTTGCTGCAGCTCCACCTCACTACCCTTTCCTTCCTATAAGCTTAAATAGTCTTGATCTCGTGGGTGTGAGATTGCTGAGTCCACGTGACTCACAGATACTTCCAAACAGTTGCAGGTGCCGATGATACCAGTGCACATGACGCAACCGAGCTCAAGTGGGAGTTCGACGAGGACCTTGGTCGTTACTATGTTTTGTTTCCTGTTGATCAGTAGTGGAGCCCAGTTGGGACGATCGGGGATCTAGCATTTGGGGTTGTCTTCTTTTCTTTTGGTTCCGTAGTCAGACCTATGTGTGTACTCTGATTGATGTATGATTAATTTATGTATTGTGTGAAGTGGCGATTGTAAGCCAATTCTTTATCCCATTCTTGTTCATTACATGGGATTGTGTGAAGATGACCCTTCTTGCGACAAAACCACAATGCGGTTATGCCTCTAAGTCGTGCGTCAACACGTGTGAGATATAGCCGCCTCGTGGGTGTTACAAGTTGGTAATCAGAGCCAGCCCCAGCTTAGGAGCCCCCTGCTTGATCGAATCGCTGGCGTTGTTGAGTCTAGAACAAAAAATGTTTTGAGTCTTAGGATTATATATATCAGAGAGTAGGATTCTTTTTACTCCTCAGTCCCTTCGTCACTCTGGTGAGGTCTCCTGACGTAGAAGTTTTGACTTTTCTCTCCTCAAATTTCACTAAAAAATTTAGGATCACGCGGGTATCTTGGAATCATTCTGATGGTTTTGTGACGAGAACATTGTTCTTGGCGCCTCCTGACATTTAGGGGTTGTGGCAGTGTCCCGGGGAGTTGAGCTCCGAGGTGTTGTCGTCACAATTTTATCGTTGCAGTTCTGGAATACCTGAGTTTCGCCGACATCGAAAATCTCTTTTATGCAGTTGTTGGTGAGATCACCTCGACGCCACCCAGTACTGGGGCGGGAGTTTGGGAGTAGTGCCATAACTCGTATAACGGATGCTTTTCGAAGGTTGAGGTAAATGATTTCCGACGGTTTCTTGGTTATGTGTTGAAGGATGGATACAGCTGGATCTAGGTATTGTTAGTTTGGGTGAGATATATTGCGTCCCCTGTATCCCCAACACTAGATTGCATAACCAGAAAGTTTCGGGAGTTTATAAGCGGGAATTCAAGTAGCTCTTAGAATATCTTTTCGACAGATGCATGATATGGGATTGGGTAAATCTCTATCATATGTATTTGTTTCCGGTCTTATTCCGCAAGCCAAATCCTTTGTTTTGTTTTAAGTTGTGGTATTCGAGTTGCTTCGAAGTCAAGTGTTGATTCCATACCTTTCCTAAGCGGTGTTCTCATACTTCTATGTGAATACCAATACTTCTTGATCATCGAGATTGTCATGCCAATTCTTTCCAACCGACATGCTCTTTTTCAAGTGGATCCGATCATTTCAACATTCGCGAGATCAATTCTCAGTTCTTTGCAACGGTGTTTGCTTCATCCGTCCCAAGTTGTCTTTGTTTTTCCCGCCCTCCCACCCTCTTTCTTCAAGGACTCAGATTTCTTAATCAAGTATCCATCTTATGGATGTGAAGTTTCTCCATTCTTTTCCATCAATGTTCTAATCCGCTGATTCTCAGGAAGATGCTCACGAAGCTTCAAGTTTATCATTCTTCGCTCTTTTTCCTTCTCCGGTGGACACAAGTCAAGCTTTCAGTGTTGATCGTATTCTTTTCCTCATTTCAAATGCTTTCTCTTGTCGGTGCATCTCTTAATCATCCAACTCTTGCTATTCTTGTTATCTGGAGTGCTGAAGATATCTCAGAAGATTCGCATTTCCTTTCCTAATCCGTTCAAGCTATCTCGAGGTTGTTATCTCTTTTGAGCCATTTAATTCAACCGGTGCAATCTCCTTTTCAAGTAATCATTTCAACGGTGTTTCTTTTGAGTGGGCCCTAACCCACAGGTCTTTTCCCAGGATCTTACCTGACTCTTCCAATTTTCCTGGAGCTATTCCAAATTCTTTTCGAAGTTTGACGTAAGAATGGGTGATCATCAGTCATATGTCTTTCTCCAAGATCTTTCAAATTCTTTTCATCGTTGGTTCAATCTTTCTAATTGTCATGCCGGAGTGCCTCAACAATTCATGGTCGTGTTTCTTGTCATCATTCTCAACATTTGAAGACCGAAGAAGAGTTTTTCCTCCAAATCTTATCCGTTCTCTCAAGATTCATGGTTCTAGCTTCATGCCATCCTCCCATAATTGTTTTGACTGTGAGAATTCTTTTCACCCATCCGGAGCAATTCAGGACTCTTTTCAGTTTGATTCTCCGGAACTCATCATCTCAGAATTACTCATTCCAGCTTTCAGCTCTCATTCTCCAAATCTTACCGGTGCATCGCTCCAGTATTCCCTAGTCAGCTCGTGATCTCTTCATTCTCTTGTATCTAAAGTTCCCCAAGTATCTTCGTTCGTTTTCAAATTCTTACCGGTGATTCATCCCTTTACTTCGTTCGTTTTCAATTTTTACGGTGGTTCATTCAAGAATTCTCTTCCATTGTTATTGTATCAATTCATTCGTTCTTTTCCAAATTCTCTTCCGTTGTTACCGGTGGTTCATTGAAGTCCTTCTCAAGTTTGCGCCATATATATCTTAATCCTTTCTACGAGAATAAGTAGTATGCCAAATCCGTTGCTTGTCATCAATCTAAATTGGTGAAGGATAAGCATAACGTAATTCTTATTATGGTTTCAACCAAGTGATCTAGTTTCTTCTTTCCAGAGTTGTTCATCATGTCACATTTCTCGGTTCGAGAGGCTTCATCTTTTTCTTTTCCGGAGTTCCAAGCTTTCTGCATTATCTCGTCGCGAAGCTCCACCTAAATCATTGCAAGGCTTCACCTTGTGTTTTCAACTTTTCTTTCTTTTTATCATCCTTTATTACCGGAGTTCTTCATGGAGGCTCTACATGGTGGTTCGTCAAGGATTCTTTTCATTCTTCAATTGTTCTTCAAGATTTCTCTCAAAGTTATGATCTGTCAAGCCATACTTCAAAATAAACATGGTGCTCAACACATGTGTTGTTTTGAGGAGTTCAAGCATTCTTCATCTTGCATTCCGAAGTGCAATTCTTTCTACCTCATTTTGAGATGGTGATATGTCATTCTTGACAATTTATTTTCATGTTTCATGATTCACAAGTTATCAAGAATGAGATATAAACCCATCATATTTTCTTCGTTCATGGTATCTTTTCAACCCAACAATTTCTTTGTTGATGTTATCTTGGTATAGATTTCACCTATAGCCTTCCCTAAGGATTGTTGCTATTTGTGGCGCTTATCAATGACCCAAATTCTTCATTTATCTTCTTGGTGAAATAAATTTCTCGTCTCCTTGTTCATATCCATCCAATCTATTGTTTTCGTTAGTGGCAGGATTTAACCTCATAATTTTGAGAAGCTTTCCTTAAGCCCACTACAAGGTTATTCGTTTCGTTGTTGATTTCCCAACAACTCCGTTATAACCTTCTTGGAAGGATGCTTTCCAAGCTCATTTGTGGCAGAAGTTGTCATTTTCTTCTCCATTCCTTTATTCCAATGATCTATCTTCTATTTTTTCTTCCGGAGGCATGGTGATGTTGCTCTCTTCACTCATCATCTCTATTTGTGAGGATCGTGTTCTTTTCATGCATACCATTTAACCGGAGTGTTGTGTCATCTCCTCAATTTCTTTTCATCTTATCAAGTTTTCCTTCTCGTTTTCAATAGTTCTGGAGGCAGAGTGTTGTTGATTTCATCAAGTATCATCCCAGCTTCTCAAGTTCATGTTAATTCCTTCCATTTATAGTCGGAGTGCTGTCCAAATTATATCAATCTTATTCCTTCTCTATCTAGTTTTAACTGGAGTCTCATCCAAGTGCTTTCATTTTGCCAAGTTCAAATTCTATTCTTTTCATTTCCAACCGGAGCGTTATCGTAATTGAGCATTACCGTTCCTTGTACATCTCGTTTCAACCGGAGTGCTTGCATGTACTTCTCGTCCATTGTCCTCGTGATTCATAGCTTTGCAAACTCCAAGGTTCACATGGTGTTCCTTGTTTCTCTTTTCTACCGGTGTGCTTTCATATTAATTTTGATCCGTTAAGCTCTTGTTTCATGTCCTTCAACCTACAAGGTTCCCGTAATGTTCCTTGTTCCTTTTTTTTCTAACGGAGTGTTTTCAACTTTGTTCATCTTTGTTGTATTCCTTCTTTAAATTTGTTTAACCTCTCAAGGTTCGTGGTTTCACTCGTTTGTCAAAGAAGCAACTTAGCTTTACCTCTTCTCTTCCTCTTCCATTTTTCTCCGGTGCCATCCTAGATCTCGGGACGAGATCCTCTTGTAGTGGTGGAGTGTTGTGACGCCCCAAGACCGACGCTCTAGATGCCTTCCATTTAGTTTCATTGTCGTCGTGTGTTTCATATGTTTGTTGCCATGATCTTGATGAGTGCTATTGCCATATTTTGCTTCTTGCATGACGTTCATCTTATATTACATTGCATTGCACCATCCTTGCTTTGTTCTATGCTTCATGATGCGATGTGCCTCTTGTCATTCTATTGCATTGCATCATGATCATCATGCCTTGTTTTGCATATTTAAGTTTTGTTGTGTGTTCTTGTGTGAACCTCTCTTATTCTTATCTCTACCTCATTTTTGTTCCATGCGCATACCAGCAACAATTCATCAAGTTCACCCAAGTTTCTATCCCATCCAAACTTCTCTTTTTCCCTTTCTTTCAATTATTTCTCTAGTGGCATTTTCTGCTCCAGATTAATGTCCACTATATTTTTTATATTCTCTACACTATGCCAAGACCACCTCCTCCAGTTTTCATGTCCTTTGGAAGTGTTTTGGTTGGGCTAAGGATTTATTCAAGCTTGAATTATTTTCAAACTTGTTTGAATTTGCAGTCTCTTAAAATTACCAGAGCATTTTATTCAAATGCTGCATAATTCCTGGTGTCCAGGGATATTTTGTTCTTAGCCTTTTTCTTCTCAAAACTCCCTGGATTTTCATTTTCTAAACCTGGAGATTCAAATATTTAGAAAAGAAGAAAATGGAAGGGATCTCCCAGCAGCGCACCTTGGGACTTTTCCCTCACCTGCAGCCCAGCCAAGTCTCCGCAGCCCACCTGGCCCGACTCTGTTCACGGCCACCTGCCCCGTTGCGTCGCCGTCTCTGTTCCAGAGACAAAGCGCTTGCGCTCGCGCCGTGAGTTTCACGGACGCCGAGGTCGCGCCGTCTTCTCCCCTCCTTTTTAAGCCAGCAGCCACGCCCTAGGGTTTCCCCTTCCTCCTCACCCTCTTCTCCGCCGCCGCCACGCAGGTAATGGCACCCAAGCGCCCTGTTGCCTCGCTTCCGATCGCCATGGCCGAGGCGAGTCGGAGCTCTCCTCCGGCGTACGAGCTCCAACGCCGGCCCCTTCTTCCTCCACGACCCCATTCCCGCTGCGATCCAAGGCTGGAGATGCCAAGTTCCTCGGCGTCCTCTTCCTCTGCTTCATCGCCTTCATGGTTCAGAGGAACGCCAAGTTCCTGCTCGTCGTCTTCATCTTCTTCATCTACGGCAGGTGCTCGTCGCCGGTCAACTTCGTCGCGTTCCATCGTCCCCGAGCTCGATCGACTCCTCCGAGCCCCTCTATGTGATAAGCCTCATCTCACCATCAGTTTTCCCCTTCGTTTGTGCCCTATTTCGTCCGTCCGCATCGAGCCCAAGCGCTCCTCCGTCGAACCTCGTCTCCGGCGAGTGTTTCGACCTCTCCTTGTTTCTCGTGCGCGTCCAGTAGGGTCGCGTCGTTCCATGGAGCCGATTCTCTCTTGCAGCGCGCGTTTTGGTCCTTGATTCATCAGGTCCAACCTCCACCTTGCCGCCACTGTTTCCTCGTCGCTGATGTTGCCCTGTCATCGTCTGGAGGCGTGCGTGACACGCGGGAGCGCGATTCCTTGTTGTGAGTATTGCATGCGCCTCCGACCAGCTCCTCCGCCGCTCCGTGTGCACAGCGCCAGCTCCTCTGTTTTCTCTGCTTCTTGCGTGCGCTCACGCCAGCTTCCTTCGATGCTCATGCTACTACTCGCCTGGCTCGTCTGCACTGCATCACCCGCGGGTCAAGTCCCGCGCTCGCGCAGCACGCCCGCGTCTTCGCATCACCCAACACAGCCAGTGCCTCGCTGTGCTTCGCGGCATGGCAGTAGGCTTCTGCCCGCGCTTCAGTTTGGGTCCTGGCCGCGTTGTCCATATGCTTTATTTCCCTGCTGAATCTTCCTTTGCATCACGAACACATAGCTAGCCCAATGGCTAGCGCAGCCACTATCCAGCCATGGGGTATGGGGTTAGAATCCGAGGCGCCCCAGTTTTTGCCCTGCTTTCAATTTCTTTTGGCACACAACCACTTAGGCCTCATTCTCTTCTGGGCCTCTTCATTGCGCTGCAATCCGGCCCGGTGCATATTTTTTTCTGCTCTGTGATTTTAGCATTTTCCAGTGCATGCATATTTTCAGAAATGCCATTAATTTGCTTTGCTCATATCTAATTATCCATGCCTCATAATAAAGCATGTAATATATGAAAAATGCTTAGATTTCTGTCTAGTCTCATAATATGCGACTTTCATCCATGTTTAAAATGTTTAAAATGCTATTTGTTTAAATTTGCTCGAATGCCATGTTAAAATGATTTATTTCATAACTAAATAACCGCAGCTCCATTTTAAATAAACTTTATATGTAAATGGGATAGGAAAATGCATAGATTAACATGTTGCACTTTATTTTCCTGTTTAACAACAATAAAATATGGTTTTAGGCAGAACAGTACCAATTCCAACGTATGGACATGAGGATTTTCCGGAATTGTTGTTGATTGTTTCCGGCCTCATTTAACTTGCTTAAATAGTTAGTTTTATTATGCTTCACCCCTTGCCATGTTTAATAACATTTAATATTGTTGGGTACATAAACAAGAGCAAACTAAATATCTTGAATGTGGTGTTTCGTTGCATTTTGAGCTCCATTTAACTTGTAGTTTTGTTTGTGCACTTTGCCATGCCATGCCTTATTTAAATGGACATGCATCATACTTGATTGTGCATCATGCCATGTTGATGTGATGGTTGTTTAATTTTATGTTTGCTTCTTTCCGGTTGCGCTTCTCCTCGATAGTCCGGTTGCGTTGCGATTGTGAGGATCCGTTCGACTACGTTGGTTCGTCTACTTCTTGGACTCGTTCTTATTCCTTGCGGGATCTCAGGCAAGATGACCATACCCTCGAAATCACTTCTATATTTGCTTGCTAGTTGTTCGCTTTATTGTTATGCCGCGCTACCTACCACTTGCTATATCATGCCTCCCATATTGCCATGTCAAGCCTCTAACCCACCTTTCCTAGCAAACCGTTGTTTGGCTATGTTACCGCTTTTGCTCATCCCCTCTTATAGCGTTGCTAGTTGCAGGTGAAGATGAAGTTTGTTCCATGTTGGAACATGGATATGTTGGGATATCACAATATCTCTTTTTTTAATTAATGCATCTATATACTTGGTAAAGGGTGGAAGGCTCGGCCTTATGCCTGGTGCTTTGTTCCACTCTTGCCGCCCTAGTTTCCGTCATACCGGTGTTATGTTCCTTGATTTTGCGTTCCTTACGTGGTTGGGTGATTTATGGGACCCCCTTGACAGTTCGCCTTGAATAAAACTCCTCCAGCAAGGCCCAACCTTGGTTTTAACATTTGCCACCTAAGCCTTTTTCCCTTGGGTTTTGCAGACTCATGGGTCATCTTTATTTTAACCCCCCCGGGCCAGTGCTCCTTTGAGCGTTGGTCCAAACTAGAGCATCGTGCGGGACCATCCCTTGGCAACTTGGGTTATGTCGGTACCTGTACGCTTAGCTTATCCGGTGTGCCCTGAGAACGAGATATGTGCAGCTCCTATCGGGATTTGTCGGCACAGCGGGTGGTCTTGCTGGTCTTGTTTTACCATTGTCGAAATGTCTTGTAAACCAGGATTCCGAGACTGATCGGGTCTTCCCGGGAGAAGGAATATCCTTCCTTGACCATGAGAGCTTATAATGGGCTAAGTTGGGACACCCCTGCAGGGTATAAACTTTCGAGAGTCGTGCCCGCGGTTATGTGGCAGTTGGGAATTTGTTAATGTCCGGTTGTAGAGAACTTGACACTTGACTTAATTAAAATACATCAACCGTGTGTGTAGCCATGATGGTCTCTTTTCGGCGGAGTCCGGGAAGTGAACACGGTTTGGGTTATGTATGAACGTAAGTAGTTTCAGGATCACTTCTTGATCATTACTAGTTGACGACCGTTCCGTTGCTCCTCTTCTCGCTCTTATTTGCGTATGTTAGCCACCGTACATGCTAGTGCTTGCTGCAGCTCCACCTCACTACCCTTTCCTTCCTATATGCTTAAATAGTCTTGATCTCGCGGGTGTGAGATTGCTGTGTCCCCGTGACTCACAGATACTTCCAAACAGTTGCAGGTGCCGATGATACCAGTGCAGATGACGCAACCGAGCTCAAGTGGGAGTTCGACGAGGACCTTGGTCGTTACTATGTTTCGTTTCCTGTTGATCAGTAGTGGAGCCCAGTTGGGACCATCGGGGATCTAGCATTTGGGGTTGTCTTCTTTTCTTTTGGTTCCGTAGTCGGACCTATGTGTGTACTCTGATTGATGTATGATTAATTTATGTATTGTGTGAAGTGGCAATTGTAAGCCAATTCTTTATCCCATTCTTGTTCATTACATGGGATTGTGTCAAGATGACCCTTCTTGCGACAAAACCACAATGCGGTTATGCCTCTAAGTCGTGCCTCGACACGTGGGAGATATAGCCGCATCGTGGGTGTTACATACGTGAAGTGACTAGTTACGATTATGACAGGATGAAGAAGCCCTGTCTATCTTCTCATTAGAAGGAGCAGTTGAAGGATGGTTACATTACTCCCCACAAGACCAAACTAACTTCAGCTTAGAAGGATTGACATATCTCCATCTTTTTGATGTGATGTGCAAGTACAATATTGTTGTAGGATTCTTTCTGGTGAGTTAATTTTTTCTAAAGTGTGCTCTACATGGACCATGTAGGTGCCTGTTTAAACTGTCAATTCATAGTACAATTTGCTTTATACTAATCACTCTTTTGTATTTGTGCAAATAGGGTGCTCAGCTTGATTTCAATGGGAACTGCACAAAATGTTTATGAATACATCGAATCATTCATTTCCACACAAGAAAGGAGGTGCCGATATGTTAAGGCGTTGCAACATATAAGGGCGAAATCATACAAGCTACGCGCGAATTTCGTTGATTTTGGTGGAATTGCACAAAAAGAACAGCTGGTTTATTTAGCACAAGGTGCCATGTCAATGTCCGAACTGATGGCAAACCCTGCCCATTCCACAATCGTAGGCATTTGATATTTTAGAATGGGAAAACCTTGTCAAAGTTTGATCATTGATGCACAAAAACAACAAGCATTTGACATTTTGGAATGGGACAACCTTGTGAAATTTTGCTCATTGATGTTAGTAAGAAGACATGCGTTTGATATTTTCGAATGGGATGCCGTTTTCTGTCAGTAGCGTTGATCTATTTTTCTTTATTCTTTAGTTGTGAACTAAATATTGGCTCTGACATGTGAATCAATGAGATGCATAATCATCGATTGTTTTGAATGTTCTCTATGAATTGCCAGGCCTGTGTGTTTGATTGCAATGCACAGGAACGCTAAAAAGCAGCTCAAACTCTTTGTACTCCCTCTGTTCCTTTTTACTTCGCATATTAGATTTCTTTCAAGTCAATTGATTTTACATTGTGAATGTTCATACTTTTTTCTAGAAGATTGGTCAAAGTAGAGATACTTTGACTGCAGACAAAACTTGTATGCAGACTAAAAAGGACTGGATGGAGTACATGTGAAACTGCTGCAAACGAGGTGATCACCCTGGGAATAATCCTAGTATGTATTATTTTGCATGTTCATCCAATGCCAGTGATATAAGAATTCGAACTAATCGAACTAAATTCATTCATACACGGTCGGATTTCATATAAACATGCTGGATTTCATTACATTTCATACATTCTTCAACTAAAAAGGGGTGCGCTGGAGGTATAATTAAATAACCAAATCTACCCACCTGTGTCCGGCTGAGCCGAACAGAAGCTTATTCTCCAGCGGACTGAGCTTCAGTGACTTACCTGCAGGTGCAGTTGCATAACTGACATGTTGCCCAGATGCCTGTTGGGCCCACGTGTCAGTGACCCAACTGCACCAGCAGTTAAGTAACTGAAGCAGCGTCCTTCTCCAACATAGCTCTCCGACTCCACGTCGCTGCCAAGAAGCTAATCGGCCATTAATGGTCAACCCGCCTAGCTTGTCTTCAACCGAAGGGTAGCAGTGGTGGCCTTACTTGGACCCGAGCGGCGGCAACCTACCGTGTTCTACTCTTCCTCGTTTTTTGTGTGGCGCAGCCTCATTGGTAGCGAGGCAGGGCCTCCACGGAGCCGTCGATGTCCTTTGTCTTGTTGCCGGCGGGGCAGCGCCTCCGCGGAGCGGGGGAAATCCTCCCCCTCGTTGCCGCCAGGGTGGGGCCTGGGCGGAGCAGGGCCTTGTCGACGCCAGCGGAGCGGGGACTCGTCGGAGCCGGCATTGTCCTCTGCCTCGTTGTTGGTGGGGCGGGGTCTCGGCGGAGCCGGCGGTGCCCTCTGCCTCGTTCTTGGCAGGGTGGCTCCTCGGCGGAGCTACCGGTGTCCTCTGCCTCATTATCGGCGCCGCGGGGCCTCGGCGGAGTAGGGCCTCGTCGACGCCAGCGGAGCGGGGACTCGTCGGAGCCGAAATTGTCCTCTGCATCGTACTCGGTCTCGCCAAACAGCGCCTCGCCCGCTTCATCGCCCTCTTTGTAGGCGGCCGTAGCCTCTGCCACCCGCATGCGGTACCGCCAGCGCTCGAGGCGGCCCTCGCGGGCGGAGCAGTACGAGTCGAGCAGCGCCTCTTGCTCCGCCCGCTCAGCGGTGATCTGCTCCTCCGGAGTAGTCGGAGCAGCAGTTTATATAGTAACGGTGGGCGGCGGCGGAACGGACATGTGGCACCGGAGTAGCCGCCTCGGCAACCGTGTATCATGAATGTGGGCGGCAGACGGACGGACGGACGGCACTTGTGTCGTTCGAAGGCGGAACAATCGCCTGCACCGGGAAGCGGGGCGGGCGGCGCTGACCGTTTCGGGCGGAAAGCGCGCGGGGGGCGAGGGAGGCGGTCTGGGTGGGCCAGGGCAGTCTGACTCGTGCTTGGCAGCGGGTCGGTCCAGTAGACGGACATGCTGGCTCGCAAGCGAGCTCGCCGAGCTGAGCGACGACAATCAGACGATGGAAGTAGCTTCCGACCAGCAGCCGTCGCCACTGTCCAAGCTGGTTCAGGCCATGTTCACCATAGAGCAGGTGCAGCCGCACTTTGACGCCCTAATAGCGGAAGAGCTACCAGCACAGGAGGACCTGTGGTGCAACCTCCGTCTCGTCAACGAGCACCGGTGAACAAGCGAACGGCAATGCCCTCGCGGACATGTGGCCCTATGATCCTGGTTTCCCGAATGAGCAGCGGGCGCTGTATCAGACCATCCGTAGGGCCCACAAGGCCCTCTTCATCGTCCTTCGAGTTGTTGCGCTCGCCGTGGCGCCGCCGTCTCACGTTGTCAACATGGTCAACAGACATGAGGAATGAGGAGATGACTTTACTTGGAGAGGATGACAGTGGGGACCCACCAGGGTCATAGCCGCACGTCCGCAAGTGCCTCATTATATACTACAACTGTAAAAAAATTTGCTTCCTCCTGGTTTCCTAACATCACGGTCCCACACCATTGTCAACCTATGTAGTCAATAAACGAGAGAATTGTGCAAGGAGTGGCCGACAGCTGGGACCAAGCAGCTGGAGCAGTATTTGTGTTTTTGAGGTGTGAGCACTGTAGAGTTTTTCTTGAGCGATGTTTCCGTTTTTTTAGACAAGAGCTATGTTTTCGTTGTTGTTCAGAGGAGAGCAGGGTATTAACTGGGCGGGCTGTGGCCCGTCTAGCCCAGGCCAGATATCCAGCCCGGATATTAATTTTTTTCAAGCTGAAAATGGCTAGCCCAGCTATACTTTTTTTTGAGGAATACCCAGGCAAGGTCAACTTGTTATTCTCCGCCCCGCTGGGCTGCAAATCTTTCCTAGGAGGGATGCATTAGGCTTAACAAGGAAATGGGCTTTAAGAAATAATAAATGGGATGTAATTATAAAAACTAGGCTGTAACTATAAAAAAATGCACCAAACACGTAATTAGTTTATAAAATATTATTTTTAGGTTTTCAAAATTTTAATTTCATTGATTGCTGCGCGCGCAATGTTTCGTTGGATTTTTACCTAAGCCAAATTTATATTGAAATTATATTTAATCTGACTAGAAATTTAGGGATAAAAATATTTCAGATCCCATCAAAATGTGGGAAATTTTATTGAATTCTGTTTTGAACGGTTGGTTGAAATTATTAATCGTTGTCCTAGCTAGAAAATGGGTTGTACATTTAACAAACTGTAAATGGGTTGTAGTAAATTCCATTAGAATTCAAAAATGGGCTGTACATTCTTACAAATCTCAAATGGGCTATAAGTTCTCTGCCACACACTGGTCCTACTAAGTTGACACGTCCCCTAAACAAAATTTTGACGCGTATGCAAGGCTTTATCAACTTATAGTCAACACACGGTTCTAGCAACTGTGCCCGTTGGATGTCCATCCAGCGGATGTCGTGCTTCTTCTTCAATCTCGGATATTCTAGCTTCACCCGCCCAAAAAATGATTCCTCCCCCTGACATCTAGGGCGCACCGTTTTGGAGGCTGGCCTGTGGGCCTACTAAGTTGACGTGTATCAAGGGCTTTGTCAACTTAGTCAATATAAACGATTCTAGCTGGAGTGACCGTACGATGTCCATCCAACGGCCGTCGTGCTTCTTCAACCTCTGGTCTTCTTGCTCCAGCCACCCAAAGCAGCGCCGGTCGTGCCGCCTGCTCCTGCCTCCCGTGGCCGGCTGTGCTGCCGCGGAGGCCTCACAGCCCCCTACTACTCCCACTGCTGGCCAGGCCCTGCGGTGATGGCAGCCTCACACCGCAACCAAACCAGTGAACCCTCGTACTCCTCTCCGCGTGGGCATCCACTGCCGCGTCTTCCCCGGCTCCGCGTCGTTCCCTTACTAGGCCTCGTCGTCGTCCACCGCCTTGGTGCTCTCGGCGCGGCGTGGTCAATGTGGTCAACGAACGACTTCCATCGGAAGAGTACTGTACGTGGAGAGGCTGACAGCTGGGTCCACGGCCGTACCAAGGAAGTGCCTCCTTATTACGCGGAAAATAATGATTCCTCCACCTGACAGCAGGGACCCACCGGACGGGCCACCGTATTTCGGGAAAAAATGTTTCCCCCTGACTGCTAGGACCCACCAGCTGCATCTTCGCACGCAAGGAAATGCGTCCATATTACGGGCAAAAAAAAATGATTCACCCCCCTGACTGCTGGGACCCACCAGCTACATCTTTGCATGCAAGGAAGTGCCTGACAGTCGGGACCCACCTGGTCGTAGCGTATGTAGCATTGTCATTCTGGTCGCGAACGTGTACTTACATACTGGTCGATGTAGAGGCGCGCACGTGTCGTAGTAGAGGCGCGCATGTAGCATGTACACGTACGTACAGCGGCCACGGTGCAAGAAAGAAAATACGGCCACGTACGTACATATGGGCGGGGTCTCGAACGCCTACCCGCGCATACGTACGGCCAGGGCTCGTGTACATGGCTGGGTCGGAACGGAGAAGCTGCGCCGTCGTCGTGTTCATGGGGAGGCAACCGGCTGGGTCGGAACGGAATGCGTCGTCGTGTTCATTGGGAGCCAACCGGCTTGGACGGAACAACCGATGGAAACGAGGCCTGGCATACCGCAGAACGGATGAAATGGCCTTGTGTTCTACCGGCCATGGTCGAAACGGGATCCTGTTCATCGGCAGGGGTCTGGCGTACCGCAAAACGGAGGAAACGGACCTCCTATGGTCGAAACGGGGTCCTGTTGATCAGGAGGGGTGTGTCGTACCGCAAAACGGAGTAAACGGACTTGTGTTGGAGCGCCATGGTTAAAACGGGGGTCCTGTTCATCAGGAGGGGTGTGGCGTACCGCAAAACGAGAATCCACGGGATATTGTTCATCTCCACAGTCGACTGCCTCCACGGGCTACTGTTCATCCACCGTCGACTGCCTCCGCGGGCTCCTGTTTATCCACCGTCGACCTCCTCCAGCCTCCACCAGCGACTGTTCATCCACGGGCTCCTGTTCATCTAGCCTCCACCGCTCCTCCACTGGGTACGGTTCAGCCAGCCCTCTCCACGGGGTCCTGTTCAACTACCCCTCCACAGGCTACTGTTCATCCAGCCCTCCACCGGCTACTATTCAACCAGCCCTCCACCAGCTACTGTTCAACCAACCCTCCATGGGGATAGATACGTCTCCAACGTATCTATAATTTTTGATTGTTCCATGTTATTATATTATCTGTTTTGGATGTTTAATGGGCTTTATTATACATTTTTACATTATTTTTGGGACTAACCTGTTAACCGGAGGCCCAGCCCAAATTGCTGTTTTCTTGCCTATTTCAGTGTTTCGAAGAAAAGGAATATCAAAGGAGTCCAAACGGAATGAAACCTTCAGGAGAGTTATTTTTGGAACAGAAGCAATCCAGGAGACTTGGAGTAGACATCAGAGAAGCTTCGAGGTGGCCATGAGGCAGGGAGGCGCGCCTGCCCCCTCGACGCGCACCCACCCTCGTGGGCCCCTCGTGGCTCCGCTGACCGACTTCTTTCGCCTATATATATCCATATACCCTAAAAACATCGGGGAACAGAATAAATCGGGAGTTCCGCCGCCGCAAGCCTCTGTAGCCACCAAAAACCAATCGGGACCCTGTTCCGGCACCCTGCCGGAGGGGGGATCCCTCACCGGTGGCCATCTTCATCATCCCGGCACTCTCCATAACGAGGAGGGAGTAGTTCACCCTCGGGGCCGAGGATATGTACTAGTAGCTATGTGTTTGATCTCTCTCTCTCTCTCGTGTTCTTGAGGTGGTACGCTCTTGATGTATCGCGAGCTTTGCTATTATAGTTGGATCTTATGATGTTTCTCCCCCTCTACTCTCTTGTAATGGATTGAGTTTTCCCTTTGAATTTATCATGTCGGATTGATTCTTTAAGGATTTGAGAACACTTGATGTATGTCTTGCATGTGCTTATCTGTGGTGACAATGGGATATGACGTGATTTACTTGATATATGTTTTGGTGATCAACTTGCGGGTTCACCTTGTGAACTTATGCATAGGGGTTGGCACACGTTTTCGTCTTGACTCTCCGGCAGAAACTTTGGGGCACTCTTTGAAGTACTTTGTGTTGGTTGAATAGATGAATCTGAGATTGTGTGATGCATATCGTATAATCATACCCACGGATACTTGAGGTGACATTGGAGTATCTAGGTGACATTAGGGTTTTGGTTGATTTGTGTCTTAAGGTGTTATTCTAGTACGAACTCTATGATAGATCGAACGGAAAGAATAGCTTTGTGTTATTTTACTACGGACTCTTGAATAGATCGATCAGAAAGGATAACTTTGAGGTGGTTTCGTACCCTACCATAATCTCTTCGTTTGTTCTCCGCCATTAGTGACTTTGGAGTGACTCTTTGTTGCATGTTGAGGGATAGTTATGTGATCCAGTTATGTTATTATTGTTGAGAGAACTTGCACTAGTGAAAGTATGAACCCTAGGCCTTGTTTCCTAGCATTGCAATACCGTTTACCATTAGTTACCTTGCTGTTTTTATATTTTCAGATTACAAAAACCTATATCTACCATCCATATTGCACTTGTATCACCATCTCTTCGCCGAACTAGTGCACATATACAATTTATATTGGGTGTGTTGGGGACACAAGAGACTCTTTGTTATTTGGCAGCAAGGTTGTTTGAGAGAGACCATCTTCATCCTACGCCTCCCACGGATTGATAAACCTTAGGTCATCTACTTAAGGGAAATTTGCTACTGTTCTACAAACCTCTGCACTTGGAGGCCCAACAACGTCTACAAGAAGAAGGATGCGTAGTAGGCATCAAGCTCTTTTCTAGCGCCGTTGTCGGGTAGGTGAGTGCTTGAAGGTATATCTTTAGGTCTTGCAATCGAATCTTTTTGTTTCTTGTTTTATCACTAGTTTAGTCTATAAAATAAAACTACAAAAAAATGGAATTAAGGTTGCCTCATATGCTTCATCTTTTTAATGTCTTTCGTGACAATGATGGGAAGGAAAATTGTGCTCAAGTACTAGAGGAAGAATGCATTAAAATGTTTGGCACTAAATATTTGAATGATGAACATGATTGCAATGTTGTTAGTATGAATTCTATGAATATCCATGATGCTAATGATATGCAAAGCCACAAGCTTGGGGATGCTATGTTTGATGAATATGATATTTTTAGTCCCCCAACTTTTGATGAGCAAATTTACTATGATGATAGCATGCCTCCTATTTATTATGGTTATATTGATGAAAGTGGGTTTGGAAGAGTGTCAACTTTAGGAAGTAATGATCCCACTATTTTGGAGGGTGTTGAATCTTATAATATTTATGAAAGTGGATTTGGAGAGGTCATGACTTTATTTAGTGATGAATCCACTATTTTGGAAGAGGTTTTCAATTGATTATGATGAGAACAAAGTTGCTACTTCTGATGATTATTGTGATGAAACTTATGCTATAAAAAGTGGTGATGATTATATTTATAAAACTTGTCATGATTATGATTACACTTTTTCTGAACATTACTCTTTTAATGTGGAAACAATTTATAGTATTCGTGTCTCTTATGGTACTCCCACTATTCTGAATGAGAAGAGTTTTGTTTATGTGGAGAGTAATAAAATTTCTATGCTTGTAGATCATGAAAAGAATGCTTTAGGTGCTGGTTATATTGTTGAATTCATTCATGATGCTACTGAAAATTATTATGAGGGAGGAACATATGCTTGTAGGAATTGTTATAATATCAAGTTTCCTCTCTATGTGTTGAAAGTTTTGAAGTTATGCTTGTTTTGCCTTCCTATGTTAGTTGATTATTGTTCCCATAAGTTGTTTATTAACAAAATCCCTATGCATAGGAAGTGCGTTAGACTTAAATGTGCTAGTCATATTCTTCATGATGCTCTCTTTATGTTTCAATTCTTATCTTTTATGTGAGCATCATTGAAATCAGCATGCCTAGCTAGGGGCGTTAAACGTTAGCGCTTGTTGGGAGGCAACCCAATTTTTTATTTTTGTTCTTTGATTTTTGCTCCTGTTTAGTAATAAATAATTCATCTAGCCTCTGGTTAGATGTGGTTTTATGTTTTAATTAGTGATTGTGCCAAGTAGAACCTTTGGGAAGACTTGGGTGAAGTCTTTATGATCTTGCTGTAAAAAACAGAAACTTTAGCGCTCACGAGATTAGCTACAACTCTTTACCGGAGAGTGCTATTTAGTTGATTCTTTTTTCAGATGATTAAAAGACAAATTCCTCACGTCCTGAAATTTATTTCAGAATTTTTGGAGTTACATAAGTATACGAATGATACAGATTACTACAGACTATTACTACAGACTATTCTGTTTTTGACAGATTATGTTTTCTATGTGTTGTTTGCTTATTTTGATGAATCTATGAGTAGTATCGGAGGGTATGAATCATAGAGAAGTTGGAATACAGTAGATATTACACCAATATGAATTTAGAATGAGTTCACAACAGTACCTAAGTGGTGATTTATTTTCTTATACTAACGGAGCTTACGAGTTTTCTGTTAAGTTTTGTGTTGTGAAGTTTTCAAGTTTTGGGTAAAGATTCGATGGACTATGGAATAAGGAGTGGCAAGAGCCTAAGCTTGGGGATTCCCAAGGCACCCCAAGGTAATATTCAAGGATAACCAAACACCTAAGCTTGGGGATGCCCCGGAAGGCATCCCCTCTTTCGTCTTCGTTCGTCGGTAACTTTACTTGGGGCTATATTTTTATTCACCACATGATATGTGTTTGGCTTGGAGCATCATTTTATTTTCTTTTGTTTTGCTTGCTGTTTGAATAAAATACCAAGATCTGAAATTCTTAAATGTTAAAGAGTCTTCACATACTTACATAATTATATCAAGTTTCCTCTTTGATCTTCACTTATATCTTTCGGAGTAGTTTGTCATTTGCTCTAGTGCTTCACTTAAATCCATTTAGAGCACGGCGGTGGTTTTATTTCGAAGAAATAGATGAACTCTCGCGCTTCACTTATATTATTTTGAGAGTCCTAAATAGCATGGTAATTTGCTTTGGTTATGAATTTAGTCCTAATATGATGGGCATCCAAGATGGGTATAATAAAAACATTCATATAAAGTGCATTGAATACTATGAGAAGTTTGATACTTGATGATTGTTTTGAGATATGAAGATGGTGATATTAGAGTCATGCTAGTTGAGTAGTTGTGAATTTGAGAGATACTTGTGTTAAAGTTTATGATTCCCGTAGCATGCACGTATGGTGAACCGTTATGTGATGAAGTCGGAGCATGATTTATTTATTGATTGTCTTCCTTATGAGTGGCGGTCGGGGACGAGCGATGGTATTTTCCTACCAATCTATCCCCGTAGGAGCATGCGCGTAGTACTTTGTTACGATAACTAATAGATTTTTGCAATAAGTATGTGAGTTCTTCATGACTAATGTTGAGTCCATTGATTATACGCACTCTCATCCTTCCACCATTGCTAGCCTCTCTAATACCGCGCACCTTTCGCCGGTATCATACACCCACCATATACCTTCCTCAAAACAGCCACCATACCTACCTATCATGGCATTTCCATAGCCATTCCGATATATATTTCCATGCAACTTACCACCGTTCTGTTTATTATGACACGCTTCATCATTGTCATATTGCTTTGCATGATCATGTAGTTGACATCGTATTTGTGGCAAAGCCACCTTTCATAATTCTTTCATACATGTCACTCATGAGTCATTGCACATCCCGGTACACCGCCGGGGGCATTCATATAGTCATATTTTGTTCTAAGTATTGAGTTGTAATTCTTGAGTTGTAAGTAAATAAAAGTGTGATGATAATCATTATTAGAGCATTGTCCCAGTGAGGAATGGATGATGGAGACTATGATTCCCCCACAAGCCGGGATGAGACTCCGGACTAAAAAAAAGAGGCCATAAAAAAAAGAGAAGGCCCAAAAAAATGAGAGAAAAAGAGAGAAGGGACAATGCTACTATCCTTTTACCACACTTGTGCTTCAAAGTAGCACCATGATCTTCATGATAGAGAGTCTCCTATGATTCACTTTCATATACTAGTGGGAATTTTACATTATAGAACTTGGCTTGTATATTCCAATGATGGGCTTCCTCAAATTGCCCTAGGTCTTCGTGAGCAAGCAAGTTGGATGCACACCCACTTAGTTTCTTTTTGAGCTTTCATACACTTATAGCTTTAGTGCATCCGTTGCATGGCAATCCCTACTCACTCACATTGATATCTATTAATGGGATCTCCATAGCCCGCTGATATGCCTAGTTGATGTGAGACTATCTTCTCCTTTTTGTCTTCTCCACAACCACCATTCTATTCCACCTATAGTGCTATATCCATGGCTCACGCTCATATATTGCGTGAAGACTGAAAAAGTTTGAGAACATCAAAAGTATGAAACAATTTCTTGGCTTGTCATCGGGGTTGTGCATGATTTAAATATTTTGTGTGATGAAGATAGAGCATAGCCAGACTATATGATTTTGTAGGGATATCTTTCTTTGGCCATGTTATTTTGAGAAGACATGATTACTTTGTTAGTATGCTTGAAGTATTATTATTTTTATGTCAATATTAAACTTTCATGTTGAATATTATGGATCTGAATATTCTTGCCACAATAAAGAGAATTACATGGATAAATATGTTAGGTAGCATTCCACATCAAAAATTCTGTTTTCATCATTTACCTACTTGAGGACGAGCGGGAATTAAGCTTGGGGATGCTGATACGTCTCCAACGTATCTATAATTTTTGATTGTTCCATGCTATTATATTATCTGTTTTGGATGTTTAATGGGCTTTATTATACATTTTTATATAATTTTTGGACTAACCTATTAACCGGAGGCCCAGCCCAAATTGTTGTTTTCTTGCCTATTTCAGTGTTTCGAAGAAAAGGAATATCAAACGGAGTCCAAACAGAATGAAACCTTTGGGAGAGTTATTTTTGGAACGGAAGCAATCCAGGAGACTTGGAGTAGAGGTCAGGGAAGCTTCGAGGTGGCCACGAGGCAGGGAGGCGCGCCTACCCCCTGGGCGCGCCCCCCACCCTCGTGGCCCCCTCGTAGCTCCCCTGACCGACTTCTTTCGCCTATATATATCCATATACCCTAAAAACATCGGGGAACAGAATAGATCGGGAGTTCCGTCGCCGCAAGCCTCTCTAGCCACCAAAAACAAATCGAGACCCTGTTCCGGCACCCTACCGGAGGGGGATCCCTCACCGGTGGCCATCTTCATCATCCCGGCGCTCTCCATTACGAGGAGGGAGTAGTTCACCCTCGGGGCCGAGGGTATGTACTAGTAGCTATGTGTTTGATATCTCTCTCTAATGTTCCTGAGGTGGTACGCTCTTGATTTATCGCGAGCTTTGCTATTATAGTTGGATCTTATGATGTTTCTCCCCCTCTACTCTCTTGTAATGGATTGAGTTTTCCCTTTGAAGTTATCTTGTCGAATTGATTCTTTAAGGATATGAGAACACTTGATGTATGTCTTGCATGTGCTTATCTCTGGTGACAATGGGATATCACGTGATTTGCTTGATGTATGTATTGGTGATCAACTTGCGGGTTCACCTTGTGAACTTATGCATAGGGGTTGGCACAAGTTTTCGTCTTGACTCTCCGGTAGAAACTTTGGGGCACTATTTGAAGTACTTTGTGTTGGATGAATAGATGAATCTGAGATTGTGTGATGCATACCGTATAATCATACCCACGGATACTTGAGGTGACATTGGAGTATCTTGGTGACATTAGGGTTTTGGTTGATTTGTGTCTTAAGGTGTTATTCTAGTACGAACTCTATGATAGATCGAACGAAGAGAATAGCTTCGTGTTATTTTACTACAGACTCTTGAATAGATCGATCAGAAAGGATAACTTTGAGGTGGTTTCGTACCCTACCCTAATCTCTTCGTTTGTTCTCCGCTATTAGTGACTTTGGAGTGACTCTTTGTTGCATGTCGAGGGATTGTTATGTGATCCAATTATGTTATTATTGTTGAGAGAACTTGCACTAGTGAAACTATGAACCCTAGGCCTTGTTTCCTAGCATTGCAATACCGTTTGTGCTCACTTTTATCATTAGTTACCATGCTGTTTTTATATTTTCAGAATACAAAAACCTATATCTACCATCCATATTGCACTTCTATCACCATCTCTTCGCCGAACCAGTGCACCTATACAATTTACCATTGTATTGGGTGTGTTGGGGACACAAGAGACTCTTTGTTATTTGGTTGCAGGGTTGTTTGAGAGAGACCATCTTCATCCTACGCCTCCCACGGATTGATAAATCTTAGGTCATCTACTTGAGGGAAATTTGCTATTGTCCTACAAACCTCTGCACTTGGAGGCCCAACAATGTCTACAAGAAGAAGGTTGCGTAGTAGACATCAGGGTCCTGTTCATCCAGCCTCCACGGGTCCTGTTCATCCACCGGCTCGATCGACCGGGGTACTGTTCATCCAGCGGCAACGGCCTCTACTACCACGGGGTCCTGTTCATCCAACCCCCCACCGGGAACTGTTCATCCAAACCCCCTCAACAACGCTCACTATTCATCCAGGGAAGGAGGCAGCAGTGTTTGATCGGCTTCAGTGAGCAGCAGTAGCGATCGATCGATCGCTCGGGTTCAGTTAACAGCAAGGGATCGATCGATCACTCGGGTTCAGTAACGCGTAGCCTGAAGTGGAATCGCTCGGGTTCAGTTAGAGCCCAATGCCTCGCACACACACGCGTACGTACGAGAGAAACGCGCATCGCTCGCTTCTACCACGGTTTTTTCTGTCATGGACGGCCCAAAGAATGTCATGCAGCTGCGTCTCCGGCCCGCCCAGGACGAAAAGCCCATTTTCTGTCATGATTTTTTGTCATAGAAGTAGGACCCCACCACATCTATGATGATACCGGTTTTTGTCACAGTTATCGTCATAGAAGTGTCATAAGTATGACAGAAAAAAATTCGTTCGGCCCAAAATGTCACGGATGTGTCTATTTTTTGTAGTGAGCCGTTGATGATGAGAATGGCGATGATGATGACACGCTACTCATGCTCTTGGGTTCGCGCAAGTGTTGCCCCCTACCTGGCGCGCCAAAGATATCGTGGGAAACCATGGCCACCTATGAGACCAAGGGCCCATTTTTGGTTCGGCGGGGGATGGGCATGTTGCACAAAGAGCGGAGAAGTGTAGAATAGCACGACAGAGATCACACGGGCAGTTTTACCCAGGTTTGGGCTGCCGTGAGGCGTAAAACCCTACTCCTGCATTGGTGGATTGATGGAGGAAACTGGTAGAAAAGCACAGCGCTCTTGCCCGGCAAGGTTGCCTCGGGGCTGGAGGGGCTACGCGCGTATGAGTGTGAGGGGTCTGAATCCTTTCTATGGTTGCCATGGGACTTCTTTTATGGATTAAGGGGTCACCATAGTGGCAAATCCGTGATTACATACTGATTAGATAGCAAACAGTGCTATCATACCTAACTCTGCACGCTGACAGAGTGCATTAAATGCATCGCTCAATGTCACATCACAGCTCACCCGGCAGGCCCTGCCAGGCTTTTTTGCCAGCTTCGCACCTGCTTGCTCGACACGTCTCAGGACGGGTATCGCTTGGAGGTATTTACGTAGGAAGTGGCTGCCATGTGGAAAATAGCAGCCACTTTGTCACTTTGTGGCTTCACACCGCTCTGATCGATGACTTGCGTCGCTGTGAGGAGGTGCGGCGGAGTGGTTTGCCTCCGCGAGCCCCGGCAGGCCTGCCGGGACGATCTGGGGAATTGCTTCCGGGGGTAACCCCAACCTAGACATGCTCACTTGTCCGGCAAGGGAGGATTTTCCCTTAGTTGTATCCTGCCCCTCTGGCCAGTCTTGATCTTCTTGATCTGCACGTTGGCCCTTCGAAGAACTGACCCCTTGTGCTTCAATCTGATCTTGGTGCTTGTGATCTTGTTCTTGTGCGTGTGCACAGTTTGGGCAACAGACCCATGGTTTGTTGCACCGACAGTTGTGGGTAGTAAGAATATTGGTGTTAAGGTTTGTGATTGCTGAAGCATGCACGTATAGTCTCTCGTTATGCTATGAAGTTGGAGCAGGATTTATTATTGATTGTCTTCCTTTTGAGTGGCGGTGGGGGATGAGCGATGGTATTTTCCTACCAATCTATCCCCCTAGGGGCATGCGTAGTAGTATTTGGTTTCGAGGGCTAATAAAATTTTGCAATAAGTATGTGAGTTCTTTATGACTTCTAGGAGTCCATGGATTATACGCACTCTTAGCTTTCCGCAATTTGCTAGCCTCTACGATACCGTGCTTTGCCCTTTCTCACCTCGAGAGTCGGTGCAAATTCGTCGGTGCATCCAGACCCCGTGATATGATACGCTCTATCACACATAAGCCTTATTATATCTTCCTCGAAACAGCGACCATACCCACCTATTATGGCCTCTTCATAGCCATTCCGAGATATATTTCCATGCAACTTCGACTGCTTCCGTTTAGATGACTTGAGCATTGATACGTCTCCAACGTATCTATAATTTATGAAGTATTCAAGCTATTATATTATCCTTCTAGGATGTTTTATATGCATTTATATGTTATTTTATATGATTTTTGGGACTAACCTATTAACCTAGAGCCCAGTGCCAGTTTTTGTTTTTCCTTGTTTTTGAGTTTTTACAGAAAAGGAATACAAAACGGAGTCCAATTGACGTGCCAATTTTTGACGATTTTTTATGGACCAAAAGAAGACCCCGGAGTAAAAGAGTTGGGCCAGAAGAGTCCTGGGCCATCCACGAGGGTGGGGGGCGCGCCCACCCCCCTGGGCGCATGCGCCTACCTCATGGACGACTCGGGAACCTCCTTGACGTGAGACCGACGCCAAAAATTGCTATAAATACTGAAACCTCCAGAAAATAACCTAGATCGGGATTTTCGCCGCCGAAGCCTCTGTAGCCACCAAAAACTAATAGGGACCCTATTCCGGCACCCTGCCGGAGGGGGGATCCCTCACCGATGGCCGTCTTTATCATCCCGATGCTCTCCATGACGAGGATGGAGTAGTTCACCCTCGGGGCTGAGGGTATGTACCAGTAGCTATCTGTTTGATCTCTCTCTCGTGTTCTTGATTTGGCACGATCTTGATGTATCGCGAGCTTTTCTATTATAGTTGGATCGTATGATGTTTCTCCCACTCTACTGTCTTGTAATGGATTGAGTTTTCCCTTTGAAGTTATCTTATCGGATTGAGTCTTTAAGGATTTGAGAACACTTGATGTATGTCTTGCATGTGCTTGTCTGTGGTGACAATGGGATATTCACGTGATCTACTTGATGTATGTTTTGGTGATCAACTGGCGGGTTCCGTAACATTGTGAACTTATGCATAGGGGTTGGCACACGTTTTCGTCTTGACTCTCCGGTAGAAACTTTGGGGCACTCTTTGAAGTTCTTTGTGTTGGTTGAATATATGAATCTGAGATTGTGTGATGCATATCGTATAATCATACCCACGGATACTTGAGGCGACATTGGAGTATCTAGGTGACATTAGGGTTTTGGTTGATATGTGTCTTAAGGTGTTATTCTAGTACAAACTCTTTAATAGATCGATCCGAAAGAATAACTTTGAGGTCGTTTCATACCCTACAATAATCTCTTCGTTTGTTCTCCGCTATTAGTGACTTTGGAGTGACTCTTTGTTTCATGTTGAGGGATAGTTATATGATCCAATTATGTTATTATTGTTGAGAGAACTTGCACTAGTGGAAGTATGAACCCTAGGCCTTGTTTCCTAGCATTGCAATACCATTTTCGCTCACTTTTATTACTTGCTACCTTGCTGTTTTTATATTTTCAGATTACAAAAACCTATATCTACCATCCATATTGCACTTGTATCACTATCTCTTCGCCGAACTAGTGCACCTATACAATTTACCATTGTATTGGGTGTGTTGGAGACACAAGAGACTCTTTGTTATTTGGTTGCAAGGTTGTTTGAGAGAGACCATCTTCATCCTACACTTCCCACGGATTGATAAACCTTAGGTCATCCACTTGAGGGAAATTTGCTACTGTCCTACGAAGCTTTGCACTTGGAGGCCCAACAACGTCTACAAGGAGAAGGTTGCGTAGTAGACATCAAGCTCTTTTCTGGCGCTGTTGCTGGGGAGGTGAGTGCTTGAAGGTATATCTTTAGATCTTGCAATCGAATATTTTGTTTCTTTTTTTATCACTAGTTTAGTCTATAAAAGAAAACTACCAAAAAAATGGAATTGAGGTTGCCTCATATGCTTCATGTTTTTAAAGTCTTCCATGAAAATAAGGATTCCGATAATTGTGCTCAATTGCTAGAGGAAGAATGCATTAAAATGTTTGGCACTAAATATTTGAATGATGAGAATGATTGCAATGTTGTTAGTACGAATTCTTTGAATACCCATGATGCTAATGATATGCAAAGCCACAAGCTTGGGGATGCTATGTTTGATGAAGATGATATTTTTTGTCCCCCATGTTTTGTTAGGCAAATTTATTATGATGAAAGCATGCCTCCTATTTATGATGATTATTTTGATGACACGTATGCTATAAAGAATAACGATAACCATGAAACTTGTCATCATGATTTTAATTTTCAATTGGATTATGCTTCACATGATAGTTATTTTGTTGAGTTTGCTCCCACTACTATTGATGAGAATAAATTTGCTTATGTGTAGAGTAGTAAAATTTCTATGCAAGTAGATCATGAAAAGAATGCTTTATGTGCTGGTTATATGATTGAATTCATTCATGATGCTACTGAAAATCATTATGAGAGAGGATCATATGCTTGTAGGAATTGCAATAATATCAACTTTCCTCTCTATGTGCTTAAAGTTTTGAAGTTATGTTTGTTTTGCCTTCCTATGCTAGTTGATTATTGTTCCCATAAGTTGTTTGCTCACAAAATCCCTATGCATAGGAAGTGGGTTAGACTTAAATGTGCTAGTCATATTCTTCATGATGCTCTCTTTATGTTTCGATTCTTATCTTTTATGTGAGCATCATTGAAATCATCATGCCTAGCTAGTAAGGCATTAAAGAAAAGCACTTGTTGGGAGACAACCCAATATTTAACCCTACTGTTTTTATGTGTTCAAATGATTAATCTACTGTATTAATCATGTTTTATAGCTTTTGTTTCAATAAAGTGCCAAGTAGAACCTTTGGGAAGACTTGGGTGAAGTCTTTGCGATCTTCCTGTAAAAAACAGAAACTTTAGCGCTCACGAGATTAGCTGTCATTTTTTTAAAGAAGAGTGATTTTAAGTTGATTATTTTTGAAGAAGATTAATAGACAAATTCCTCAGGCCCACCAATTTATTTCAGAATTTTTGGAGTTCCATAAGTATACGTTTGATACAGATTACTACAGACTGTTCTGTTTTTGACAGATTCTGTTTTCTATGTGTTGTTTGCTTATTTTGATGAAACTATGAGTAGTATCGGAGATGAACCATAGAGAAGTTGGAATACAGTAGATATTACACCAATATGAATTTAGAATGAGTTCACAACAGTACCTAAGTGGTGATTTATTTTCTTATACTAACGGAGCTTACGAGTTCACTGTTAAGTTTTGTGTTGTGAAGTTTTCAAGTTTTGGGTAAAGATTCGATGGACTATGGAATAAGGA
This sequence comes from Aegilops tauschii subsp. strangulata, assembly GCF_002575655.3. NCBI lineage: Eukaryota > Viridiplantae > Streptophyta > Magnoliopsida > Poales > Poaceae > Aegilops > Aegilops tauschii. The sequence goes on along the minus strand of NC_053038.3, from coordinate 278,487,165 downwards.
GTGGAAAGAGCCTAAGCTTGGGGATGCCCAAGGCACCCCAAGGTAATATTCAAGGACAACCAAGAGCCTAAGCTTGGGGATGCCCCGGATGGCATCCCCTCTTTCGTCTTCGTTCATCGATAACTTTACTTGGAGCTATATTTTTATTCACCCCACGATATGTGTTTTGCTTGGAGCGTAATTTTATTTTGTTAGTATTTGCTTGCGGTTATTTAGAATAATGTTTTGCATCTCTATTTTCAATAAAAATGTCAAGGGTAGCCTTTACCATGCTTATTTTGCAAGTATACATGTTGCTGTTTCAAAACAGAAAGTTTATCGCTGTTGCAAAAATTCCCTAGAAAAGCCAGAATATGATAAAATTTTGAAACTTTTTGCATATTGAGCTCTGATAAATTTTCTACAGTGTGTTAGAATTTCATAATGTTTGGAGTTAGGGAAGTATGATGAATCTTGCATTCTTTACAGACTGTACTGTTTTGGCAGATTGCTGTTATGTTTGAATTGTTTGCATATGTTTGCTTGTTTAATGATTCTATTTGAGGATAGGAGTATTAAATATGCAGGCATTTAGTATGAAATGTTGAATAATAATTTTAGTGATTTGTTACAGTAGAAAATGATAAGGTTTTTGCATTGCTTTATACTAACTTATCTCACGAGTTCTTGTTGAGTTTGGTGTGGATGAAGCTTTCGAGATTTAGGAAACCGTGATATGAGAGGAATTAAGGAGACACAAAAGCTCAAGCTTAGGGATGCCCAAGGCACCCCAAGTTAATATTTCAAGAAGTCTCAAGCATCTAAGCTTGGGGATGCCCCGGTAGGCATCCCACCTTTCTTCTTCAACAATTATCGGTTAGTATCAGTTGGGCCTAAGTTTTTGCTTCTTCACATGATGAGTGCTATCCTTTAAGTGTCATTTTATTTTGTTTTGCTTTCTGTTTGATTAATAACCCAAGATCTGAAATTCTTAAATGAGAGAGAGTCTTCACAAAGCTACATAATTATTTAACTATTCATTGATCTTCACTTATATCTTTTTGGAGTAGTTTGTCATTTACTCGTGTGCTTCACTTATATCCTATGAGTAAATAGTTGAATGATTTGAATATCATAAATCTGAAATTATATATATTTCATATGCTTATCCCATGAGGAGTAATGACTTCACATATAAGAAGTAGAGGTGGTAAATTTATTGAAGGTTAGCAAACATTGTATTGGTCACTTGAACAATTCATGAAAGAATATTGAAGGAAGAGAGATTTCACATATAAATATACTATCTTGGACATCTTCTACGATTGTGAGCCCCATTAATTATTTTCAAACCTGAGCAAATTAGTTGAAGTTGGACAACGAAGACAACATAATGAGTTATCCTTGGGTATATTTGTATAGAAGTTATATTGTTATGGATCCTCTAACATGTGGTGCTTGCTATTTGGAATCCTTTGCTAGCCAAAATATCTGCACTAAGCGGGAATACTGCTTGTGCATCCAAATTCCTTGAACCAAGTTTCTTCCATGAGTGTCCACCATATCTACCTATATGTAGTAATTACCTATCGTTCCAAGTAAATTTGCATGTGCCAAACTCTAAACTTTCAAATAATAATCTGTTTTGTATGCCCGAATCGCTCATGTAGAGACTAGGGGCTGTCCGTATCTTCCATGCTAGGTGGGTTATTCTCACGATGAGTGGACTCTGCTCATCATTCAAGAGAAAATGGCTGGTACCTGGGATGCCCAGTCCTATGATCAAAAGATCAAAAACAAAATCGCAAATAATTTAAACAAAACTCCCCCAGGATTGTTGATAGTTGGACGGCACCCATTGCTTCGGACAAGCCATGGAGTGTGATTGTTGGTGGAGGGGGAGTAAAAAATTTACCTTTCTGTTTGGGAACCGCCTATAATGTATCTAGTATGGAAGATATTGGGAACTCTTGGTCGTTATGTTGACAATGAAAGCATACCTCTCAAAATTATTTTCATCTCTGTTTTAGCTTCGAGCTCTGGCACCTCTTCAAATCCCTTCTTCCCTCTGCGAAGGGTCTATCTTTTACTTTTATGCAAGAGTCAGTAGTATTCCTTCTCATTCAAACCTAATCTTCAGTTGGCAAGCATCATGTGGTGGAGAAAGATCTAAGCATATATGGCCATTCAAATATATTTGATCATGAATTATTATTGTTGACAATTATCTATATGATAATTAAGTTGGGAGGCAAAACATTAAGCCCCTATCTTTATCTGTGTTCGATGGATGCTATTTGTTCTAAAAATATGCTTTGAGTGGTCGCCATACTCTCCTAGGTTGTGAAACCAAGGCTATGATTACCAAAGCTATGGAAATCAAGGCAAATGGAGACCAAAGCTCTGATACCACTTGTAGGATCGAAAGTAGTTCTAGAGGGAGGTGATTAGACTACTTGTCCAAATAAAATTCTATCCTTTTCCCAATTTTAAGTATTGGTAGATTTTAACAACTTAACACAAGTCAAGCAATCAACCTACACATGCAATTCTAAGACTATAGCAGCGGAATGTAAAATATTGCATATGAAGGTAAAGGGAGGGGTTTTGGAAGGGCAAAAGCAATGTAGACACGGAGATTTTTAGTGTGGTTCTGATAGCTGCTGCTATCGTACATCCACGTTGATGGAGACTTCAACCCACGAAGAGTAACGGTTGCACGAGTCCACGGAGGGCTCCACCCACGAAGGTTCCACGAAGAAGCAACCTTGTCTATCCCACCATGGCCATCGCCCACAAAGGACTTGCCTCACTTGTGTAGATCTTCACGAAGTAGGTGATCTCCTTGCCCTTTCAAACTCCTTGGTTCAACTCCACAATCTTGACGGAGGCTCCCAAGTGACACCTAACCAATCTAGGAGACACCACTCTCCAAAAGGTAATAGATGGTGTGTTGATGATGAATTCCTTGCTCTTGTGCTTCAAATGATAGTCTCTCCAACACTCAACTCTCTCTCACGGATTTGGCTATGGTGGAAAGATGATTTGAGTGGAAAGCAACGTCGGGAAGGCTAGAGTTCAAGATTCTTTCTATTGGAATGGAATGTCTTGGTCTCAACACATGAGTAGGTGGAAGTGTAGCCACATTCCGATGGATCTCTCACTAATGGAGAGGAGGGTGGAGGGGTATATATATCCTCCACACAAAATCTAACCGTTACACACAAAAGAGCCAACTCGGTCAGACCGAATGTATGAACTCGTTGAGACCGATTCAATTCAAAATGTGAACGTTAGGTTTTTCGGTGCGACCAACATGATCAACTCGGTGGGACCGATGAGCTAGGGTTAGCAAACCTTGATCTCAGTTTGACCGATCAATTCAACTCAGTGACACCGATTTCTATAATAGGTTAACAAAGAGTTGGTGAGGCAAACTCGGTATGACCGATCGCTCCTTTCGGTGATACCGAAACGTTACGAAAGAGAAATAGATAGTTTGCACTGCGAACTCGGTGGGACTAATCACTCATTTCGGTGAGACTGAAACATTACGAAGGGAAACAGAGAATTTGTAGTCCCATCTCGGTGAGACCGAGATCCCCATCGGTGATACTGAACTGAATAGGGTTTCTGGCTATGCCTATGTCAAGTGAACTCGGTGGCGCCGGATGAATCAAATCGGTGGGGCCGAGTTTAACTTTTAGGTTTAGGACATATTTGGATTTGAGAAGATGGTTGAGGGATTTGAAGCATATCACTAAGCATTTTGAGCAAGTAGACCATTAAGCAACATCTCATCCCCTTTTAATAGTATTGGCTTTCCTTTGGACTCAATGTGATCTTGGATCACTAAAATAGAAATGAAGAATCTTGAGCTTTTGCCAATATTTGTCCTTAGCATTTTTAGGGGTCCACATCTCTAGTCCATGCCAATCATTGAACTTTCTGAAATAAACATCTTGAAAGGATATTAGTTCAATGAGCTATATGTTGTTATGAATTACCAAAACCACCCAGGGATTAGTAGCACTTTCATGCAGGGGTGCGGCAAGAAGACATCACAAGATGTGTACTACGGTATGGTCATTGAGGACACACCTGCACTTGAGAGATTACTTGTAGTTGATCAAGAAGGTCCAACAAGAATCAATGTCATTTTTGCGCTGAAATTGACAGTGGTGGGCTACTCGTCTGACAAATACTCCGAACTTTTTATTGGATCCACACCCGTTCAAGTACAACAACCGGCTTCTACCTCTCCTACTACAAATTAACATTATTTCTAATTTTGAAGATGTTTGTTCATCTGTCATTCAGAAAATGATTCTGACAAGCTTGACCCAGAAACTGCGCACAGTGAAGGTCTTGGCACTAGAATCTATCGGCCCCAACCTGGAGCAAGTTGTCAGTTTCCTGAGATGCTTTCCGTGCCTGGAAAAGCTATATATCGAGGTGATGTTCCTTTCCTGTTAAATGTTAACCATAAGGGAGTTCAATTTGTGACACCTTTTCCAAGTTTACAATGACAATGTACTACGATTTCTGAAGGATTCTTTTGGAGGATTTTAGTACATACATGTCCCCCCCCCCATATTGGTTGCCTGATCCATATGGTTACAATCAATAAGAATTTCTCCTTTGGATTCATCTGTACTAGCATACGTTTCATTCTTGTTTGAGTAATAGAAAGGAGATTCCCCAAAATCATGCTAAGAATAGCTAGGATTTCCAGAAGAAGATGCCATTCGTTTGATGAGAAATAAAAAGGAATATCGAGAATTCGCGTGGCTGAAGCTGAAGAAGCTACTTTCGAAGTAACAGAAAGAAAAGCAACGACTGGAGTGGGGGAGTCAGAGTAGAAAAGAGGATTCCTCGCTTATGTCTCTCATGCAAAACCATGCATGAAACTTTCATCTCGCACGGCTCCTAAGTGATAAAAGAAAGAAGAACTCGTCTTCTCTCTTTTTTCATTACCTTCCTCACGTATGTATAAGACCGAATCCATTATTTTCCGAAATCGATTTCGAAAAGGAACTACTAATCCTTAACTTTTCGAGGAATCCTTCGTCGGTGGTTGTGAATGACTGACTTTTTCAATCCTTTCGACCGTGGTTCCATAGGAGCAAGTCAGAAAGGTTGAGAAATAGAACCATCTGATTTGATTCGTTCCCAATAACCATGAGATGATCATCTTAGGGTGATCCTTTTGTCAACGGATGCTCCTATTACACTCGTAGTCTCTGAAGGATGAGAACCCACTATGTAGTATCTACATCGATAATTCAAGCATTGTATACATCATTAGTCTGATTCTTTGTAGGAACTACCCGTAATAATGAACTTGCAAAATGGATCTGTTTATCATAAACAGATTCATTGTTCCTGACCCTGCTTCACCTTAATTTTTATTTGAACAAAAAGATCACAATAAACTTTTGGTAAAAGTTCTATCTTGGTCGGAGTGGGGATAGCATTTCTCTTCTGCATGTCTATGGAGTTTTGCAAAACCCAAACACCTCAGAGATAGATATAGAGGTAGGAATTTTTCGAACGAACCACACTCCTTCGTAGACGTCAGGAGTCCATTAATGAAAAGGGGCTGGGGAAAGCTTAAATCCAAGTCCTACAGTGATGGATATAAGCACAATTGAAATTCCTGGGGAGTTATACATTTGTGTATTGAGAAGACCGTTCACAATTTCTTGAAGCTCGATCTCCCCCCCCCCCGATGAACCATATAGCCAAGAGAAACCATGAAGCAGAATAGAAGAGCTTGCCCCACCCATGAGTAAATATTTCATAGTAGCCTCATTAGTCCGTAGATCTCTCTTGGTATATCTAGACAATAGGTAGGAACATAAAATGAAACATTCTGGATCTACAAAGATAGTTATTAAATCACTAGCACCACATAAAAACATTCCCCCTAGAGTAGGTGTTAATACGAATAACAGAAACTCTGTTATAGCCATTTCTGTACATTCAATGTACTCTACGGATAGAGGAATACATAAAGTGGAACATAATAAAATGAGAAATTGAAAGATTTCGTTGAAATTGTTCATTTGGAAATTTCCCAAAAAGCAAACTATAGGTTCTTCTCTCCATCGGAACAATAGGGCCGTTATGCTTATTACTAAACATGTTGAAGAGATGAAATAGAACCAAGGTCTACCTTTTTGATCAGAGGTTGAATCGATCATCAGAATAAGAATTAGGCCAAAAATTAGGATACATTCTGGGAAAATGAAACTTCCATTGAAGAGAAGCAAATGAAATGCTTTCATAAAAATTCTCGTAGAATCGAGAATTAAGTTTTCATTATGTACATGCCAGATCATGAATTAGTAACTGCATCCAATCTTCGAAACTAATCGCTAGTGCTCTGTTTTATTGCTCCTTCATTCTTAAAGGTTGTGGGATAAAGTAACCCTTTCCCCTTCCCGAGTCTATCGTATCCATAGTTTCAGTGGGTATCGAACTGCGAAGCGAGGAAGCTATTTTAATTGAACAGGCTTACTTTCTTACTTGGTTCTTTTGTAGAACAACCTTGGTATGAAGCTAGACGATTCAAACTATATAAGCATAAGCAATTCAAACTAGACATTTCGACCTTCATCCCACCCGAGAAATAATAAGCAAAGAGCTCGTAAGTCGGGCATAGAGAAAGCAACTCCTGAGATTGAGGGGGATAGGATACTATCTCCTAGCACATATATGAAATGATAGCAGGTTTTCTACCGGGGGGCTTTCGTTTGTAGTTTTTACAATTAGTAGTTCTTGCTTTCATATTCTCATATATAGTTATCATTTTTTCTGTGCTTTCATAAACTCATAGTTAGTGTAGTTTGGTGTAGTCTTTGTGGCCGGGACGGACTGGATTCAAACCAGATAAGAGACGTGCGTTCCCTTCTTTCCAAGCGTCACTTTGTTTTCGCCGTTCCAGAAGAGGAGCAATCTCTATCTCTTTCTCTACATCTGCGGGCCAGTAGTCCGGCCAATTAACTCTTCAAATGAAGCCCTTTATCTTGATAACAAAATTCTCGAGGCGCAATCAAATCAGAACATTAATTGATCATAACGATATCGTGGAAATGCTGCACCGACCCATATATATAGAAACAGAAAAGAGAATGATGATGATGGCTACCATTCATTCCTCCTCTTGATTTTCATTTTTTTGTAGTTCGGGTGGGAGTTTATCTAGCTCATCCTGAAAATGAAGCTTGATAAGATCAAATATCATTGTTCTTTGCCCTTCACTGTCATCCGTCTGATTGACGAAATCAATTAACCCAGTGTCTGTTGAATGAAAGTCGGTAAGCAATCCACGAAACCACGAACTGATGGACATCAAACTCTTCCTTTCTTTCTAGCAACATAGCAACATAGCCCCACGGGGCCCCAAGAAGCCACTCTTCGTCATCCAATCATATCTATCTATTGATGCTTACTCACAATCGTGCTCTTCTTTCCCATGTCTTCTTCTCTTCCCTGAATGATCTTCGGAAAAACATAGGAATTAGGTCGAGGCTGCTGAAATAATAGCTCTGGATACCTATGTTTCCAATACTAACTTCAGGAACATAATGGTTCACTCCCTCCTATGGATAAGAAGTAGACAACTCGATGTGATGATAACCATTTCTCAATTTAGAAGGTAGAGCAAGTCCAAAGAAAATCTGTCTGAAGTAGTGCCTCCACCCCAATACTCGCTAGTTTCTCTGGTATCCTGTACTTCCCGAATATAGCGATCATTAACCTGTGGAAGGAAAGCAAAGGTCTCATCCGACGAATTGACACTTGATCAATATTCTTCTTTAACAAGAGCGGAACATGTGGTTGGTCGACCTATGAGATACCGGAACATCTCGTGGTCAACGATGAGAATTTGTTTCGGGATCCTTCCTTTTTAGGGAAGATGGTTATAGATCTTTCTCTTTCCCTAAATTCTTGTTGGTTTGACCATGGATTCTATTCAATTAATACTTTGACTAGTCAGAAGGGCATGCTGGAAAATTCCATTGGTGCAGGAGCTGCTACGATTGATTGTTCGAAGGTCAAAGTCGCTTCGTTAAGTCAATTGAAAGGTGGGTTTTGTCAGTAATAAAATGGAAAGGGGGATGGGGGAGGTGAGCCGGTTACGCTTTAAGTGAGGAGACAGGAGCTCTCGAGCTTAGATAAGTTCCCTAGGCTAGACAGAGGTCTAGGGGGAGTCCGGATAGAGGACTCTTTTGACCGGTGAGCCCGCAGATTAGGAAGGCGGCCTGCCAACTGCGCAAACAAAGCGACTCCTTGTTGGTGTAAGATAGGTGTTGGTCTGATTCACCTATGTTAGTTCGAACCTGATGGGTCATTCGTTCGTGTGGAGAATCTCTCTCCTTACTCAGGATTTCTTTTATCTTCGAGGCGAGGCATATTCATATGTCGAAGAAGGGGGAAGTGTCTCCATTTACACTCATAGATCCCGGAAAAAAGAATATACCGTCGTTTTAAGGACCATGGATGTGATGTGAGAAGCGTAGGTAGGAGTAGCAGGAGTATGCAACAAGTAGTTGCATGTTTGATGTGGGCCTGTAACGAAATGGATTAGAACACTTGGAATCCTCGCGGGTATAGCTGCCACGAGGGCTCTTTCCCACTTAATAGATTCATTCCTTCGTTACGGCGGTTGAGGGTACCTGCCGTTCGGATATGCTATCAGAGTAGGAAAGTTAGCCAAGTTATCCTGCCTAGTTTAGATAAAGCACCCCGATCATACCAGACGCAACCCGATCATTGTATACATAACATAGTGGAATTTTAGTAAATTCTCTTTGCCAAACATTTCCCATTTCCAATTCAAAAACCACTAGGCATAGAAGAAAATCTTTCCTGGTAGAAGGTTCTCAGTAATCAGCAGTGGGAATAAGCCCATCCAGTCTTTTTCGCCAAAGAAGGTTTTGGAGGAGGAACCTATGGGAACGGTAGTCCTGCATCGAGATTATTAGTTGCTTACCGCTGCACATTTTATCAAGATCAACCTGTGGGAATAGCCATCCCTTCCTTACCAAAGAAATAAAAAAGGAATGACATGTTTACAAGTAAGAAAGAAATAGGATTAACATGGGTAAAGGTGACGTTTTAGCTCTTCGTTTCGCTCTTGGTTTACAGGCTTTGTGTGGCACCCAGGCTCAGAGAAACCGGTTTACCCTGCATTGCCAGCCCAGAGATCGAGTCTTTTGGCAATACACAAAAACATGGTACAGAAATAACCGCTTTATTGATACTAGCATGGTACAAAGGTTTGATTTTACATCGAGATTCGAGGCCAAGCGGCACACACGGTGCTGCTGGATAGTATGTACATTATTTAATGAACATGGCTGGGGCCTCGATCACACAAAACAACGCGGCAGCGGAAGAACGACGTAGCGGATCTCCATGGCACAGGGATACCGACGTGGACACGGCCTAGACACGAGATGCACTCCGATGCGAATCAACTTGCCTGAAAGCTGGCTTGACACGCCAGGTCAGTGCATTGAATGTACTTGCAAGCTCACAACAAACATAAGCACGATGACAGACAATATCATGATAATTAATCAAGTTAAATTAATGCAATAAATTACTACAAATGCAAAGCTATGCAAAGCAACCAAACAGCGCACTGAGTCACACGGACTCGCTTACCAGACGGTTACCTCGTAACCAAACGGTGACCACACCGGGGTCACACCTGAAACCAATCACTCATGAACACCTCGAGTGTTCAAGGTTCACCAGGAAACAATGCATCACAGCAATTACTAGTTTGAAAGATTAATTATAAAATTTGATCCATGGTGTGACTTACTCCCGAGTCTTGCCCATAACCGAGGGCGCGGCTATCGATAGATTAAATACACTCTGCAGAGGTAGCGCACTTTAGCCACACTACGGAATACCTGTCCTCGTACTCCCATTTGGGTGGACCAAAGTATTCCGACGAAACCCTCCCTTTGCCATGCACTCTCCCCGGCCACTCCGACCATCTGCCTCTCAGGGCTAGGTCTTGGGTGGCCCCCTGTCTCCCAAAGACACCAACGACCACCGTCGTGGCAAAACGGTCCCAAACGGGGACAAGGTACCATAAAAACAAAACGAGCACACAAGGTTATGTCTGCCTACCGGGCCAGGGTATGCATGCCCATAACCTTCCCTCGTGGGAGGCACCGGTGAGAGCCACGACAAAGGACCGAATCAAGACCTTCCCATGAGGTAAATGTGGTCGCACTGAATTAAAAACCCGATTCAGTGGCACCATGATGTGATCAACATCATATTCAGGTTGAACTTAATCAAGTATTAACTTTCAGTAAAACTTTTTATTACTAACATGGCATCATACCGGAAATCATGCAGCTATTCGTCACACAGTGCAAGCAACTCTTAAGCATGGATCAAAACAAGCAACATAACTATCTTGCAATACTAACATCAGAAACCTCTCTGGTTATAACTCATTTTTATCTACAAACAACATTTTTTTAGTTCATCATTTAGTTGAAAACTATTACTAGCAAAAATAGCTACCATAACTTTCCATAACAAAATATCTAGTGCAAAATCTTACTCTACTTAGCCAAACAATTCTATGAACTCAACCAGAAGCTAAAACAAGCATATCAAGCATCATAAAACAACTAGCAATTAACCATATTAATTTATCAAATTTTAAATGCATATAAAGACTCATATTCAAGTAGAAAATCATAGATATTGAAATAACACCATCCAAATGATGTTGTGGCTTGCCTTAGTGTAGAGGAGGGTCACACTCCTCCTGGTTAGCTTCAAGGCAAGATCCTCCTTCTGAAAATATTTTAAAACCACAAAAATAAATGTCAAAACACATTCTGAAAATCACCATAAATTCTAGACAGCAAGGAAAAATCCACCTTTTGGTGTGCTGCTAGAGCTTTCTGTAACAAAGTGCAAAAAATAATCAATTCATTTGGACTTATGGTTTAGAAATGGTGGCTGGTCAAAGTTTAGTCAAATTTCTGAATTAAATTTGAATAAATAAAAAATCCTGGGGGGTGACGTCGAAGGCGTAAAGTGGGAGTGCGCCTCCACTCGTACCGCTTCGGGCGTGAGTGGTGAGGCTGACACTGGGCCCCACTAGTCAAGAGAGAGGGAAGGGGATCGATATCAGAGGGGAGGCGGTGCTTCGCCGGAGCTCATGCCGGCGACGAGGGGGTTTGGGGCCACGCTAGAGGGATAGATCGGAAGCGGGGCTCGCGGCGATCCTGCCCGTACTCGTGGCTTGGCGAAAGGTGGACAGAGCTGGTCGCAGTCGAGCTCGCAAGCTTCAGTGGGGGACGGGGTTCGCCGGAGAGGTGGAAGACGGTGGCTGGAGGTAGCTCTGAGGGCTTGGCGGGGTCCAGGCAGCTCCAGCAGACCACCAAGGCCCTGCCCAAGCAGCTGCTTGAGCTCGAGAGGCCCTGGAGAGCGGCAACTGGCCTGCGGGGATCGCCGGAGTCCTCGGGTCGGGGCGACGGCCAGAAGCCTGCCCGACCGGGCTTCTGCACGTCTACGTGTTCGTGGAGGTGGTGTGGAGTAGTGCGTGGCTAGAAAGGGAGGCGAGGTGTCTTTATATAGCCGGAGCAGAGGGGGGGACGTGTCACCACCGGAGCGCTCTGGACATGCGGTGAACGTCGACGAGAGGCTCCAACGTGAGGGGACAGGGTGCAGCGTCAACGCCGGCGCTTGCCCATGCTCGCGGACGAGCACAGTAGGCGGTTTGAGATGGGGACAAGCACACGCGCTCACTGTGCCGTTTTGGCCGCGACTTGACTAGGCTTGCTGCGGCAGCTCCGGCGTCAGCGAGCGCCAGGGAGGGGTCATGGCTGATGGGTCGAGGGTTGTGGCACGTTGCGGCAGTCGGAGGCGAGCGCTTGCATGCACACGCGCGAAACTGAACGCAAAGCGCCGGCCAGAGCGCGTCGAGACGCTGCCAGGCGCCGTGTCCTCGCGCGGTCACCAAGCTGGCATGGCCAAAATGATGGCCAGGAGCGGCCAAACCTTGTCTACGAGCTCGACCGTGCAGTGCTACGTCTAGGAGAGGTGATGGATCATACCCAGGCCGACCTGACGTGACTCTACCAAGCTGGCAAGTTTCTGGTCAGAAATTTGGTCGCCAAGTTTGGCCACCTTCTAGAAGGCCATTACGGCTAATCTCCTGGGGTTTAGGGTTTCTTAGGAACGTCTTTAAGCTCAAGAAATCTCAAGGCCAAAAGCTCAAGGAAAAATGCACTTGCTGTACAAAATGCATTTCTGGTCCAGAAGTGAAAAGATCTTCTACAGCAAAAATATTACAAAAAGTGATGCAATATTTTTGCATGGGAAGATGTGCCATGGTCCTAAGAATATTTAGGAATTATCTCAGATTTTTCTGACCAAGAAAAATTGAGGTTGCTTCGGAGCACAAAGTTCTGAAATGAGCATAAGAGAGAAAAATGAATATTTTCCTTTTAGGAAAAATATTCATTTTATTATTTTGGGAATTTGTGGGAGGAATAAGGTAGATAGGTCACTTGGGTGAAAGCCAAGGCTATGCCCAAGTGACAAGTCCATTTGAATTGATCCAAAAATCCAAATCAAATCAGGGCAAAAACCACGATGAAAACCAAGTCCGGAAAGACAGAGAAGGCAAGTCCGGTAAAAAGAGAGAAGGCAAAATCCAGGCTGTCACAACCCTCCCCCACTTAGGATGAATCTCGTCATCGAGATTCGGTTGCTTGGGAAAACCATTCTGAGTATGTAGTCCTTAAAAATTCCTCTCTTTCCCAGGTTGCTTCTTCTTCGGTGTGATGCTCCCACTGAACCTTTAAAAATCTTATCTCTTTGCTGCGAGTGACCCTTTCTGTCTGATCCAATATTCTGATTGGCTTTTCCTCATAAGTCAAATCCTTAGACAATTCTATCTCTGACATATCATTCCTTTTCTCTGGTGGCGAGATGCATCTTCTTAGCTGTGAGATGTGAAACACGTTGTGTACTTTTGACAATTCTGGCGGCAATTCCAACTGGTAGGCAACTGTTCCGACTCTAGCTATGACGGGGAATGGACCGATATATCTGGGTGCCAATTTTCCTCGGGTCTGATTCATAGGGGTGACTCAGAGATATACGTGTTCTCCGGGTTCGAAGCTGATGTGACGATGTTTGGCATCATAGTAGCTCTTCTGTCGGGATTTGGCCAGTTGCAGTCTATCTCGGATTTCCTTGACTTGCTTTTCTGCTTCGAGCATTAAATCAGTCCCGAAAATACGGCTATCTCCGGTTTGAGACCAATTTAATGGGGTGCGGCATTTCCGGCCATACAGGGCTTCATAGGGTGACATCTTTAAGCTGGCCTGGAAACTGTTGTTGTAGGAAAACTCGGTGTAGGGCAGACAGTCTTCCCACTTTGTTCCTTGGGCCAATGTACATGCCCGGAGCATATCTTCGAGTATTTGACTTACTCGCTCAGTCTGTCCATCTGTCTGAGGATGGTAAGCCGTGCTGTACTTCAGAGCGGTCCCCAAGGCTTGATGAAGTCGGGACCAAAATGTGGATGTGAATAGAGATCCTCTGTCGGAGGTGATAGTCTTGGGTACTCCATGCAGACTGACGATTCTTGATACATACAGCTGTGCAAGTTGATTTGCACGGTATGTGGTCCGGATGGGTAGGAAGTGTGCCACCTTGGTTAGAGTGTCCACTATGACCCATATCGCGTGGTTTCCTCGATGAGACCTTGGTATTCCGGTGATTAAATCCATGCAAATATCGTCCCATTTCCATTGGGATACCGGCAGAGGCTGGAGGAGTCCGGCGGGTTTTTGGTGTTCCGCCTTTACCTTATTGCAGATATCGCAGCAGGCCACAAAATACGCGATATCTTTCTTCATTCCATCCCACCAAAATATCTGACGAAGATCCTCATACATCTTGGTACCACCGGGATGAATTGAGTATGGTGCTTCATGTGCTTCCGCCAATATTTTCTTCTTCAGACTGTCTTGGTTGGGTACGCAAAGTCTTCCTCGGAACCTTAGCGAACCTTGTTGGTCCATAGTGAAATCCGGTGCTTGCCCTTGGTGCAGTTTCTGAAGATATATCCGTAACACCTTATCATCCGCTTGAGCTCTGCGGATTTCTTCTTCGGGAGTAGGAGCAACTTCCAATATATTGGTAAGACGGGCGTCGGTGATTACCAGATTTAGGTGCATGATTTGTTCATAGAGCTCCGGAGGCAAGGCATCCATTAGGGCATTGAGGTTGGCTGGTTTGCGGCTGAGGGCGTCAGCCACCACATTAGCTTTGCCCGGTTGATAATTTATTTTGAGGTCATAGTCCTTAACCAACTGGAGCCATCTTCGCTGTCGAAGGTTCAAGTCGGGCTGAGTGAATATATACTTGAGACTTTTATGGTCGGTGAATATCTGGCCCTTCTTTCCAATTAGATAATGTCTCCAGATTTTCAAAGCATGCACCAATGCGGCCTATTCCAAATCATGAGTAGGATTGTTTCCTTCATGTCGTCGCAGTTGGTGAGATGCATAGGCCACCACTTTGCCATCTTGCATGAGTACACACCCCAGTCCTTTGCTGGAGGCGTCGTAGTAAACATCAAAACTGCGGTAGATATCTGGAAGAGTTAATACGGGTGCCGATGTCAGTCTGGTTTTTAACTCATTGAAGCTCCGTTCGCAGTCTTCAGTCCACACGAACTTCTTGTCCTTCTTGAGGAGCTCAGTCATTGGCTTGGCTATCTTGGAAAATCCTTCGATGAAACGACAATAATATCCGGCCAGTCGAAGGAAACTCCGGATTTCTGAGACGGTGGTGGGTGCGGACCAATCAAGTACATCTTTTACCTTGCTTGGGTCCACCGAGATTCCTTCTGCCGAGAGGATATGTCCGAGGAATTCCTCTTGCTGGAGCCAAAACTCATATTTGCTGAATTTGGCATACAGTTGATGATCGCGAAGCCGTTGCAGAACTACGCGAAGGTGTTCCTTATGTTCGTCCTTGTTGTTGGAGTAAATGAGGATGTCATCAATGAACACCACCACAAACTTGTCCAAGAAGTCCATAAACACCTTGTTCATCATATGCATAAAGAATGCAGGAGCATTGGTGATGCCGAAGGACATAACAGTGTATTCGTAAAGACCGTACCGAGTGGTGAACGCGGTCTTAGGAATATCTTCCTTCTTAATCTTGAGTTGATGATATCCCGTCCTCAAATCAATCTTTGAGAATACTTTGGCCCAACTGAGTTGATCAAACAGATCGTCAATCCTCGGCAGTGGATACTTGTTTTTAATGGTGACATCATTCAGCTGTCGGTAGTCTACACACATTCGTAGACTGCCATCCTTTTTGTCCACGAAGATTGCTGGTGATCCCCATGGGGAAGAGCTTGGACGAAAGTATCCTTTTTATAGCATCTCATCCAGTTGTTTCTTCAATTCCACCAATTCTGAGGAGGGCATCCGATAATATTTCTTATGTATAGGGGTGGTTCCAGGCACTAGGTCAATAGCGAACTCCAATTCCCGGTCTGGTGGCATGCCGGGCAATTCTTCAGGAAATACATCGGGATACTCACTGACCACTGGGATTAATTCCACCTCTTCTGTCACGGCTGCGAAAACCATATCCTTCATGGGGATGCGCTTGCGGGCATAAAAACTGGTAGTGCGACCTCCCATATTTTTCACGGTAACTTCTTTGGTCGCACAGCTGATGCAAACTTGGTATTGGGTTAACCAATTCATGCCCAGAATGACATCCAATTTGTTGGAATCGATGATTATCAACGATGTTGGACACTTGACGCCCTTGATGTCAATCTCCAAATTTTGACAGACGAGATTGCTTCTGAGGTGGGATCCCGGGGATTGTACCAGCATGTGTTTTCCCAAAATCGAGCAAGAAAAATTGTTTTGGGAAGCAAAACTCTGCGAAATAAAAGAGTGGGAAGCCCGAGAGTCAAATAAAATTATGGCGGGTATGTTGTTAACGAGAAACATACCAATGACGACTTCCGGGTCCTCTTGGGCTTCATCTGCGGAGATGTGATGAACTTGCCCTTGGATTATATCGGGGGTGGAATACGGCTCCATGTAGTTGACTTGCGGCTAAAATGGAGCGACGTGCTTGGTGTTCTTGGGGCACTGTCGGGCGTAGTGTCCGGTTTGACCACAGCTGAAGCACGAATTGTTGCGCTGGAAATCATCGCGCACCGGGATGGTCACGACATTCTTGACTTGTGTAGTAGTCTTGTTGATGTTCTGCTGCCAATTAGGTTTGTACTCCACCTGAGTCTGTTGCCATGTACGAGCCTTTTGCACTGGTTGCATATCCTTCTTGGGCTCAAATTTGCGCTTGTGGTCATTAGCAGCTAGCTTGTTGTCGTGCAGGAGCTTGTGTTCCCTCTCGGCGATGAGGGCCTTGTTCACCAGAGTCAGGAAGTCCGGGAAATCAAACATACTGAGAGTGCACCGGAGATGTTGATGTAGGCCTCCAAGGAATCGGTCGATCTTCTGCTCTTCTGTGGCCACATAGTGGAGAGAATAGTGGGCCAGATGGATGAATTTATTCAGATACTCGGTGACGGTCATGCTGCCTTGAGTGAGAGAGAGAAATTTGCGTTGCTTGATCTTCATGACTCCGGTGGGAATATGATATTTGCGGAAATGATCCTTGAATTTTGTCCAAGTAATTTCCTCATCGGCAGGCCATATTGTCGTGGTTCTAAGTCTGCAGTAGAATTGGGGGGTAGGGATGTAGAGGCAAGATCCTAGCTATGGAGAAGCTGTACGCACGAGTTTTATGAGTTCAGGGCCTTCTCGGAGGAAGTAACAGCCCTACGTCTTGGAGCCCGGAGGCGGTTGACTGGATTATATGCATGTTTGTTACAGGGGGTGCGAACCCTTGTGCATGTGGAGGGGGGTGGCTTATATAGAGTGTGCCAGGACCCTGGCCAGCCCACGTTACAAGGGATTTAAGGTACATCAAGAGGGGGGCGTTACTGGTAACGTCCGTAATAAAGTGTTATAAATGGCTATTAAGTCTAGGAGTTAATGCTCGACCGTTGCTATGTAGAGTGACTTTAGGTCTTCTGTCCATCGAGTGTTTCTTGATACGGTCGAGTGATCTTGATTCCTCCGAGTGGAAATGTTTCTGGTCGAGCGGGTGATGGTCCTTGGGGAGGGTATTTAGGTCAGGCCTGCGACCCTACCCTAGGTACATGTCCTCATCATTAGCCCCCGAATGGATCAGGGTTTGAGTGGAGAAGGAGTTTAAAATACTTCCGACTCATTTTTCGCGCTTCGGGTGTGTATTTTTTTGGATCAACGAATCGAGGTGGTGACACCAACTTCTTTTTCAGTCGCCTTGATCCATTCCTGGTTTTGTCAAGTGAACTTTTGCTGGAAGAGGTCCGAGTGCTAATGTGGTGGGGATCTTCCGTCTGACAAGTTGCTCTGCTGCCCGCGGATCTCGCGGGATTCGAATTTCGGGAAGCGCGTAGGGCGGAGGAGGCCGCAGTAATCGGGCTGGATAAGGCAAGGCCGCCTCGATTCCCATGCCGCCTTATTTGCCACGTATCACGCGCGCGACTGTGGCGGGATTGGATAGGATTGCCCGGGCCTACAGGTCAGTCACTCGGAAGCAACCCCATATAAGGCGCCGGACCGGGGTTTTTGAAAAGTGCGTCCTCATTCTTCTTCTCTCTTCTCAGTTTTCCCCACTGCGCCTGCTCCTCCTCCAGCGCCGCCGCTCCGCTCGAGCTCCGTTCGCGGCGATGGGGAAAGAAAAGACGATGGCTCTGGAGCGCGCGAAGAAGGCGAGGCGAAGGCGAAGGGGAAAAAGTCCAGCCGGGGCGGATCCTCGTCGCGGTCCGGTTTGCCGCGCGGCTGGATCCAGGGCGACTGGATCCAGTCGACGATCAGTCAGGATGACCTCGATGATCCGGCGGAGGAGGGGCTGATTCCTCACGGATCGGCGCGGCTCCCGGAGGATGAGACCGAACCTCGACCGCGGGAGGGTGAGTGCGTCCTCCTTGCCACTCACATCGACCGTGGATTTTCTCTGCCTCCGCATCCTTTTTTCCGGGCTTTCTTGAATTTCTTTGGAGCACAATCACTTTTCCCCCAACACCATCATATATCTTGCTGCTTTCGTGTCTCTGTGCGAAAACTTCTTGGGTTGTCGACCACATTGGGGTCTCTTCAAGCACATTTTCACGTGTCGCTCCCAGTCGGTCAAGAAGGCTAACCCGAGTAACGAGAGGACTCAGGTGATCCAGATGTGTGGGGGTCTTGGGATTCAGATGAGGGGTAAGAGCTCTTTCCCAGCCATAACTTTTCCTGAGTCAATACGAGGATGGCAGTCGACCTGGTTTTACTTCAAAGACCAGCCGACTCCAGGTCAGTCGGCTGGACTTCCTCCTTTTTCTATGGCTCGCGTAGAGAAGCCCTCCGCCCTGAAAGTGACTCCAGGGGAGAGCGGAGGTGAAAGTGCTGGTTGAGCGAGTGGTCTATCTCATCCGTGAGGGTGTAACTGGAATGGATCTGCAGGAAGTCTTCCTCAGACGACGCATTCAGCCACTTCAAGCCCGCGACCATCCAATGTGGATGTATTCGGGCATGGAAGATTCCACTCGGGTGCACCCAGAAGAAGTCGACGAGGATACGGTGGAGAAGTGGTTGAAGAGTATCACTGGCAACAAGGATAACCCCAGAGGAGCCAGGAGAATCCCTCCACTTGACCAATCCTACGAACCAGAAAAGGTTCGATTCTGAATTACCGAGTGTCATCTTTATTTAACATGCAACTGTTTATGCTTCACCGACTGACTTTGTCTTGCTTGTTTTCTTCTAGGCCTTTACTAAAATGTATTCGATGCCCAACGGAGAGCAGGAGCAGGACCCGGAGGGGGAGGCAAGCAGAGGTGAAAGCGGCGAGTGGCACTCCAACGGAGAGGGGGACGAGGAGAGCGACGACCCGAGTGACGAAGAAGAGTTCGACTCTCCTCCCCGCAGGAAAAGGCGATGAAAACTTACTCACGACCCGGCGAGCGCCTGTGACAAGGCGACCATTTAGACTGGGCAGTCGTCAAAGCCTCCTCGGACGTCCTCTCCGGCACCAACTGAAAAAGCTCCAAAGCAGTCCAAGGTTGCAGTGCAGAAGACTCAGAAGGCGCTACCGAGAATCAAAATTGACGTTCCTGTTGCTTCTGCGTGAGTGTTCTTCTTTCGCTTTTACTCGACATTCTGTGCTGTTTATTTTTCCCTTGGTTTGACCGAATGAATCTTGAAACTGGCAGTGCCGCTACCTCTGGGACCTCTGCTTATAAGAACGATGATGAGGAAATGGCAGATACGGTGACCTCCAATCCGGGTACAATCCTCGTGACTCTGTCTTCGATTTGTCGATTGAACTGCGATATATCCAATCGGGTGATGAAACTTTGGCGACTGATCTTTTTACAGCCCTCAACGTCATTGACCTTGTGGAGACGAAACAGGAAAACGTCCGCTGGCAAGACGCTTCAATCAACACCGGTGGCGGAACCGGTAATTCAGGACGCCGGCAATGCCAATCGGACTTCCGTCTCCTTCTGCAGGGACCCCGACTCATAAGTCGTGATCACCGAATGCACGTGTACAGTGATCCCAGAGATCAATGCTCACTGAACACACAGAAGCTGAATAACAAGAGTCTTACATCCATTCATACCGTATTACACATGTAGGACCATTGTGGTCAAGTCTTGAGTATAACTTCGCAGCGGAAATCTTCATCGATAACTTGGACCCATGCCATCTGCCTTAACCCCACAGGCATTCTGACTGGGAAGCATCCTAGCTTGCATGTTCGTCACGAAGTATTCTTCATAAAATCCTGTTCTTTCATGCCTGGCCAATAAAATAACCAGTGGCAAGCCAATGAGTACTTTGAATGTACTCGCAAGCAACCCAAGGGTGATAACAGAATAATTATGCAAGGGACTACTGCTAAATTGGCATTTTTGCGGAAAGCTGGTTTTTCTCATGCAAGTATGATCAACATTTATCAAGGATATGAATGCGTCTGCAACAAGTATCAGGAGGTTACAGACATCAACATCGAGAGAGAGTTGTGAACAACTCAAGCTCAAGCTCATCGTGACTTCCTCACGAATCACGTCAACAGATTTACCAAACCATGTTGTTTTCCAGAAACATATGGACGTAGTCTAAGCAGCACCACCCAACTGTCCTTGACCATGGACACGGCTATTCGAATAGTTTTACACTCTGAAGAGGTTGCACACTTTACCCACAAGATCCGGGTAACTTCCGTGTCATCCACGACCAGCGGTACCTCATGTACCTGGGGTAAGCACCCGATCACTATCTTTCCCTAGACGACACTAACATAGAGTCCACTTGATTGGTAGTAACCCCCGTGCCCAACATTTCACATCTTAAAATTGTGGAGCCTCGCTCCCATATTCATCACATACCACAAGCACGGGGTACCAACGGTGTGTCCGGTGCCCTGTGAAAACATTCATCGCCGCCCTACCTGACACGACCCCGTCCTGAGAGAGCGCAACAACGACTCTCCCGTCACTAGTAATGCGGGCTCCAAGCTAGTATCAGCCTAGGTAATCAATAATGCCCTTTCCCATATAAGGGTAGAGTGGTTGCGCATGTAAGGTTGGGACAGTCGACAAATCTTAAATCTAATCCGTCTCTGTAAACATCACTTTTATCAAGCCTCGGTACACTACTTCTCCACCAAGTAGTGACCTAGTTCATCATCATCTCCCAGGGGCATCAGTGGCACCCACTGGGGTTGTTTGCAAGTATGTCAAACCACACTTGTTTCTTTCCATGCATAACCCTGACCCACTTTGTGTAGCAACTACTTTAGCATCCTATCTACTCCCACCGGCATAACCCTCATAAGGAGGCAGGGTCATGCACCATGCAAGTATCAACGAGGAAGTAACGGTGGCAAACCATCAAGGTGGTTGCCACCTCATCATGATTCCGTTGCAACAACAATATGGTGCTATATGACATGCATAAAAAGGGTTTCATAGACATGGTCAAAGGGCTGCTTGCCTGGTTAATCAGAGTCTTGAAATCTTCTGGTCCTTCTCCAAGTACTCCATCTACTTCATCAACTAACGCCGAAAGCAACCATAATAAGCAACACAACAAGGCAGAAAATAGAAGTGCTCTAAAAATATTAATTTGATTTTTCTAGGACATCTCTGGTTATATGAAAATTAACCAGAGTGGTTTCATTGGAATTGGGTCAGTGGATATTCCTAAACATTTTGATATGATGGAATCAAGGGGTTTATGGATTTGCAAGAAGTGTACAGAAACATATTTTTGAAAAATGAGCAAAGGCACCCATTTAACAAAGGATGATTTTAAAAGCATCTAGGAGTTGGTTTCACTGGATTTGGAGTTCAAATGATTTTCCTATGAATTTGCAAAGTTGACAAGTATGAAGAAATGGCTCATTATTTTGTGTGGTACAGAAAGTATTAATAAAAATGTTCATAAACTAAGTTATGAACTCAAGAGCATCTAGGAATTTGAATCATGGCATTTGGATCAAGGATGATCTCTCTGTGATTTTCTAAAGTTCATCACATAAATAGGAAAATAGGGTTTCACGAAATATGTGTGAAGAAAAGTTTCCTGGAAAAATGTGCAAACAGCACCATGTGACAGATCATGATTGATGGATCCCCTAGAAATTTGAATCATCAAATTTGGAGTAATTTGATTTATTTAAGTGCTTTCGAAGTCTACTGGGAAAAAGAAAAAGGAAAAGGGGGCTTTACCCTTATCATGCGCGTAAGGCGAGAGATAGGCAGCGGGCCGGCCCAGCTGCTCGGCCGCGCGCGGGCTGTCGACGCAGGAGGCGCACTCGAGGGAGTGCGCCTTCCCCGAGCGGAGGCGGTGACAGGCAGAGCCCGTCTCCACTCAACGGGGCGGGGCGAGGCCCACTAGCTAGCGGCTCCGCCTTGCTGGCTGACCGACAGGGGGGGCCCCGGCTGTCGGGTTCGTCTCCCTCCCCCCGCTCGAACAGATCAGTGGCAGGAGCGACTTGTCGTCGCTCGCGCCGGCGACCCAGGCAGCCTCCGGCGACGTTCCACCTACCTACGTGGTCAGCGCGAAGGGGCGCATCCATCCATGGGTCACACGCATGCCGGAGAGGACCAGGTCAAGGAGAACGCCGATCGTGGCAGACGTGGCCGATGGCGATGGCGGGCATGGCGCTCCGGCCGTCGGGAGGAGTAACTGGAGTGAGGGGGAGCTCCGCGGGGCCAGTAGAGATGCAAAGTAACCCATAGGTGGGGAGGAGGGGGCCCGGACGACGAGAATTTAGGCGGTGGTCGGCGGCTCGGCTCCAGCCATGGACGAGGTTGGAGGGCACGAGGAGGGGAGTGGGTTGGTCCAGGGGATGCACGGGAGGGAGATAGAGCCAAAGGGGTAGAGAGGGGGCTCAGGGGTGGCCTTAAATAGAAGGGGGCGAGGTGCACCGTAGACGGGTACGCCGGCGAGGTAGTTGCCGTTGCTAGGGGTCGCGGGGGCTCGCGTGTGCATGCCAGGGGCGTTTGTAGAGATGGTCTACGGCCAGGGCAAGGGAGAGAAGGAGCGGGGAGCGCTCCGGGTGGAGCCACGAGCTCGCACGCGCATTGGCGGCTCGGGCAGCTCTGGGCACGCGCGGCATGGGCAGGACAGAGAGGGGAAGGAGGGGGCCAGCATGGTGGCGTGTTGCGGACATCGAGGCACCACGACTGGTGCAAGGGGGAGGCTCGAGGTTGTTGGGGAACGCGGCGTCAACGGTCGGGAGCACGCTGACGTGCTCCAGAGCACGCGAATGGCCGGCACCCGCGGCTTTTTCTCGCGTCCTCACGCGCCCACTTGCGTCTGGCAGCTGCAAGGGGGAGTAAACAATGTGGCAATGGCATTGGATGCCCCGGGAATCCACTAAAGGGGAGAGGGAGTTGAGAGAGAGTGGAAATGCTGCTGTCCAGGGAGGGAAAAAGAGCTTTTCACCCCCCTTCATCATGGCTTCTCGGGCAGGGAAAGATGCAGGGGGTTAGAGGAGTATCACATGAGGTTGTGGTACAAATTTGGACACAAGGAGATTAGTGAAAATGGACAAGACATGCATTTTAAATTTCTGCCAGAAGGTGTTTGATGTAGGTTTGGGCAAGCAAATGGACTTCCCTTGTCATGAGGCTTGACATGGTCAAATGGCATGAGAAAATAAGAGGTTCCACCAAGATTGAGTTCATTTGGGAAAAGTTGCCAATGCAACTTTTGTAAACCCTAGAAATCAACAAAAATGGACTTTTCAAGATTTATTCATGCAAAGCTATTCTCCTTGATGCACCACTTAGTGTAGTGTCATCATTTGAGGTTCTGAACATGTCCACAAAAGTTGAGATCAAAAGGAGAAAGTTGCCAATGTAAAGTTGTTCAAATTTGGTTCTGGACAGGAAGGGTTTTGGGGCACTTTGATCAACTTAACTTGTTCTCCAACTTGTTCCACTTGGTCTAGATGAATAATTAGACCATTTTAGCATGTGGACCAAGTATGAGAGCATTTGGACAAGTTTAATAGTGTAAAGTTGTTCAAACTTGAAAAAAGACAGAAATGGTTTTGGGAGGGTTTCATGGGGTTATACTGTTCTCCATGACATGAGACATGGCAAGATCAGAACATAGAGCATTTGTGACATTGATGGAATTTTCTTGGATTTTTATCAAAATATTTCTTGTAGAAATATTTCAAATCCTTGAAAGGGGCAGAAATGGTTTTGGGAGGTTTTGTCCAATATTTTGAACATGACCATGTGCTGAAACTCTTATATATGGACAATATATGTCCACTGAGTTTGCCTAGGTTTTTCCCAAATATTTTTGAAGCTTTAAAATAATTTTAACCTATTAAAGACCATTTCTAGACTTAGGAAAAAGCCTTTCAATAAAATAGGAAAATAACTTTTAAAATTATATTTTTGTGGTTTTTGGGTGTCCTATATCTAATAGGAGTCAAATATATTTTTGGAAAGATTTTTACTACCCTTAATTAAGTACTTGCAGTGCAAATATCAATTCAGGGGTTTTTGGAAAACTAATTTTTGAAAATACTATTTGGCCAAATTATTTTTGTAAGAAATTATTTTTATGTCCTATACACATGGCATGATCATTGGGAAAGGTTTTTGGATCAAGGAGAAGGATTATAAGAGTTGGAGACTTTATTTTATTTTTAGAGCACTTGCAAACAACAGTCAAACATTCAATCAAAGCAAATACAAAACACTCAAAAGTTTTTGTCAAACCACATTTTATCATGATTTATTAGCTTAAGTGTTGTGGCATGCAAATCAGGGTGTGAGAGACCTACCCCCCTTACAAGAATCTCGTCCCCGAGATTCCCAGACTAGGCGCGGAAAGGGGTACAGAAACTTGGATCTGGGGTAGTCTTCAAGTCCTCATGTTGCTTCTGCTTCCGTGTGGTGCTCCATTGAGCTAGAAGTATTTGATGGTGTGGCTTCGTGTACAACGTTCTTCTTGATCCAGGTTGCTAATGGGTAGCTCGCGGTAGGTTAGATTGGGCTAGGGGTCGATGGCTTGGTGATCGATATCCTTGTAGAGATCGGGCTTATCAGGAAGTTGGAAACAATTCCAGGGTTGTGATGCATGGAAAACGTTGTGCACATCAGGTAACTCAGGTGGCAACTCCAGCTGGTAACTGTCTTCCCTTCGTCTCGTAGCGATCTCGGAGGGGGTTGTTAAATCTTGGTGTGTGTTTTCCCTTGAAACGGAGATGCTTGGTTCTTCTGAGAGGAGTGACCCGTTGGTACACCTGGTGTTCGACGCAGGAGTTTACTTCTTCACGATGGCCGTTGGTTTAGTTCTTCCTCCTTGACATGGCGGTCTTCAGATGTCCCTTAACCAGCTGAACGATTCTTCTTCCATCTTTGGGTAGACAAGTATGTCATCAAATAAGGATGACAACTAACTTGTCCTAGTACTCCATGAAGACTTTGTTCATGAGGTACCTAAAGTAGGATGGGGTATTGGTGGTGGTCATGGTTGAGTGTTGGCCAGGGTCTACTTGACCTAGAACCAAAGCTCGTGGTCATGATCCGACCATGTTGTGGCTTGGTAGGGTTTTAGGGTTTCAAGGATTCTACGGTGCGTGTGAATGTTTATCATCCTATCCTTGAGCACAGTTTCTGAGATGCCAATAGTTCTACCTAGTCCTTCAAACAAATCACATCATATTACCAAAAGAATCATCTTGTGTAGGTCAACTCCAATCATCAGTCATGCTATTCATATCCTTATGACTCTCGAGAGGAGGTTTAACAAAATCATATATGTCTATGATCCCCAAACTCATATGTATGGCTACCCATAACAATCCGTGGGTAGAGCATACAAGCTTCCAAGATGGAATAAAACATGACAATGCAAGTGCTCATCCTATTCTTCCAGGGTCCAAGGTAGTGCATCTCTATCCTAAGGAAACACGTCGTATGCCACTCCAAGATCTTGGTGCCTTCCTATGAATCAACTCCAGCAGCCCATTATCTTCCGTCAATCACTACACAATCCATTAATTCTACAAATCCAATGTTTATGGTGTTCCACACGATCTTATAATGCCCTATAATCCACAAATACTGGAAAGGGCTATCTTTGCTATAGTCAGTCTACCGATTCCCATTATCATGGTCAAGTAAACTCCAAGGTCAAGCTTATATAGAATCCTAAATCAACTCCGACAATTAAATCCAATCTCCTAGTTTATCGTCCACCGAGAAACATGGTATCATGATCGAGATCATCAGTCTAAATCCAATTTACTCCGAACCATGTAGACTTACTCACCACCTATACTCCACTAGGATCACCTATTTAAATCCAAATCTCACGTCCAACGAGAATTCCTACATGTTTACCCCAAGTCATACTTGTATTGTCAACTATCTCCTATCCATATCCCCTGGTTAAGACAAATCCCTATACTTCCAAGAATTTTTTTAGCTTGCGATCATAATTGTCCTACTAAATCCAATTTACCCAGGGCAATGAGAGTCATGTCACTCTATTAACTGATCCCACCAAGTTCATCCACCAACATGAAAGCCTCATAATTCACCAAAAAAACTTAGATAATTCCTCAAGGTCACTGATATAAACTCATCATGTCATTAGTCCTCTGTTCATATATCCTCAATTTGGTCTACCCTATGGCATCGCCAGTTCTAGTACTGTCTTAGGATGATAATGTGCTCGTACACTATGTCCACTAGTTCCATAATGAACCCAGTGATGAGCAAGGTTACTGACGCTTAACTAGTTCTCTTGCAATTTTGTGAGTTAAGCACATGGTTAAGGATTCGATATGGGGTATCTCGTGAAGTCTCGAAGGGTCTATGTATGGGTTTCTAGCCTGGAGGGTTAAACATAATTCTACGGGGTTGCACTTGGTCGAGGAGGCTGCAAAAAAAGTCTCCAATGCTAGTTGGTCGCCGAGGTGGAATCCTTGGTGCATCTTGTCTTGCTGGTCTTTGGTTGATGAAAGAGGTGAGAGGGGAAGTAGCATAGATGGGGGATGCCTAAAGGGGGTTCTATAGTGCAGGTGCAAACAAACAAGTGCCAAAAGAGCCAAGTACAAGCATCAAGATAAGGAAGGTGATATTGTCGCGTACTTGTTGCCTAGGGCAAAAAGAGCGACTGATATCAAAATGCAAACAAATAAAAACAAGCAACACACAATCATGGTTCTATTCAAACCATCATATGGACTCGACTGCGCATAGGGGGGTACACGACTCATCCTACCCTAGGGGTCCTCGGATTCAGTAGTCATGCTTTGCTCCGTGCCTGGTGCAGTCTTCTGGGTTTTCCTCAGGTGTCGCTACATCTCTTGTAGTTGTTCGATGAAACGATCCGGGTTGAGCCTGAAGAGTCTTCAATGACTTCTCGCCTGTTGAAGTGATGGGGTGAAGGTGGCTCCTCGAAGTTGGCATTGACTCGGTCTTCGGTTGTCTTCTTAACCATGATAATCCATTTTGCCTTCTAAGGCGTCAAGGGTTCCACGTAAGCAATCCTTTATGCAATGACATAAACAAGGCATAGTAGAGGTCCATCCTATCGGTTACGTTGATGAAAACATCGACACCAAGAGCGGGAGACGAAGAGAACCGTTTTCCTGCTCACTATAGTGAGGCGGACCTAATGGCGAGGTTCTCATCCACCGGTGGTTGCCGATACAATAATGATAAGGACAGGGTTGCTCTATTAGCGATGTATATCATTATCTTGCATATCCAATGCCCTGATCATCGTAGGCCAAGGTTGCATCATCCTGGGCCAAATTCAAAGGTATCACCATCCTCTGGGTCTTCATGTCCTCATTCCACGAAGATGTATCTTCTGTTGGCATCGTTTGCTCGGGTGTCGCCAATCTTGTGTTTAGAAGAGGTGGGTGAGTGTTTGGCAAGGTGTACTCCTTCTAGGATTACAAGGAATCCTGTGGTCAGGGGCATAAGGGTAGTAGCGACCAAAAGTTTTGAAGGGGAAGAGATCAATAAGGAAAATATACCTTAGTTTTCGAAAAACTGAGAAGGGAAGAGAAGTATAGATAGTTTTGAAAACTAGTAATAGTTTTGGGAATAGCTTTACCCTAACTAACGACCATGCTAACTAAGGCTTCCTACAGTCAGGATGGCTCTGATACCAGCTCTGTGGGGACCCCGACTCATAAGTCGTGATCACCGAATGCACGTGTACAGTGATCCCAGAGATCAATGCTCACTGAACACACAGAAGCTAAATAACAAGAGTCTTACATCCATACATACCGTATTACACAAGTAGGACCATTGTGGTCAAGTCTTGAGTATAACTTCGCTGCGGAAATCTTCATCGATAACTTGGACCCATGCCATCTGCCTTAACCCCACAGGCATTCTGACTGGGAAGCGTCCTAGCTTGCATGTTCGTCATGAAGTATTCTTCCTCAAATCCTGTTCTTTCATGCCTGGCCAATAAAATAACCAGTGGCAAGCCAATGAGTACTTTGAATGTACTCGCAAGTAACCCAAGGGTGATAACAGAATAATTATGCAAGGGACTACTGCTAAATTGGCATTTTGGCGGAAAGCTGGTTTTTCTCATGCAAGTATGATCAACATTTATCAAGGATATGAATGCGTCTGCAACAAGTATCAGGAGGTTACAGACATCAACATCGAGAGAGAGTTGTGAACAACTCAAGCTCAAGCTCATCATGACTTCCTCACGAATCACGTCAACAGATTTACCAAACCGTGTTGTTTTCCAGAAACATATGGACGTAGTCTAAGCAGCACCACCCAACTGTCCTTGACCATGGACACGGCTATTCGAATAGTTTTACACTCTGAAGAGGTTGCACACTTTACCCACAAGATCCGGGGAACTTCCGTGTCATCCACGACCAGCGGTACCTCATGTACCCGGGGTAAGCACCCGATCACTATCTTTCCCTAGACGACACTAACATAGAGTCCACTTGATTGGTAGTAACCCCCGTGCCCAACATTTCACATCTTAAAATTGTGGAGCCTCGCTCCCATATTCATCACATACCAGAAGCACGGGGTACCAACGGTGTGTCCGGTGCCCCGTGAAAACTGTCATGGCCGCCCTACCTGACACGACCCCGTCCCGAGAGAGTGCAACACTGACTCTCCCATCACTAGTAATGCGGGCTCTAAGCTTGTATCGGCCTAGGTAATCAATAATGCCCTTTCCCATATAAGGGTAGAGTGGTTGCGCATGTAAGGTTGGGACAGTCGACAAATCTTAAATCTAATCCGTCTCTGTAAACATCACTTTTATCAAGCCTCGGTACACTACTTCTCCACCAAGTAGTGACCTAGTTCATCATCATCTCCCAGGGGCATCAGTGGCACCCACTGGGGTTGTTTGCAAGTATGTCAAAACACACTTGTTTCTTTCCATGCATAACCCTGACCCACTTTGCGTAGCAACTACTTTAGCATCCTATCTACTCCCACCGGCATAACCCTCATAAGGAGGTAGGGTCATGCACCATGCAAGTATCAACGAGGAAGAAACGGTGGCAAACCATCAAGGTGGTTACCACCTCATCATGATTCCATTGCAACAACAATATGGTCCTATATGACATGCATAAAAAGGGTTTCATAGACATGGTCAAAGGGCTGCTTGCCTGGTTCATCAGAGTCTTGAAATCTTCTGGTCCTTCTCCAAGTACTCCGTCTACTTCATCAACTAACGCCGAAAGCAACCATAATACGCAACACAACAAGGCAGAAAATAAAAGTGCTCTAAAAATATTAATTTGATTTTTCTAGGACATCTCTGGTTATAAGAAAATTAACCAGAGTGGTTTCATTGGAATTGGGTCAGTGGATATTCCTAAACATTTTGATATGATGGAATCAAGGGGTTTATGGATTTGCAAGAAGTGTACAGAAACATGTATTTTGAAAAATGAGCAAAGGCACCCATTTAACAAAGGATGATTTTAGAAGCATCTAGGAGTTGGTTTCACTGGATTTGGAGTTCAAATGATTTTCCTATGAATTTGCAAAGTTGACAAGTATGAAGAAATGGCTCATTATTTTGTGTGGTACAGAAAGTATTAATAAAAATGTTCATAAACTAAGTTATGAACTCAAGAGCATCTAGGAATTTGAATCATGGCATTTGGATCAAGGATGATCTCTCTGTGATTTTCTAAAGTTCATCACAGAAATAGGAAAATAGGGTTTCACGAAATATGTGTGAAGAAAAGTTTCCTGGAAAAATGTGCAAACAGCACCATGTGACAGATCATGATTTATGGATCCCCTAGAAATTTGAATCATCGAATTTGGTGTTAATTTTATTTATTTAAGTGCTTTTGAAGTCTACTGGGAAAAAGAAAAAGGAAAATGGGGCTTTACCCTTATCATGCGCGCAAGGCGAGAGATAGGCAGCGGGCCGGCCTAGCTGCTCGGCCGCGCGCGGGCTGTCGACGCAGGAGGCGCACTCGAGGGAGTACGCCCTCCCCGAGCGGAGGCGGTGACAGGCAGAGCCCGTCTCCACTCAACGGGGCGGGGCGAGGCCCACTAGCCAGCGGCTCCGCCTTGCTGGCTGACCGACAGGGGGGGCCCCGGCTGTCGGGTTCGTCACCCTCCCCCCGCTCGAACAGATCAGCGGCAGCAGCGACTTGCCGTCACTCGCGCCGGCGACCCAGGCAGCCTCCGGCGACGTTCCACCCACATGCGTGGTCAGTGCGAAGGGGCACATCCATCCATGGGTCACACGCATGCCGGAGAGGACCAGGTCAAGGAGAACGCCGACCGTGGCGGACGTGGCCGATGGCGATGGCGGGTACGGCGCTCCGGCCGTCGGGAGGAGCAACCGGAGTGAGGGGGAGCTCCGCGGAGCCAGTAGAGACGCAAAGTAACCCATAGGTGGGTAGGAGGGGGCCCGAACGACGAGAATTTAGGCGGTGGTCGGCGGCTCGGCTCCGGCCATGGACGAGGTTGGAGGGCGCGAGGAGGGGAGTGGGTTGGTCCAGGGGATGCACGGGAGGGAGATAGAGCCAAAGGAGTAGAGAGGGGGCCTTAAATAGAAGGGGGCGAGGTGCACCGTAGACGGGTGCGCCGGCGAGGTCGTTGCCGTTGCTAGGGGTCACGGGGGCTCGCGTGTGCGTGTCCGGGGCGTTTGTAGAGATGGTCTACGACCAGGGGAAGGGAGAGAAGGAGCGGGGAGCGCTCCGGGTGGAGCCACGAGCTCGCACGCGCATTGGCGGCTCGGGCGGCTCTGGGCACGCGCGGCATGGGCAGGACAGAGAGGGGAAGGAGGGGGCCAGCATGGTGGCGTGTTGCGGACGTCGAGGCACCTCGACTAGCGCAGGGGGGAGGCTCGAGGTGGACGGGGAACGTAGCGTCAACGGTCGGGAGCATGCTGACGTGCTCCAAAGCGCGCAAATGGCCGGCACCCGCGGCTTTTTCTCGCGTCAGGAGCACGCTGAGTGCACCCACAGGGTGTAGATCTTTTAACCAGTGGGGGCACGCTGAGTGCACCCACTAGGTGTAGTCCCCGAGACCATAATTGACTGCGGGCAGTCGGCTATTGTCTGAGCATCAGAATTTGAATTTCTTCACTCGGTCAGGTCGGGCCATGTCGAGTGGAACTTTGAATCAGTGGTTTTTTTTTGCACTCGTGCTGGAAAGGCCTTGTCGACTGTAAACTAAACCAGTGGGGGCACGCTAAGTGCACCCACTGGGTGTAGTCCCCGAGACTACTGTTGGATGTTTGACTCGGTAGTAGTCTTAGAATTTGTTGCCTTTATCTTTTTACCTCTCCGAAAGAGCCAATCTTTTCACCAGTCGGCTGACCTGTTCTTTGGTTGCAGAAATCTTGTTGTCTTGGAGCTCGTTTTGCTGACCTGGAGAAGCAGCAGATTTAGCTCAACCTCGATGTGGAGCTGGCCAAGACAGAACTGCAGAAGGCCAAGGATGACGCCGCTGGTAAGGAAGACATGTCGACTAAGTTTTCCCTGAACTGGATTTCATTCTGCTTTTTCTAAATCCAGCATTATTTCTTTCAGAGAAACTGAACCAAGCTCTGGCGAAAAAGGATCAAGATCTGGCGGCCGCACAGAAAAAAGCTGATGAGAAAACTGCGCTCGCTGAACAGAAGTTGGCTTCAGTCGGCAAATTGGAGGACGAAAACTCTAGGCTGAAAACTGCCCTTGACGAAGCCAATAAAGAAGCGACTCGCCTGAAGAAGGACAAGGAAAATCTGAACGAGAAGATGGAAGGTGTTGCCCGCAGGAGGAACGATCTGGAGAATTATCTGGGAAACCTTGCTAAGAAGTTGTTCGTCATGCTTGAAGGTGTTTCCTTTGATCCGACTGGTTTGTTCTTTTCGACTCGGCATATGATCATTGGCTTACCCTTGAATTGTGTATGCAGAGTTTTGCCGGGACTTCGAGGAAGAGACCGGGCGAATTGAACCAAGCTTGCACCCCATCAACTCTCCGGTGAAGGAGGAAGCTGCCATGAACGTGCTCCGACTGGAATCCCGCATCACTGGTGTTGTCAATTATCTCGCCCAACTAAAAGTCGCGATGTCGCGGATTGACACAGCTCT
The DNA here is from genome assembly GCF_002575655.3 of Aegilops tauschii subsp. strangulata. Taxonomy (NCBI): domain Eukaryota; kingdom Viridiplantae; phylum Streptophyta; class Magnoliopsida; order Poales; family Poaceae; genus Aegilops; species Aegilops tauschii. Next base: position 278,454,940 of record NC_053038.3, on the reverse strand, counting down.
CTGGCCCATGGCAACACTTCAGAATGACCTCGAGTCTATGATGGCTCAGCTCAATGAAGCTCCCAGTCGAATTCAAGAATGGAAGAAGTCTTCTGCCCGGTGCGGCACTGATGTGGCCCTATCTCTGGTTCGCGTCCACTGTCGAGAAGCTCGGGAAGAGAAGCTGGCGGCGATTAAAGTTGCTAACACCAAGAGGCACGACTTCCAGTCCTTCATGGAGACTTTCATTGCAGCCGCCACTCGGATTGCTGACAGGATCGACCTGGACGAATTCGTCGAGCCCGCCAGCCCTCCTCGTGTGGAGTGAACAAACTTTTATGCTCTGCCTTAAATTTGCCTCGGAATGCCGAGTGATTTTGTAACCGTTAAACTCCTTCGGTCTGAATGCCCGAGTACTTTGATCCGTGGTCTTGAACTTTAGGATTTATCTGAACTTCATTTATCTCTGAATATGCTTGTATTTGTCTTCGAGTGGAATTTGTTCTTCACACGGAATAATCTTTGTGCTTGAGATGCAGCTCTGAGGTTGATGTTCCAGTCGACCCGCACTTCGTCGTCCTTGCGGATAAGGGTGGAGCGCACGTTGTACTTGTGGCGCAGCTCCGAAAGAGAAAGTTGCAGTCAACCCGCACCTCGTCGTCCTTGTGGATAGGGATGTTGCGCACACTGTACTTGTGGCGCAACTCCGAAAGAGAAGATTGTAGTCGACCTGCACCTCGTCGTCCTTGCGAATGGGGATGGACTTCGAACTTAGGCGAGTACTAGACTGCAGCTAAGCCCACGAGTGGGAGGATTGCTCACCACTCGGTAGGATTTTTCAAACTTAGGCGAGTACTGGACTGCAGCTAAGCCCCCGAGTGGGAGTGTTGCTCACCACTCGGTAGGATTTTACAAATTTAGGCGAGTACTGGAGTGCAGCTAAGCCCCTGAGTGAGAGGCTTGCTCACCACTCGGTAGGATCTTACAACCTTACGCGAGTACTAGACTGCAGCTAAGCCCCCGAGTGAGAGGCTTGCTCATCACTCGGTAGGATTTTATGAACTTAGGCGAGTACTGGACTGCAGCTAAGCCCCTGAGTGGGGGGATTGCTCACCACTCGGTAGGATTTTACAAACTTAGGCTAGTACTGGACTGCAGCTAAGCCCCCGAGTGAGAGGCTTGCTCATCACTTGGTAGGATTTTACAAACTTAGGCGAGTACTGGACTGCAGCTAAGCCCCCGAGTGAGAGGCTTGCTCATCACTCGGTAGGATTTTACAAACTTAGGCGAGTACTGGACTGCAGCTAAGCCCCCGAGTGAGAGGCTTGCTCACCACTCGGTAGGATTTTTCAAACTTAGGCGAAACGGATTCGCGGCTAAGCCCCCGAGTGAGAGGCTTCCTCACCACTCGGTAGGATTTTTCAAACTTTAGGCGAAACGGATTCGCGGCAAAGTCACCCACTGGGGGATTTTAGACGCAAACAAAAGCAACAACAACCATTTAGGAAGACTATAAAGCTCTTGTCTTTGATAAACAAACTACAAAGGTATTTCTTATTACATCTCATCCGAATGACTACTTAAGTATAAAAGGGGCGCAGCAGCTCCGCGTTCCAAACCCGTGGCTTGTCTTTTTGATGCTCAACATTGTAAAGATGGTATTCTCCATTGTGGAGAACTCTGGTGACAATTAAGGGACCTTCCCAAGCAGGGGCGAGCTTGTGTGGTTTCTGCTGATCCACTCGAAGAACCAAGTCTCCCTCTTGAAAGGCTCGGCCTCTCACGTTTCTGGCGTGGAATCGACGCAAGTCTTGCTGATAAATGGTCGACCGTATTAAGGCCATCTCTCTTTCCTCCTCTAGGAGATCGACTGCGTCCTGCCGGGCTTGTTCTGCTTCATCTTCAGAGAAGAGCTTGACTCGGGGTGCATTGTGAAGCAAGTCACTCGGTAGAACAGCTTCAGCTCCATAAACCAAGAAGAACGGAGTTCGGCCAGTCGACCGATTGGGAGTTGTCCTCAATCCCCAAAGAACTGATGGAAGTTCATCGACCCAGGCGCCTGCTGCGCGCTTGAGATCACGCATAACTCGGGGTTTTAGTCCTTTGAGAATCAAGCCATTTGCTCTTTCTACTTGTCCATTCGACTGGGGGTGGGCGACTGAAGCATAGTCGACTCGTGTGCCTTGGGAAGCACAGAAGGCTCTAAACTCATCAGAATCGAAGTTCGACCCATTGTCAGTGATGATGATGTGCGGAACTCCATATCTGAATGTCAATTCTCTGATGAAGCTGGCGGCAGTACTGGCTTCAAGATTCTTGATAGGCTTGGCTTCAATCCATTTGGTAAACTTGTCGACTGCTACAAGCACATGAGTGATGCCGCTCCTACCAGTCCTCAGGGGTCCAACCATATCCAATCCCCAAACAGCAAAGGGCCAGACGAGTGGAATAGTCTTCAGGGCTGACGCAGGCTTGTGGGCGTATTGGAGTCAAACTGGCAGCCTTCACATTTGTCGACTATATCTTTCGCCATTTCATTTGCTCGCGGCCAATAAAATCCAGCTCGGTATGCTTTGGCCACAATGGTTCGAGAGGACGCATGCTGACCACAGGTCCCCGAGTGGATGTCGTTGAGGATCACTCGACCTTCTTCTGGTGTTATGCATTTCTGGCTGACTCCGGTTACGCTTTCCTTGAACAGTTGTCCTCTTATCACAGTAAAGGCCTTGGATCGACGGATGATCTGTCGAGCCTCTTCTTCATCCTCTGGGAGTTCCTTCCTAAGGATATACGCAATGTATGGCACTGTCCAGTCGGGAGTGATGACCAAAACCTCCATGATCAGGTCAACCACGGCTGGGACTTCGACTTCAGTCGGATCTGTGACACTCTTAGGCTGCGGGGGTTCTTCAGTGAAAGGATCTTCTTGAACTGAAGGTGTATGAATGTGTTCCAAAAACACGTTGCTGGGAATGGCTTCCCTCTTGGAACCTATCTTTGCCAAATCATCGGCTGCTTGATTTTTCAGTCGGGGTATATGATGGAGCTCTAACCCCTGAAACTTCTTTTCCATCTTCCTCACCGCATTGCAGTAACTGGTCATAGCTGGGCTTCTGACCTCCCACTCCTTCATCACTTGATTGACTACCAAATATGAGTCGCCGTAGACCAAGAGGCGATGGACGCCGAGTGAGATGGCCATACGCAACCCATATAAGAGTGATTCATATTCTGTTTCGTTATTGGAGGAATCAAAGTGAATCTGGAGAACATATCTGAGCTTGTCTCCTCGGGGGGATACAAGTACCACCCCAGCATCGGAACCATTCAACATCTTGGAACCATCAAAGAACATGGTCCGGTGTTCCGAGTGGACTTGAGTCGGAAGTTGCTGTTCAATCCACTCGACGAGGAAATCTGCTATTGCTTGGGACTTGATAGCTTTCTTTGCCTCAAACTTAATATCCAAGGGAAGGAGTTCAATCGCCCACTTTGCCACTCGACCAGTTGCATCTCTGTTCTTCAGAATCTCTGATAATGGAGCGTCGCTGATGACTGTAATGGAGTGGTCAGAGAAATAATGTTCAACCTTCTTCGTGGTCATATAAATCCCATAAAGAAGCTTATGATAGTGTGGATATCTTTGCTTTGATGGAGTCAAAACTTCAAAAACATAATATACTGGGCGCTGAACTTTATAGGCTTTTCCTTCTTCTTCCCGCTCGACCTTAAGTACTGTACTGACGACTTGTCCAGTGTCTGCAATGTAAAGTAGTAAAGGCTCTTTGCTGATTGGGGCAGCAAGCACCGGCTGGGTGGAAAGCAGGGCTTTGAGCTCTGCAAATGCTGCATCAGCTTCAGGAGTCCACTCGAACTTATCAGACTTCTTCATCAGTCGGTAAAGAGGCAATGCTTTTCACCGAGGCAAGAAATGAATCGACTTAAGGTGGCCAAACAACCTGTAAGCTTCTGGACATCATGCATACGCACAGGGTGTTTCATTCGGAGAATGGCACCAACTTTCTCTGGGTTAGCGTCGATCCCCCGTTCGGAAACGAGGAAGCCGAGTAATTTTCCGCCCGGAACTCCGAATGTGCACTTTGATGGATTAAGCTTGATATCGTACCTTCTTAGGTTGGCAAAAGTTTCAGCAAGGTCAGCCAACAGGTCGGAACCTTTACGTGACTTGACCACAATGTCATCCATGTATGCTTCCACATTCCTACTGATTTGAGTGAGTAAGCACTTCTGAATCATCCTCGTGAATGTGGCTCCAACATTCTTCAGGCTGAATGGCATGGTGACATAACAGAAGCACCCAAATGGAGTGATGAAAGCTGTTTTTATCTCATTGGGTCCATACAGTCGGATCTGATGATACCCGGAATAAGCGTCCAAAAAGGACAAGCGCTCACACCCTGCAGTCGAGTCGACTATTTGATCGATGCGGGGGAGAGGAAAGTGATCTTTCGGGCAGGCCCGATTGATATGCTTGAAGTCAATGCACATGCGAAGTGAATCGTCCTTCTTGGGGACCATGACAACATTGGCTAGCCACTCGGAGTGGTAAATCTCTCGGATAAACTCAGCTACTAGGAGCCGAGCCACTTCTTCACCGATTGCTTTTATCTTCTGTACGGTGGACCGTCGAAGATGTTCTTTGACTGGTTTCACTTTTGGGTCGACGCACAAACGGTGCTCAGCCAGCCCCCTGGGAACACCTGGCATGTCAGAAGGTTTCCATGCAAAGATGTCCCAGTTCTCATGGAGGAACTGGATGAGCGCTTCTTCCTATCTGGAGTTGAGTGTTGTGGAAATGTGAGCCGGAGCAGCATTGGGATCGGTCGGGTGAATATAAATCGGCTTCGTTTCACCAGACGGCTGAAATGCTGAATCCGTGGCAGGCTTCTTAGCTCGCAACAAATCACTCAGATCTGCATTTTTTTGATACTCCTGCAATTCCACTAATGCCATTTGCGCATCGGCGATCTTTGAGCCCTTCTGGAAGCACTCTTCTGCCTTCTTCCAATTGCCAGTGATAGTGATCACTCCTTTAGGACCAGGCATCTTCAATTTGAGGTAAACGTAACATGGCCGAGCCATGAAACGTGCATAAGCTGGCCTGCCCAGAATAGCATGATAAGCACTCTGGAAATTCACAACTTCAAACATCAACTTTTCTTTGCGGTAATTCTTGGAATCACCGATAACCACATCGAGGGCGATCTGGCCGAGTGACTCAGCCTTCTTGCCAGGAATAACTCCATGGAAACTCATATTGCTTTCACTGAGTCTGGACATCGGAATGCCCATTCCCTTCAAGGTCTCCGCATACAGTATATTAAGGCCACTGCCACCATCCATCAGAACCTTAGTCAACCGAGTGCCTTCGACGGCTGGGTTGACCACCAACGCTTGCTTCCCAGGGGTGGCTATGTGTGTTGGGTGATCAGACTGGTCGAATGTAATGGCAGTCTGAGACCACTTCAAATAACTGGGCGTCGCCGAAGCGACCATGTTCACTTCTCTGTTGATGACTTTCAGTCGACTTTTGCTCTCAACATCAGCAAAAATCATCAGAGTTTAATTGATGTGGGGGTAACCATCATCGTCCTCTTCCTTATCCTCAACTTTGTCTGATTCTTTCTCCTTCTCTCTGGGCTATTTCTCTCGGAATTGCTGGATTAGGAGCCGACATTGTCGAGTGGTATGTTTCGGGTAAATGAGATTACCCTCCTCATCTTTTTTGGTGTGAATGTGGCATGGTAAATCCAACACATCATTTCCATCTTGATCTTTTACTTTCTTGGGGTTCCATGGCCCTTTGGGCTTCCCCTTAAACTTTCCTTGAGTCACGGCTAAGGCTTCTCCGGGAGCAGCTGGCTCGGCTTTGCGCTTCTGCTTCCGACTGGAGTTCCCTCCCCCAGTTTCGTGGGCGACTGTTTTGTGCTTGCCACTCCGGAGCCGATCCTCCTCTTCACCATTAGCATACTTGGTGGCAATTTCTATCATTCGACTCAGAGACATATCTCCGGTCCGACCGAACCTCAGATTCAATTCTCGATACTTGACACCTTCCTTGAAGGCACAAATTGCTTGGTGATCAGACACATTCTCCACCGTGTGGTGCAACGTGATCCATCTCTGGATATAATCTCTCAAAGTTTAATTCGACTTCTGCACACAAGACTGTAGCTCTGTTAGCCCTGCTGGCCATTTGCATGTACCTTCAAATGTTCTGACAAACATCGGGCAAGCTCTTCCCAGCTATAAATACTGCCAGGTGCTAACTGATTCAACCACGCTCTGGCCGAGCCCTCTAACATCAGAGGAAGGTGCTTCATGGCCACTTCATCATTGCCACCACCAATCTGCACAGCCACTCGGTAGTCCTCAAGCCAAGTGTCAGGCTTGGACTCACCAGTGAACTTCCTGACTCCAGTCGCCAACCTGAAGTTGGGAGGAATCAGTGCTGCTCTGATGGCTCTGCTAAAACACTCGGGACCTGAAACATGCACCCTGCTGCCGGTCGGGTAATCTCTATCGTGGCCATCTCTGTGTGCTCCGTTCCTGTCAACCAGACCTTAAAGAAGAATGGATCTCGCATCAAAGCCTGGCTCCCGGGGGTCGACTGGAATCCTTCGCCCACCACTGTGAGGGCGCCTGTCATCGTGTTGCCAAGGCGCGTATGACCCACTCCTTGGGGGAGGAGTGGGTACTCGACGATGATCATACTGCCCACGGTTTCTGTACAGATCCTGTCGATCTCCACGTCCCTCACGGCTTGGAGGTGATCTTGGGCTGTGAGCCGACTGAACTGTGTCTGCCATTATAGATCTACTATGAATCCTATTCCGAGACTGTGAAACTGCTGTGTTATGCTCCCCCGCCGCCCAGTGCAAAGCCCGGATCTGCATCAAACCCCTACCAGCCTCCGACTGGGAAGGCTGAATCGACTCTGCTATTCGGGCAGCAGCTGTGATTCTAGATCGGAGTTCGATATACCTGGGTTGGAGGTGGAAAAAGTTGTCGTCGACTGGATTCAGGAACTCGCTGCCGAGCATGCTCATCGAGTGCGTGCTGGAGATTCTCCAGTCGAGTGCGCTCAGCCAAGTTGGCCAGGCGCACCTCCTCCAAGGCCCGGGCCTCGGGGGTTTCTCCAATGATAGGAGTGTGAAGTCCATCCATGTTATGGCGGCGAAGCTCTTCCCTCTGCTGCGAAGAGAGGGGCTCGGGGCAGTACTCCTCGTGGACACGCGACGGATCGCCTCCGCCATCACCACCATCGTCGCGGGGGAAGCCAGGAGGACTGCGCAGTCTGTTGACCATCAGGACTGCAGCCGTGGGGTCACTGCTGTCGCACTCGGATGCGGTCTCAACGGAGCCAGTCGAACAGGCCGTAGAGAGTTTCGTCGGGCTCAATTGCCGCAACTTGGGGGTGGCCGACTGGCGAGCCACCGCATGCCTCACCCACCACTGGAGCCTCGACCGACCGGAACGCTTGTGCCGGCGGGCAGCAGGGAGTGAAGACGCCACCGGAGTTGACCGATACTGGGTCGACGGCTGCCGCAAGAGGACGCCGCGGACACACGCGCGAAAGTGCGTTGCCCCGCGGACGGGGAGTGCCTCGACGTCGAGTGGAGCTTCTTGGAGCCAAGCGGAGTCATCGGCGACAAACACGAGCGCGCTGAGACGGATCTCGCGGCCCTCGGCCAATCCTCCGCGTGAAACCATGATGATGGGAATCGGAAAAATTGCAACTTCTTCAACAAGTCGCTAAGACACCTGCCCCACGGCGGGCGCCAACTGTCGTGGTTCTAAGTCTGACAGTAGAATGGGGGTAGGGATGTAGAGGCAAGATCCTAGCTATGGAGAAGCTGTACGCACGAGTTTTACGAGTTCAGGCCCTTCTCGTAGGAAGTAACAGTCCTACGTCTCGGAGCCCGGAGGTGGTCGACTGGATTATATGCGTGTTTGTTACAGGGGGTGCGAACCCTTGTGCATGTGGAGGGGGTGGCTTATATAGAGTGTGCCAGGACCCCGGCCAGCCCACGTTACAAGGTATTTAAGGTACATCAAGTGGGGGGCTTTACTGGTAACATCCGTAATAATGTGTTATAAATGGCTATTAAGTCTAGGAGTTAAAGCTCGACCGTTGCTGTGTAGAGTGACTTTAGGTCTTCTGTCGATCGAGTGTTTCTTGTTACGGTCGAGTGATCTTGATTCCTCCGAGTGGAAATGTTTCTGGTCGAGTGGGTGATGGTCCTTGGGGAGGGTATTTAGGTCAGGCCTGCGACCCTACCCTAGGTACATGTCCTCATCACATATTGCTTTGGCATGATCCCACCATATAGCGGCAGCTCCTTTGAGATAATGCGTTGCGAAGGGAACCTTGTCTCCGTCGTCTGTGCGAGCAATTTCTAGTTTTCTTTCAATAGCCCTTAGCCAGTCGTCGGCGTCCAAAGGATCAGTAGCATGGCTGAAACTGGGAGGCTTGGTTCACTGAAAATCTAATAGCTTGGAATGATGGCCATTCTGGTTTCCATTCTGCCCAACCATAACTTGTACACTTTTCAGTATTTCCAGCAGATCGTTGCTCCTTCTTTCTTCGAACATTCGCAGGATTTGCTCGGTGGAAGGCGGTTGTGGCGGTGGAGGCGGAGGTGGCTGGTATGGTTCAGGGGAATGTCCTGCCTGTCTTGCGGAACGACGGACAGGTACATCCTCACCAGCTTGACTGCTGCTGCCTCCACGCGGCATCTTATTTTTCGTTTTCCCAATACATAGCAACCATGATGAGAAAAATCCAAAATGGGGGAAAAACCAATGACAAATCCTGGAAGAAAGCAGCGAATAAAATCAAGTCGAAAAAGAGTCCAACATAATTATACATAGTCCCAACATGAAAATAAACATCGCAATGGGTCTACTACCCCCGTACATGAAACTACGCATCATGACAAGTGTGATTACAACCATACATCATGCTCATGACTACCACGATACTCTAACGATCTACTGCTCGGATGGTGCTGCTGCAGGCTCGTCTCCTGAGCCGGACCCAGATCCTGAACTGATAGTAGAGACCTCCGGGGGAAGAGAGGTGCGCTGGTGCTGCCTTGAGGGCTCTCCCTCAGGGGCAGGCGGGGGATGGGATCTAAGCATAGGAGCGGCAGGAGTAGCGACAAGAGATGACCATGCAGCGGGAGCGCTGCGAGGGTTCACCGTCAAACGGTTAATGGTACCCTGCGAGGTTGTCGTAGGAACGGAGGTGGGAGGAGCAGAAGTGTAGATGACAGTGGGAAGAGGGTTCCTTATATGAGCAGCAGCGAGAGCGGCGCGAGCGCGTGAGAGCTCCCGAGCTAACTCGTAGTTAAGGAGATAGCTAGCGGTGATGTAGCGTGCAAGGTGGCTAGTGGGACGATCGCACGCCAGATTAATCAAAGGAAAGCGAATACGCCCATTCTCGTGCAGAGATGGGTAGAAGAAAAGTCCAGGGTGGGTGTGCATGCGAACCTCATTGTAGCGCAAGTCTACCAGAGCCTCGATAGCAGCAAACTGAACCTCCCATTCTCGTGCAGAGATGGGTAGAAGAAAAGTCCAGGGTGGGTGTGCATGCGAACCTCATTGTAGCGCAAGTCTACCAGAGCCTCGATAGCAGCAAACTGAACCGCCTGAGATGGCATAGAAGCAAGACCACCCTTGGATGAACGAGTGTAAGCGCCGGATGGGGAACTGTGGTGTAGAGTGACCTCAGCATAATACTCATACAATGCACCGGCCAGATGCTCGCGATACACCCGATACTCTGGATCAGCACCCTCTGGATAGAGTCGTCTCCACACGTTCTGAAGCAGGTGCGGCGATGTGCACGGAGCTGGCTCGGGATGGTACAAGATCGGTACTGGTGCCATCTACACTCACAAACCATACGGTTAGTAATAACAACAATAAGTCATGCATGAAATGCAACAACCAATTCCTATGTCTACCGGCACTCAAACGAAACTATCTACCGTTTTACTAATGCACTACCGGTCTAGCGTGTCCTACAATCAGCGCGGCTCTGATACCAAGCGTTGTGGCACCCCGGCTCAGAGCAACCGGTTTACCCTGCATTGCCAGCCCAGAGATCGATTCTTTTGGCAATACACAACAACATGGTACAGAAATAACCGCTTTATTGATACTAGCATGGTACAAAGGTCTAATATTACATCGAGATTCGAGGCCAAGCGGCACACACGGTGCTGCTGGACTGTATGTACATTATTTAATGAACATGGCTGGGGCCTTGATCACATGAAACTGCGCGGCAGCGGAAGAACGATGTAGCGGAACTCCATGGCACAGGGACACCGACGTGGACACGGCCTAGACACGAGATGCGCTTCGATGTGAATCAACTTGCCTAAAAGCTGGCATGACACGCCAGGTCAGTACATTGAATGTACTTGCAAGCTCAGAACAAACATAAGCACGATGACGGACAATATCATGATAATTAATCAAGTTGAATTAATGCAAGAAATTACTACAAATGCAAAGCTATGCAAAGCAACCAAACAGCGCACTGAGTCACACGGACTCGCTTACCAGATGGTTACCTCGTAACCAAACGGTGACCACACCGGGGTCACACCTGAAACCAATCACTCATGAACACCTCGAGTGTTCAAGGTTCACCACGAAACAATGCATCACAACAATTACTAGTTTGCAAGATTAATTATAAAAGTTGATCCATGGTGTGACTTACTCCCGAGTCTTGCCCATAACCGAGGGCGCGGCTATCGATAGATTAAATACACTCTGCAGAGGTAGCACACTTTATGCACACTACTGAATACCTGGCCTCGTAATCCCATTCGGGTGGACCAAAGTATTCCGACGAAACCCTCCCTTTGGCATGCACTCTCCCCGGCCACTCCGACCATCTACCTCTCAGGGCTAGGTCTTGGGTGGCCCCGTGTCTACCAAAGACACCAACAACCACCGTCGTGGAAAAACGGTCCCAAACGGGGACAAGGTACCATAAAAACAAAACGAGCACACAAGGTTATGTCTGCCTACCGGGCCAGGGTATGCACGCCCATAACCTTCCCTCGCGGGGAGGCACCGGTGAGAGCCACGACAAAGGACCGAATCAAGACCTTCCCATTTGGTAAATGTGGTCGCACTGAATAAAAAACCCGATTCAGTGGCACCATGATGTGATCAACATCATATTCAGGTTGAACTTAATCAAGAATTAACTTTCAGTAAAGCTTTTTATTACTAACATGGCATCATACCGGAAATCATGCAACTACTCGTCACACAGAGCAAGCAACTCTTAAGCATGGATCAAAACAAGCAACATAACTATCTTGCAATACTAAGATCAGAAACTTCTCTGGTTATAACTCATTTTTATCTACAAACATCATTTTTATTAGTTCATCATTTAGTTGAAAACTATTACTAGCAAAAATAGCTACCATAAGTTTCCATAACAAAATATCTAGTGCAAAATCTTACTCTACTTAGCTAAACAATTCTATGAACTCAACCAGAAGCTAAAACAAGCATATCAAGCATCATAAAACAACTAGCAATTAACCATATTAATTTATCAAATTTTAAATGCAAATAAAGACTCATATTCAAGTAGAAAATCATAGATATTGAAATAACACCATCCAAATGATGCTGTGGCTTGCTTAGTGCAGAGGAGGGTCACACTCCTCCTGGTTAGCTTCAAGGCAAGATCCTCCTTCTGAAAATATTTTAAAACCACAAAAATAAATGTCAAAACACATTCTGAAAATCACCAGAAATTCTAGACAGCAAGGAAAAATCCACCTTTTGGTGTGCTGCTAGAGCTTTCTGTAACAAAGGCAATGCAAAAAGAATGAATTCATTTGGACTTATGGTTTAGAAATGGTGGCTGGTCAAAGTTTAGTCAGGTTTTTGAATTAAATTTGAATAAATAGAAAATCCTGGGGGGTGACGTCCAAGGCGTAAAGTGGGAGTGCGCCTCCACTCATACCGCTTCGGGCGCGAGTGGTGAGGCCGACACCGGGCCCCACCAGTCAGGAGAGAGGGAAGGGGGTCGAGATCAGAGGGGAGGCGGTGCTTCGCCGGAGCTCATGCCGGCGACGAGGGGGTTTGGGGCTAGGCTAGAGGGATAGATCGGAAGCGGGGCTCGCGACGCACCTGCCCGTACCCGTGGCTTGGAGAAAGGTGGACGGAGCTGGTCGCAGTCGAGCTCGCAAGCTTCGGTGGCGGACGGGGTTCGCCGGAGAGGTGGAAGACGGTGGCTAGAGGCAGCTCCGAGGGCTTGGCGGGGTCCAGGCAGCTCCAGCAGACCACCAAGGCTCTGCCCAAGCAGCTGCTTGAGCTCGAGAGGCCCTGGAGAGCGGCAGCTGGCCTGCGGGGATCGCCGGAGTCCTCGGGTCAGGGCGACGGCCAGAGGCCTGCCCGACCGGGCTTCTTCTCGTCTACGTGTGCGTGGAGGTGGTGTGGAGTGGTGCATGGCTAGCAAGGGAGGCGGGGTGGCTTTATATAGCCGGAGCAGGGGGGACGTGTCTCCGCCGGAGCGCTCTGGACACACGGCGAACGTCGACGAGAGGCTCCAACGCGAGGGGACAGGGTGCAGCGTCAACGCCGGCGCTTGCCCACGCTCGCGGACGAGCACAAGAGGCGGTTTGAGATGGGGACAAGCACACGCGCGCAATGTGCCATTTTGGCCGCGACTTGACCGGGCTTGCTGCGGCGACTCCGGCATCGGCGAGCACCAGGGAGGGGTCACGGGTGATGGGCCGAGGGTTGTGGCACGTTGCGGCAGTCGGAGGCGAGCGCTTGCATGCACACGCGCAAAACAGAACACAAAGCGCCGGCCAGAGCGCGTCGAGACGCTGCCAGGCGCCGTGTCCTCGCGCGGTCACCAAGCTGGATGGCCAAAACGACGGCCAGGAGCGGCCAAACCTTGTCTACGAGCTCGACCGTGCAGTGCTACGTCTAGGAGAGGTGATGGATCATACCCAGGCCGACCAGACGCGACTCTACCAAGCTGGCAAGTTTCTGGTCAGAAACTTGGTCGCCAAGTTTGGCCACCTTCTAGAAGGCCATTAGGGCTAATCTCTTGGGTTTTAGGGTTTCTTAGGAAGGTCTTTAAGCTTCGGAAATCTCAAGGCCAAAAGCTCAAGGAAAAATGCACTTGCTGTATAAAATGCATTTGTGGTCGAGAAGTGAAAAGATTTTCTACAGCAAAAATATTACAAAAAGTGATGCAATATTTTTGCATGGGAAGATGTGCCATGGTCCTAGGAATATTTAGGAATTATCTCAGATTTTTCTGAGCAAGAAAAATTCAGGTTGCTTTGGAGCACAAAGTTCTGAAATGAGCTTAAGAGAGAAAAATGAATATTTTCCTTTTAGGAAAAATATTCATTTTATTATTTTGGGAATTTGTGGGAGGAATAAGGTAGATAGGTCACTTGGGTGAAATCCAAGGATATGCCCAAGTGACAAGTCCATTTGAATTGATCCAAAAATCCAAATCAAATCAGGGCAAAAACCACGATGAAAACCAAGTCCGGAAAGAGAGAGAAGGCAAGTCCGGTAAAAAGAGAGAAGGCAAAATCCAGGCTGTCACACTTTGTTAACCGGACCGGAAAAGGGGGCATTTTCTGGGTAGGTTTCCCTATTAAGTCAGCACCGGATCAAGATTGGAGAACCACCACAAGCAGAGAAAAAAAGCCTAAGAGTGGTGACCAACCATCTACAAAAGGAGTAACAGAGCAAAGCAGAGAAGAGAAGGGGGAAGAAAAAAGGTTCCTAACTCATTGGATAGCTTAATCTATTGGTCAGGGATCCCATTGCATTTTCCACCCTTTTCCATTTTGCTTCTTTCAGGCAGTTTTGGCTCGCAATAAAGGTAGGGTCCTAATCGAGCAAGACTACGTCCTATCTATCTACCTCTCCAAACACAATATCTTGAGTACCCGAAACCATGTTCAGTGCTGCAAAAGCGCAGCTGTAGCCCCCTAGAATCTTTGGCCCTCATTTTTATTCAATTATGAAATGACTCATTTTGATGGAGATTTGTAGCATCATTCAAGTAAATACAAATTGAGATCATAGAAACATGAGCTTGTGATATAGCTACACCTAATTCCAGGCCGGTTAATGCTATCCTTCGCCATCATCATCGATGATGAACGTTCTGGGTAACTCCCCACTACGAACCTTTCTCTCGGCCTTGACCCAATCTACCACTCGAAAGTAGTACCTAGAGCTGTCTCCATAAGGAGAAAGCCCTTCATGCACCACCCATAACTTTGCGTGTTCATGGAGATCTTCTTTATGGAGGAGGGTCGCCGTGGCAAGATCTGGGGTGCTTTCCTCTTCAAAGTGATGGCTCCGGAACGATCTAACATCGATACTCCTTACAAGAGTGCCAATATTATTTTGCAAATCCAACACCAGGGCAAGACAGCCCTCCTCCTCCATTGTAAGAGAGTGTTCCTCAGGCAGAGTTACAGGGGCCCTTCCTCCCCTCAGGATAAATGGCGCAACCTCCCTTGATGAATCATCGTCCGACATAATATTAATACCAATAGTTGCATTAGCCTCACTATATGAGGAGGCGTAGACGAGCGCTTCCGCGGCAAATAACGGAGAGGCTAAGCAGAAGGCATAATTTGAAGGCGAGAAACGACAAGGATGAGACTACTATAATTAGATTTATACGGAATGGAAAAAAAAGCATACAAAAATTCAGATTCTGGTGAAAGACACGGTAAGTTTTCCATAAAGAAAGGTCCCATTCTTTCCACTGCTTGAAGTGATTGTGACAACTATGAAGAAACGACGAATCCCAACTACGGATATATAAGAACCGAAACTGCTCAGAGCATTCCATCCGGCGTAAGCATTTGGATAATCTGGAATGCGATGTGGCTTACCCGAAAGCCCTAAGAAATGCATGGGAAAGAAGGTCAGATTAACCCCGAAAAAAGTGATCCAAAAATGGATTTGGCCGAAAGTTTCAGGATATGTCCGACCAAAGATTTTACCCACCCAATAGTAAAATCCAGCAAATAAAGCAAAAATGGCTCCCATAGAAAGTACATAATGGAAATGTGCAACCACATAATAAGTATCATGTAGAGCAATGTCTAGCCCAGAGTTTGCTAGAAATATTCCAGTGAGCCCTCCTATGGTGAACAAAAAGATGAACCCTACAGCAAATAACATGGGTGTTTTCTATTGTATCGAACCTCCCCACATGGTAGCGATCCAACTAAAGATTTTGATTCCTATGGGCACAGCTATGATCATGATAGCTGCGGTGAAGTAGGCACACGTATCAACGTCTAAGCCCATAGTAAACATATGATGAGCCCAAACTAGAAATCCAAGAACACCTATACCTATCATGGCATAAACCATGCCTAGATACCCGAAGACCGGTTTTCTTGAAAAGGTCGATACGATATGACTAATAATACCAAATCCAGGCAGAATGAAAATATACACCTCTGGATGACCGAAAAACCAAAAGAGATGCTGGTATAATATTGGGTCTCCCCCTCCTGCAGATCAAAAAAGGTTGTATTAAAGTCTCTATCGGCTAATAACATTGTAATTAACCTCGCCAGTACCGGAAGTGATAATAAAAGTAGGAATGCTGTCACTAGAATGCACCACACAAAAAGTGGTAATCTATGCATAGTCATTCCAGGTCCACACATGTCGAACATAGTTGTAATAAAATTGGTAGAACCTAAAATTGATGAAATACCTGGTAGATGAAGACTCAAAATTGCTAAATCGACTGCTCCTCCAGAATGGCTGGTAATACCACGTAAGGGCGGATAGACTGTTCACCCAAGGCCGCTGCCCACTTGTACTAAGGCTGAGCTTAATAGGAGCAAGAGACTTGGTGGCAACAACCAGAATGATATATTATTTAATCATGGAAATGCCATGTCAGTTGCACCTAAAAAAATCAGAACAAACCAATTACCAAATCCACCTATCGTCGCGGGCATAACCATAAAAAAGTTCATTAAAAAGTGTGAGCCGTTATTAAAACATTATAAAGCTGATGATTCCCACCAAAAATTTGATCGACGGGTCGGGCTAATTCCATAAGAATTAGTACGGAGAAGCATGTGCCCATCACTCCTGCAATGGCACCGAAGATGAAACAGAGAGTCCCGATATCCTTGTGGTTAGTAGAGAAGAGCCATCGAACCATATTTGTCATTTTTTATTTTAGAAATGAAAACTTTCCTTATCAAAGAGGGGCTGGGGGGCTGGAAGAGAAAAGAAAGAGGGGCCTGGGGGCTGGAAGAGAAAAGAATCAGAATTACTGAGCTGCCCTGCTCTTTTTTTCTAATTCCCTTCTAAGATCCTCCGACTTAAACAAGTTGAGAGCATGCTCGTGCTCAGCTCTTTGGAGACTTGCCTTGCTCTTGGGGATTTCTTCCCACCGGATCCTCTGGTCCACTTCCAGGCACCTCCTTGCGGAGCTTTCCACCTCAAGGAGATCCCGGTTGTGGGAAATAGCATTTCGAAAGAAAATGGATCCTCCCTCATTCTCCCGCAGATCTTGATAAGACGCTTGAAGAACAGTGAAAGAATCAGTTGCGTGAATATGGTCCAGATAGGAACGAAGCGCTTCATCGACCAAGTAGGGCTCGATCGATAGATAAGGCACTACTCTTTGATAAGGCGCCACAAATTCCTGAATGACATCTTTTTGCATAGAAGAGAGCTTTTCTTCCATTAGGAAGAGCTTAAGCCGCCCAGGTATGTCTTCCAGGGGGTATTGTTATTATGCTCGTTTTGAATGAACTTAACCCATCCCATATCCTGCTCGTAAAGACTCAAATAGAAGTTTAGCCCTGCTAAATGAGCTAGAGCCTGGGGTCTTGAATCTCCGACAGGAGAGTGATCAAAAAGGAGGAGCCAATGAAGCACGAACTAAAAAGATTGAAAATTGGTATTAGGCATAATACAAAAGGACAAAGGAATAAAAATATACAAATCGAAAGTAATATCAAATTATATATTAAGGGAAACTTAATACATAAGAAAAACTAGAAATTAGTAAAGCGGGTAGTGGAGAAGAGCCATCGAACCACATTTGTCATTTGCTTTTCGTTTTGAAAACATGACTTATCAGAGAGGGGCCAGGGGCTGGAAGAGAAGAACTTGAATACTAAACGTTGGAACAGAAGAACCTGAATACTAAATCAAGTTTCGGGAACTTCTTGGTGACTTGATTGGTTCCCTTCCCCCAATTTGCATAGGATGATTCCCGTGAAGGTGATCTCGGTCACCATTCTATGATATTTCGGGATGCTTTCGAGAAGCTTTTCCTTTTACCTAATGCCGGCTACCGACAACTTACTTCATGCTATTACTAACACTTATGACTGAGCCGCACTTGCTTTCCAAAAGAAATTGAAACTATCATGCTTGAGACTAGCCAATAAAAGAAAGAGCCACAAGAAAGCCATAGCAGCATCCTTTTTCTTCGCTTTCTTCAACAATGTGAATCTACCTCACTCTTCATCATAACTCAAATACAAATTTGAGTTCCAAATTGATATTTCATCACGTAAGCAATAAAAGGTGAAACCAATATTCATCATGAAACTTCAAACACTGATGATTGTGAGGTTCTGGAAGAGAGACGACGTAGGCTGATTGAAAGTAAACAGAAAACCACCCCTTAAACTCATTTGCTCAACATTCTTTCCACAGCAACTACAAAAGTGGAGAAAATCCAATAAGGGGAGGTCCCAGTGAATACAAATCAATTGGAAACGAACCCCGCATTCATGTCTCTAACAAGGCTGTCTAAGCTAAGAAGCCATGGACCCATAGACCCGAGGAATCTGAACCATTAGGTAGAGTTTCAGCTGAAAGAAAACCAGGTCAATCTTCCGATCGCGGGTCTTTACAAGCTTGAAACAACTTAAGCACAGGCTGGAGTCGCCCCTTTTAAAGTCAGTATTTATGCAGCGCTGAACTAACGAGCGGATACCTAACCTTCGAAGGAGAAGAAAAGATGGATGTATCTTTCATTCATATCGATCAGATGTTCTTTGCTTAGGACTCCCATTTTACCATTGCTTAAGCCATATTACATAAAGCATAGTGAGTGATAGGCAATGTTGGTACCACCATGTTTTTTTCCTCACTTTGTGTAGCCACACTCGTTTGTCCATTTCTACTTATTATTTATGTTAAATAGTATCCGTTGGTTGTAAAAGCACTGGCGTCCAGGGATTGCAAAATCCATCATATCAAGAAGCGGTAGGAACCTGGCTAACTTCGATGCGGATAACGTGCTGTAGAAGAAAGTGGATCAACCAAAGTAGACCTTGATCGAAAGGCACCACAAGGCGAACCAATAGAATTTGGTGTAAGCGGTGAAGCAGAATAGGCTTGGAACTACTTGAATTAGAAAGGGCTTCCACTACCGCGCTACCTCGGGAGCTCCGGAAATGGTATACTCGCTTCACTCATCTGTAATGGTATCCTTGAAAGCTAGCTAAAGTGGGTTCTAGACAAAGTTCTCTTAATCAGGGCAGAAGGAAAAACAAGAGCAGTATAGTTCTACATTACGCCTCGGGGGCCTCGTCTTACTCACTCAACTTCTACTAATCGGACCATGACAAAACAACCAGCCCAGCAATAGGCAAGGACTAGCTAAAATCCCTTTCTGGATCCAGTCTATCCGTATCTGCGGTCCCTTCCGCTTTCTTTGTTGATGGAGCTCGGTCAGATAGTTCCGGTATTGCGAAGGAGGGCAACGCATTGGGATCGTCCAATCCCTTTTGAGCGGTTGTCATATTGAATTGCAAATTCTCGTATAGTAAGAGTTCCTTCGGTTTCCTACCTAGCACATTCTCTATTTTCTACGCCAATATTTGACCTGCGAGTAGTGTGTGGCTAGCTACATACGGGGAACTCAACCTACCTTTCGAAGGGTAGACCTTTACAGAGGAGTGAAACGAGGATTTAGGTGTATAAGGAGATGACCCGCCAAGCGAGCCACCCTGATACCAACTTTCATTGATAGGCCATGAAACATAGAGAACGGGAACTTATTCGCACGTACCTCGACCACAGGTCTGAGAATGACGAGTGTGCTTTCGCCCACAGCTTCTGTTGCTTAACCGGCTCGTGGTGTTTATGGTCCTGACCCGGTACAGCTGCTAAGCTCATTTTTCATTTCCAAGTGTTGTTACTAGCCTCGAGAGAGATGTTTCACAGGATTCACCTATAATGGATAAACCAGGGGGATAATACCAAAACAGTCCTTTTTCTTATCATAGAGGAGCCGTATGAAGCTAAGGTTTCATGTACGGTTTGGCAATAGTGGTGGGAGCTGTGATGTTATTATCGACTATGATTATCTAACAATTCAAGTACAGTTGATATAGTTGAAGCACAACCAAAATATGGTTTTTTTATGGAACTATTGGCGTCAACCTATAGGCTTTCTAGTTTTTAGAATTTCTTCTTTGGCCGAATGTGAAAGATTACCAAGAGGGGGAATTAGTTGCAGGTTATCAAATCGAATATTCCGGTATCAAATATGGTTTCTTTTATCTTGTTTCTTACTTATCATTATTAATTAGTTTCCTCTTTATTTCTAACAGTTCTTTACTTAGGCGGGTGGAATTTCTCTATTTCCTACATATCCACGATTCTCCCAGTGTAGGAATCACACTAGTTATCTTGACCTTGATTCGGTCAAGACGTTTTTCCTTACTATACTCCATTACGAACAGGAAAAGAATCTGTGTACTCAACGGTGCATTAGCAATTATCTGGGATTTATTTTGCTCTTTAAAGCAAAACGGTGTCTTGACTCTCAAGAATAGTGCGTGTTAATATCCATGTAGATAAAGATAGAGATAGCAACGAACTGGATGCATAGTAAAACAAAAAACTTGTGACTTCTTCTCGTTGGCTAACTAACATAATCAAAGGATCTAACACGAGACCGGATAAACACCACGCCCATGCCGTGTCTATCTATATAAGCTAATCCCTCGACCTCAAGCGACTCCCAAATCTCAATTGTTTTGGCTCTCTCTCCCTCCCTTTCGCCGCGTGCGCCGTCCAATCCAAACCAATCCCAAGTCCCCACCCGCTCGTGGCGAGCAAAGCAATATGATTTCCCCGAACGCAGCCCGCAACGTCATCAGCAATGTCATCTCCTTCGGCATCTTCCTCTCCCCTGGGTAAGCTGCCACCGCCATCCCCCTCGTCCGCTTGTCTAGTCTACTCTCTATGGAAGGTGGTTTGTAATTAGGGATTTACTCTGATGAGGGGGCGCTTGCTTTTTTCTTGTACATGTGCAGGCCGGCGTTCTGGCGGATCATCAAGAACAAGGACGTGGAGGAGTTCAAGTCGGGCCTGTACGTAGCGACGCTGCTCAACTGCATGCTCTGGGTGTTCTACGGCATCCTCTGCATCATATTCGGCTCGACAATGTACCCCTCCCCGCTCACCATCATGATACGTACCTATCGATCCCGCTCTTGATCCACGTGCATAGATGTCTTTTTAGATCTATATTGGTAGATGTTAGTGATATTGTCGGTTGCATGCAGGGTAAAGTGATCAAGACAAAGAGCGTCGAGTACATGCCCTTCTTCTTATCGCTGCTGAGCTTCCTCAACGGCGTCTGCTGGATGTCCTACGCTCTCATCAAATTCGACCTCTACGTCACGGTTAGTAATATCTCCATATTCAGGTTCCAACCAAATCTTATATAACTTGAGAGTGTCTCTCTAACCGTGCCGGCTCTTGTCTTCGTTCGTGCACTGTAGATCCCCAATGGCCTCGGTGCGCTGTTCGGCCTCGTCCTCGCCTGCTACTACAGGCCGACCCCCAAGAAGGAGAAGAGTGCAAACCTCAAATATGATTGAAGGCTCCTGGCTCCTTGATTGCAATAACAAGTGCTAGCTACAGTAAGAACAAGGGAATCTAGAGACCGAGACTGAAAGAAAAGGCTGGGCTACTTCTATTCGTTATTCGTTTCCCATATGATTTTCCATATTTTACCATCAAAAATAGGATGTTTTAGCCATTTATTGTTAGTACTGAAATCAGGCATAAAGGATTTTACGGGGTGTAAATAAGTTATTTCAACAACGTTCCTGTCATCAAATCCTAATTCAACAAAGCCATACCAGCTGTGTTGGTCGCTCCTCCGATTCAAAGATCTATTGGATTCCAAAAAGCATCGCTACCCGCATACTAAAGTTGCTTAAATCTATTGAATTCCACCTCTGCACCTCTTTCTTGGGGCATAGGTGAACCTATAATTGATAGTAGAGCGTATGCAAAATCCCCAACCCTCATGATGCACTTCGTTTGATTCATTCCGCTTATCGTACCACTTAGAGCCCTCAAACCCTTTTCTTAGCACTGCGGTAATATGTTGTTATTTAGAAATATGAATGGTATGTTTAATAGCTGGCATATGTGTGTTTCAGATTCTATAGTACTCGGTTCTTCTGTTCGACGAGTTCTGATTTTCCTAGGTCTAGTAATATGTTTACTGGTTCATTTTCACCGGAGGAGGCAGCTAGAAATCATGCTTTGTTAGTAGGTTGGCGTACAAGGAGGATAAAGGAAAGCCCGTTTGTAGTTCAATTCGTTAGAACCAAATGGCACGTTGAGAAATGAGAACTTCCACATGCCGAGCATCATTACCGTACTGGTGACTTCACCACCTGTTCAACTATTAGCTTTCTTGCCTTATCACAATCGAATGAATTGAGACAACCAGAGCAACTGGAACTACTACATCAGAGAGAGATGAGGAACCTAACCTACGGTGAAAGCCGAAAGCCTTACGCATTGCTTTAACAATGGGTCTAGCGGGCGTATTGAATCCGTGACCCCTATCTCTTCACTTCTGATCGATTAGGGAGGGGGGACGCCTCTTACTCGAATACACCTTTTGGGGGTGCACGTTGTCCAACTGACCAGTCGGATCCTTCTTCTATAGAAATTGGAAACATAAATCCCTATTATAGCGGAGGTTATATTCCACTTCTGAGACAATCTCATTAATGCATAAATAGTAATAGGTTATTTAATGGTGGGAATCATAATTCAAAGATGGCGGTAAAGCATAAGACTGCGGAAGCGAAATCACACTAATCTAGTTGGCCAAAGCAAGGGAAGTTCATCTCTTTCTTATTTTGCCTACGTCGCATATTGAAAGGCATTCTATCGATCCGCCATTAAGCTTCAATCGATCGCCTACTTTCATTCCTAATCTATCTCTAATGCTTTGCTTGCAGCGAGAAAACAGATGCGTAACGGCTTCCGAGTAACAAAGAGCTGGTTTTGCCTACCTCTTGAAGGCTCGAAAGGCGTGTAAAGTGACAAATAGGCTAGATTGTCCTATTAAAACAGACCTTGTGCCAAATAGAAGGTGGTCCCTTGATCCATCCCTGCGGACGAGATACATCAGTTGAGATTCAGCAAAACGAAATCAGCTGCATGTATAGACGCCAAAGAAGGAGATCAAAAGAATCTTTCGAATCGATATATATTATATAATCTGTAGAAGTACAATAATTGGAAAAGAGGGCTCAGACACGGTTGCGAGAATTCTTCTTGTTCCCGGTCAATGAAATTCCTGAATTCAAGTACCTCGACTTTCCAATATTGATAGTTTGCGAAAAAACTAAGATCTTCAAGGCTATACCAACTGAGCTATCCAGACTATTAATGGAATCTGGATTCCCCGGTTTTCTTCCTGGCTCGGACTCCTTGTCTAGAATAGGTCGCATAACAACCCCCAGAGGGAGACTCGAGTTATTTACTTCTTTGTTAAAATAGATTATATAGCCATGATGGTTGGTCAAGTGGACAATGCCCACGTGGGTAGACCCATATAGTAGAGGAGATAAATGCCCTGCAGTGCTATTGAGACCGATCTAGGTTATTGATGGCTTTTATTTAAAGACAAGGACCTTAAAGGTGATGGATAATGCTTTCACCCATCCGATACTGAGTAATCTGTTAATCGATCCCCAAGGGAAGGGTACTTGTATCTATAGCACATTGGTGTTTGAAGCAGGCCAGCCCACTCTTAACAATAATGCAATTAGTCCATTCACTCAAAACCGGAACCCACACTCAAAGTTAAGGTCAATACTCCATTTATACATACCAGCCTCGACAGAGGGGAAGCACCTACAGCATAATCACTCATGAACACATATTGACTCACTTCTAGATAGATTAGTTGATTCAGAATGCCCGTAGATACCTATATATGTTATTTAACCTTTTTATTGGAATATGTTTATCTAAGGCAGATCGAACTAGTCTTAATATATGGAAGAACTTGGGGACAATGATCTTAAACGTTATCGATCGACATATTGGCTCGTTCGGGGCCCATGCTCTACCCTCCGAGCACTTACGCGTGCATCCGGATTCGGGCTCTAGGCTTGCTCATAAATATGTCAATGTGGCAAGTGCTTAATGTAGAATTCTTGTCAAGGACTTCCCAATGTTTAAATGGAGTCTAGGGATCTGCATGCTTGTATTGGGAAAGCCACCCGCTTCCAGCATGCGCTTTACCGGGCTACCATCACAATAATCTAGGGGTTGCTGTAACACCCCGCATGTAACTTGCCATATTTGTAACTCCGACTCTTGCCATTTCCGGCTATGTGATATGTTTTTCCCTCCGTTGTTGGGTTTTGTCTTTCGTTTTGTATTTTGTCATGTCATGCATTTTCATATCATATCATCATGTGCATTGCATTCGCATACGTGTTCGTCTCATGCATCCGAGCATTTTCCCCGTTGTCCGTTTTCCAATCCGGCGCTCCTATCTCCTCCGGTGCACCCCTCTAGTTTTCTTTCGTGTGCGTGTGTCAAACTTTCTCGGAGTGGACCGAGGCTTGTCAAGTGGCTTTAATATACCACCCGGAATCTACCGGTCAAGTTTCGTTCCATTCGGAGGTCGTTTGGTACTCCAACGGTTAACCGGGCCTCCGCAATGTCCATTTGATTATCCAGCAAAAACCCTCTCCAAAACCAGCCCAAAACCCACCAAACTCTCTTCCATGCTCTAGGTCGTTCGATCACGATCGTGTGGGCGAAAACCGCACCTCATTTGGAGTCTCCTAGCTCCCTCTACCTATTTATAGGTGGACATCCCGATATACATTTGCAGACGAAACCCTAACCCTCTCCCTCCGCGCCGCGCCGCACGCGTCCGCCCGCGCCGGACACGTCCGCCGCGCCGCCCGGCCAACCCGCGAGCGCCGCGTGGCCCGCCTCCGTCTCGCCTCGCCGCCGGCCCGCAGGCCCGTCGCCGTCCGCCACCCGCGCGCCGCGCGCCCGCCGCCGCTCCGCCTCCCCGCCGCCCGTCGCCGGCGCCCCGCCGCCGCGCGCCCCGGCCCCCGCCGCCCGCCGCCGGCCGGCCCCGCCATCTCCGCCGCCGGCGCCCGTGCCCCGCCGCCCGGAGCCCGCCGACCCCGCCGTCCTCTCCTCCTCCGGCGACCGGCGCCGCCGCCCCGCTCCTCCTCCCTCCGGCCCTGTCTCGCCGTCGCCCTCCGGCGCCTCTTCCTCCCACCGGCGGCCCAGCCCCGATCGAGATCTGGATCGATCTCTCTGTGGTGAGGCGTTGACTTTTTCCCCCGAGATCCCGTTATTTTTTCTAAGTCCCAGAAACTTTTCAGTATATGCTCCTGTTCCCGATGCGATAACTTTGTGCATGTAGCTCCGATTCGTGCGTATAATATGTCAAATTGTTCGTCTCGTGATGCTCTTCATTTTGTTAAACTGCATCATTTTCATTAGAGGTCATCTTGATGCCCAAATCTTCGTTGGAAGAGGGCTAGTTGTTGTTATTCTCTGGTTCTTATCAGAACTTGGAGATTTGTCATTTTTGTATCATTTATTCTGTGTATCTTTTGAGCATGAGCTCTACATGTGTTTTGAATTATGCCATGCCATCTTTCCAGTGGTATAGTCCATGTATTTTTGTGATCTATGTGGTGACTAGCACAAGCATGCAAAGTAGGCCCCGTAATATTTCTGATTTCAGGGACTTAGTGATTTCTCTAAGTCCTCGTCTGCTGTAATTTTATTGACATGAAAACTTGATGCTACAGAGAGATCCATGCATATTTTGGAGATGTACAGTAAGGATGTTTTGTAGCTATAGTCGTAGTTGATCCGTTCCTGCAATTGTTTGCAATTTTAGAGTACCATAGCATGACTCAATCTTGCTCTACTTTTGCTATAAAATATTTCTGGCAGATTCTTAACATGACATGCATTATTGCCAAGCTTATTGTAGTTGATCCATACATGCTATGCAATTGTTCTTGCCATGGATAGCTTCATAAACATGCCATCTTGCTGTAGCTATGCTTGGTTTGTCATGAATTACTCTGTAGTGAGTGCTTCAAGCTCACAAAGAGGCCTACATATTAATATTTCTGCCATGCTCTGTTTTCTGCTAAGTCTGAAACCTGATAACGAAACTTGCTATGTTTACATGCTTGCCATCATATCTTCTGTTCCTTGTTGGCTTATGGTCAGTAAGGGACTTTTGTCATTTGCATTTAGTAGAACACTACTGTGCCTTGTTTTGCAATGTTAAGTTGCTGTAGCATGTTGATTTCGTGCTCTGAACATTGCGACCTGATGCTGATTTCTGCCATGTCCAGTTTTTCACCAAGTCTGTGAACCTATAATCTTTTGCACTTTTGCCATGCTTGTTTGAGCTTGTTATGTTGTGAACTAGCCGTAGCTCAGTGTTCATCTTTTGTCAAGCATCTCCTGTAGATTACTGCCATGTGCTTTGTTGCTATGTTGGGGTGCTGTAGCATTGTTACTTGTTGCATTTGAAGTGCTATCTTGCTGTTTATCGCAGATTAGTGTCATTCTTGTTTTGCTTGCCATTTGCAAACCGTGCATCCGATTCCGGTGATCTTTATATCGATTTCGACCGAAATCATCTCATCTTTCCAGTGGCATGCTTGGTTTGCCAAGTTACTGCCATGTTCATCATTTTCCTTCCGGAGCACGCATATGCATCGCATATCATATCTTGCATATCATACATGTTTTGCATCATGTTGCTTGCGCATTTCTCGTGTTGATTGTGGTACCGTTTGCTTGTGTTCTTGTCTTGGGTAGAGCCGGGAGACGAGTTCGTGAATGAGGAACCTGTCGAGTACGCTTACGAGGATCAAGCTTTCGACAACTCTGAGAACCTTGCAGGCAAGATGACCACCCCTCGAAATCACTTCTATCTTTGCTATACTAGTTGTTCGCTCTATTGCCATGCTCGCTACCTATCACTTGCTATATCATGTCTCCTATTTCAGCCTTGTCAGCCCCTAACCATCCTTTCCTAGCAAACCGTTGTTTGGCTATGTACCGCTTTTGCTCAGCCCCTCTTATAGCGTTGCTAGCTGCAGGTGAAGTTGAAGTTGTTCCATATCGGAACATGGACATGTTGGGATATCACAATATCTCTTATTTAATTAATGCATCTATATATTTTGGTTAAGGGTGGAAGGCTCGGCCTTATGCCTGGTGTTTTGTTCCACTCTTGCCGCCCTAGTTACTGTTATACCGGGATGATGTTCCTTGAGTTTGCGTTCCTTACGCGGTCGGGTGATTTATGGGACCCCCTTGACAGTTCGCCTTGAATAAAACTCCTCCAGCAAGGCCCAACCTTGGTTTTACCATTTGCGACCTATACCTTTTTCCCCGGGTTTTCTAGAGCCCGAGGGTCATCTTTATTTTAAACCCCCGGGCCAGTGCTCCTCTGAGTATTGGTCCAAACTGTCAGTCGCCGGTGGCCACCAGGGGCAACTTTGGTCTGGCCTATCGGAAGCTTGGACAATCCGGTGTGCCCTGAGAACGAGATATGTGCAGCTCCTATCGGGATTTGTCGGCACATTCGGGAGGCTTTGCTGGTCTTGTTTTACCATTGTCGAGATGTCTTGTAAACCGGGATTCCGAGACTGATCGGGTCTTTCCGGAAGAAGGTTTATCCTTCGTTGACCGTGAGAGCTTATGATGGGCTAAGTTGGGACACCCCTGCAGGGTATTATCTTTCGAAAGCCGTGCCCGCGGTTATGAGGCAGATGGGAATTTGTTAATGTCCGGTTGTAGATAACTTGTCACTTGACCCAATTAAAATACACCAAGTGCGTGTGTAGCCGTGATGGTCTCTTCTCGGCGGAGTCCGGGAAGTGAACACGGTCTGTGTTATGTATGACGTAAGTAGGTGTTCAGGACCTCTTCTGGGTCATTGTTAGATGACGCCCGTCCCATTGCTTCTCTTCTCGCTCTCATTTGCGCAAGTTAGCCACCATATATGCTTTTGCCGCTGCAGCTCCACATCTTTGCACCTCCTTGTCCTATAAGCTTAAATAGTCTTGATCTCGCGGGTGTGAGATTGCTGAGTCCCCGTGACACAGATACTTCCAACACCAGTTGCAGGTGCCGACGATGCCAGTGCAGACGATGGCGTCGATCTCAAGTGGGAGTTCGACGAGGAACGTGGTCGTTACTATGTGTCTTTTCCTGATGATCAGTAGTGGAGCCCAGTTGGGACGATCGGGGTTCTAGCACTTGGGGTTGTCTTATTTTCATCTGGATTTTGGCCGTAGTCGGTCTATATGATTGTATTTTGGATGATGTATGAATGATAATTATGTATTGTGTGAAGTGGCGATTGTAAGCCAACTCTTTATCCCATTCTTGTTCATTACATGGGATTTTGCGAAGATGACCCTTCTTGCGACAAACCACTATGCGGTTATGCCTCTAAGTCGTGCCTCGACACGTGGGAGATATAGCCGCATCGTGGGCGTTACAGTTGCATATGATCTAGCATTCATCTTGTTTTTGGTCTTTCTTGTTCTCCCTGGGTCTCACTGCTTCCTTCCTACCCCGGATAGCAAAAGTCACGAGATTAGTTATTTAAAACGGGCCTTCTGCCTTGGATTTCTTTGGCCCATTTGACTGGATTCCCAGTATGGCACCTTGCCCATCAAAGCTAACTACTAACTTTGGTGAATGAAGAAGCAAGTTCCCAAGAGAAGTGAATTCATCAACCTGGTGTTAGTTTTCCAATCTAAAAGTCAAGTGATACAGGTCGGGATGGGAAGAAAGAAGCGATTTCCTCCAATTTGCTTTCGAAAAGGTGTAGCTGCCTGGAAAAAAAATCCACATTACCAGTTCTCAATTATGAGTAACTTGTAGGATGAAAGATTCTTATTATTGTTAGCACCTCTGCTCTACCTTTTCGAGCTAGCTTCCCATCGCTCGAAGTACACTTCCAGTGCACTCCTCACTGGTCAAGCACTATCGCTTGATTTCTCTCATAACTCTTCCACCTACTGCTTTGAGTAAAGGAGAAGATTGTTGGATTGATCCCTCGATTTGGACACTGTAGGGAGCTTCTTCAGTCAGTGGGCAAGGAATTCTGCAGCACAAGTCTCTGAGCTTGATTGCACATAGGGTGAGAGAAATCGACCTTCTACTAAGGTGTACTGTGTGTGGGGCCCTGCTAAGTCTTAAAGACCAACTTGAGGACTCAAGCCAATAGCTGACTGACTTCTCGATGGCCCGAGAAAAGCAATTCGAAAACAAATCTAAGTAGTTCCACACATAGGGCTTTGTTTGAAAGACAGAGGTATGTTTGTAAAGGTAGGCTAGGTGCGGCGCAATCCTTAGAAAGCATACCTAGATTCAAAGCCCACTCTTTCCTTCAGCTTCCACCGCTGTCTTATGCGGTAAATAACCACCTAGGGAGTAGAAGTTTCTTATTTCGGTCTTTTTTTCGCATAGTTGTCTCTATTTCGATTTCATTCTATGTCAATAGGTTCATTTTTGCTTTATCGATAACTATCTCCTCTTGATGGAAAAACAAAAATGTCATTTGATTCGCTAGGAATAGGAAAAATTAGGATAAGCAGAAGGGAGATAGGATTGGGACGACCAGTCGGTATTCGAAGATACTTTGGGCTTAAATGAAATAGACTAATAAAGACATTCGCACAGAGCACACGATTCGCTAACTAGTCAAGATTCAGATTTGGTGTAGCATAGTTTGGATCAGTGATATCATGACGTGAGCAGCCATCCTTCACCTCGGAAGTTCCCATATTATGAATAGTCAAACTTCACGTGGATGCTGCTTTCTGTCTCAGATACTGGAATTGGCGCAACTAGAGCAATTATCCGAGATGCGGTGGGCATGTTCATTGCGGCCTGCAGTGTTATGCTCCCTCGGGCAATTGACGCGACATCAGCGGAAGCAAAGACAATAATTGTTGAGGGTGAGCCCCGCTCCCGAAGATAACTAATGATAAGTATGTTATCGAAGTGTTAAAGCGAGAATTCACATCTGTAAAAGACTCCCACATTCCGTGAGATTCGTTGCCTACCAAACAAAGGTGCAAATAAGCCATTTTATTCAATTTTGCCTCTGCTGATCCTGCTCATGCTTTTTTATCAATTGGTAAAGTCTCTCGACCTTGCAAAGTGGAAAAGGAGATGCGCGACGGATCCATGTTTCGCTAATCCCGAGCTTGAAGAGAAGTGAATGCCCGTGGGGAAACGAAGAAGGCCTAGGGTTATCTATTGAAAACCATGCATGCCCAGATCTATTACGAAAGTTGGAAAAACACAATGGCCAAATGCACTTATTTTCGAAGAAGAATGAGGCAATCGATCATCCGGACGAAAGGGATATGGAAAGTCGGCTTGTTCTTCACTCTATAAGTAAATATAACCGGCATCCATGGTTAACAAGTAGAGACTTCTCCTTTCTTTAAAAAGCCCAGAGGTCCTGCTAAATAAGATGTATTGTAAGCATAAGACACTACAAAAAAAGACACATCCGTGACATTTTGGGCCGAACGAATTTTTTCTGTCATACTTATGACACTTCTATGACGATAATTCTGACAAAACCCGGTATCATCATAGATGTGGTGGGGTCCTACTTCTATGACAAAAAATCATGACAGAAAATGGGCTTTTCATCTTGGGCGGGCCGGAGACGCAGCTGCATGACATTCTTTGGGCCGTCCATGACGGAAAAAACCGTGGTAGAAGCGAGGGCGAGGAAAATATCGCGGTGTTCCCGATTACGGTGGGTGGTCGGGGCCGAGCGATGCACGCTTCTCTCGTACACGCACACGCGTTGGTGCGAGGCGTTGGGCTCTAACTGAACCCGAGCGATTGCACTGCAGGTTACGCGTTACTGAACCCGAGCGATCGATGTATGGCTGTTAACTGAACCCGATCGAGCGATTCCTTCGCTACTGCTGCTAACTGAAGCTGATCGATGCTGCCTCTGGATGAACAGTGAGCGTTGCTGGGGGGTTGGATGAACGGTTCCCGGTGTGGGTGGATGAACAGGACCTCGTGGTGTTGCCTCTGGATGAACAGGACCCCAATCGATCGAGCATGTTGGGGCTGGATGAACAGGACCCCATGGAGGGCTGGATAAACAGGACCACCCCGTGGAGGGCAGGATGAACAGTAGACGGTGCAGGGCTGGATAAACAGTAGCCCGTGGAGGGGTGGTTGAACAAGAGCCCGTGGAGAGGGCTGGTTGAACAGTAGCTGGTGGAGTAGCGCGCGGTGGAGGCTGGATGAACAGGAGCCCGTGGATGAACAGTCGCAGGTGGAGGCTGGAGGAGGTCGACAGTGGATGAACAGTAGCCCATGGAGGATGGAGGAGGTCGATGGTGGAGATGAACAGTATCCTGTGGAGTCCCGTTTTGCGGTACGCCACACCCCTCCCGATGAACAGGACCCCCGTTTCGATCGTAGCGCTCCAACACAAGTCCGTTTCCTCCTTTTGCGGTACGCCACACCCCCCGATCAACAGGACCCCCGTTTCGACCGTAGGAGGTCCGTTTCCTCCGTTTTGCGGTATGGCAGACCCCTCCCGATGAACAGGATCCCGTTTCGAACGTGGCCAGTCGAACACAAGGTCGTTTCCTCCGTTCTGCGGTACGCTAGGCCTCGTTTCCATCGGCTGTTCCGTCCAAGCCCTCCCGATGAACACGACGACGCATTCCGTTCCAACCCAGCCGGTTGGCTCCCCATGAACACGACGACGACGCTGTTTCTCCGTTCCGACCCAGCCATGTACACGAGCCCTGGCCGTACGTACGCGCGAGTAGGCGTTCGAGACCCCGCCCGTATGTACGTACGTGGTCGTATTTACTTTCTTGCACCCTGGCCGCTGTATGTACGTGTACATGCTACGTGAACGCCTCTGCTACGACACGTGCGCGCCTCTACATCGACCAGTATGTACGTTCACGATCGCGACCAGAATGACAACACTATGTATGCTTCGACCAGGTGGGTCCCGACTGTCAGGCACTTCCTTGCGTGCAAATGTAGCTGGTGGGTCCAAGTAGTCAGGGGGGCGAATCGTTTTTTTTGCCCAGACGCACTTCCTTGTGTGCGAAGATGTAGCTGGTGGGTCCCAGCAGTCAGGGGGAAACATTTTTTTCACGAAATACGGTGGCTCGTCCAATGGGTCCCCGCTGTCAGGTGGAGGAATAATTATTTTGTGCGTAATAAGGAGGCACTTCCATGCTGCGGCCGTGGACCCAACTGTCAGCCTCTCCACGTACAGTACTCTTCCGATGGAAGTCGTTCCTTGACCACGTTGACCACGCCGCGCCGAGAGCACCAGGGCGGTGGACAACGGCGAGGCCTAGGAAGGGGATGACGCGGAGCCGGGGAAGACGCGGCAGTGGAAGCCTGCGCGGAGAGGAGTACGAGGGTTCACTGGTTCGGCAGCGGTGTGAGGCTGCCATCGCCGCAGGGCCTGGCCAACGGTGGGAATAGTAGGGGGCGGTGAGGCCTCCGCGGCAGCACAGCCGGCCACGGGAGGCAGGAGCATGCGGCATGACCGGCGCTGCTTTCGGCGGCTGGAGCAAGAACACCAGAGGTTGAAGAAGAACTACGGCCGTTGGATGGACATCGTACGGTCACTGGAGCAAGAATCGTTCATATTGACTAAGTTGACAAAGCACTCCGTCCCCGTCAACTTAGTAGGCCTACAAGTCAGCCACCCACCAAGGTGGGTCCCAACTAGCAGGGGGAGTATTCATTTTTTTGTGCGTAATAAGGAGGCATTCCGGTGGGTCCGAGCTGACAGCGGGGGAACATTTTTTCACGAAATACGGTGGCCCGTCCGGTGGGTCCCAACAGTCAGGGGGGAACGTTTTTTCGCCAAATACGGTGGCCCGTCCGGTGGGTCCCTGCTGTTAGGTGGAGGAACAATTATTTTCCTCGTAATAAGGAGGCACTTCCTTGCGGCTGTCATGGACCCAGCTGTCAGCCTCTCCACGTACAGTACTCTTCCGATGGAAGTCGTTCTTTGACCACGTTGACCACGCCGCGTCGAGAGCACCAGGGTGGTGGAAGACGACGAGGCCTAGGAAGGGGACAACGCGGAGACGGGGAAGACGCGGCAGTGGATGCCCATGCGTAGAGGAGTACGAGGATTCACTGGTTCGCTGCGCTGTGAGGCTTCCGTCGCCGTAGAATAACAGGGGGTGTGGGTGAGTACAGGGATGGCCTGGCCAGCGGTGGGAGTAGTAGGGGGCGGTGAGGCCTCTGCCGCATCGTAGCCGGCCATGGGAGGCAGGAGCACGAGGCACGACCGGCGCGGGTTTGGGCGGCTGGAGCAAGAAGATCAGAGGTTGAAGAAGCACTACGGCCGTTGGATGGACATCGTACGGTCACTGGAGCTAGAATCGTGCATATTGACTAAGTTGACAAAGCCCTCCGTCCCCGTCAACTTAGTAGGCCCACAAGTCAGCCTGCCACTATACTGGGTCCCAGCTAGCAGGGGGAGTATTCATTTTTTTTGTGTAATAAGGAGGCACTTCCTTGCATGCGAAGATATAGCAGGGGGAGTATTCATTTTTTTCACGAAATACAGAGGCCCTTTCGGTCGGTCCCAGATGTTAGGTGGAGGAATCATTATTTTGCGCGGAATAAGAAGGCATTTCCTTGCGTGCGGGCGTGGACCCAGCTGTCAGCCTCTCCACGTATAGTCCACTTCAGATGCATGTCGGTCGTTGACTACGTTGACAAGGCCGCGCCGAGAGCACCAGGGCGGTGGACGACGGCGAGGCCTAGGAAGGGAACGACACGGAGGCAGTGAAGACTTGACAGTTATTTCCCGCGCGGAGGGGAGTACGACTGTACGAGGGTTTGCTGGTTCGTCTACCGTCGCCGGAGAATAACAGCAGGTGTGGGTGAGTAGAGGGATGGCTAGGCCAGCGATGGGAGTACGATGGGGCGGTGAGGCCTGCGCGGCAGCACAGCCGGCCGCGGGGAGGAGAGAGCAGGCAGTCCCGCCGGCGCTTATTTGAGCGGCTGGAGCAGGAAGAGCAGAGATTGAAGAAGCACGACGGCCGTTGGATGGACATCCAACAGTCACTACTTGTGCGTCAACCTTTTTTAGGAAAGCCTCAAATCTGTGCAAAACATCATACAACCCATCTGCCATTATTTCTAATAATTTACAGCCCATTTGCTAATTCTTAAGGTTTTTTTGGAGCCCATGTTCTTTTTGTTAGCATTACAGCCCATATTGTGGCCATGGTTAAAAAATTATACGAAATTTTCCATATTTTGGTGCGGTCCAAACTGTTTTTAATCCCGAAATTTCGAGTCACATTCAAACTTATTTTAAAAATAAATGTATATCAATATAAAATCCAACAAATTGTCCACGCATAAAAATCAACGCAATTTAAAATATCAAAATGAAAAAAAGATATTTGAAACTAATTGCCGGTTTGATGTGTTTTAAAAATACAGCCCATTTTCTCATTACTGATAGGCCATTTTCTCGGCCAGCCGAATGAAGCTCTCCTCGTCTTGAAAGATTTGCAGCCCAACAGGCCTGACAAAGTGACTTACTTGGCAAATCACAAAAAAACTGGGCTGTGGCCGTGGACCCAGCTGTCAGCCTCTCCACGTACAGTACTCTTCCGATGGAAGTCGGTCGTTGACCATATTGACCACCCCACGCCGAGAGCACCAAGGCGGTGGACGACGGCAAGGCCTAGGAAGGGGTTGACGCGGAGCTGGGGAAGACGCGGTAATGGATGCCCACGCGGATAGGAGTACGAAGGTTCACTCATTCGGCTGTGGTGTGAGGCTGTCGTCGCCGCAGAATAACAAGGGGTGTGGGTGAGTAGAGGGATGCCCTAGCCAGCGTTGGGAGTAGTAGGGGAGGTGAGGCCTCCGCGGCATCACAGCCGGCCATGGGAGGTAGGAGCACACAGCACGACCGACGCTGGTTGGGCGGCTGGAGCAAGAAGACTAGAGGTTGAAGAAGCACTACTGCCATTGGATGAACATCGTATGGTAACTGGAGCTAGAATCGTTCATATTGACTAAGTTGACAATGCCCTTCCTCCCTGTCAACTTGGTAGACCCACAAGTCAGCCTCCCACGATGCTGGGTTCTAGCTGGCAGGTGGAGTATTCATTTTTTGTGCGTAATAAGGAGGCACTTCCTTGCGTGCGAAGATAGCTGGTGGGTCCGACCTGTTAGCGGGGGGCACTTTTTTTCGCAAAATACAGAGGCCCTTCCGGTGGGTCCCAGATGTCAGGTGGAGGAATCAAAGACTTGAGAAGGCGTACAGAACAAGCTAGTGTACCAGTAAAGAGACGTTGTTGAGTTTTAGAAAAAAAGAGAGACGTGCTCCTGTAGCTGGTTCGAATCCAAACCTAGACTATGACTATATATGGTGCTATGCTATTCTGCAAGTAATTAAACTGACATATCCAACGTTCGCTTCTCCTCTTCTCTACTTACTATGCCTAGCATCAGAAGCTCTCGCCGCAGCAACCATGTCCGCTGGCTGCTCGTCCACCTGCTCTTCAGCAGGCAACAACCAAATATGCGCGAAGTCGCCACCCGTACCATCACTTGTCGGTCTCATCACACCCCCACCGGCACGCGCACCGCAGCCGGTTGCTCATCGCAACCCGCTGCCGTTGGTGTGGTGCCACTGCTGCAAATCACGCAGAGTCATCCGTCGCGTCTCAACCACAATCCTCAACCCTGGACGAGTCTTCTACAAATGCCCGAATCATGGGGTAATAATATGTTTAAGTGTTGTTTTGCTGCTTTCAGTTGCTGATTTTTTTAATAGTTTGGTTGATGATCTTCCAATTTGATCCGTGCAGAAAAGGGAAGATTTTTGTGATTTGTATTTCTGGGAAGTTGCTGATGTGGGGGAGTGCAACTACACTGATTATTTGGTTAGCCGAGGAATCCCAATACCAGCAGGTTGGGGTGTTGGACAAGTAACTGAAAGAACGACAGAAGAGGAAGATGCAGAGCAGAAGGTTAAAGATGCAGTTCCTCTGATCATGGCCAAGCAACAGCTGCTGAACGGCCTTGACAGCAATGAGGAGATGAAAGAGCTTGTGAAGATAATGGGCAAAATCGATGTGCTTTGTAGGATGATTGTCTCTTTATTTGCAGTGTATGTAGCACTCGTGATGTATTCAGTGGCTATGACATGAGCACTTTGCTGAAACTAGTAATGAATGAAACCTGTGTAGCAGGCTGGGCATAGTGTTGTGAACATCTAATGATTTCCATTAACGGAAATCAGGGGGTATCCCCTTTTGCTCCTAAATAAATAAATAGCAGAGGACCTTTTGGTAATAAATAAATAAATTAGCAGAGGCCCTGTCGGGTCAGCTTTGTTCTCATTCGAAGACGTCGAGAAAATTGCAGTCCAACATCAAACTATGTCATCAAATTCAAGTTCCACGGCCAAATATGAGTACAACTAAACAACAATGTCATCATGTTTTAGTCATCATACAATCACCAAACACAAATCAGCATACATAACAAGTGATGTTCTCACAGGAAAATACTAAACAACATGTTCATCTGGTTTCAGTTATCATAGCAAACACAATTTCACATAGTAGATAAAAAAACGTCTTCTGACAGGCAATACGACAAAAGTAATTTAATCATCATCCGCAGCAGCAGCATCAACATCTTCGCCATGTGTATCAGTCTGAATCATAATTCCCCACGATGTCATCTTCTTCTTCGTCCTCAACGTCCTCGAACGTTGGCTTCTTCTTGATCAACTCTTGTATGTCCACAGCACGACAGGCAATCTTTTCGCCGGCGTCATTGACGTGATGGTTCTCAAAGATATTAGGAACATCTGTGTTATCTTGTACATCACGAGCAGTGTAAGCATCATCTTGTTGTGCAACTTCATTAAACGAATTCATCTGCTCAAACCTTTGCAATACTCTCCAGTCATCTCTACATGCAAATTTTTCTTCCAAGAAAAATATCTGTGTTGCTTGATTTGCCAAAATAAAAGGCTCGTTGGTCTGGTACGCCGCCTTGACATTGATGGATTTGAAATAATCATCAGCTCTGGGTTTTGCGATCCTGGAAAACAGGTTATACCAACGACAGCACAACAGAACCACACACCGATGATCCTCGAAACAGGAGATATACTGCAACTGAACAATGTCTGTTATGTTAGCATACATTTCAGTTGTCTCTTTGTCATATGTATCCGTGCTCATGATGGCACTGTTTTGTGTCTTCCTGCCTTCGTCTCGTGCAAGGGTGTTGTAGCGCACATCTCCAACAACGCAAGATTCATAATGTCTTACCCGAGTATCAGGACCCATTGCTAGTGAGTAAAGGGCATCATCAACTGCCTGCCCATCCTCCCGCATCTTCTTAACCTATGGTTAGAAAATAGACAAGCTGATCATCTTATGTACTCAATATATTAAAAAAACTGACAGTGCAATTCAAAAGCTTACATGGCTCTTGAACCATTTCGCAAATCCTGCCATAACCAGTTTGTCAATGTTTCTTGGATTTTGCGGTAGTAACTCCTTTTTGTAGATGTTGCACAACATAGTGATCGCGTCAGACATCTAAATATGTAAGAATGTGCTGCAAGTTTAGTAGATTACGATGTATAAGCTACGATACTTAGCACTTACTTGATATAAGGTAGTATCTCAGGACAGTTATTCAACACATACCAAACCATTTTGTCCAAATCTATAGGTTTGTCCTCTTGTCGACTCTTCCCTGTAACTCGAATAGAATAATCAAAAACATTGAGCCCGGGATTGTCTTCATCCACCTCTTTGCTAAGTTGATCAGCTATTTCAATGTATTTTGAGCAGAATGTCAACGCTTCTGTAGCAGTGTAGGCGTCTGCAATGGAACCCTCGGGTCTAGCTCTGTTCCTAACATAGCCCTTGAAAGTGCCTAGCCGCCTTTCCATAGGGTACATCCAGCCATACTGTACTAGACCTCTAAGTAGTGCCTCATCAGGTAGATGAACAACCAAATGCACAATCAGATCAAAGAAGGCTGGAGGATATATCTTCTCAAGGTAGCATAGGATAGTTGGTATCTTGTCTCTAAGACGCTCCAAAGCATCTATCCTGATATTTCTACTGCAGAGTTCCCTGAAGAATTGTCCCAACTCTGCAACTGCTCTGTATAAGTCTGGGCGGCCCAATCCTCTAAGGATAACAGGTAAACCCCTTTGAAGTAGGACGTGGCAGTCATGAGTTTTCAACCCTTGTACCTTGTTTCCATCTGCACTGACTCTCCTTTCAGGTTTGGAAGCAAATCCATGTGGGAATCTCACACGTGACAGGACCTCGCAGAATTCTTTTCTTTTTACCTTTTCCAAGACGTACACAGCTGGTGCCATATCCCCGTGGTTTACCTTCATCTTTCACCTGCAAATCCTGTCTGATACCCAGGTGTGTCAAATCAATCCTAGATTTTAAGGTATCTTTCGTCTTGCTTTCAATATTAAGAAGTGTGCCGATAATGCTGTCACATATATTTTTCTCAATGTGCATCACATCAAGATTATGCCGCAGATCCAAATCTTTCCAATACTCCAAGTCCCACAAAGTGGACCTGCGGGTAAACAATAATCTCTCTTCTGCCCCGCCACGCTTCCTTTTCCCGCTACCATTATCAGGATGGTTTCCTGGTGTAATATGCCTGACCTTCTCTAATTCCACTTGCAACTCATCGGCGGTGAGCCTCTTTGGCGCATCACGGTTTTCATGCTTTGCATTGAACGCATGTCTTCGGTATTTCTAGGATGCGGCTTGTCCTTGGCAAGGAAACGGCGGTGTCCAATGTAACAGATCTTCCTAAGTATTGCATATGACAGCGGATTCCTGTCACAGCGAACACATGCATTGTAACCATGTGTCGTTCGCCCTGACATAGTGCCCAAAGCCGGATAATCATGGATGCACCAAATTATAACAGCACGCAGAAAGAAATCAGCTGGTGGGCTGCTATATAGGTCTTGAGTGAGAACACCCCTGCATAGCTGTTGAAGTTCCTCCACAAGAGGCTCCATGAACAAATCAAAATCCTTTCCAGGACTTTTTGGACCTGGGATGAGCAAGGCCATCATGTAGTTTGATTCTTTGGTGCAGACATTTGGAGGCATGTTGTAAGGGATAACAAGCACTGGCCACATGCTATATGTGGCGCTCTGGTGGCCAAATGGGTTAAATCCATCTGAAGTTAAGCCAAGTCTAATGTTTCTCGGGTCAGCAGCAAACTTTTCGTGCTTCTGATTGAAGCTTTTCCACTCACTACCATGTGATGGATGGCTCATTACATTCTGATCTCTGTACTACTGGTTCCTAGAATGCCATGGTACATCCTCTCTTGTTTCAGCATCATGAAACAACCTCTGCAATCTTGGTGTAATTGGAAAATGTCTCAGAACATTATGAGGAATCCTCTTCACAACATCACCATCTTTCCATCTTGATGATTTGCATTTCGGGCATTCACTTAAGTTGGCATAATCCTTCCGGAACAGAACACAATTATTCTTACAAACATGGGTCATATCATATCCAATTCCAACTGCACGAAGGAAATTCTTCATTTTACCATAATCCTTCCGGAATAGAACACAATTATTCTTACAAACATGGGTCATATCATATCCAATTCCAACTGCACGAAGGAAATTCTTCATTTTACTGTAGGTGTGTGGAAGCTTAGACGCATCTGGGAAAGCTTTGCGGAAAGCAGCCAACATCGCATCGAATGATTTGTTGGTGATCCGCTCAGATGTCTTCACCTGAAGAGAGGTGACCATAGCTGAGAATACTGACAGCTTATTTCCTAGGGTGACAGCCACGTTGCATTGTTCCAACATGCGGGCCCACTGTTTTTCTTCTACAGGTGAAAGTTCACAGAATGCACGAGCATTTCGTATTATTGTTTCAATGTTGGTCAAACTCACTGGCTCCGCCACCACCTCCTCCTCCTCCTCTTCCACCTGAGCATCAGGTAGATCAAGATGGTGATCTGCTGCTTCCACGTAGTCAACAACATTGACGTTCACAGCTTCACCATGATGAACCCACCTAGTATATGTGACCGACATCCCATACAAGTGTAGATGATTTTGCACAGTTGATTGGGGTCTTGTAACTGAATTCATACAACTGCTACACGGGCAGAGCACATCTGATTTCGGACCACTGTACTCAGCTCTGATAAAGTTCCTGAAGTTTTCAACCCCCTCGACATATGCAACGGAGAATCTTCGAGCAAAAGTTATCCAAGTCATGTCCATCTGTTAGACATACAAATTAGTTCTTCTACTAGATATTACAGGAAAAACATATATGCTTTTTTATGAAGTCCAGAATAACATACGTAGGTCGATGTCTAAAGCTATGGCAAGATATTTGGACGAGCAGATCTAAGTAACGAAATATATGTAAAGCTAATTCATCAAACAGATTTGAGTGCTAAATTGTGGCAGGCCGTTTCAGCTATCAATGAGGCCGAGCACACAGCCAACGAACTATCGAAGGCCATCGCAGCAACAAAGATCGAGTATAAAATGGTGTAGAGCTATTTCACCTAATAGATTGGCTACTAGACCATGGCAATCTACCTCACAATAAATATATGGCAGGATATTTTAGCAACTAATCGGCCTTCGCATGCCATCTCAGCTAAGCAGATTGAGTGCAGAACAGGGCAAGGAAGCTTCTTAAGCAGAGCATATTGACTGTAAACTACTTCGGCAAACAGTGAGATTAATAGCGTCTATCAGCTAACATTCAGCGCTACACCAACATGCATGGGGCCTCAGTCTAGAATGCGCGTACCGTGGGAGAAGCTGACCATCGTGCGTCTCCACACGAACGTCGCCAGCGGTGGCGGCGCTGACCGCCGTGCGCCTCCACAAGAACGTCGCCAGCGGTGACGGCACGGTGAGAGGACGGCAGTCTACGAGAGTGTACTGTGGGAGCGAGAGGATCGCCGTGCATCCCCTCGACGAACCGCGGCGCTGACGTATCAGCGTGGCGGGGAGGGCGGCTTTGGCGGAGCGAATGGAGTGGAGGGGGACAGGGGGGACGGGGGTTTGGGGAATATTATTGGCTAGTTAGCCGAAGGGCGGTGGAATCTAGGATTTGGGGGGAATTCTTGGGTGGGGGGGAGGATTTTCGCGCGGTGGGCAGGGGGAGTTTGGCGCATGGTCGGTTTCTCCAAGTGCAGTCCCACGTGTCAGTGAAGAGGCAAGCCGAAGCGCGTTTCATTTGTGTGAGCCGTGTGCAGGACCGAACATGTGTGGGGTGCAATGTGACTGCGACAGGGGTGCTGTGAGTGTACCGCTTTTTTCCTTTTAAACTAGGTGCTTCGCCCCCTAACAAAAACTTGTTGCTTCGCCCAATCCATCGATACTACTACTAGTAATCCGGTAATCCCGACTAAAACGGCGCGGCCGGGTCTTTTCCCGCGCGATATGCTGGGAGGTTGGCTTAGTTGGGTTTTTTAGGACGAGTAATGCTACATCTACGTAGTCCCAGTTACGTAATTAACATAATGTGAGACGTGTGAGCTGATGATTGTAGATTGGGCGGAGGGAGGGGCCCACCACCATGAAAATCAGGGGAGGAGAGAGAGAGGCAATTTACGTTAACCCTTTCGTAGGTTCCTGTAGATGTGAAATGCGTGAATGTGCATTTGCAGATAAGGCCTTCCCTCGTTCATCCTTTTCTCCCACAAGATCTTGATCTTCAGTGCAACGCACGGGCATCTTGCTAGTACTCCTACAATATACTATATTATTGTGAAAGTTCATATACACCAGCCGAGATTCATGCAAACACGGTAGATTTTCATTACATTTCAAACTTTTGTAGGACAGAAAAATAAAAGAAACCCGACCATAAACCTATTCTACGGCGGCGACCGACGTCCTCCATCTGCGACCTCCATGTACGGGGGCGGGGTTCAAGACCTGTGAAGTGAAGGTGCGGTCTCCGGCGAGGAAAAGTAGAACACGGGAGACGGACCGGCCAGTTGGCACACCATGCCCTGCCGCCTCCCATGCCCTACTCATCCTCGGAGGAGTCCCCGACCTCGGCGGTGCCGGAAGTTGGACGACGGCAAGTAGGACGCGTGGCTGACGGTGCTCCCGTCGTCGGCCGCCGGTGTGGCCACCGCTTGTGCGGCGACTTGAGTGAGGGCGGCGACCTCGAGCTCCATCCCCGAAGACAAGCTCTCCTGCAGAGCGTTCGTGCTTGCGTTCATGGCGGATGTGGTGCCAGGTAGGAGGACGATGCGCTATGGTGTGGAGGTTAGCTGGGCTTTGCCGCTTTAAGTAGCGCATTCCGGCGAGGCCAGGTGTCCTAGTGCGTCATTAAGTCGCCGGAGTTGGTTCCTCGGGCCCCGAGCCTCTTAACGACGACATACAGACGGACGGCATGAATGCAGGCAGCTGGTGCCGGCTAGGAACGCACCGTGCGACGGTGCGAGGGACGAGGGTTTTTGCTGTGCCAGGGTAGTCAGCTGCGGTCGTGGCAACCTTGGAGATGCCCTTTGCTCACGTGCGGTCGATGCATGTCATTGAAAAAGCAAGACGACCCGGCATGGTCTCACGTCCTGAGGATGCAGTTGGCCGCGCTACACCACTCCACGGACGCGTCCCGGCGCCCCGTGCATCCTCGACGAGCCGGGTGTTGGGGTGTGTTTGGATTGTGGCCAAAGTGCACCTTACCAAAATTTTGGTCATGACCCAAAGAATTGTCTTTGTTTGGATGGTTGCCATTTTTTGGCATGCCAATGAACTCTAGCCAACTCTAGTTCATTTTTCTTGCCGATGTCGGCCAAATCATGGGCAACCAAAACCTCAACCAAAATTTTGGCTACCCAATGCTTTGATGGGGCAACCTTGAGCACAAACCAAACATACTGTTGGTCGTGCCACAGCACTAACGCCACCCTCGGCACACTAAAACCGACCGTGTCTAGCGACGATGAGCGTGTCACTCACCGAGGTCGCCATGTCCAGAGGCGGTGCTGGAGCTGTGCCACGTTGTTGGCCCCCACGACCCACATGAACGGTTGCGGGTGGCGAGGAGGTCGTGGGCCAGCTCCTCCATTGGACTAGTTTGCGCTAAGTCGTCCCGATAGGTGTGCCCCACATGTTGGTTTCCCTATTTTCCCGGCCATATTG
This sequence comes from Aegilops tauschii subsp. strangulata, assembly GCF_002575655.3. Lineage (NCBI taxonomy): Eukaryota > Viridiplantae > Streptophyta > Magnoliopsida > Poales > Poaceae > Aegilops > Aegilops tauschii. The sequence goes on along the minus strand of NC_053038.3, from coordinate 278,412,327 downwards.
GAGCGTTAGTGCTCCGCGTTGCGCATTAGGCCTTTCACTATGTAGGCCAAGCGAGACAACTTATTGTTTATTTGAGCCGTTCAAGTATAAATAGGTGGCGTTTGCTTATTTCTCATTCCTCTCCAACCCTCTTCTCCATCGATCATGTCGCCCTCCGGTCGAGTCCATCCCCCCGCATGCCTCATTTGAACATTCCGCCGAGTTTCATTTGCATGTGGGCCTAGACCATGCTTGTATTTCCAATGTTTATTTGTAATTTTTCCGACATGCATACAAACAAACGGCTCATTTGAAGTTTCACTTTGCCTCCACTACGTGTCGCTTCGCGTCTTAGTTTTGACATCCCATTCAATTCATGCCCCAACACATGTTGACGAGATCGATTGATGTTCAAAGATCAATTGCGTGTCGTGCAAGGAGATAAAGGTTTGGTATGTTTCTATGATAGAAATGACCCGCAGGGGGGTCTGTGGGGATCAGAGGGAGTATATTGTACATTCATAAGCGAAATGAATGTATTGTACCCACCCTAGTCCTCTTTCAATCGATCTCCGGACCCCGAGATGAAATCGAGAGAGAACGAGTGGGGGCATGTGTGATACCTAAGGCAGATTCAAAATTTTGAACCGGTGATCATAGCATCCGCAAATCATATATAAAGGGTATTCAATGTTTGTTTCGTTTTTGAATGTACAATATACTCCCTCCTATCCTTTCTAGTTTACATATATGTTTTATGTGTAGTCAAAGTATCTCTACTTTGATAAAAAAAGTATCAACATTCAACAACGCCCAATCAATATTGTTAGATTCGTACGTACTCCTAGATTTGTACTCGAGATGGTTTCCAATTTGTTTTCAACCACGTGAATGTGCTTGTTCTCACGCATGCTCTTCCTACTAGGATTTCGCCACGTATAGCCAGTCCAATAGTAACTTTTTTTAAGCTCCCTGTCTAATAGTACTAGTGGAGTACTGACAACATCTGTACTAGAGTATGCAGTGCTCATAGTTGTACTCCCTCCTTCCATTTATATAGGGCCTATGTGGAGGAGAGAGATGTGAAAAAGTAAGGGGAGTGAGCTCTCATGCAAGAGTCTAGCTATATATGCATTCCTAGTTAAATACGTACAATAAATATGAAGAAAGAGATGGAGAGGAGATGGAAAAAAGTACTAATACAATAGCCAACCTTATAAATTTTTTTGTGGGAAATAGCCAACCTTATAGCCCACACTACTATATGAGTGCATATAATAGATGATGGCTATAGATGACATGGCAGTTCCTTATAGCCATCGACTGGCTATATTATTAACCATGCTCTAATGCATTTTTCAAAACCGCATTTGACTATTGACAAGATTAATAGTACATGAGATGTATAATGTGAAAATTATATCATTGGAAGCTCCTTTCACATACGTATCCCTGCCTTACCCTCCCTTTCGGTCACTTACTAGCGGACCCCATGCTCGCTAGGCCCCGCATGTCAGTTACTCAATGGGTTCGGCCACGTCAGGGGATCCTCATCCGTAGTATACTCCCTCTATTTTTATTTACTCCGCATAAAATGACGCGGGCGGGGGAGGGGGAGGGACGTCGGTTTGCTCTCAACTACGGTCCCACAAGCGAGCGAAAATGCAAGACGAAGCATGTTCCATTCGGTGAGCGACGTGGAGGGTCCAGCATGCCGGGCTGCAACGCGAACGCGACAAGAGCGATGTACAGTCAAAACCGATTGACCGGTCGTCACCGGAACCACTATTCACACCAAAACCTTCGCTGCTCGGCCTACGCCAGCCACTGCCCTAAAAGCACACCTAATCTCCAGTCCCTTCCCCCACCTTTCGATCCCCTAGCCCGCATCAAGCGTCCCCTAGTTCGCCGAAAAGCCATGGTGCGCCGCAAGATCACATACTACAAGATGCTGACGCCGGAGCGCCGTGCAGAAATCGCGGCGGCGGTCGGCGCCATAGACCTCCGTTCCCAAGATCGATTTGCGGCGGGCCAATCCCCGAATTCTCTGGAGCCAAGCTACGAGGAGGAGGAAGCCGATCCAATGTTCATGGCGGAGGTCGCGGCACAGAAGGCGCCCGATGGGTATGAGACGATGGACGTCGACTTCGTGCCGGCGTCGGAGTCCCCCATGGTGCAGGCGGACTAGTGGTTCAACCTGGTGATACTAAAGGAGGACCGGGAGGCAGAGGCTCAACTTGACGCGGAGCGCGCGCATGCCGCTGCCATCGAGGCTCTCCTGCAGGAGGAACCGGATGTCGTGGATGTGAACCGGGCGGCGGAGGCTCAACTTGAGGCGGAGCGCGCGGATGCCGCTGCCATCGAGGCCCTCCTGCAGGCGGAACCGGACGTCCTGGACTTGAACCAGGCGGCAGGGGCTCAACTCGACGCGGAGCGCGCGGATGCCGCTCTCATCGAGGCCCTCCTCCAGGCAGAACCGGACGTCCTGGACTTGAACCAGGTGGCGGAGGCTCGACTCGACGCAGAGCGCGTGGATGCCGCTGTCATCGAGGCCCTCCTGCAGGCGGAACCAGAAGTCCTCGACTTGAACCGGGCGATGCTCTCGTCCGTGCAGAGCTCTCGCACGCTCCGCGTGAACGAGTAGCTGGAGGCCGAGGACAACCACGGTGTGGAGACACACGTCCGCAGCTATGGCTGGTTCGCGCCTGCAGCCAAAGACGACAAGGCCGTTTCGTTCCGCGAGCAGTGATAGTTTTTCTTTATGTTGTTGTTTTTATGGATCTTTTGTTGTGTAGAAACATATATTGTTATGCAAGTCACCTGACTTGGGTCAGTCTACCATTTCAGGCGGTTGGATGAATATCCTACGTCTCCTAACCCTTCTTCTTGACCTCTTCTTCTTCCCCAACAGACCACCGCACGGGTCGTACGGATACACCCCAACATGCGGTTGGATGAACATACTCTACGAACGAAAATTATGTGTCAGAGGTAGGATGGCTGAGTTTGGTTTGTTCACATGCGACAACATGTGTCAGTGAGGGTGCGTTCCCTTGGTTGGGTTTGCGGCGTGCAGGAGCGACTGTGCATGTGAGGGTGCGGTGCGACCGCGGCGTGCAGGAGCGACCGTGTGAGGGTGCGGTGCGACCGCGACAGCCGTGTGCCAGTGTACCTCCTTTTCATTTTGAAAACTTTAGGCAAGCTTGGCAAAAATGTGTGGCGAAGTATGGCAATGCAAGGCCTAGATCCAAACAGGATAAGTACGTAGTACTACGTACTAGGAGTACTAGTGTTAAAAAACAAAGGCGGGGTTTTCCATCACGGGATTAATCGATACTAATCCTCATTTCACGTGTCAATTAATGCGTATTTTTTTCCAAAGCCTAAAGAGGTAACCATCTCAATCCTCATCGCTTGATTAATGCAGCGTCATGCAAACCAACCTTCTCACTTCCGCATGCATGCAGGGGATATTAATGTCCTTGGTTGCTAGTACGAGGCAAACCCCATCAATTTTGCCTCGATTAGTGTTAGTGGCCTTTTACAAATTGTAATTTTGATATACTGGCCTTGTGTACAAAAAAAATGGAGGTAGTAACTATATTTGACTTCCTTCCCCATTGTGGTGACGTCGACGATATCTCGAACGTTGTGGTTTGGCGAAGTGCGTTCGACGGAGAACACCATTGAGGGAGACCATGGTAAGTCATTCGCAAGTGCCGCCTGCAAGCCGAGACAACCGCCTTATTTGCATCCAGGAAGTCCGTTGAACCAAAGGACGCGTAAATGTACTAGTACTACTTGTACACAATAGCGTCATCCGCCCAGCTTAGTGCGGTGAGATGGTTTCTCGAAGAAGACAATGGAGAAGCGGAGTCAGCGAAGATTGAAATGATGGTTGCTTCATCCGTGCTTTGTGATTTGACGCCTCACTGCTTTGTCATATGTGATAGAAGGGACAGGTGAGTAGACTCTGTCCTCTATACTGTACATGCGTCCAAGCATGGGAGAAAGAGGAGAGACGTTGCATTTTTCTATTCCTTCAATCAATCAATCAGGGAGCTTTGGTTCCATCCTTTTGGCTTTGGCAACACCGTCCACAATGGTTCCCACGATGCCCAAAGTTATTTTCACATTTGGCTACACATTGTGGATGCCCTTAATCGTACCACTTGGTTTTGCTCCTGTGTGCTATCTATACAAATCGCAATTATATTGATCTAAAAAATTATGGAATCAAGATTAGTAAAAAGGAGGTGATTTTGCCGAGCGGATGGCGGGGGAGGTTTCTTATTTTTAGAGGACGTTGTCCTAGCGGTTTGCTAACATGCGGTCCCACGTGTCAGTGCTTCACCAAGCCGATCCGCTTCCCACATGAGGCAGAACAACGGCAGAACCAACACGTGGTTAACTTGAAGAAGATGAGGGAGCAGCGGATTCAGCAACTAGTGAAATGATGGTTGCTTCGTCCCTCCAACTTCTTTTTTTAGCATTATTACTTCGTCCCTCCAACTTAACTGCGGGAAAGGTGTAGCTTTGTGATTTGACGCCTCATTGCTCATTACTACGCCGGCGCCATGACTGGGTACTTCACCCCGGCTGCTCAGCACTGTATTCCGGTATGGCACGTGGACCCGGTAGCTTGATGCCTCACATGTCAGCGAAAGGGACTAGAAGATTTATGAAAGCGAGCGTTCCACTCTTACGACGGCCCAGTGAACTGTCACTTGTACTGTATATAGTACTATAGTTTTGTTGTTTCGCACGATCCATCGATACAAACCCGATTAAACAGGAAAGGGCGGGATTTTTCCTACGCGGTATAAGATACTGGCCATACATTTCAAAGGCAATTTTAATGTATGCAAACTGAATAATTAAGTAATAATATGATACCTAGTAAAACTAAAAACACATATGATTTATTTTGTTAGAGTGTAGTAGTAGTGCTGTATTGCATAGTTGTTAGATGTAACATGCTAGAACGTGTAGAGATGTAGTTTTGGAGGGCCTACAGAGAGAAAAGCGTAATATGTTCACCGAACTTCAGAATAAGCTGATTACGGTCAGTATATACGTTTTGCGGTGATTGTACGATCACTTGCTCACGGTTCAGCATCGGATTGCACTTTGTTGACCGGCCAAATAGTCTGTGTGGCACCATGTTGACTAGTTAAATTTACCACGTTCCTAGTGGGTCCCACCTGTCAGTTCGCATAGGGAAAAGGTTAGATAAACACAAATTTACACAGGTGCGACAAGACTCCACCCCGTGCATGGGAATCACCTGGTTGTGTATGTGTCTGTCAGGGCCTGATGTGTGCGCATGCACGTGTAGGTTGAGCACTTGAGCGTGAGAGTGTGTGTTGGTCGTGTGGTGTACTGGTGTGTGCATGCATGCGTGCATGTGTGCGTGTGAGTGTTGCGTGCGTGCATGGCTGCGTGTGTACGTGTGAGTGTTGCATGCGTGCGTGGGTGCATGTGTTCGTGTGAGTGTTCCGTGCATGCAGTTCGTGTGCATGCGTGCGTGTGTGTATAATCACCACACCAGCTCCTGTGTGTTAAAGCAGATGGCTCAGCATACCAATACAAGGCCACCTTGTCCGCTGTGCCCGCGGTCATGACTTCGAACCACCGTCCAATATTTTTTTGTCGTTTGTTTTCATTCTTACTAGCAAGATGCCCGTGTGTTGCACGTAACATCAAGATGCATTTGTATGACTAGTTTATCTTGTGAGAGAAAAGGATGAACGAGGGAAGGCCTTATTTGCAAATGTGGAGAGGTGTGTGGGTACCTTTTTGCAAAATTGTCATAGTTTCTTTCCGATCCGTCAGATGTAAATCGGACGACCTATATTGCAGGATGGCAGGCACACCATCATCACCAACTCTGTTTTTTATAAGAGTGTATTTTATCCCTACTCTTATAAAAAGCATAGTCGGTGATGATCGTGTGCCTGCCATCCTGCAATATAGGCCGTCCGATCTATATCTGACGGATAGGAAGGAAACTATGGCAATTTTGCAAAAAGATACCCACACCCCTCTCCACACTTGCACATAAGGCCTTCCCTTGTTCATCCTTTTCTCCCACAAGATAAACTACTCATACAAATGCATCTTGATGTTCCATGCAACGCATGGGCATCTTGCTAGTATTTTATAAGAGTGTAGACGTAGAGTAGATACAAGCCGACATGTGGGCCCGATGGTAGTGAGATAATGTGATGCAACACTAGAGGTGCCACGTGGAGTGTTTAACTTGTCAACTAGTCGTGTCTTGAGCAAATACAGAGTTGTACGGTGAGCCCGTGACTGTATAATAACCACAAAACATAAATGGTGACCGTAATGAGTGGATTCTGAAGTCCAACGTACGTATCGTGCTTTCGCTTCAAATACAATGATCATCACTGTATATATCGTGAGAGAAAGATGAAACATGTGTGAATGTGCTGGGGGCTTACTTTTAGAGGACCTGGAGATAGTTTGTGTGCGTACGTGAAAGGGGCGTAGAGGGGGGGGGTATGCGATGGAGAGAGAGATGCTCTTCGTTTCTCTTTATTATGACTAACTTTATATATAGTATAAAAATATACAAATTCACAGTGCGGAATAAATATCATTGTGGGCACCATGCAATGCAAGCGTTCATACTCCTCCGTGTAACATTGTAATGTTGTATATATGTAGAAATTCTAAAATATTTTTTTGCCACACTTTATTCAAAAGGAATGTTGTTTGCGAAATAAACGTGAAGAGAGGGCTTTTTAGATCAATGGGGTACGTGATGTAACATGTGTGAATGTGTAGTTGATGCATTTGGCAGGGCCTAGAGAGGTATGTGTGTGTATTACGTATTCGAGAGAGGCATGGATAGAGGGGCCGACAGGGGGCGTGGGAGAGATAGCACGAGAAATGAGAGTGGTCTAGAGAGAGAGAGAGAGACGAATATGATGTCACGGCGAGAGATTCCCTTGAGTGTGTATATGCGAGGGGGGAGTGGATAGAGGCACCAGGAGAATATATTTTTTGTGTGTGGTGTCTGTGTTGGTATGTGTGGGTGTGAGAAGATAACGAGACATGGGGGCAGAGGGTGTGTCACCGCGTGAGGTCCGGTGGGTCAAGGTGAGGCCCTTCGTTCGGTTCCGTCCTGCGCCACATTGGTCGGCCCGTGACGCATTTAGGGAGACCCATGGATGACTAGTCGTACAAAACAAAGATAGCATAATTGTGAAGGACTCTATGTCCACTGACAAAGCCGGCTAGGATTTGTAACCCTAGGTTCTCGGACTAAGGTAACCCCTTTATCTCTGATATTAATCTTCATCCAACCTAACTTTAAGGGGCATCTTACAGAATGCTCTGCTAGAATCATACTCGTCGATTAGGAAGAGAGGTGTGAGACAATGAGTGAGAGACATGACTAAAGATAATGTGCGTACAGGAGACACGTAGGCAGGTCTATGTATATAGAAAGGGTCGATGGGGATTGTGCGTGTGTATGCTTGCGAGAGGGCGAGTGCTTGTGATAACGGTTAGTGAAAATAGTCGTAAATGGTTACGAGAGGGAGGGAGGGTTATATTGAGAGAATGTGTGTGAGAAAGACACCTCGGGAGAGAGTGTGTGAGCATGTGTGAGAGACCACCGATGGAGAGTGAAACTACCTGTACAAGACTGCTGTACACATTGATTAAGGATATAAATTGTATCCAAATATTAGGATGGGATCATGATATTTGCAATTCGCGTAAGGAACGGTCATTGATCCATCAGACATCTAGATTCTATCGAATATGAGCATGTCTATATTATTATTCGACACAATTGATCCACATAGTTAGTATTTTGAACTCCAGACAATGCATCGCTTTAGCAATCGAATATAAACGTGAGTATACTTCATGTTGTGTGAAAGCACATTATACATATGAAAGTTACACAATGAACATTATAAATAGCTACCTATGAACTAGCATACATTTGAATTCAACTTAAGGTGGTTTAAAAAATCGAATTCAACATGAAGTCCATTCAATTATTTGAATTTGATATCATGGCATTTGTAAATCATACCTAAATTATGGGGGCACCAATCTTTGCTCTGATTTTGTACATAATAGCATATGTAGTCGTGTACAAAATAGATTCTGATTTAGCTCCTCCTTTCCAAAATAATTGTAGTTATAGGATTTTCAAGTGTCAAAATTTCAAAAAGAAGCGGATAATTTAATGAGGTTTTCAAACATACAAGGTCAAATTTAACGTTGTCTATTTAGGTCAATCCTCAATGTTCAAGAGTACTCTAAACGTGAATGCTTGTGTTTCAAAATTTCGAACGAAGCGCCAAAAGAGCCTCTACTCGCCCGAAACCGCGTGGGACCAATGTTTGGTAGTACAAGGAAATTACTTTTCTAATAACTCCGACCCGTGAAACCTACCGGCCCGACGTCCAAAGGTCTAAACCGGGGTAGGTTTGTAGCTTCATCTAGACGCCACGCAACCACCTCCGAAAAAAATTCATACACAATGGCCACCTAAGCACACATGCGCGCGGCCAAAATCGCTCCCGCCCACTATTTGGGACACCTGGGATTACCATCCTACCCCCGACCCGCAGTAGGTCCGAAATTTAAGAGGGGGCAAAGTTTGTACTTTCCCCAAATTTCAAACAAGCACGTCCCATCTTCTGTTAAAAAACAAGCGCGTCCCAGACCGAAACATGGTTCCCCCCTCCCCCCCCCCCCCCCGCCCACCCGTCCGATTCCCCATTCGTACTCCATGGGCGCAAAAACTACCTCTCCACCAGCTGGGAAACCCTGGCGTCCTCCGTCCGCCACTCCATTCCACCCATCAACCGCCGCCCTCCTCCATCACGCCGGAGCCGATACCCCGACGTCGTCGTCCAGCGCAACCTCAACTGCAACGCCTTCCACGGCTAGTAGTTGAAGCTGAGGCCGAGCCGTCCGTACCCGAGCCAGTTCAACCACGCCGTCCTGCGCCTCACCGCTGCCGCTCCAACTTCGCCACCCTCCACCGCACCGGAGCTGTTCCTGCTACGCCATCCTTCGCCGCCTCGGATCTGCTTCCCCTCCGCCGACATACGGCCACGGCAACATAGTCAACAATTTGGCCATGGGTTCGTCCAAGCCTGCACCCTCCTCCAGAACATCGGTTTCCTGGCAAAAAGTAGAAGATCAGCGCGACATGTGGAGGCGACCACACCGGCAACCGAAAATGGTACTCCTCTTCCCTTATTCGTGCAAATCTACGTGTCTGCTTGCACGGTATTCAGCCCACAGAAGACACTAGTTGACCGCTTCTACTTGATACTAGATATTCCTAGTAACTCGTGATGCACAAGGTTTCTCCTCATATACTATTTCACCTTAGCTAGAGGTCCATCGCCCCCCTGAATTTCAATTCCTGGTCAGTTGATTCCCAATTAACGGAAGCATTCCCCGGCGTAACAGGCGCTAGTCCGCCTATTACGCCGGGGAAGCAGTGCCTCGGTGTTTTTCTTAGGGGCGTGTGGGGCCTAGAGCTACTAGCGCCCGATCTGGAGGTCGGCCGGGATTTAAGGGATGGCCTGGGGGCGCTGCCAAGCACGGCAGTGGTTTGAGGTCGAGGGGAGGGCGGGGCGGCGGAGGCAGGGGTCTGGGCCGGTGGTCGCTGGCTGTTCGAGAAAGATCGTCAACAGTGACTAGCTGGAGGTAGACGAAGACCATCTGCCCGTTCCTTACAGATCGGACGGTTCATTAAAAAAATTGACTGACCTATTTATTTTCAGTCGACTATTATCTTGATATGACCACATGTGGTGGTGTGCTGGAGGAGTACCTGCATTTCCTGTGCTCATATATTACAAAATCATACGGAGTAGAATCTAATTTTGTTTGCCATGCAATGTTGTAGAGGTATCATATGTCTCCTATCATTTATTTTCAGCCACCTGCGATCTGCTACTTTGCAGTGCACTAGTTCTGCACACACTTCACCCATACTCTCACTATTGTGTTTTTATGCAAGGGTATTTCAGACTCTGCTGCTATGAGAGAAGCAAAAAAGAAAAGAGAGAAGTCGCTCCAGCGTCGTACGTGGATCGGCCAGACACGTTTCAGCCTTATAATAGGTGCAGTGTCAGCAGATGGTGACGGTAAACGTAGCTCTGAAGTTGATGACCTCGCTCACAATGAACCACCATCCCAGGTGCTTGCTTTAACTTCGCGGTGTCATATGTGGTTGCATCTTCCATATGGTGTCTAGCTTGTATTTGAAAGGCCAAAGTCGGTCTTTATTAAGATAAGGAAATATATTTTTTACATGAACCACCATCCCGTGAGCACCAAAAGACAAATAGCTAGTCAGGGCACTGGTCGAGCCAGTGACAAGCCAAGCAAAGAGAGGCATCAACTGGAAGCCAACTAAAAAGCCACGATGGTGGCGAAGCAGCCCGCCTCCCACCAGGCTCTCAGGTCCTAGATGATCATGCTCACCACTCCAGCCGGATGTCTAGCTTGAATTGCTTCCAATTTGGTTAAATTGCATCTGCTTAGCTTACACATTATACCTTTGAATATGACATGCCTTTCTGTTTTTGGTACATACTAGTACGTCTGTGTATTAACCATGTTCTTACATCAAACTAATGTTCTTGTGTATCCCTCATCAATCACTTATGATGAGGCAGTCAGGCAAGTGGATTACCCCTCATTTAAAGAATGCAGCGTCAGCCTCCCGACATGATTCTCAAGAAATAGCAAGGCTAGATGAAGATAGTGAACGTAACTCTGTAGTTGATTACCGCATTTCCCCTACACTAGCATCGCAGGTGCTTGCTCTAACTTGGCAGCGTGATATGTGGTTGCATGTTGCATATGGTGTCTAGATTGTCATTTTTCCAATCTGGTTAAACTGCATGTGCTATTCTTCTTAGCTTATACATTATACCTGTTAATGTGACATGCCTTCCTGTATTTAGTACATAGTACATCTGTCTATTAAGCATGTCCTCACATAAAACTATTGTTTTTTTGTATCCCGCATAAATCAATATGACGAGACACCTTCAGTATATGCAGTGTGATATTAGTTGCATGCGGTGCTTCTAATTTGTTGAAATGCCATTTATGATGGGACACTTTTAACTTGGCAGAGTCATATTGGTTGCATCTTTCACGTGGTGTCTAGATTGCATTGCTTCTTATTTGGTGAAATTGTTTCTGCTTAGTTTACACAAACAGTTGTGAATATGCCATGCCGTCCTTTTTTTTGTATTATTCCATCCTGGAATCATGTGTTTGCCTTACATCAAAGTTGTGATTGTCAGTATCATGCACGAATGAGTTCTGAAGAGTGAATTATATTGCTTTTTCTTGTCGGTTTTACTTGACAGTTCAAAATCAATAAAGCGGATGGATGTTAGCAAGGCAGCGGATGAAGGTGCTCCTTCCAAATGGAGGGCCTCTACAGATTCTACTCCTCCATCCCCCAAGATGATTTCCAAGACAACACATGCATAGACACTCAACGTAGCTGTGTTGGTGATGAGCACGTCTCCCCTAGTGCACCATCACAGGTGCTCCCTCTAACTTGGCACTGTTATATGTGGTTGCATGTTATGTATGATTTCTAGCTTGTATTGCTTCTAATTTTGTTGAATTTCATGTGCTTACTTTACACATTATACTTGTGACTAAGACACGTGTTCCTGTTTCTAGAACATACAATATCTGTCTATCACACCATGTTCTTACATCAAAGTACATTTGTTCTGAAGAACTAAATTGTTATTCGTTTTTCTTGTCGGCTTGACTTAACATGGCACAGAGAAAGAGGAAGCAAGACAGAACGACAGGGAAAGGGAAGCGGAACAATCCTGCAGATTCTGCTGGTACTGATGGTGCAATAGAAGGTCAAAGTCCAGCGGAAAATTGTACCGATAGGGTATCCCGTGCTACACGAGCTGCAGAACAAGCCAAACAGAAACAAATAGCTGCCACCAAACAAGCAGAGACAACCCTAGTTGTTGCAACACCTTGCACAGTACCACCAGCTACACGATTTACTCATTGGTCAACTCAGCTAGCAGAACGTTCCCAAGCTCCCTTGCCACCTAACACTACTTCCGAACCACTCTTGACACAAGATGAGTTGGCAAGATCAGATGAACTTTGTGAGCTTCAACAGCAAGAATGTAGTTGCTGGAGTCAAGTTACAGTTGCATGCTTCTTATATGTAGTCTCACAGTCTGATGTACACTAACACTTCCTATGTTTGTTGTTGGACTAGCACCTTGGCGCAAGAGCGAACAAACATTGGGGATAATGCTCGATCGGTTAACTAAATCTAGAGGAGGAGGAATGGAGATCGGTTTTGAGGCAGGTTTAAAAAGGCCACGTGATGCTATAGAGTCAGTCAAGTTAGTATCAGAGGCAGCGGTTACTGTTAGGTCTCATGTACGTATCCTCCCAACATGGATTCAGTACAGGAAAGACAAAGACGAAACCCAGTTCAACACCTTCCTCGACCATTTATCTGTAAGTATGGTTATCTATGGAAACTAGTAATATCGTCTTCCTCTGTCCAATACTTTCTAGGTTGCTGATAATGAGACTCCCATAATTTTCAACAGATGAGGTTCAAGTTGGATAGCCAAGATGATGCAACCAGACAAGCTTGCACCCATGTCAAGTCTGCTCTACGACAGTATCGGTATAACTTGAGGAAAACTCACTTTGAAGGCAAGGCTAACAGTGAATTTGCCCAAACATCTCCAGTGGAAAATATATATGATGAAGACTGGAGAGGCCTCGTTAAACACTGGTCCGATCCGAAGTATCAGGTACATTATATATATATGTGACCAGATCACATGTTGAAGTCCTATTTACGCATGTGCCACATAAATCTATCTTCTTGTAGGTGAACTGTTCAAAGAATAAGGCCAACCATATGAAAGTGAAATTCCAACAGACGACAGGATCTCGTAGCTATATTGCACACCGCGAGTCTCTTGTAATTAGCTGTTGTTTCACTCTTTTCACTGTACCATATTATCAGATCTATATTTACTTGTTCCAAATGCAGAGGAAAGCCCGCAAGGACCAAAAAGTACCTAAACCAAATGCTGTGGAAATCTTCAAGGACTGTCACACCAACAAGAAGAAGGGCATGACTACAGCAGTCAAAGCCGCTGTTGTAAGTCCTTAATCCTCATGCCTTTTAACTACTACTTACTCTGACTTGTGCCTTCAACTGCATGGTTTGCAGCCAATGTCTATTACTCTTTTCAATTTTATACACAATTTTCTTAGCGTATCATTGCACCTTACAAGGTTTAAAAGAGAGGAGTGATGTTCCTTTGATCTTGACCAGTAATCTAGTTCCGTGCTGGACTTGCCCACACAACGTTACAATTGCATGTTTATCTGTTCTCAGTTGTTTTGTGATATGAATGATGTCATACTATGCTTACCGTATTATAAACTTCGTCTCTTTATCCTTAGCCCTCAATACAATGTGGAGAAATAGACAATACATTACCGATGGTACATGGTCATATGTTTGGAACCTGGTTTTATTATGTAATTTGCAATAAAATACAACTATTATTTTACATGGGTTCACCAGAATAAGTTCTGTATATAGACCAAAGCTATTTTGTTTGGTTTTGCTGCCTCCTTAATATCTTCTGTTCTGGTACTACTAATGTAAAACCTCAACTTTTCAGCGAGCTATGGAAAAAATGGTGGAACCGCCACCTTTTGAAAGTGGCGAGGCAACTATAACCGCAATGTCAGCTCTTGCTGCAGTGGGTCAGTACCTGTCCACTAAGAGTTCCAAAAGCACGTTCCTGCGTAATACTGGCTTGGTTGTTAAGGCAATCTCGTCCAAACTGCCTCATGATCAAGACATGCAAGCTAAAAACAATGTTGTATCTCCGCTCCAGACACAAGTCCATTCCCTAACAGAGACCCTTTGTGAAACAAGGAGAGACATTGTTCGATGTTGTCAAGATATGCATGGTTTTGAAACCAGACTATCAGAGATTTGCTATGTTGTTCAGGAGCCTGGGTGAACTGAAGGCGAAGGTTATGGTGCTCCATCGGACAATACAGTATGAAAACATAACAGTCAGGTCAAATGAACTGAGCTTCTGAACTTCTGGTGGTGCATTTATCTGCTAGACTGTTAACTTTTATGCCAACCTTCCTTTTGTTTTATAGTTGTAATTTGTTTTGGTGCGATACAAGATTTGCTCTTAACATGCAGCCACTGGCTGAAGAAAACAGCAAGCCATTTTTGTATAGTGTAGGGTGTTCCCTATATTTGCACTCGTGGCGAACTTTGATGCCCAGCGGCTATAGTTAACATGGGCCTCCTACGGCCGTAGAAACAATGGGCCTTCTAAGGGCCGTAGAAATAATGGGCCTTCTACGTGGCATAGAAACAATGGGCCTTATACGGGCCGTAGACACAATGGGTATTCTATGGGCCGTATCATCAATGGGCCTTCTACGGGCCGTATGATCGGTTGGCCAAACATGGGCCAATAACAGACCACATTATGGCCGTAAATGGGCTAGAGTTGAAATCGTCCGTTGGGACAACCATAACGGGTCGTCGTTAATCGGCCGTATTTTGATGACGCCATGAAAACGACCCAACGTACTAACGGCCCACAAACGGGCCGACTGTAACCATGGGCTGAATTTGGCCCACAAGCAGAAAATGACATTAACGGGCCGTAAGTAAACAAATGTGGAAACGAGCCCAACAATAAATGGGCCCCGAGAAGGCCGAAAGATAACATGGGCTGGAAAAGGCCCAACGGAATAATGGGCCGTTAATGGGTATAAAGTGATACACTATTCATCACGGGCCAGTTTCACCACGTGCCGTTAATGGGTATAAAGTGATACACTGTTCATTACGGGCCAGTTTTACAACGTGCCGTTAATGGGCCGAGAGTAATAAGGGCCTCATATGGGCCGAAAGACGTCATGGGCCATACATGGGTCGGAAGTTAAAACGGGCTGGAATTATATTGGACGGCCTAGATGATGCTACTAGGCCTAATTCGGATAGGCCGTAAACGGGCCCTGGGTTAGCGGGCTGTAAATGGGCTATATGCGAATAGGCCGTTAACAGGCTTGCTGTGGGCCGGCCCGCCACCTTTTGACCAAGTCAAACGGGCCGGCCTTTTCACAGGAATGGGCCTCTGTTGGGCCGTGCCACGTGTCGACGTATCATAGGCGCTTTGGGTCCAATGAGTGGATGACATCTGTCCCAACGGTGAGCCGACACGTGTTTCCTCCAGCCAATGATGATTTTACACGTGGAAAATCCCCATTGGTCGGGGCTGTTAACGGGTTATCGGATCCAAAACCGGACCCGATAGCTTAACGGCGTTCCGTTACGGTGGATGCCACGTGTCGGTCACCCTTGACGAAAGCACTTCTGTGACGCGCGATTTATCGTCATGGAAGTGGACACTTCCGTGATGATAATTTTGGTAATGTCATGGAACACTTCTATGACAGCACAGGTATGACTATCTTGATTCTATCCTAAATTTGTCATGGATGTACATGCATGGCAGAAAACGTGACCTACTGTGAAAAACACGTATCATCACGGAAGTGTATTTTTTTTGTAGTGAGATGGACCTGAGCTCCTCTCTTAAACCAAGGCATACTCTACTGGCTTTCCCGTGGAAGTTTTAGAAGGCGGTTAGGTTAAAGATAAAGTGGTTGAGCAGTGAGAAGTGCACCGAAAGTGTACTTTGAGCGATGGGAAGCTAGCGTGAAAGGTGATAACAATAATAAGAATCCTTCATCCAAAAATTCAGAATTCGTAATGTGGATTTTATTCCATGCAGCATTTTTCTTTTGAGAAAAGAAAAGGGGCAAGAGTTTTCTGTTGTAAAAGGTACCACGTCACTCTGTATACCAGTATTCTACCTTATGGTTCCTTTCATTTCCATTTCTTGCTTAAAGGTAATAATTTATTCATGATATCTCCAAGCTTTCATCAAAGCTAACTATAGAATCCGAATCCCATTTCGGCTTGTAGGATGCCAGTACTGGATCTATGGATACTGAATAGAAGGAAGAGGAGCAAAGAAAGAAATAAGAGAAAAAAGGTTTATGACTGAACTGATAAAAAGAAAGTTTTGGAATCCCTTCCTTCTCTTTACTTCACAGAGCACTAGTACAGGTATCTATATTCCCTACCCACTGAAACTATGGATACCTAATCTTGACGACGCCGTTGGTTTTTCCAACGAAACGAATCAGTTTTGGATTGAGATTTCACATAAACAATGGACAATGACCCGCATTAGGCGGGGAGCCGTGATACGTCTCCAACGTATCTATAATTTTTTATTGTTCCATGCTATTATATTATCCATCTTGGATGTTTTATCTGCATTTATATGTTCTTTTATATGATTTTGGGACTAACCTATTAACCTAGAGCCAATGCCAGTTTCAGTTTTTTTCCTTGTTTTGAGTTTTACAAAAAAGAAATACCAAATGGAGTCCAATTGACGTGCCAATTTTTGATGATTTTTTATGGACCAAAAGAAGCCCCGAAACCCCCGAAAAGAAACCTAGATCGGGAGTTCCGCCGCCGCAAGCCTCTGTAGCCACCAAAAACAAATCGGGGCCCTGTTCCGGCACCCTGCCGGAGGGGGATCCATCACCGGTGGCCATCTTCATCATCCCGGCGCTCTCCATGACGAGGAGGGAGTAGTTCACCCTCGGTGCTGAGGGTATGTACCAGTAGCTATGTGTTTGATCTCTCTCTCTCTCATGTTCTTGATTCGGCACGATCTTGATGTATCGTGAGCTTTGCTATTATAGTTGGATCTTATGATGTGTCTCCCCCTCTACTCTCTTGTAATGGATTGAGTTTTCCCTTTGAAGTTATCTATCAGATCGAGTCTTTAAGGATTTGAGAACACTTGATGTATGTCTTGCGTGGGATACCTATGGTGACAATGGGGTATTCTATTGATTCACTTGATGTATGTTTTGGTGATCAACTTGCGCGTTCCGTGACCTTGGGAATCTATGCATAGGGGTTGGCACATGTTTTCGTCTTGACTCTCCGGTAGAAACTTTGGGGTACTCTTTGAAGTTCTTTGTGTTGGTTGAATAGATGAATCTGAGATTGTGTGATGCATATCGTATAATCATACCCGCGGATACTTGAGGTGACATTGGAGTATCTAGGTGACATTAGGGTTTTGGTTGATTTGTATCTTAAGGTGTTATTTTACTACGAACTCTAGGGCAATTTGTGACACTTATAGGAATAGCCCAATGGATTGATCAGAAAGAATAACTTTGAGGTGGTTTTGTACCCTACAATAATCTCTTCATTTGTTCTCCGCTATTAGTGACTTTGGAGTGACTCTTTGTTGCATGTTGTGGGATAGTTATATGATCTAATTATGTTATCCTTGTTGAGAGAACTTGCACTAGTGAAAGTATGAACCCTAGGCCTTGTTTCGAAGCATTGCAATGCCGTTTGTGCTCACTTTTATCATTAGTTACCTTGTTGTTTTTATAATTTCAGATTATAAAAACCTATATCTACCATCCATATTGCACTTGTATCACCATCTCTTCACGGAACTAGTGCACCTATACAATTTACCATTGTATTGGGTGTGTTGGGGACACAAGAGACTCTTTGTTATTTGGTTGCAGGGTTGTTTGAGAGAGACCATCTTCATCCTACGCCTCCCACGGATTGATAAACCTTAGGTCATCCACTTGAGGGAAATTTGCTACTGCCCTACAAACCTCTACACTTGGAGGCCCAACAACATCTACAAGAAGAAGGTTGTGTAGTAGACATCAAGCTCTTTTATGGTGCCTTTGCCGGGGAGGCTAGGTAAGCGGCACTCACACCCCGTCAACTAAGATCTTTTCTGCCGTTGCCGGGGAGGTTAGTGCTTGAAGGTATATCTTTAGATCTTGCAATTGAATCTTTTAGTTTCTTGTTTTATCACTAGTTTAGTTTATAAAAGAAAATTGCAAAAAATGGAATTGAGGTTGCCACATATGCTCCATCTTTTTAATGTCTTTCATGAAATTAAGGATTCCGATAATTGTGCCAAAGTGTTAGAAGAAGAATGCAATAAAATGTTTGGCACTAGATCTTTGAATGATGAGCAGGATTGCAATGTTGTTAGTATGAACTCTTTGAATATCCATAGTACTAATGATGATTGCACTAGTCATGATAAAAATGTCTCTTATAAGCATGTCAACTTTTGTGGAGTGCATAGAGTTTGCAAGTACACACCAAATAGGGTAGATAGATTTTGCAAGAGGCATAAGTATTTAGAAACTAAATGGTTGCAAGAGAGGCTAGATGTTTGTGCTAAAAATTTAAAATTTCTTTGCCATCCTTGTGAACTTTGCAATGAACGTGATCATTTAAATCTCCAATGCAAGTTGTTTCATGATCGAATCGTGTCCAAAAATTGTGATGACTTGATTTCCCTTGCACATCATAATGAACTTAGTTTGCTTTTGGGTTATGAAGAAATGAAACGTATAACTAAGAATATTCCAGAATATAACCCCGGCCGGATCTCCTTGCGGATGGAACCCGAATAGGCGATAAACCTGGACTGGAGACTTGTGTGGTTAGTCAAGTCGTGGCCGACTCCCTAGCCAGGCTTCCGCTTGAAGGTTGCCGAGATACACGACGTGTACATGGTGGTAAGTGGCGAGAGCGTGTGTGAAGAAGTACACCCCTGCAGGCTTAACATGATCTATTCGAATAGCCGTGTCCGCGGTAAAGGACTTCTGGGTTGCCTGTACAGTTCATAGACAAGTGAAAGTGGACACTCTAAAATGCGCAAGATAAGCATGAGTGCTATGGATGGCGTTCTCGTAGGGAGACGGGAACGGATCCATAGTGGTGTATTGATATGGTGAATATGTGGACTCGTGTGCGCCACCTCAAAAGAGTTATTTGCAGTTGTAGTTCAGGATAGCCACCGAGTCAAAGCTGGCTTGCTGCAGTCAAACTCCACCACCCCTTTATTGATACCGATGCATATGTAGTTAGTTCTGATGTAAGTCTTGCTGGGTACATTTGTACTCACGTTTGCCTATTTTATGTTTTGCAGAGAAACGTCGGTCTCGCTAGTAGTTCCACGTGGACTTCGACGTTTAGCTTGTTACCTCAGCTACGATCTTGTATCCTTGGGAGGGTCTTGTAGATAGTCAGGCTTCTCAGCCTTTTTCATTTGTAGTTGTCTGTACTTAGACATGATTATGCTTCCGCTCGATGCTTGTATGCTCTGTATGTTGGGTCATGAAACCATGATTGTAATACTTGGCTTCTCAGAGCCTAATGAATAAATACTTGAGTCATAAAGTTATGTTGTGATGCCATGTTGTATTTACACATATCGAGCATATTGTGTGTATGATTGAAACGCTTGGTATGTGTGGGATCCGACAACCTAGTTGTTTATCCTTGGTAGCCTCTCTTATGGGGAAATGTAGTCTTGTGCTTCCATGAGCCATAGTAGTCTGCTACAGCCCGGTTCACCGGAGTCCTGTTAGCCCGGCACTGCTGCTCCGGAACACTTGACTGGCCGGCATGTGATTCACTTCGTTCCTGTGTCTGTCTCTTCGGGGAAATGTCACGCGGTGACATCCGGAGTCCTGCCTAGCCTTCTACAGCCCGGTTCACCGGAGTCCCGTTAGCCCAGTGCTACAGCCCGGATTTGCACGCTGCTGACCGACATGCTCGATGTTGATTCATGTATGCCTGTCCCCGTAAGTTAGTGCCACTTTGGGTTCATGACTAGTCATGTCGCCCCGGGTTCTCCCTCATATGGATGCTAGCGACACTATCATATACGTGAGCCAAAAGGCGCAAACGGTCCCGGGCCATGGTAAGGTGACACCCGTGGGAATACCGTGCGTGAGGACGCAAAGTAATATGAGGTGTTACCGGCTAGATCGATGTGACTTGGAATCGGGGTCCTGACAATTACCTAGCTAGCACATATCGAAGAGTTGGAGACTTCCTGCCACTATAGAAAAAGCCGTTGATGGATCGATTTCTGTAGGTGGGTCTCAACTCGGATCGAGACATTCGGATTTGCCGATGAAGAGTACTGCCTTGGAGGGGTAGGGGTTGTAGGGGAAGAACCAACCTTTTGTAGCTAGCAAAACATCTTACTCAGTAACTAAATTAGAGTTCGATCTTTTACGTTTGTGTTGTATTTTTGCATTTTGTTTCTATCCGACATCAGATCCGAGTTATTGTTCACTGACTATATCTTAGACCATTGCGATCTCTTTCTTTCACTTGGTTTTTCTTCCTTCCCTTCGGTACTGTAACGCCCACGATGCGGCTATATCTCCCACGTGTCGAGGCACGACTTAGAGGCATAACCGCATTGTAGGTATTGTCGCAAGAAGGGTCATCTTCACACAATCCCATGTAATGTACAAGAATGGGATAAACAGTTGGCTTACAATTGCCACTTCACACAATACATAAATAAATCATACATCAAACAGAGTACACACATAGGTCCGACTACGGAACCAAAATAAAAGAAGACAACCCCAAATGCTAGATCCCCGATCGTCCCAACTGGGCTCCACTACTGATCATCTGGAAATGAAACATAGTAACGAACAAGGTCTTCATCGAACTCCCACTTGAGCTCGGTAGCATCGCCTGCACTGGTATCATCCGCTCTCGCAACTGTTTGGAAGTATCTGGTGAGTCACGAGGACTCAGCAATCTCACACCCGCGAGATCAAGACTATTTAAGCTTATAGGAAGGATGGGGTAATGAGGTGGAGCTGCAGCAAGCTCTAAGCATATGGTGGCTAACATCCGCAAATAAGAGCGAGAAGAGAAGCAACGGAACGGTCGTCAACTAGTAATGATCAACAAGTGATCATGAACTCCTACTTACGTCAAACATAACCCAAAAGCCGTGTTCTCTTCCCGGACTCCGCAGAAAAGAGACCATCACGGCTATACACGCGGTTGATGCATTTTAATTAAGTCGAGTGTCAAGTTCTCTACAACGGGACATTAACAAATTCCCATCTGCCACATACCGCGGGCACGGATTTCGAAAGATAATACCCTGCAGGGGTGTCCCAACTTAGCCCATTATAAGCTGTCACGGTCAACGAAGGATATTCCTTCTCCCGGGAAGACCCGATCAGTCTCGGAATCCCGGTTTACAAGACATTTCGACAATGGTAAAACAAGACCAGCAAAGCCGCCCGATGTGCCAACAAATCCCGATAGGAGCTGCACATATCTCGTTCTCAGGGCACACCGGATGAGCAAGACGTCGGGTTGGCATAGACCCTGGTTGCCCAGGGTGTGCCGGATATCGCTCGGTTTGGACCAACACTCGAAGGAGCACTGGCCCGGGGGGTAAATAAAGATGACCCTTGAGTCTGCAGAACCCAAGGGAAAAAGGCTTAGGTAGGCAAATGGTAAAACCAAGGTTGGGCCTTGCTGGAGGAGTTTCATTCAAAGCGAACTGTCAAGGGGGTCCCATAAATCACCCAACCGCGTAAGGAACGCAAAATCAAGGAACATAACACCGGTAAGAAGGAAACTAGGGCAGCAAGAGTGGAACAAAACACCAGGCATAAGGTCGAGCCTTCCACCCATTACCAAGTATATAGATGCATTAATTAAGATAAGAGATATTGTGATATCCCAACATAAACAAGTTCCAACATGGAACAAACTTCATCTTCACCTGCAACTAGCAACGCTATAAGAGAGGCTGAGCAAAAGCGGTAACATAGCCAAACAACGGTTTGCTAGGAAAGGTGGGTTAGAGGCTTGACATGGCAATATGGGAGGCATGATATAGCAAGTGGTAGGTAGCGCGGCATAGCAATAGAGCGAACAACTAGCAAGCAAAGATAGAAGTGATTTCGAGGGTATGGTCATCTTGCCTGAGATCCCGCTAGGAAGAAGAACGAGTCCATGAAGTAGACAAACGGATGTAGTCGAACGAATCCTAACAACTCCAGAACGAAACCGAAGCTAACGAGAGAAGCAACCCGGAAAGAAACAAACAACATAGTAAACAATCATCACATAAACATGGCATGATGCACAATCAAGTATATGATGCATGTCCAGTTTAATGAGGCATGGCATGGCAAAGTGCAACAAACAACACTACAAATTAAGTGGAGTTCAATATGCAACAAGTTGCATATTGGCGAAACACCACATTCACGTTATTTAGTTCGCTCTTGTTTATGTACCCAACAATATTAAATGTTATTAAACATGGCAAGGGGTGACGCATATGAAAACTACCTAGCTAGGCAAGTTTAAATGAGGCCGGAACAACAAACAACAATTCCGGAAAATCCCCATTTGCATATTTTAAATTTGGTACCGTTCTGCCCTAAACACAATTTTAATGGTGTTAACCAGCAAAATAAAGTGCACCATGTTAAACTAGGCATTTTCTACCCCATTTACATATAAAGTTTATTTAAATCCGAGCTACGGTTATTTAGTTATGAAATAAATCATTTTAATATGGCATTTGAGCAAATTAAAGCAAACAACAATTTAAACATTTTTAACATGGATGAAGGCAGCATATTATGAATCTAGAAGAAATTCTAAGCATTTTACATATATAAGTTATTTACATATGATGCATGATTCTGGAGTAATTAAATGCATGATCTAGAGGGGCTATTCTGCAAAACTGCCAATCTCAGGATGAATATGCAAGTTCGTCCAGAGCAGGAAAAAACATGGCAGGCCGAATCTAATGGAACTGGGCTGCTCACCACGGGCTGAGGCCCAGGTTGGTGGAGGCGCGGCTGGGCGGAGGAAGAAGGGGCGCTGGGCTGGGCCTTGGCAAAAGCAGGCCGGGTGGGCTAGTTGGATCGAACGAGGGGAGAAGGCGCGGTCAACGCGGCCGTCGCGACTGCAGTCTCCACCTCTCGAACAGAGGCAGTAGTGGGACTGGCGCTGGTCGTCGTCCCCGCACGCAGAAGCAGGGGAGGCCGGCGATGAGGGCTTGGCGGCGCACCAGGCGAGCTGGGGACTCCGGGATCTGACGCAGGCCGGAGGCGGGACGAGTAGGGCGACGCGGATCCCGTCGATCCCCACCGAAATCGAAGACTGGTGGAGTGTTCGGCGGGGAACCTGCAGGGCCATGGCGAGGCAATAAATTCAGAGAAGTGGTAGGGGGAGGCTAGAAATAGGAGAAGGAGAGGGACAGGCAGAGGGAGGCGGACCCGATGGAACTCGCGCTCCGGCGAGCTACTGCTCGTTGCCGGGCCGACGGAGACAGGTGGCCTCGGGACGATAGGGACTCATTAGGGCAGGGTGGTGCGGAGCGGCGGAGAGGCGCAGGGCTTGATGCACGACGGTGGCACGGGGACTAGCTTGGTGGCCGGAGACGCGGATCCGGGCCAGTTCGGGTCGGGGAGGCGAGGTAGCAGGCCGGCGTGGAAGAACTCAGGCGGCCATGGCATTTCCTGCCAGAGAAATGAGAGGGAGGCGTGAGAGAGAGAAGCACGGGGAGGAAGGGAGATACAGGGGAGGAGAGGAGCGGGATGAGGCCGGCAACATGACCTGCTGCTGCTGTGGTCGCCGGCGGCGTGGGCGTGCAAGGCGGCGGTGAGGCGCTGCTTGGAGGGAGTGGTTGGGCGGCGGCGCAAATCGAGGGAGGACGAGGGAAGCAGGGGAGATCCAGGAGAGGAGTGGCGGCTGCGGGTTGGCTCGGGATGTATCCCGAGGGAACCAGAGACTGGCGGGGGGGGGGGGGGGGAGGATCCCTAGAAATTAGGGATTGGTCTGATGATTGCACTGCTATTTATAGTAGGTGGGTGTGGGCAGGGTTATCTCGTCCCTTCATTTGTAATCGGACGGACCAAAATAAATAGGTTAGGAAGTCCAATAAATAAAACGAAGATATCTTAGGGATACTTGGAGATGATCCGTACCCAACGGTGACAACTGTCCGGGTTGAGTTCGGGGAAGTTTCGGACACGCACGCAAAAGGGGGTAAGGCGGTCACGGACAAGAGGGAAGCGAAAACCCGATGGGACTCGGAACAGTCAACGAAAGAAAGGGGGAAACGTGGCAACTACGAGCGGATGCATGTTTTGAAAACATGACGGCAACGGAGTGCCGATGCAATGCGAATGATGCGTTAATGAATGCAACAAACAAACGAAAAACATGACAACAACGGAAAACATGGAAGCCGTCTAGAGCATCGGTCTCAGGGCGTTACAACACTCCACCACTACAAGAGGATCTCGTCCCGAGATCTAGGATTGCACTGGAGAGAAAACAAAAAGGGAAGAGGTAAAACAAAGTTGCTTCTTCGACAAACGAGTGAAACCACGAACCTTGAGAGATTGAACGAACAAAAAGAGAGAATACAAGGGAGATGAACGAGATTGAAAACACTCCGTTATCAAAGAGGAACAAGGAACATTGCGAAAACCTTGTAGGTTGAAAGACATTTAACCAGAGCTTAACGGATGAAAAGGAATATGAAAGCACACCGGTAGAATAGAGAAACAAGGGACACCATGTGAACCTTGAAGTTTGCAAAGCTATGAATGACGAGAACAGTGGACGAGAAGTACATGCAAGCACTCCGGTTGAAACGAGATGTACAAGGAACGATAAGGATCAATTACGATAACGCTCCGGTTGGAAAATGGAAGGCATAGACTATGAACTTGGCAAAATGAAAGCACTTCGATGAGACTTCGGTGAAAAGAGGAATGATAGACACAACACTCGAGTTAAATGGATTAGTAAGAAAAGAACACGATCCTCACAATTCGAGATGAGCGAAGAGAGCAACATCACCATGCCTCCGAAAGAAAAAATAGAAGATAGATCATTGGAATAAAGGAATGGAGAAGAAAATGATGACTTCTGCCACAAATGAGCTTGGAAAGCATCCTTCCAAGAAGGTTATAACGGAGTTGTTGGGAAATCAACAACGAAAAGAACAAGCTTGTTGTGCGCTTATGGAACACATCTCAAAATTATGAGGTGACAACCTGCCACTAACTGAAACAATTGCTTGCTTGAGATCAACGAAGAGATGAAAACTTCTCTCGCCGAGAGGATAGGAGAAAACTTGGATCATTGATAGACACCACAATTAGCAACATTCCTTCGAGAAGGCTTTAAGTGAAATCTATACCAAGATAGATTCAACAAAGAGATTGGTGGATTTAAAATATCTCATTCTTGACAACATGTGAATCATGAAACGCGAACTCAAATTGTCAAGAATGACATAACACCACCTCAAATGATAAGGTAGAATGAATTGCACTTTAGAATGCAAGATGAAGAATGCTTGGACTCCACAAAACAAAACATGTGTTGAACACCATGTTAATTTTAGAGTATATCTTAGCGGATCTTCACTCCGAGAGAAATCTTGAAGAACAATTGAAGAATGAAAGGAATCCTTCATGAGGCACCATGTTGAACCTCCATGAAGAACTCTGATAATAAAAGAATGATCAAACGAAAGGGAAAGTTGAAAAGAACTCCGGGAGAAGCCTTGCAATGATTAAATGAAGATTTGAAATGATATAATTGAAATAACTTGGAGCTCCGGAAAGAAAAATGAACAAATGAGATCAAGAATTTTGATGAATCTCCGGAATAAGGAATTGAATTTACTCGATGGAACAAGAATAAGAATTACATTATGCTCATCCTTCACTAATTAAATTGATGACAAGCAATGGATTTGGCATACTACTTATTCTCGTAGAAAGGATTAAGATATATATGGCGAAAACTTGGGAAGGTCTTCAACGAACCACCGGTAGGATTGGAACAACGAATTAATTGATATGATAACGAAGGAAGAGAAATCTTGAACGAACCACCGTAAGAATTGAAAACAATTGAAGAAAAGAGGATGAAACACCGTAAGAATTAAAGAACGCGCGACAATACTAGAGGGAATTTAGATACATGAGAACGAATAGATCACGAGCTGACTAGAGGATACTTGAACGATGCACCGGGAGAATATGGAGATGAACGAAGAGACATCAATTTAGAATAATTGGAGGACGAGGCTGAAAACTTAGAACGAAGAAATCTTCTGAAATGATGGCCTTTGGAGAATCAAACTGAAAAGACTCATGAATTGCTCCGGATGGGTGAAAAGAATTCTCACAATCGAAAACAATTATTAAAGTGGCGTGAAGCTAGAACCACGAATCTTCAAGAGATTGGACCATGATTTTAGGAGAAATCTCTACCTTGATCTTGAAATGTTGAGAATGACGATGAGAAACACCACCATGAATTGTTGAGGCACTCCGGAATGAAAATTGGAAAGCATGAACCAACGATGAAAAGAATTTGAAAGATCTTGGAGAAAGACATATGACTGATGATAATTCATTCTTACGTCAAACTTTGAAATGAATTTGAGAATAACTCCAGAAAAATTAGAAGAGTCAGGTAAGATCCTGGGAAAAGACCTGTGGGTTAGGGCCCACTCAAAAGATACACCGTTGAATGATTAAAAGAAAGATTGCGCCGGTTGAATTAAATGGCTCAAAAGAGATAACAACCTTGAGATAGCTTGAACGGATTGGGAATGGAAATGCGAATATTCTGAGATATCTTCAGCACTCCAGATAACATGAATAGCAAGAGGTGGATGATTAAGAGATGCACCGACATAAGAAAGCATTGAAGAGAGGAAAGGAATATGATCGACACTGAAAGCTTGAATTGAATCCACCGGAGAAGAAAAGAGAAGGGAGAATGATAAACTTGAAGCTTCGTTAGCATCTTCATGAGAAATCACCGATTAAGAACATGGAGGAAAAGAATGAAGAGACTTCACATCCATAAGATGGATACTTGATTCAGAAATCTGAGTGTTTGAAGAAAAAGGGTGGGAGGGCGGGAAAAACAAAGGCAACTTGGGGCTGATGGAATAAACACCGTTGAGAAAACTATAGGATTGACCTTGCGGATGTGGAAAAATGATCGGATCCACTTGAAGAGAAGCACGCCGGATGGAAAAGAATTGACATGACAGTCTTGATAATCAAGAAGGATTATCATCCACATAGAAATATGAGAACACCGCTTAGGATAAGGTATGGAATAAACACTTGGCATTGAAGCAACTCGAATACCACAAAACAAAACAAAAACAAAGGATTTGGCTTGCAGAATAAGCCGGAACAAACATATAATAGAGATTTCGTCCGAAGTATTCGTGGTGGGGCCCACACGGGCTCGATCGTACAACACCATCATGTACAAGGCAGTGCACATGACATACGAAGCGTCCCCGAGTCGGCATAGCCAAGGACTCTTTAAGACACTACGAGACCACTATAAAACCAAACGTGGATAGGCAGACCACTAGACGTCGAACCCCAATCTCATATCATGCATCTGTCGGAAAGATATCCTAGGAGCTACTTGAATTCCCACTTATAAACTCCCAAAACTTTCTGGTTATGCAATCTGGTGTTGGGGATACAGGGGACGCAATATATCTCACCCAAACTAACAATCCCTAGATCCAGCTGTATCCATCCTTCAACACATAGCCAAGAAACCTTCGGAAATCATTTACCTCAACCTTCGAAAAGCATCCGTTATACGAGTTATGGCAATACTCCCGAACTCGCGCACCAGTACTCGGTGGCGTCGAGGTGATCTCACCAACAACTGCATAAAAGAGTTTTTCGATGTCTGCGAAACTCAGGTATTCCAGAACTGCAACGATAAAATTGTGACAACAACACCTCGGAGCTCAACTCCCCGGGACACTGCCACAACCCCTAAATGTCAGGAGGCACCAAGAACAATGTTCTCGTCACAAAACCATCGGAACGATTCCAAGATACCCACGTGATCCTAAATTTTTTTTTGTGAAATTTGAGGAGAGGAGAGTCAAAACTTCTACGTCAGGGGGCCTCACCAGAGCGACAAAGGGACTGAGGAGTAAAAAGAATCCTACTCTTCGATATATATAATCCTAAGACTCAAAACAATTTTTTGTTCTAGACTCAACAACGCCAGCGATTCGATCAAGCAGGGGGCTCCTAAGTCCGGGATGGCTCTGATTACCAACTTGTAACGCCCACAATGCGGCTATATCTCCCACGTGTCCAGGCACGACTTAGAGGCATAACCGCATTGTAGGTATTGTCGCAAGAAGGGTCATCTTCACACAATCCCATGTAATGAACAAGAATGGGATAAAGAGTTGGCTTACAATCGCCACTTCACACAATACATAAATAAATCATACATCAAACAGAGTACACACATAGGTCCGACTACGGAACCAAAATAAAAGAAGACAACCCCAAATGCTAGATCCCCGACCGTCCGAACTGGGCTCCACTACTGATCATCTGGAAATGAAACATAGTAACGAGCAAGGTCTTCATCGAACTCCCACTTGAGCTCGGTAGCATCGCCTACACTGGTATCATCGGCACCTGCAACTGTTTGGAAGTATCTGGTGAGTCACGAGGACTCAGCAATCTCACACCCGCGATATCAAGACTATTTAAGCTTATAGGAAGGATGGGGTAATGAGGTGGAGCTGCAGCAAGCACTAAGCATATGGTGGCTAACATCCGCCAATAAGAGCGAGAAGAGAAGCAACGGAACTGTCGTCAACTAGTAATGATCAAGAAGTGATCCTGAACTCCTACTTACGTCAAACATAACCCAAAAGCCGTGTTCTCTTCCCGGACTCCGCCGAAAAGAGGCCATCACAGCTACACACGCTGTTGATGCGTTTTAATTAAGTCAAGTGTCAAGTTCTCTAAAACCGGACGTTAACAAATTCCCATCTGCCACATAACCGCGGGCACGGCTTTTGAAAGATAATACCCTGCAGGGGTGTCCCAACTTAGCCCATTATAAGCTCTCACAGTCAACGAAGGATATTCCTTCTCCAGGGAAGACCCGATCAGTCTCGGAATCCCGGTTTACAAGACATTTCGACAATGGTAAAACAAGACAAGCAAAGCCGCCCGATGTGCCGACAAATCCCGATAGGAGCTGCACATATCTCGTTCTCAGGGCACACCGGATGAGCAAGACGTCGGGTTGGCATAGACCCTGGTTGCCCAGGGGGCGCCGGACATCGCTCGGTTTGGATCAGCACTCGAAGGAGCACTGGCCCGGGGGGGTAAATAAAGATGACCCTTGAGTCTGCAGAACCCAAGGGAAAAAGGCTTAGGTAGGCAAATGGTAAAACCAAGGTTGGGCCTTGCTGGAGGAGTTTTGTTCAAAGCGAACTGTCAAGGGGGTCCCATAAATCACCCAACCGCGTAAGGAACGCAAAATCAAGGAACATAACACCGGTATGACGGAAACTAGGGCGGCAGGAGTGGAACAAAACACCAGGCATAAGGCCGAGCCTTCCACCCTTTACCAAGTATATAGATGCATTAATTAAGATAAGAGATATTGTGATATCCCAACATAAACATATTCCAACATGGAACAAACTTCATCTTCACCTGCAAGTAGCAACGCTATAAGAGAGGCTGAGCAAAAGCGGTAACATAGCCAAACAACGGTTTGCTAGGAAAGGTGGGTTAGAGGCTTGACATGGCAAAATGGGAGGCATGATATAGCAAGTGGTAGGTAGCGCGGCATAGCAATAGAGCGAACAACTAGCAAGCAAAGATAGAAGTGATTTCGAGGGTATGGTCATCTTTCTTGTGATCCCGCTAGGAAGAAGAACGAGTCCATGAAGTAGACAAACGGACGTAGTCGAACGAATCCTCACAACTCCGGAACGAAACCGAAGCTAACGAGAGAAGCAACCCGGAAAGAAACAAACAACATAGTAAACAATCATCACATAAACATGGCATGATGCACAATCAAGTATATGATGCATGTCCGGTTTAATGAGGCATGGCATGGCAAAGTGCAACAAACAACACTACAAATTAACTGGAGCTCAATTTTCAACAAGTTGCATATTGACGAAACACAACATTCAAGTTATTTAGTTCGCTCTTGTTTATGTACCCAACAATATTAAATGTTATTAAACATGGCAAGGGGTGAAGCATATGAAAACTACCTAGCTAGGCAAGTTTAAATGAGGCCGGAACAACAAACAACAATTCCGGAATATCCCCATTTGCATATTTTAAATTTGGTACTGTTCTGCCCTAAACACAATTTTAATGTTGTTAACCAGCAAAATAAAGTGCACCATGTTAAACTAGGCATTTTCTACCCAATTTACATATAAAGTTTATTTAAATCTGAGCTACGGTTATTTAGTTATGAAATAAATCATATTAACATGGCATTTGAGAAAATTAAAGAAAACAGCAATTTAAACATTTTTAACATGGATGAAGGTATGATATTATGAATCTAGATGAAATTCTATGTATTTTACATATATAAGTTATTTACATATGATGCATGATTCTGGAGTTACTAAATGCATGATCTAGAGGGGCTATTCTGCAAAACTGGCAGTCTCAGGATTAATAGGCAAATTCGTCCAGAGCAGGAAAAAACATGGCAGGCTAAATCTGATGGAACTGGGCTGCTCACCACGGGCTAAGGCCCAGGTCAGTGGAGGCGTGGCTGGGCTGAGGAAGAAGAGGCGTGGCTGGGCTGGTTGGATCGAACGAGGGGAGGGGCGCGGTCAACGCGGCCGTCGCGACGGCAATCTCCTCCTCTCGAACAGATGCGGGAGCGGGACTGGCGCTAGTCGTCGTCCCCGGACGCAGAAGCAGGGGAGGCCGGCGATGAGGGCTTGGCGGCGCACCAGGCGAGCTGGGGACTCCGGGATCTGACGCAGGCCGGAGGCGGGACGAGCAGGGCGACGCGGATCCCGTCGATCCCCACCGAAATCGAAGACTGGCGGAGTGTTCGGCGGGGAACCTGCAGGGCCATGGCGAGGCAATAAATTCAGAGAAGTGGCAGGGGGGAGGGTAGAAATAGGAGAAGGAGAGGGACAGGCAGAGGGAGGCGGACCCGATGGAACTCGCGCTCCGGCGAGCTACTGCTCGTTGCCGGCCGGACGGAGACGGGTGGCCTCGGGACGACGGGGACTCGTCGGGGCAGGGAGGTGCGGAGTGGCGGAGAGGCGCAGGGCTTGATGCACGACGGTGGGGCGGGGACTAGCTTGGTGGCCGGAGACGCGGATCCAGGCCAGTTCGGGTCGGGGAGGCGAGGTAGCAGTCCGGCGTGGAAGAACTCAGGTGGCCATGGCGTTTCCTGCCAGAGAAACGAGAGGGAGACGTGAGAGAGAGAAGCACGGGGAGGAAGGGAGATACAAGGGAGGAGAGGAGCGGGATGAGGCCGACAGCATGACCTGCTGCTGCTATGGTTGCCGGCGGCGTGGGCGTGCAAGGCGGCGGGGAGGCGCTGGTTGGAGGGAGTGGTTGGGCGGCAGCGCAAATCGAGGGAGGACGAGGGAAGCAGGGGAGATCCAGGAGAGGAGTGGCGGTTGGGGGTTGGCTCGGGATGGATCCCGAGGGAACCAGAGACTGGCGGCGGGGGGGAGGATCCCTAGAAATTAGGGATTTGTCTGATGATTGCACTGCTATTTATAGTAGGTGGGTGTGGGTAGGGTTATCTCGTCCCTTCGTTTGTAATCGGACGGACCAAAATAAATAGGTTAGGAAGTCCAATAAATAAAACGAAGATATCTTAGGGATACTTGGAGATGATCCGGACCCAACGGTGACAACTGTCTGGGTTGAGTTCGGGGAAGTTTCGGACACGAACGCAAAAGGGGGTAAGGCGGTCACGGACAAGAGGGAAGCGAAAACCCGATGGGACTCGGAACGGTCAACGAAAGAAAGGGGGAAACATGGCAACTACGAGCGGATGCAAGTTTTGAAAACATGACGGCAACGGAGTGCCGATGCAATGCGAATGATGCGATAATGAATGCAACAAACAAACGAAAAACATGACAACAACGAAAAACATGGAAGCCATCTGGAGTGTCGGTCTCGGGGCGTTACAGGTACTCCTTAACATGGAGATACTCCTTCGGTACTACTTGGCTACTACTTGAACAGATGGGTTTAGTCCCTTCCTTCGGGCAATGTTTTCTCTGGGTACCACCGGCTTACCACCAGGTTGAATGAAATCCCTTACTATTAGGACATATTGTTCAGTACAACTTAAGGCTACTGAATTGACTTTCTTTAATGTTGCATCTGCTTTCAACTATTTCATAGCCTCCCATCCCGAGCAAACGTCGAGAGCAGGGTGTTGAGCTAAAAAGTAAAATCCATGGAGTTGGGGACTAAAGAGACTCTTTTTTACAGCCAACCATGAAGAGAAGAGAGTCTCAGAGTAGATTCAGTAATGTTGAGTCGATCTAGTATGGAAAATTCCTCGCTGTGCACTCGCCTTTTGCCTGCTTCTGCTTCATCTGCAGATCGGAGGATTCCTTCCCCAGAGTTCTTACTTATAGGCTTTATAGCCAAGGAATAGAATAGCTGCTTCTTCTAAAGCAGATTAGAGTGCGACGACCAACGCTACAGAGCGGCCTCTACCGCTTTCCCTACTGTTCTGGTTGAACTAGGGCTTTGGCTGAGCGACCACCTTCTTCCTGCCTGATCGGTGTTGACTAACTGTTCTTGCTTGTCTTGGGCCTGCTCTAGTTTTGGTGCTGCTAACTAAGGGTCGAATTTTGTGACTTGATGAAGAGGAAGCCGAGTATCTTTGGTCTTGAAGAGTCAAGCCAATCCAACCGCGTGCTCCTACCCAACTCAGTCTCAGTCGTACCATAATGCGCCTGGATTCAACACTTTTCTTGCTCCAAGACCACCATCTAGCCCTCATGTAAAATAGATGACATAATTGTAAACAATCGTAGAATGATTTAAGCTGAGGAACATAGAGGTCTCTCCCACAATTTTTGTCATATACCTCTGGAATAGTGTTGAAATCACACGCCACTAAGCAGTTTTTTAAACCAAGTGGTTTATCTTAGTGTGCTAGCCGTTGCTTCATTTCGTCTAGCAATAACTCTTCTCTTTCTTAGCGCTCCACCCTGCGGAGAACTCTGGTTGTGCTTTGGTTGGCTTTCTCTTTTTTTTTCTCTGACTTGACTCAGCTTGACCTACTTGACTCGGCGGTTAGGGTATCACTTTCATACGACAAGAGTCATTGGTTCAAATCCAATAGTAGGTAAAGCCGGCTGAAACCCCCGCTTTTGCCAGCATGACAGCAAGCACAGACTGGCATCAAGGAGTAGAATGGCCCAAGCATCGGTTGCTTCCACTTGTTTGTTGCCTTCTTCGACCGACAGACAAGGTACCCCCCTCTTTTTCTCTTGCGAACCTACGTTGAGCTTGGGACAACCCGCGACTGGCATAGGATATTTCAAAAGTGCCAGGATCCATCCTTCTTACGAACCAAGAGCACTAGAGAAGCGAAGGGGCTCGTGCTGCAACGAATAATGCCATTGTTCATCATCTCACAGATTTGTTTCTCAATCTCTGTTTTCTGGTGGGTTGCATATCTATATGGACCGACATTGACTCGCACTGCACTTGGCACCAACGGAATTTGGTGGTCACAGGCACGAGGAGGGGGTAATTCCTTTGGCTCCCGGAACAAAGCATCAAACTCTGGTAGAAGTTCTTGAACAGCTGGAGGTGTGTGCTCTGCAGGATCAGCATCCAGAGTAATTGCTTGCAGATCATGCTCCCGATGAATCTGACGCACTTGCACACACTGGCTAATAGCACCCAATTTCAGCAATCCTTGCAGCTTACGGACAGAGATTGGACGGCAGGAAGGATTATCTTGAATGCCATTGAGAGTGATGCGGTGCCCTTTGTGCATGAATTTCATACGACGATGACGCCAATGTACCGACATCGGGCTATGGTCTTCGAACCGCTCTTGCGCTCCCTTTCACTTCCATAGTGGTCTTCTTTGTCCGGCCCACTCATTTCACTCTCAAGCTCTCTGAGAAGAGAGAATCCGATTCAAGATGTTTCGAATTCAGCCTTTCATTCATGTTCGTGCTTTAAGTCAGTTTGTACTTTTCAGTATATAAGAGAATGACTGAACTCGCATTGAAAGCTACTAAACAACGGCTGAGACAGACTCATAAGAGGGAGAGCGGTAGCAAAAATGAGATTTTCATCTAGACAGAAGAGAGATCCTTTCCTTCCTTTTTATAGGAAATGACTGATGTTGCTAAGTCACCTTCCGCTTCTCTTGCGTCATCCCTTTTCCAATTCTTTTTGTATGGATCAGTTGCATCCGATTGAATGATCCCTAGTCACTGATTACTTGCATGAGTTCTTTGATTTCCTACTGACTTCTTCCATGGAGCTGAGTTCGCCGACTGAGACTACTTGAAAGGAATTTTCGACCAACCGATTTCACGACAATGAGTCACCCACATACTTAACAAAAAATGCAAATAGAAGAGCAAGTAAATCAAGCTCAATTAGAACTCACTCTGATCAAATAGCACTCAGGTACAGGATTTCCAGCAGAAAGGTAGCCTTGCTCGCTTCTTTACCCTTGTACGCACAAATCTAGCTCATAGAAGCACTTTCGAGTTTGGTTACTTAAGTACAGAGATTGGAACAACTTAGCGTGGGAAGTCCCATATCTTGTCTTAGCCTCGCCTCACCTATTTCCTCATAATGAGATCAAAATTAAATAGAATGGAATCTCAATTCTTAGCTAGATTAGGGCTACCACGTTCCCTTAGACGAAAAAGAAAAGAATACTAGACATGTTGGACTCGCAAAGTAGGATCAGGCTTTTTCTACTAGAAACAAAGGAGACCGAAAACTAAGTCAAAGGAGGAAGAGCTGTTTATGAGCATTTTAAGGCCAGTTGACAACATCCAATGTCTCCCACGAGGGTGCCTGAAACTCCAGTTTTTCTAGGTAGAGGTAGGTATATATATTTAACACATTTTAGTTTGTAGGAAGATTCCCCGCTCTGGATTTTTTTCTATTTGGAGCTTCTTCCAAAGACGTTGGGATTCTAGTTTCCATTAGATGTGTCCGGGTAAGATTGTTAACGACCGATATACTTCCTGAGATAGGGCACGCTCTCCCCTCTGCGTATCAAGAGAAAGAAACAACTACCTGATTCCAGTTTCTTTCATTTATACCTACGATATCCACGCTAAAGATGAAAACTTTTGCAGTTCATATCAGCCTGAATGAGGAAGTAGAGTCAGTTTCGTCCATAAACTGGGACGAAGATCTGACAGAGGTTGACTTGCTGGCTTGTGAGTTGCCAGCTCCATAGTTGATTGCTAACTAGAGGATAGTGACAGCCAATATTCCTATTCCTGCTTGTGTGTCTGTTTGCTATTCTTCCTGTTCCTGTTACGAGACGACCTCAGCTCAAGCTGACCCCACACCAAAAGTCATCAAGCAGTCTTGGGCAACATCAATCAGTGAGGAGGAAACCAAAACCTGTTGGAGTTCCCCGCTGTCGGTGTCAAAACCGGCGGATCTCGGGTAGGGGGTCCCGAACTGTGCGTCTAAGGTCAATAGTAACAAGAGACAGGGGACATGATGTTTACCCAGGTTCGGGCCCTCTTATTGGAGGTAATACACTACTTCGTGCTTGATTGATCTTGCTGAATATGAGGATTACAAGAGTTGATCTACCACGAGATCGTAATGGCTAAACCCTAGATGTCTAGCATGCATGATTGTGTTCACCTCTACGGACTAAATCCTCCAGTTTATATAGACACCGGAGAGGCCTAGGGTTGTACAGAGGAAGGAATCTTCATATCCGAATGCCAAGCTTGCCTTCCATGCAAAGGAGAGTCCCATCCGGGCATAGGAGGAAGTCTTCTGTCTTATATCTTCATGGCCCATTAGTCCAGCCCACGTCACATAGCCCGGACGTCCGAGGACCCCTTAATCCAGGACCCCCTCAGTAGCCCCTGAACCAGGCTTCAATGATGATTTGTTCGGCGCGCAGATTGTCTTCGGCATTGCAAGGCGGGTTCCTCCTCCGAATATTTCAAAGTAGTCTTCGAACACAAAGAACGTGTCCGGCTCTGCAAAACAAGCTCCGCAAAGAGTATAATATTTAACAAGTCCCATCTACTGACATTTTATGTAGTGAGACGCCACGTCTACACCCACTCATTATTTCAAACCATTTTTTAGCCTCCCGCTGTGTGTTTAGAGATGCGGTTTCCATTGGCACGTCTTGTCGAAGCAGAGATCATGTCCCCTTATCACGGGATCCTCATCAATATGGGCGTGGGTAATCCAACCGTGTTGTTGGTGATTCCTTGGGAATAGGCGAGCTTTTAAGGCCCATGAGGAGGCATTTGATATTCTTCGCCTTTATAAAGGGGTACAGACACGTCTTTCTCCCCCCACGCCTACCTCTTCCTCAACCTTCCCAACCTCAGGCTCCAGCGCCCAGGATTCGATTTCTTCCATGGTTACCAGGCCCTCTAGTTATGTCCGGATCCATCTCCCAAGGTAGGTGGGCAGCCTCCTTGGTCACCGAGGAGGATATCGCGAAGCTTCGGAAGGCGAGGTACCTGACTGCGAAAATCCCGCACAGGCTCCCTACAAAAGGGCAGGTTATCCCCACACCAAAATCCAGCGAGAGGGTTGTATTCATCTCCCACTTCCCCCGCGGTCTAGGGTTCGCTCTTCACCCCTTCATTCGTGGCCTCATGTTCTATTATGGGCTAGATTTTCACAATCTAGCTCCGGACTCTTTTCTTCACATCTCGGCGTTCGTCGTCGTGTGCGAAGCTTTTCTCCGCATCCCCCCACACTTCGGCCTATGGCTCAAGAATTTCAATGTGAAGCCGAAGCTAGTTAACGGGGAGCAAGTGGAGTGCGGCGGCACTATGGTGAGCAAGCTTGCCGACACTACCTGGCCAAAAGGCACCTTCACGGAAACCCCCAACTCGTGGCAACAGGAGTGGTTCTATATCACCGAACCCCGCGACACCAAATGGGAAGCCGCACCTGTGTTCCGATCTGGCCCTCCATTGCAGCTCGCATCGTGGATAAATGAGGGGCTAGACTGGGGATCAGCTGATGAAGTACAAACGCTGCAAAGTCGTGTCCGGAGTATCCTCGAAAGTGGCATTGGCCTTATTAACGTGATCCAAGTGATGCTAGTCCCGGATCCTCCCGTGCCAGCGACGGCCTCTCCATATGTGGGAGTTCAATCCAGAAGGACCACGAACCCTTCAGCAATTCTTCGACACAACGCACGAAGGTATGTGGAAATTATTCTTCAAGACTCGAAAGCAGTGGCCGGACACATCAGAGGAAATCAGTCTCGAGTGCAACCATTCAGATACCTTGGTAAGCACCCAATTTCTGACCGCAACTCAGTTGATTATCCCATAGCGATGTACTGAGTGCTCTATCTTTGACCAGGGCTGGATAAAATAAGGCAGAATGAATTAGGTGTTCAGCTCCACTTCCCGAAGACTCGGTCGATCCTTTGTTGACGAGGATGCTGGTCCCGGCGCCGTATCAAGTGCCAGCGCAAGAGGACAAGAAGAAGAGCGAAGAGGCCAAAAGCAGCCTCCACTCTATAGGTATTCCGGACACTATGTCCGGGGAGACTGATTCTCCCTCTTCAAAAGATGAAGGGGAAGGAGAAGGTGACATCCCTTCCCCTCATGGGAGGAAAAGGACTACATCCGAAGACTTGGAGGTGGAAGCACCAAAGAGAGGGAAGGTATCCCTACCATATGGTTCGGGTTCCGAAGCCGATGTCGTCGCAAGGCACCTCTCTAAGGACAAGCCCCTTGCCAAATCGTAAGTGAACAAGGATGCTCTAGACATATCCCGTTCTTTTCGGGTTGCAGGGGTAACATTTAAACTATGTGCTTGCAGTTCAGCCCACAGTCCACCCCGATAGTCCTCCTCATCAGGGGACTTATCTCCGGGGATGATGGAAAGTGAGACGCCTTCTCATGCTTCCTTGCTTCTTAGGGCGGAAGACTTCGAGGTGTCATCTCGGAGAATCTCCCCTAACCATCAAGCGGCGTGGAGGACAATGAAAACAACGCCCAAGGGTGGTACTTCGATCATCAAGGTTCCAGGGGGTGCAGCCCCTATGGGGGCCAGCAATTAAGGCCACGAACTATCCGGCTTAGAGCCGAAGACGACTCTAGGGTCGAGCCGATGTACCCCTTTGAAGGGAATGCATACTCCTGCAGTAGCCTCCAGGAATCCGGAGCTGCCGGATACTCTGATGAGCACATTACAAAGTGTGTCCATCTCAGAGGAGCATCGTACCTTAATGGGTACGGTAGTTGAAAGGGTTCTGTCCACGAGAAGCGGATTGAATGAAGCTTTCATGGGCCTATTGAGAGGCTTCGAGGTCTGCAATGTAATAGCTTAACTATTTTTACATGCACAATGCGCCCGTGTACAGATAGTAGCCCCTGAGGCCTGGTCGGCTTCCACGGGAAGGCGATCAGAGGATCAAAAAGATACGCTCAGGAAGTAACCTAATTTAATTCGAACACAGGCTGTTACATCCATGGCGACCGCCCAAGCTACGGAAGTTGCAAATCTAAAGCAGAAACTTGAGTTAGCGGATGAGGACATCACTCTTATTAGCAGGCGGCTCGACGAGGCACAAGTTATGTGTTGGGGCAACTTGTTTATGCATGTATACTAGTATGAGCATGAGGCTGAAAATCATATACTGTGACATGCATAACTGTAGATGGTGATGCCGTAGTTGAGACCCTTCGGGCTGAACTTGCCCAGGCCAAGGAGTAGGCCAGAGTGAGCGACACGGCGGCCAAGAAGGCGGCTGCGGATTTAAAGGCCGAACAGGCCGCTGAGCGCCAGTGCCAGGAGAGAATATCTACCATGGAGCGGGAGCTGAAGGATGCCACTAGCAGGCGCAAATCTCTCGAGGAGGATAACAAAGCCAAGGCAGCCAAACTCGACAAGCCCTTACTAGAGGCGAAAGAAGCGCGCTCCGAATCTAGAGCGGCTCGGGATGAGATCCGATAGGCTGGGGAGATAGCGGCTGGTAAGCCCTTTCTTTTACAGACTAAGTTCGGCGACCCCAAGTATGCTCTTCTTAACCAAATGTTGAGTTTGTCGGATTTCGGGTTCCGGCAAAACCCTTGAGGTTCGAACACTGGGTGCACATGAAGATCTCTCTCTCCCTAGATCGCTCTCACAACAATCACAAGGCCTAGCTCGACGAACCCAAAGAACGAGAGACACAAGAGTTTATATTGGTTCGGGCCACCGATGTGGTGTAATAACCTACTCCAGTGTGGTGTGGTGCATTGCCTCTTGGGCTGAGGATGAGCAGTTACAAGGGAAGAACAGCCTCCTGAGGAGAGGTGTTCTTGTGCGTGGTGAACTTGTGTGGTTCAGGATGATCTGAGTGATCCTTCTAGCTCCGTTGCCTCCTACTGTGGTGGCTAGTCCTATTTATAGAGGCCCTGGTCCTCTCCCCGAATATTGAGCGGGAAGGGATCCAACAACGGCCAAATTCGAAGGGAGACAACTAGTACAAGTTATCCTGGCTAAAGGTGGTCTTCGCCTGCCAAAAGCTCTGGTGGTGACGCCGTCTTGGGCTCCACGGTGACCCCCGTCCTGTCGTCCTGCTGGTCTTGGTCTCGTTGCACCGATATGGAAACCTTTGCCTGATGCCTTGGGACTCCTCGCCTGCGCTTGCCTCTTTAGCACCAAAGAGGAAATGAGGACACTGCGCGCTGGCTGATACGTCTCCATCGTATCTACTTTTCCGAACACTTTTGCCCTTGTTTTGGACTCTAACTTGCATGATTTGAATGGAACTAACCCGGACTGACGTTGTTTTCAGCAGAATTGCCATGGTGTTATTTTTGTGCAGAAATAAAAGTTCTCGGAATGACCTGAAACTTCACGAAGAATATTTTTGGAAATAATAAAAGATACTGGCAAAAGAATCAAGGCCAGGGGGCCCACACCCTGTCCACGAGGGTGGGGATAGCGCCTACCCCCTGGGCACGCTCCCTGCCTCGTGGGCCCCCTGGTGCTCCACCGACCTCAACTCCAACTCCATCTATTCACGTTCGGGGAGAAAAAAATCAGAGAGAAGGATTCATCACGTTTTACGATATGGAGCCCCCGCCAAGCCCTAAACTCTCTCGGGAGGGCTGATCTGGAGTCCGTTCGGGGCTCCAGAGAGGGGAATCTGTCGCTGTTGTCATCATCAACCTTCCTCCGTCACCAATTTCATGATGCTCACTGCCGTGCGTGAGTAATTCCATTGTAGGCTTGCTGGACGGTGATGGGTTGGATGAGATTTATGACATAATCAAGTTAGTATTGTTAGGGTTTGATCCCTAGTATCCACTATGTTCTGAGATTGATGTTTCTATGACTTTGCTATGCATAATGCTTGTCACTAGGGCCCGAGTGCCATGATTTCAGATCTGAACCTATTATGTTTTCATGAATATATGTGAGTTCTTGATCCTTTCTTGCAAGTCTATGGTCACCTATTACGTGTTATGATCCGTTAACCCCGAAGTGACAATAATCGGGATACTTACCGTGATGACCGTAGTTTGACGAGTTCATGTATTCACTAAGTGTTAATGCTTTGGTCCAGTACTCTATTAAAAGGAGGCCTTAATATCCCTTAGTTTCCAATAGGACCCCACTGCCACGGGAGGGTAGGCCAAAAGATGTCATGCAAGTTCTTTTCCATAAGCACATATGAATATATTCGGAATACATGCCTACATTACATTGATGAACTGGAGCTAGTTCTGTGTCACCCTATGTTATAACTGTTGCATGAATAATCACATCCGACATAATTATCCATCACCGATCCAATGCCTACGAGCTTTTCACATATTGCTCTTTTCTTAGTTACTTTATCGTTGCCATTGTTACAATTACTACAAAACTGCTACTGTTACTTTTGCTACCGTTACTGTTACTTCTATACTAATTTGCTACTAAATACTTTGCTGCAGATATTAAGTTATCCAGTTGTGGTTGAATGGACAACTCAACTGCTAATACTTGAGAATATTCTTTGGCTCCCCTTGTGTCGAATCAATAAATTTGGGTTGAGTACTCTACCCTCGAAAACTGTTGCAATCCCCTATACTTGCGGGTTATCACTGGCGCCCGCCTGACGCCCGCCTGGCTCCAGTCGTCATGGCTCGCGTCACAGGAATCTCGCGAGGTGTCCCTCGCCTTGATCTCTCCGCCCCTCACGAGCCGGCCCGGTGAGGCCGTCCCTGAGGAGGTCTTGTGTCATCTGCCTCGCGAGGCTTGGCCCCTCGCGAGGGTCTTCAGTGTTTGCTGGTGAGGATGGGTCGTACAGGGCCGCTGGTGGAGCCATGCTGTGGGCTGCAGGCAAGCAAGTCTAGGGACCCCTTTCCCAGGACACCAACAATAGCCCCCGGGCCCAAGGCGTGCTCGGACTTGGCTTCGAGGTGAAGCCAAAGGGCAAGTGCGGAGCGCCGCGGGCCCCAATAGCCTGTGGCCCCGCTTGACGCGTGGCGATTGATTGGACGTGGGCGTCTCCGCTTCCTCACGCTACCTTGGCAACTACACGACTTGACGAGTCCCTGCTGCATGCGGAGAAAAATCATCATTACCTGTGATCATGGGGATCGCCGGTTGGCCTTCTCCCGCTATAAATGAGGAGGGGCGGAGCCCCCGTCGCTCATCTCTTCCTGCTCCGCTCGCTTCTTCTTCCTCGCTTCATTGCTAGTAGTGACTCCCATGGCGCCAATTCGAAGGTTCTTGGCCACGGAGAAGGGAAAAACCCCCCGCGACGAGCCCCGGCCACTTCCGCCGAAGAAGAGGCCGGGCCACCGCCGTGACATGGTCGTGAGGCCGGAGTTGTCGAGGCGTTGGTGTGAGCGGCCTCCGCCCGGGTACCCGCTACCCCTATACGCCCAAGCTGAGGGCCCTAGAGGGAGAGGTGACAAGCGCCACCGCCCGCGCTAGGGCCGTGGTCGCCGTGCCACGATGACGCACGCCGTTGCCCCAGGAGTCCATGCTGCGGACTCCTCGCGCAAGCTCGTGATGTGGGCGGTGATGCCTCCGCGCACTTGGATCCGCTTTCCGCATTCCTTCTTCGCCGAGATGCCGCCGAGGGGCCCCCTTGAGCTTTGGCTGCAGCACGCCGACTGCGACGCCCCGGCGACTGGAGCGGAGGTTGAAGCCGTCTCCCCGAGCAAGCTCTTCATGACCCGTGGCTGGGGCGTGGTTGCTCGGATTTGCCGCGCGGAAGGCGCCCTCGCCATCCACCTCAAGTACGACGGTGCCTCCACGATGTTCTTCAAGGTCTTCGAGGCAGAAGGCTACCGCTTGGAGAGCTGCCCTGGAGGGTGTCGTCGGGGCGGCGCGGCGGCCAACGCTGAGCTTGCCGTTGGCTTCGTCAGTGGCTCCTCCAGCAGCAGCGATGGCGCTTGGGAGTCCAGCGACTCTCCCGAGCCCTACGAGACCCCGGAGACGAGCGACGACAGCTACGTGCCACCGAGCTCTCGCCGGGCCCGGAGCAAGGCCGCAGCGTCCGGCCGCCGCCGTCGCTGATCTAGATGGGGTTGGCGCCAGCCTCCCGTGGCCCACTGTTGATGATGGTGTCGGCTGCCCTGGTGAGTGTAGATAGAGCTCCTAGGAACTCCCTTCTCTTTGTTCGCTGCAAGGAATCGAAATGGACCCCGTGGGGGCGTGTAAAGGGTTTGTAATTTCTTCTGTTCATATTATCCTTATCATGGAAATTTGCGAACGCATGTCTTGTTTCGGCTCGGTCTCCCCTTTCCAACCCCGCGACAGCTTGGTTCTCTATGCCGATAGGTCCCGGTCCCTAGGTAGGCTGCAGCCATCGCTGGTATGCCAGGTCGCGATGTCGTGGTCAAGGCCAGGAGGTGAGCGGCCCGAGGTCCAGTAAGAGCTCCCGAGGCGCGATGCTCAAGAGGTCCCCTTTAGCGCTCAAGCTACCACTGAGAGGCAGGAAAGGGTGGCGATGTTGCCGTAATAAGGCTGCCACAGGTGAGGATCCTACGCCGTAGTGCTGGGTCGATCCGAGCGCAAAACTTATCTTGGCAGTCCTGAGCTGGTTCCGTGTGTTGCGCCAGACTTGTGCCTCGACTACTATACGGTAGCTAGGTTAGGCCCGCGTGAGCCTCCCCCTCTCCTCCACGCTCTTCTGTGTGCTCTGCATCCTCAGGTCCCGATGGTATGCCAGGTCGCGATGCCGTGGTCAAGGCCAGGGGGTGAGGGCTGGAGAGCC
Organism: Aegilops tauschii subsp. strangulata; assembly: GCF_002575655.3. Lineage (NCBI taxonomy): Eukaryota > Viridiplantae > Streptophyta > Magnoliopsida > Poales > Poaceae > Aegilops > Aegilops tauschii. Next base: position 278,369,033 of record NC_053038.3, on the reverse strand, counting down.
AGTAAGAGCTCCCGAGTCGCGATGCCCAGGAGCCCCCCTTTTAACGCATAAGCGAATCACATGGGAGGAGAAGGAGCCCGTGGTACCGCCTGGTGTCGTCCCCAGGAGGCTCCTGCAGGTTAGCACGAGGAGGGACACAGATTGCCACGATGATTGCGGGTCTGCCGCAGGTCGCTCTGCAAGAAGATGAAGGCACTGAGGGCCTGGTGAGGTGGCGTGCGCGGGGCGTGCCGCGAGCCAGAGCTCGACCGCTCAGATTTGTCAATGTTGCAGGGTCGGACCCGAGCACAAGCGTCGTGCCAGCGTGTGTAACTCCCGTAGTGGGTGACAATCAAGTAGGTGATAACCATAGATAGATCATGCATGGAAAGCGAACTAGCTTAGGTAAATGCAAGAACGATGCATGCCGCTGGGTCAGACCCGAGCGGCCTGGGGATGGTGCAGCCCGAGGGGCGCCCCCAGCAGAGTAAGCTAAAGACATAAAAGGATAAATGCCGCAGGGACAGGCCCACGCAGCTTGGGAATGATGCAGCCCGGGGGACGCTCCCAGCTAAATAAACTTGGAAAATGTCACCTGGTTCCGTTGTCGAAGGGATGTTCGGGTAGCCGAAAATGCATGGCGAAGGGGTTGCTCCTCATGAGCCACCAGGGCCCTGAACCTCGGGAGGCTCCGGGGGTCCAGGCGGATCCTCGAGGACCATCTCCATCTCTGACAGGACTGCGTGATGCCTGGCCTCCTGAGCCGCCAGGATGCTCCGCAGGTTGCGCTAGAAGGCGGCCGCCATGCTCGGCAGGCTGAATGGCATGCGAACATAGCTGTGTGGTGGGCCCTCGCAACGACCCACGCGCGAAGGCTAGAAGAGCTCCTGAGATGCGGCCCTGTTGAGACCTGGATGGGGTGTAGCGCCACATGGGTGGCGGTCGCCGCGCATGGCTCTTGCATCCTGCAGCTCCTGAGTGGCCTTAGTGATGAACTCCTCAGCATCGGGCGCTCCTCGCCCGGTGTCCTTCTGAGGGAAACGTGTCGCAAAGCACGCCTCCATGTGGTGCCCGAGCGCCTCCCTCATGATGCTGGCTAGGTCTAAGGCCCTCCAGAAGAGAGCCCCCGAGCCCAGCCCAAGGAGGGCGCCGGGCGCGCCTTCCTATGTGAGGGAGGGAGGCGCCCCAGGCGCGGGCGCCGATCCTAATATTGCACCGCCAGACACGCCGTTCCCCTGAGGCCCTGTGTGGAGTAGCTGCTTCTTCTTCTTGGGGACGACCTCAGGAGGGTACTATGCTCCATTGTTGTCGGGGTCATCGATTGTTGTGGCTTGGAAGGCGCGCTCGAGAGAGCACACTGCATCTCTTTCTGCGCAGGGGACGGTGATGATCCCGCCGCTTCCTGGCATCTTGAGGACGTTGTAGCCGTGGTGGGTCACCGCCATGAACTTGGCTAGGGACTGATACCCGAGGATGGCATTGTATGGCAGACAGATGTGAGCAACGTCAAAGTCGATGAGCTCGGTGCGGTAGTGGTCATGCTGTCCGAAGGTGAAAGGGAGGCGGACCTGCCCTATCGGGGTGGTGGAGCTGTCGGTCACTCCTGAGAAGGGCTTGGTAGGCTGAATCTGACCGTATGGCACTTGGAGGCTGTCGAACATCTCGACGGACAGGACGTTAAGCCCTGCGCCGCCGTCGATGAGGGTCTTGGTGACTTGTACGTTGCTGATGACGAGTGAGCAGAGCATCAGGAGGGCGCCAGCGGTGGCTGCGCACTTGAGCTGGTCCGCGGAGCTGAAAGTGATGGCGCACTTGGACCACCTTGGCGGGCGCATGGCCTCAAGCCTGGGAAGGGCTGCGTTCACCTCGCGAGCAAACTGCTTGAAGATACGCTGAGAGGCTGGGGCCTGAGCTCCGCCCAAGATGCAGGCAATAGCACGCGGTTCCTGGAAGCCCCCAGCCCCCTCGTCCTGATGGTGGCCGTCATTCCTTCTTGGTGGTGGCGGCAGCGGAGGGAGACCAGCATTACCCTGAGGGCGGTCCTCGCGAGGCTGGTCCCTCCATGTGCCCTCACGAGGCTGGTCCTGCCAGCGGTCCTCGTGAGTCCGATCGCGCCACTCCTGGCGGGGGCCGCAATCGTCCAAGCGTACCCCACCTCGTCCTCCTCCTCGGCCGTAGCCCCGGTCGTTGCACTCAGGGCGTCGACCGAGGCGTCCATCTCGAATGGCCCTGAGCTCTTGACAGTCCTTGGTGTTGTGGTTGTGTACGTTGTGGAAGGCGCAGAACGTCCGGCTGCTCCTAGACGACTTGGGATGGTCCCGGCCGCGCTTCGTATCTGGCTCCGCCGCGAGCACGGCTACTCCCTTGCGCTTCACGTCCTTGGCCTTGGCTTTCCTCTCCTCCAGGTCGGTAGCCGGGAGCTCGAGGAGGGAAAGGCGCCCCTCCTCAGCTCTTGCGCACTTGGTCGCAAGGTTGAACAGCTCCAAAGCCGTGCATAGCCCCTCATGGATAGCGAGCTCCTCCTTCATCTTGACGTCGCGGATGCCATCAGAAAACGGTGAAATGATGGCCTCGTCTGTCACCTTGGGGATCTTGAGGCAAACGTTGTTGAAGCGCTGGATGTACTTCTGCAGGGTCTCTCCTGGCTGCTGCTTCATGTGTCGCGGGTCACCCGCGGCTGAAGAGCGGTCGCGAGTGCCCTGGAAGTTGGCGATGAAGTGGTCGCGCATCTCGTCCCAGGAGGAGATCGAGCCCGGTGGCAGGTTTAGGAGCCGCGAGCGAGCGCCATCCTTGAGAGCCATGGGGAACTAGTTCGCCATGACCTTTTCGTCGCCGATGGACACCTCGATGCTCAGCTCGTAGAGCTGCAAGAACTCCGCTGGGTCGGGGGTGCCGTCGTAGCGAGGAGGTAGGTCTGGCTTGAACTTGTCCGGCCAGGTGACACTACGCAGCTCTGGAGTGAAGGCGCGGCAGCCTGCGGTGGCCACCGGGGCCCTTTGCTGATGCGGAACCTGCCCTTGATGCCCGCGCACCGCCGCCCAGGCGGTACGCGGTCTTGTCGCGGTGGCGGTGGGAGCGCGGGGGCATTCTCTTGCGGCAGGGGTACTTCTTGGTAGCTTGCTTCTTCTCGCGCGGGCACCCGACGCGGTGGGTCGCGCCTGGGGGCCACGCGCCTCGGCGCCAGAATGTCGTCTTGGTGTAGAGGTGGTGGAGGCGCTCCGTGAGCCACGTCGCCCGCAGCTGGCGGAGGGCGAGGCAGCGAGAGGGACGGCGCGGGGGAGCCCCCTGCGGCGCTGACGAGCTCGGCGATGCAGTCCAGCCAGTCCTCATAGAGGTCGTCGACTGGGCGGTAGCGCAGGAGCTCGCATGCCATGAGCAGCGCGTCCTGCGCGTCCGTGGGAACGTGACGAGCGTGAGACGACGAGCCAGCTGGGGTTAGCGATGGTGTGGCGGTGCGGTCGTCCCGCCGCACGAAGGGGTGCAACGAGGATGCTTGCTGCTTGTTTCCCACCGGGCCGGTGGCGGCGTTGGCGACGGGCGATGGGGCACGACGGGGAGGCCAGCCAACAGTGGCGGTTTGAGCGACGCGGGCGGCGAGGGCGGCCCAACGCTCAGCGCGGGCTCGACGAGCGTTCGCCATGGATGCGATGAAGCGACGGGACGCGGATCGGTGGGAGGAAAGCTTCGGCGCACTCGTACCTGGCGTGCCAAATGTTGGATTTCAGGTTCCGGCAAAACCCTTGAGGTTTGAACACTGGGTGCGCACAAAGATCTCTCTCTCTCTCTCTCCCTTGATCGCTCTCGCAACAATCACAAGGCCTAGCTCGACGAACCCAAAAATGAGAGACACAAGAGTTTATACTGGTTCGAGCCACCGATGTGGTGTAATACCCTACTCCAGTGTGGTGTGGTGGATTGCCTCTTGGGCTGAGGATGAGCAGTTACAAGGGAAGAATAGCCTCCTGAAGAGAGGTGTTCTTGTGCTTGGTGAACTTGTGTGGTTCAGGATGATCTGAGTGATCCTTCTAGCTCCGTTGCCTCCTATTGTGGTGGCTAGTCCTATTTATAGAGGCCCTGGTCCTCTCCCCAAATATTGAGCGGGAAGGGATCCAACAATGGCCAAATTCGAAGGGAGACAACTAGTACAAGTTATCCTGGCTAAAGGTGGTCTTCGCCTGCCAAAGGCTCTGTGGTGACGCCGTCTTGGGCTCCACGGTGACCTTCGTCCTGTCTTCTTGCTGGTCTTTGTCTCGTTGCACCGATATGGAAACCATTGCCTGATGCCTCAGGACTCCTCGCCTGCGCTTGCCTCCTTAGCACCAAAGAGGAAACGAGGACATTGCACGCTGGCGCCTGCCTGGCGCCCGCCTGGCTCCAGTAGTCATGGCTTGCTTCACAGGAATCTCGCGAGGTGTCCCTCGCCTTGATCTCTCCGCCCCTCACGAGCCAGCCCGGTGAGGCCGTCCCTGAGGAGGTCTTGTGTCGTCCGCCTCGCATGGCTTGGCCCGTCGTGAGGGTCTTGAGTGTTTGCTGGTGAGGATGGGCCGAACAGGGCCGCTGGTCGAGCCACACTGTGGGCCGTAGGCAGACAAGTCTGGGGACCCCCGTTCCCAGGACGCCGACAGAGTTCTCAAGACACGTTCTTGGATCTGCCGAAGAGTGTTTCCAACGCGATGCAGTTCTTCCAAGCACAGGAAGGACGTGCTTTGGAGAGGCTTTTCTGGTCACAATTCAACGTGGCAAGGCGTCCGGCGCTGCTGAACAAACAGATGGCCCAGTGGCCCGAGCTACACAAGATGTCCGGCGCTGCCATGAAGGACGTCGTGGTTCGGCTATGGCCAGCCGAACCCATTCCGAGCAGCTATTCCGGTTTGGTGCGGCGGCTTGTTGATGCAGTGCCGCGTATTGATGTCGTCAAGCGGTCAGTGCGCATAGAAGGTGCCTGGATGGCCTTCGCCCGCGTCAAGATGTAGTGGGCAAAGATGAAGGCCACCCATGTTGCAACCAAGGGTCCGCCTGGAGGCAAGGACCATCGCACGCCGAATCCTTATTTGGAGGACGTCCTAGAGGGCGCCCGCTTCATAGAGGGTCAGTGCTCGAAGGATATTATATTTGAATAAATGTACCGGAATTGTGAAAACAATATTATGATACGTTAAAGCTGTGTTATATACCTTTGCCATTATTTCCTCCTGTGCGGCCATTTCTTATAATCTGAAAGTTTGTCAGTCAGCAGCTTCGGCCCCCCTCGCATATAATATGGGGGTGTTCGGGATAGCACCTGATCACTCTTGACCCAACATCTTGGAACGGAACGGAGGTGTCAGTGCGGCGAACTAGGCAATCGGACTATTGGGCTTTAACACCTTCACTTAGCCATAGGAGTTTTACGGTGGGTCTAAGATGTAGCCCCTAGTATGTACGCAGTTATCTGAATACGGCTGCGTTACATAGGTGAACAGAAAAACGGTCCTTCGTGTAATATGGAAGAAATCACAAAAGATTCTGATAAGTCACCGAGTGGTTGACCAGCTCTCGCCGCATCATGACAGTCAGTTTTCGGCTTTCTCTACTGAGGTGTTTGACCAGGTGAACCTTAAACACAATTGCAGTAGTTCTCCCTTTACTACCCTAGCCGATAAGACGAAACGTAGGGTAGCAAGCACAGGAGCCGGGCAACCCAACTATTGACCAAAGACATGATTCAGAGCTGATGCATATAATGCCAAACTCGTGACGCCAAAGTATGCTATAGAGTTGTTCGGACTTTGTCGGCAACCCATATGTTGCCGTATCAAGCCCCTGGTGATTTGTGCCGAGGTGTCTGCATGAAACAACCGAAGAAGCAAGGTATGTTTTTAAGCGAAAAAGCAAATATTGAAGACGGATTATGTTCACTAAAATCTGATTGATACGTCAAACGTAATCTTACAGATTATGACACCACCACCCAGGCCATTTTACGTGCTAGGGGTCGAGGGCTGAGGAAAAAGGCTCTGTACAGGTTTCAAATAGAGTTTTTGTTCTACACAAAATCTTTTGGACCTCCTGTCGCACGTCTGCGCTGCCTGTGCTTCCGTGAAAAGGCTTCCTTAAAGGGAGCAATCCCTGGTTATTTGTAGGAAAGCCGGGCTCATAAAGAGACCTTTCAGGTCCATAGGACGGACAGGTATTGATTCACAAGTGGCAAAAAGGTAAGAAAATAGTCAGAAAAAAGAGAAAAGGCTAAAGTCCGGACGAACCGCTTTGTAGGCCTGTCCATATTGTTCCTCCGCCGATGACCAAGGTATTTTGAGTGCATAATTATGTATGCGCGGTGCAAAATCCGCGGGTATAAGAGGCGAACGATGGAGGCAGAGCTGATAATCCAGATCTAAAATTGACCAGTCCTGTGTAGTAGAGGCCGGCAGTTTAATGACCGGTGAGATATACGGCTTGAGGAGGCCGCTTTGTACTTCGGCTGTGATTGCCACAGTGTGCCCCTCAGTGCGGAGGGAGCGTTCCGTGTGTCCGTTGACCGTTATGGTGCTACGTGGATCGGGCATCTTAAGCTTTAGATAGGCGTAGTTTGGGACCACATTGAAACAAACAAAAGCGGTCCGCCCGAGCAGTGTGTGGTAGCCAATGCGGAATGGGACAGTATCGAAGATCAAGTCTTCGCGTCGGAAGTTTTCTGGTGAACCGAAGACGACTTCCAGTGAGATTGAGCCTGTGCTGTGAGCTTCTACACCGCGTATTACTCCCTTGAAGGTAGTTGTGGTGGGCTTGATCCTTGAAGGGCCAATGCCCATTTTGCGGACAGTGTCTTGATAGAGTAAACTGAGGCTACTGCCACCGTCCATGAGGACTCGCGTGAGATGGAATCCGCCGATAAATGGATCGAGGACCAGAGCTGCGGAACCTCCGTGATGGATCTGGTTGGGCGGTCCTTGTGATCAAAAGTGATCGAGCAGGCCGCCCATTGGTTGAAATTTGGGGTGTCCGTCTTTATGGCGTGGTCATCTCGTAGTTCGTGCTTGCGCTCCCTTTCAAAGGTATGCATCACCTATATCATGTTTACTGTTTTTTACTTCGGGGGGAAATTGCTTCTCCCCTGGTGCTCGGTTGCCGAGCCTCCTCTTCTTCACTATCACTGGGCGTCCCCTTCCATTTGTGTTCGGCATTGTGCTTGCCGGCTTGTTTGAAAACCCAACAATTTCTATTGGTATGGTTGGCTGGTTTGTCGGGGCTGCCATGGATCTGACTTGGCCGATCCAGTATCTTGTCTAGAATGGATGGACCGTCTCTGTTTGCCTTAAACGGCATCTTCCATTGACCGGTTTTGGAGCCACTAAATCCGGTGTTGACCGTTGTGTCTTGGATTCCTGCATTATTGTTGCAACGCTTGTCTTCATTGCATCGTGTCTTGCCATTGCCATCCCTGACTTTGGAGGTGGCAGGATCGCTTGCGCTATTGCTTCTATGAGCGAGCCAGCTATCTTCTCCCATGCAAAAGCGGGTCATTAGTGCGGTGAGAGCTGCCATGGATTTTGGCTTTTCTCGGCCGAGATGGCGGGCGAGCCACTTGTCGCGGACGCTATGTTTAATGGCCGTGAGTGCTTCGGCATTCGGACAGTCGACAATTTGGTTCTTTTTAATTAGGAACCTAGTCCAGAGTTTCCTGGCTGATTCTCTGGGCGGCTGGATAATGTGACGAAGGTCATCGGCGTCCAGAGGCCGGACATATGTACCTTGGAAATTGTCGCGAAAGGTGTCTTCCCAGCTGCTAATGGAGTTCTCTCGGAGGCTATTTAGCCAGTGCCGGGCTGGTCCCTTTAACTTTAATGGGAGGTATTTAATGGCGTGGAGATCATCACCGCGGGCCATGTGTATATGGAGAAGAAAATCCTCAATCCATACTGCGGAGTCAGTTGTTCCATCATATGGTTCAATATTCATGGGTTTAAACCCTCCTGGGAATTCGTGCTCCATTACTTCATCAGTGAAGCAGAGGGGGTGTGCAGCGCCCTATATTGGGCGAAGTCGCGACGTAGCTCAGATGGAGTCTGTCTGCGGTTTTCGGCCTGGACATGGTTATGCTTGTCACGTCCGGCTAGATAGCCGTCATCGCGCGCCGGGGCACATCCCCCGCGATCCGTAGCTCTATTTTCCAGGTCCTGCCGCAGGTCATATGTATATCCCTGAGCTGTTGTGTCTCTATCTTTACGACGAGGTAGTATGGGCTGGTGTTCGGCTTGAGTTGCCATTTTGTCCCGGCCACATGGTGGTCGGTCAGCCGCGTTACGCGCTGATGGTATGGTCTCCAGTGCCTCGTCGTCGAATTGAGGTAGCAGCTTACGCCTCGGGTAGCTTTTGGTTGGTCGTGCAAGGCCGTATTCCTCGGCTGCCAGGACATTAGTCCATCTGTCGTTGAGCAAATCCCGTTCAGCTTGAAGCCGTTGCTGCTTCCTTTTCAGACTCCTCGCGGTTGCGATGAGCTGTTGCCTAAAGCGTTCTTGCTCGAGGGGCTCCTCTCGCACGATGAAATCTTCGTCACCGGGGCTTATATCATCTTTGGAGGGTGGCATGTAATTGCTGTCCTCCGAGTCCTCGCCTCCGACTGGTTCATCAGGGTTACCCTGCCCCTCCTCCCTATCATCATGTTCGGGTGTTGGTTCAACGGGGGCATCTGGGTCTTCGGCCTTCTCCGGAGTGTTATTGTCTCCATTGTCGGTATTGCTTTCCTTGCCGCGTTGTGATTTTGAACGGCGTCGCTGATGCTGCTTCTTTGGTGGTTTATCAGTGTTGTTGTCCTTGATTGGATCCTTACTGCCCTCACCGCCATCCTCTATTGGCGTAACTACCATGCATATGTCGAATGTGGAGCTGGCCGCCCAGCGTGTGGTATGCGGCGAGTTTTGGCTTTGTTCGTCTCCGACATCAATGCCCCTACCGTGGATGTCTTCGGAGTTACGGTCAAGCATGTCGGTAAGGTCCGCGACGGTGGCTATGAAGTGGGTGGTGGGTGGGACGTAAAATTCCCCGCTCTCAGCCCCTAGTCCGAGCTGGGCGTAGTTTGGACGTTGCTCCTCTGTAATGATGAGGGACCGCATCAAGTCTAGAGCCTCGCTTAAAGGCGAGGTTTGGCCAGGGAGAAGAGAGTCCGTGGAGTATGGCGGGAAGGAGAATCCTTGGCCGAGCTCACACGATGCCGACTCCGAGGGTTCGAAGCCAGTGTCCGGAGAAGAGTCCGGCTTCATGATGGTTCCTAGCGACACTACCTCCTCCGGCTCTCCTGTACTGGGCTTAGTGGCCGCAGATAGTCCGGTGGGCTTGGGAATCCCGTCTTCGGACCTAGCGATGCACTTTGGATCTAAGGCCAGAGCGGAGGTTGGGGTCGTGAACCCTTGGAAGATCAAGTCTCCTCGGATATCAGCGACATAATCCAGATTTCCAAAACTAATCTGGTGGCCTGGGGCGTAGCTGTCGATCTGCTCTAGATGGCCAAGTGAGTTGGCTCGCAGTGCGAAGCCGCCGAACACAAAGATCTGGCCGGGGAGAAAGACTTCCCTCAGGGCAGTATTGTTGTAGATGATGGATGGAGCCATCGAACCTTCCGGCGATGACACAACGGATCTCTCTCAATGAAAGCACCAATGTCGGTGTCAAAACCGGCGGATCTCGGGTAGGGGGTCCCGAACTGTGTGTCTAAGGTCGATAGTAACAGGAGACGGGGGACACGATGTTTACCCAGGTTCAGGCCCTCTTGATGGAGGTAATACCCTACTTCCTGCTTGATTGATCATGACGAATATGAGGATTACAAGAGTTGATCTACCACGAGATCGTAATGGCTAAACCCTAGATGTCTAGCCTGTATGATTGCGTTCGCCTCTACGGACTAAATCCTCCAGTTTATATAGACACCGGAGACACCTAGAGTTGTACAGAGTCGGTTTACAGAGGAAGAAATCTTCATATCCGAACGCCAAGCTTGCCTTCCACGCAAAGGAGAGTCTGGAGGAAAGCTTCTATCTTGTATCTTCATGGCCCATTAGTCTGGCCCACGTCACATAGCCCGGACATCAGAGGACCCCTTAATCCAGGACTCCCTCACCCACCATCACCTCGCCTAGATCCGGGGGTTCATACCCTCCTATAGCAGAGATGTAAGTCCCAAAGGCTACTTGCCTGCCGAGGGGGGAGAACTATCTAGTATCAAATTCACAAAGCAGCACATTTAGTAGTTGACATCTTTCTTTCTCGTTTTTCATCAGAAAGGAGAGTTTTCACGTTAAGCAAGAAGAGCTACGAGTTGGAGGGCTATTTCACCGACCGTCACTTCTCGTTTGTATCTGCCGAAGACGCAAGGAGCCCAACGACAGGCTTTGTGGAGTTGAATGACAACACGCAGAGGTATTTTGGTGAAACTGGGGGACTCTTTATGTAAAGGAAGGGCAAAGTCAACAGGCCAATCCCAATTTCATAATTGGAAGAACCAGTAGGAGGTTCACCATTAGAAAGGCATGGGACAACAAACTCTCTTAAAGCTTTCTTCGAATAAGTCTTTCGCTTGACTTGGCTCAATGGCTTTAGTTCAATAAATGCTTTCATATGAAGCTTGAGTCAAGTCTAGTCTCATGCAGTGAAGATCATCAAGCAATTATTTCTCGTCTCTCCGAAACCTATTGATAAGGAACACGTTCAAGTGTATGGAATAATCAAACCTTTTACGTATTTGTTAACATAGGTTGGACGATTGATTCCTCTCTTTCTCCATGGCCTGCTTCCCATAACTGGCCTTACTAAAACTTACGAAATGCTAATTTGACCTAAATTTCCGGTTAACTGCTGACTTTCTTTGCTAGCTCACCCAAAACTCTGTCTTCAGGAGGAAAGCTTGCTTGAGTACCTTACTTGAAAACAAACCGCTTGAGCTGTAACCGAAACAGAAAGGTTTGATGAGCCACTGCTTGCTCTGTAACTGCTCTTACCGCTTCTTCTTCTTGACCTATGCTCACTGCTTCGAATGCTTTGACTGCCGCCCCTATCTCTAAAGCTGCGGATTACAGCTCCTGATTCAAAGGGTTTTTTTAAGTCACCAGGTGGGCACAACCCACCTGGGCGTGCCAGGGAGCCCAACCGTGCCCTGGTGGGTTATGCTCACCCAAGCCCACCTCCGGTGCCCATCTTCTAGTATATAGGTCATTTTGACCAAGAAGAAAAATAAGGAGATGACTTTCGGGACGGAGCGCCGCCGCCTCGAGGCGGAACTTGGGCAGGAGCACTTTTGCCCTCCGGTGGAGCGATTCCGCCGGGGGAACTTCCGTCCCAGAGGGGGAAATCATCGTCCTCATCATCACCAACAATTCTCCCATCTTGGGGAGGGCAATCTCCATCAACATCTTCAAGAGCACCATCTCATCTCAAACCCTAGTTCATATCTTGTGTTCAATCTTGTTACCGGAACTATAGATTGGTGCTTGTGGGTGACTAGTAGTGTTGATTACATCTTGTAGTTGATTACCGTATGGTTTATTTGGTGGATGATTATATGTCCAGATCCAATATGCTATTTAATACTCCTCTGATCATGAGCATGTTTATCATTTGTGAGTAGTTATTTTTGTTCTTGAGGTCACGGGAGAAATCATGTTTCAAGTAATCATGTGAACTTGATATGTGTTTGATATTTTGATAGTATGTATGTTGTGATTCCCTTAGTGGTGTCATGTGAACGTCGACTACATGACACGTCACAATATTTGGGCCTAAGGGAATGCATTGTGATGTAGCAATTAGATGATGGGTTGCGAGAGTGACAAAAGATTAAACCCCAGTTTATGCGCTATTCCGTAAGGGACCGATTGGATCCAAAAGTTTAATGCTATGGTTAGAATTTATTCTTAATACATTTCTCATAGTTGCGGATGCTTGCGGGAGGGTTAATTATAAGTACGAGGTTTGGTAAAGTAAGAACAGCACCTAAGCACCGGTCCACCCACATATCAAATTATCAAAGTAGCTAACACAAATTAAACCAACATGATGAAAGTGACTAGATGAAATTCCCGTGTACCCTCAAGAACACTTTGCTTATCATAAGAGACCATTTGGCATGTCCTTTGCCTCAAAAGGATTGGGCTACTTTGCTGCACTTTTGTTACTACTATTGTTACTTGCTCGTTACAAATTATCTTGCTATCAAACTACTCCGCTACTTACAATTTCAGCACTTGTAGACATTACCTTGCTGAAAACCACTTGTCATTTCCTTCTGCTCCTCGTTGGGTTCGACACTCTTACTTATCGAAAAGAGCTACAATTGATCCCCTATTCTTGTGGGTCATCAGGAGGAAATTTTTTTTTTACAAAATACAGAGTCCCTTATGGTGGGTCCCCGCTGTTTGGTGGAGGAATAATTATTATACGCGTAATAAGGAGGCACTTCCTTGCTGCGGCCGTGGACCCAACTGTCAGCCTCTCCACGTACAGTCCACTTCCGATGGAAGTCGTTCCTTGGCCACGTGGACCACGCCGCGCCGAGAGCACCAAGGTGGTGGATGACGGTGAGGCCTAGGAAGGGGATGACACGGAGGTGGGGAAGACGCGACAGTGAATGCCCACGCGGAGAGGAGGCAGAGAGTTGACTGGTTCGGCTGCCATGTGTGGCTGACGTCGCCGCAGAATAACATGGGTTGTGGGTGAGTAGAGGGATGGCCTGGCCAGCGGTTCAAGTAGAAAGGGGTGGTGAAGCCTGCGCGGCAGCACAACCGGCCATGGGAGGCAGGAGCAGGCGGCATGTCCGCGATGGTTTGGGCGGCTGCAGAATCAAGACCAGAGGTTGAAGAAGCACGACGGCCGTTGGATGGACATCGCACAGTCACCGCAGCTAGAATTGTTTATATTGACTAAGTTGAGAAAGCCCCCCATCCTCGTCAACTTAGTAGGCCCACAAGTCACCCTCCAAATATGGTGGGTCCCATCTAGCAGCGGGGGTATTTGTTTTTTGTGCGTAATAAGGAGGCACTTCCTTGCGTGCGAAGATATAGCTGATGGGTCCGAGCTGTTAGCAGGGGGAATGTTTTTTCACGAAATGCATAGGCCCTTCTGGTGGGTCCCCGTTGTCAGGTTGAGGAATCATTATTTTGCGCGTAATAAGGAGGCACTTCCTGCCCGCAAAAAAGGAGACATTTCCTTGTGTGCGGCCATGGACCCAACTGTCAGCCTCTCCATGTACAGTCCTCTTCCGATGGATGTCGTTCGTTGACCATGTCGTGCCAATAACACCAAGGCGGTAGACGACGACGAGGCCAAGTAAGGGAACGACCCGGAGCTGAGGAAGACTTGGCAGGTGTTTCCCACGCGGAGTGGGTAGGAGGGTTTACTGGTTCGGCTGCAGTGTGAGGTTGCCATCGCCGGAGAATATCAGGAGGTGTGGGTCGGTAGAGGGATGGCCAGGCCAGCGATGCAAGTAGGGTGGGGCCGTGAGGCCTTCCCGGCAGCGCAGTCAGCCACGGGAGGCAGGAGCAGGCGGTTCCGGCAGCACTGGTTTGGGCGGCTGGAGCAGGAAGATCAGAGACTGAAGAACCACGATTGTCGTTGGATTGACATCTAACGACCTAACGGTGGTAGAGTAGATTGTTGACTAAGTTTCTTTTTTTGAAACCTTGTGTATGCATGAAGTTCATAGGCCCACAAGTCAGCCTCCAAATCTGTGGCATGCAACATAGAGCCCATTTGCTAATTTTTTTAATACTTTGCATCCCATTTGCTAATTCTTAAGGAATTTGTTACAGCCCATTTTCTGCCCAGGACCATGGTCAAAAACTTCAACCTAATTTTGCATATTTCAATAGAGTCCGAACTGTTTTAATCCAATGATAAACATTTATTTTTAAGAACTTATTCATTTGCCAAAAAAATTGTTTTATTTTTGTAAGCTAATAAGACATGGGACAATTGAGTTGGTTTTATGGAAAACCAGTCGTAAAAAAATCAGCACTGGGAAGGAAAACAACAAAAAAAATAAGGATGTAAATTTGAAAAGGGAACTTTACGAATTTTCAATGTAATAATACATGTATATGAAGTAGTAAAACTATAGTTAGAGATTAGAAAACATAAGTAGGGCATGGCGTTTCAAGAGGAAAATAGAACTGGGTTGTGTGTTCTAAGAGAAAATATAACTAAGGGTGGTGGGCCAGAGGCCAGTTGATACCTGCTGGATCTTTGTGCCCCATTATCGTCATGGGCTGGTCCTGTTAAAAACAAAACCAAGCTTGGGCAGTCTACAGCCCAACTGAAACTTGCTCGACCTGAAAAAACAATGTACCTGCTAGATCCCAGTTATTAGTCCGCACTTGCAAATTCTCTCATTTATTGACTACGTTGAAAATTTCATAGGTGTCTTAGACGTCAGCATTATTTTTCCATCGTGATAATAAATGCATGTACTTGATTGCGTACGGCCATGGACCTGCTGGTTCCCTACAGTTAGGCTCTGTATGGACAGCCGTCTTGTGGTTCCACAGACGAATTTCATGCAAATCAGATGGTTTTCAGTGAACCAGACTAAATTCATTGAATTTTACATATTTCTTTTTTACTATGGAATATTTTACATATTTCAACTAATAATAACCGACTAGGCCTTTTTTGAGTCCATGGGAGGTGCTTCACACGATCGAGGTCGCGACACTTAACTGTTTTGGAAGGCCCAAATCCATCGCGCCTCTCTTTTAACAAGTTGCAGCTGGGCTTGGCATGCCACAACCTAGTTCCGACGTGCTACGTCCAACTATCAGCCGGTCAAACCGGATGGATCCTGTGCATACTTCAAAGATGTAATTTTCTTGGAGAACTGGGAATTCGAACGGCAGGTGCTTATGCTACCCATCAAAAAAAATCAGGTGCGTGAAAATTGGTTTTGAAACAAATGATTCAGCTTTATATACACGTCAACCCTCCACATGATGGTTGGAAGCAAATGCAAGTTCATATCGAAAGATCCTTAACAACAATACCAACTTGCAAACGACCAGGTAGTACATGTATACCAATACCAAACTAACTTATAATCTTTTTAGTCCTGGCCCTAGTGGTGGTCTGGTAGAAAATCTTGCAGACGACCAGCTCCCGCTCCTTCTCTTGCTCGAGGTCCCCAAGGTGGTACTGGTGCATCTCCCAGTTGGTCCTCCGCTGGTCGAAGTTCTTTTTGGTGTGTAGCACTAGAACCTTTTTGTTGCCCGTTCGCCGGCCATTGACCAGCACTAGCAACGTATTGCCGGTCTTGTGCCACATCGCGTGCATGCCACACATCAACTGTATCTTGCGACACGTCTGCTTGCCCCTTTTGAACACCCTGGAGTTGTGCTAGAAGAGATGCTTGCTTAGGCCACTCTGTGTGATACCTGCAATATTGGCGAATACTTTTAGGGTATGTAGTTGGCATTTTCATAACATCTTTGGCATGTTGGAGTCACTTGCTTCACTTTTTATTAACTGTCAAATTGCAATTGCTTCTCTATGTCTGCGTCTAAAAAGAAAAATAGAGGTATAAACAAAGGAATATGTTTGTGAAAGTAGACGCCCGATTGGTGTCTCACCTTAAAGTTTCTCAGGATGGGTGTAGCATATGTCGTGCTGGTTGTCGGTGGTTGGTATGAAAAAATCGATGAGAGGGTGAGATCTCGCACTGTCAGCACTCACTTTGGCCTCAAGGTGCTCGATCAGCTCCTGATATGTGGGATCGAACTTGATGCCAGCCGGAAGCACCGGCCAATCCTTCTTGGACTTGCATCGGTTAATCCAGTTAAATGGTACTCAATGTATGATCAATCAACTGTTTTAAGTAAAAGATGAAAGATTTCAATGGATAAGTGGGACCCCAAATCTGAAGTCCACAATACCCGAACAAACTGGGGTACCGACTTCATTACTACATGCAAACTCTAAAGACTTGAAAAACCCCATAAAGATCAAAATCATCATACAGGGCGACAGGATGAATACTCACAGGAGCGGCCTTACCGGTTCCTTTCTTCATCCGGCTAGCTTGAAGAGCATCCTTGTTGTGATTAACTTTTCAGCGTCTTCCTTTTGACTACTTGCAATGAAGTATAGTAGCTCCAGTAGTTCATCGCACATCATACCAAATGGATCGGAACAAGGCAGCGATGGTAGGCGGGGAGACCGGGAGAGAATGGGAGAGTGATTTTGTAGAGAATGGGAGAGTGTTGTTGTACTACGGGAGGGGTGAGGCTCACTTTGGTGAACTGAACACGCCGCCGAGGCTCTTGTGTCACCTCATGCGCAGCGTGTTGTCACGTCAATTCAATGTGAGGACATGATGAATAATTTGACCGACGTATACTAGTACTACTTCACTACTTACTAGTCGTATTTAGTGTCCCATTTTAACCATAGGTTTAACTAACAAAATGTCAATGCATGTCACAAAAAATTATACCATTGGAAACTATGTTCAAATACGAATCCAACAATATAATTTTTTGTGACATGCATTAACATTTAGTTCGTTAAATTTATGGCCAAAATTTGACACAAATTACGAAGGGGACCAATAATCCAGGAGTGAGGTAGTAGTACGAGTAGCACAATATACGAAATAGAGGACTACTAGTACTAGTACAAATTTAGAAATGGAGTACAAAGTTACAAGGCTGTGCACGGACTTTGTAGGCTACATGAGTAATACAAAATATAATTCCCATTGGACAACACTTTCACCAACAAGTACGCACTTGAAGCCTAATTGATATATATGGCTTCTGCATAACATCTCCATCATCATTATCAGTACATGCTACACAGGTGAGTTAGGATGCACTTGATCCAAGAAAGGTATATATCCTTCAAACTAACTACAGTACATAATATCGAACAAAAGAGGGTCTTGCTACAGCAACACGCCGGCTCAGCTTATTAATTAAGTGTCCCGTCCGCTGCAGCGTGTATTGTCACTTCACTGCGAAGACTAGTTGAATAGTTCTCTCTGTCTGAGATGGGGAATAATGGATTGCCAAGATTTCCTATTGACAGTATCCCTATGCCTCTACTCTCATCCTGTCCACAACAAGAAACATTGGCCGAGGCACCCGATGCCAATACTGTAGGAGTACTACTAGTATTTTGTGTCAAACTTTGACCATCTATTTAACTAATAAAACGTTATTGCATGTCACCAAAAATCATATCACTGGATCTATATTTGAACGTAGTTTTTAGTGGTGTAGTTTTTTATGACATGCAATGACACTTTGTTAGTTAAATTTACAGTCAAAATTTTACACTTAGTACGAAGCGGACCAATAAACCAGGACGGAGGTTTATATACAGTTCAATAAAAATATCATCAACCAAGGTAGTAGTAAATGATGAGTGCCCAAAGAAAGTAGTACTCAATAATGGGCTCTTTTTCCTCAAGAAAATCATCAACCAAGGTAATTGGAATGCATGCGTGAGGAACAAAAGACATACACGCATTTGTGAGTTTTCTCTTCATTCTTGCATGCAACGTTTTAATGAAGCTTGAAATATGGACATGTTACTGGTAGGGAGTAAAAGCCTCATGCATGCATGCAACACTCACACGTACACATGCACACATGCATCACTCACACATCTACGCGACACACAGCACACGACGCAACACACACTCTCACGCTTAAGCTTCTCCTCGTTCGGAGAGTTGAATTATGTGTGCATGCGACCATTGAGAGAAGAGGACTAAATGAAGGTTGTTGCATGCTGTAATTAAGGACACACATGCAGCCTATAGCTAGAGCACAAGTTGGTGCATTAGTCAATCAATGCCAATTAGATTAAAGGCTAAGTGCATTGGAAGTGTAGATGTACACTCTTTGTTGGAAAAATTTCTAATGTTAGATGTACAATTTTTCAGGGACCGAGGGAGTACACGTGCATGCACTCACATACACAGCTAGGGTGGTTCCGCGCAAGGGTTGGACTACTGTCGCGCCTGCGTAAAGCTTTGTTTAACTTATTTCTTTGCTCTACCAACTGAAAGGTGGGACCCGTAAACCAGGTGTCAATTTAACGAGTCAACAAAGTGCTAAGTCGACTATGTGGCCAGTCAGCAGGGTGTAATACGGTGCTCTACGGTGAGCTAGTGACCGCATAGTCACCGCAAAACTATATAGTGATTGTAATGAGCGTATTGTTACATACGTTGACCGCCAGTGTATTTTCCCCGTTTCAAATTAAGCCATATTAACCAGAAAGGACGTACTATGGACTAGTACTACTTTGATGTGTCACATGGACTCGCCAAACGAGGAGAAGCTTGCTTACTACACCCTCTCCCTCGCCCACACGCGGTGGATCACATGATGAGGAGAAGCTTGGGTACTACATACGCCTACGCCCTCTCCCTCCCCACGAGCGCGGT
Organism: Aegilops tauschii subsp. strangulata; assembly: GCF_002575655.3. Taxonomy (NCBI): domain Eukaryota; kingdom Viridiplantae; phylum Streptophyta; class Magnoliopsida; order Poales; family Poaceae; genus Aegilops; species Aegilops tauschii. Next base: position 278,350,642 of record NC_053038.3, on the reverse strand, counting down.
GGCTCGCAGGAGCAGGAGAGGGTTTTGACTACAGCGACCTCTCCCTCTCCCTCGCCCTCGCCCTCGCGGTGGACGTGCAACAGTTCATTTGGTGTCAGATTGCCAGAAGCATATTGTACTGTAGTATCATCATTGTTGGACCTTCCGAAGAGGCGAAGAGCCAAGTGCAAGGTTCACAAGTACGAACGGTTGAACGTCCCGAAGAGGCAAAGAGCCAAGCGCAAGGTTTATAGGAGTTGTTGTCCTAGTAATACAACTATAGCAAAAGATTGCTACTGTATGATGCTGCGACGTCACCTATAGCCAAAGCAGCACCACCTTTTTTTTCTCACAGAGAGTGTTGGAGCCCTTGCAACAGCCACACAAGTTGCACATACACATAACACATTTACTAGTAATAAATTCTAAAGGACAAATGCCAGTATGCCACACAAGTTCATCTCCACTTCATGTGATAAATTTGTGCACGAGTAGTCTACATATCACAGCGCTACCATTGATAATTTACCATACTCCTCTTACACGTTATAGACGGCACGATCCATAGTGGTGGGCAACGGGAATCATTGTCGCAACTTTCTAATCTGGTTCCACACGATAGAGAATCATCCTAGCTGAAGTGGCATAAATCAGGGATAGCGTGCCCCAGCATGTCGTTCATCCGGCAGTGCGCACTAAAGACACAACCATGCTTCATGAAAGGAAAGCTTTCGGTGTCGTGCACAGAAGGTGGCATCCGCTTCACAATGGGGTAGTTGTCCCCAATGAAAAGCGAGTACTCTCCAAGAGTGTTCCTCGGCACCCACATAGCATAACGGGGGTTGAACTCGGTGCCGTTCATCTGGTACACGCCGCATCTCAGATCTAGACACATGGTGACGTACATGGTCAAGGTCCATGCATAATAATGTTGTGCTCAAATATGGCGGTTGCTACTTTTTAAGCTTGCGTTGGTTTTTCCCATGAAGAGGAAAGGGTGATGCAGCAAAGTAGAGATAAGTATTTCCCTCAATTTGAGAACCAAGGTATCAATCCAGTAGGAGACAACGCACAAATCACCAATACCTGCTAAACAATCAAACAACTTGCACCCAACGCGATAAAGGGGTTGTCAATCCCTTCACGGTTACTTGCAAAAGTGAGATCTGATAGAGATACATGAAACTAAACAAATGGTAAAGTAAATATTTTTGGTTTATAGATCATAAAGTAAAAGATTGCAAAATAGTAGATCATAAACTAATATGATGGAAAATAGTAACTTATATGATGGAAAATGGACTAGGGGGGCATAGGTTTCACTACAGGCTTCTCTCAAGATAGCAAATATACGGTGGGTGAACATATTACTGCTGAGCAATTGATAGAAAAACACAAAGTTATGATGATATCTAAGGCAATGATTATGAATATAGGCATCACGTCCGTGTCAAGTAGAGCAAAACGATTCTGCATCTACTACTATTACTCCACACATCAACCGACTCCTGCCTGCATCTAGAGTATTAAGTTCATGAAGAACAGAGTAACGCATTAAGTAAGATGACATGACGTAAAGGAATAAACTCAAGCAATATGATGAAAACCCCATCTTTTTATCCTCGACGGCAACAATGCAATACGTGCCTTGATGCCCCCTCTGTCACTGGGGAACACTACTAGGGAAAACCTTATACACAGAAGCTTACCAGTAGCGATGGTCAAACAAATGCGCTACTGCTATCTACCAGTAGCACGGTGTATACAAGCCTGCTACTACTATATAAGTAGTAGTAGCGCGGCCCAGGTAAAAAGCACTACTACTATAACTGCCACCCCGTTGCCGGCAGGCTAGGTATAGTTGTAGCGCTGGTCTACAATCAACGCTACTGCTATTGTCTTAGTAGTAGTGTTCTTCGTGGGACCGCGCTACTTCTATGGGTGACTTATCCCCAAATTTTCCTCCCCCGCGCCCCGACCATCTTCTTCCTCCCCTCACTCCCTGCTGCCTCACTCCTCTGCCACCACCACATTGCCGTCGCCACCGCATTGCCTCCGTCATCCTCCCTCCTCCTTCCTCAGTATGCCCTCCCCCTCCTCTCCCTCCTCCTCCCATTACGCCCTCCTCCCTCCTCCTCCTCCGGCCGCCCCCTCCTCCCTCCTCCTCCGGCCAAGCCCTCCGCCGGCAGCCTCCTCCCACCGCCACCCTCCCCCTCCTCCTCTCTCCTCCTTCCTCCCACCCCCTCCTCCCTCCCTCCGCCCCCTCATCCCACCGCCCTCCTCCTCTCTCCTCCTCCCTCCTCCTCCTCCTCCCTCCCTCCTCCCCTCATCCTCTCTCCTCCCTCCTCCTCCCTCCTCCCTCCCCCACCCCTGCTCCCTCCTCCCTCCCTCATCTCTCCTCACTCTGTTCTTGCATAGAGTAGATTATTTTAATAAATTAGTAAAAATTCAAACTAGCTAGGTTAACTAGGTTGGCTAGCTAGGTTAACTAGCTAGGTTAACTAACTATGTTATTTATAGTAAGTGCTTAATAGAACTAGTTTATTTACAACAAGTGCTTAATAGAACAAGTTTATTTATAGTAAGTGCTTAATAGAATTAGTTTATTTATAGTAAGTTCTTAATAGAATTAGTTTATTTATAGTAAGTGGTTAATATATTTTGTTTATGTAGAAATAAAGTTTTCCCCAACCTCATCCCCGCAGTCGTCCCCATCGTTGACCCCTTAAGACCTCTAGGTGAGAATAGCCAAATGATAATGTGTTGTAAATGTCGATGATGAAAATGCTAGTGCTATATAGTCGCCATTCCATTGATGTCGATGTTGATGGATTATGAATATAGAGGATGTCTTGGTGTTCTTGTTTGCAATGTGCCTCCAAGTGGCCTGTGTTTTGCCGGAATGTTGATTCGTTTCTATCCCGGCAAATTTCAGGCGCTCGATATGTCCTGTCTTTAGCAAAGGTGATGCCGAATTTTTTCATGAATTTTAGCATGACTTGTGCTACAATGTAGGGAATATCGAGAGCTTGTGATTTGCCAGAACGGGAATTCAATGATATTTCGGCAAAACATAGGGCATTTTTTCTATGACATTGCTCGATAGATGGAACGGGTTGACTTTAGGTCTGTTTCAGCTTCTTGTGTGTCTTTCAGTGAGGGAGAGTGTCCACCATATATATATTTGAGAGAGGAAGAATGCCGACTGTTGTCGTGGGGGTCGCTTCTCCGTCTTCCCTTTGTGCTAGACCTTTGTTATGCACTAGGGGAAGGAGGGGTACCGACCATCACCGACGGTCAAAAAATCGGTGAGGGAGTGTCCACCATATATGAGAGAAGAAGAATGAAGATTGTTGTCATGGGGGTCGCTTCTCCATCTTTTCCTTGTGCTAGACAATTGTAATGCACTAGGGAAAGGAGGAGTACCGACCATCACCGATGGTCGCAATAACATATAGGGAGTGCCCACCATATACGTGAGATGATAGTTTAGGAAGGAAGACTCGGCATACCAAAAGTCAACTCGTTGCTTATTGAGGAATAGTGATATGTGTGTTGAGTTTTCTGGTAGTTCCTTCGATCGCTTTTCAATTAATGTTTCAACTATGAACATAGCGAATGTCTGACGACGAAAAGGATTTCGGTATGTGCGAATACTGCGAAGACGAGCGCGGCCTGTGCGACATGCCTCACCTAGTTGGTGGTAGGCGCTGCAGCATCAAGCTGGATGAGAACTTCGAAGTGGATACAGTAAGTCACAACAACAAGTCTTTTTTCATAATTAAGCATGACTTCTGCTTCTTTTGCTTCAACTTATAATTTTAATTTTTTACTATTCTACTAGCGTATCCCCTGCCATGCAAGAATTTATGTCTTGGATAAGATTGGTTTCAGTACTATGGAAAGTATGGAGGTAAAGAGAGTTCACTTAAGGACCGAACATGGTTATACTTTTGCCGTAAAATTATACAATGCAGACACCTACACCTATTTTGGATGCAAAAATTGGAGAGCACTATGCAAGGCTTATGCATTTGAGCCTGATATGCTTATCACCTTTGATATTGGTTCGGAAGATCAAATTGAAGGTAATATCGCCATCTGGGTCGATGTGCAGACCCCTCCAGTTCTACCATTATGTGAGTTTCTCAACCATATTTATGTCTTGGATATTGTTTATTTAAAAATAGTTGACAACTAATTTCTATTGACAGCTTATTTCCATTCAAGACAACATGTTCGACGCTTGGTAGACAACACCTACTACTGTCCCAGGGCTGAACTAAACTGCGAGGAGATAAGTCATTGTGTTTCATGGCTTGAGGATCTTGATACTGTCAAGACAGGTTATTTTCCTGGACTTAGAAATATTAGTACTCAAAATGTGCAACCGCTCCTGTGTGTATTGAACTACGGTCACATCTACTTAGGAAAGATGGTAAGATTTTTACTATTTGTTTTCAGTGCATCTTTTGCATACATTATTTTTAAGCTAAACTTCATTGCTAAGTATGTTACTACGATGTTCTTCAATAGGGACTCCCGATGAATGCTGTGCCTCATTGGATTGAGGCTAAAGGTCGCGTGACAATGGTTAGCTTACGGCCAAGACATCCTACATTGCACATGAGTGCATTCAAGATTTCTCGAAGCGAGCAAGTCTTAATAGTCAAAGACTGAAGCAAAATTGTGAAGGATCGCAGAGAAGTACTAGGGGGCAGCAATGAGAAGCGCAACCCACAATTAGGAGACAAGTTCATCTACATTCTCCAATATGATGAAGCAGGAGTGCTACACATGTTCTATGCTATTTTACCTGAGAGAGAGAGCAGCAGGAGTGATTAGCTAGCTAGAATGAGTTCGAAGATGATGATGTGCTACACTATGACTATGATGATTAAATACCTAGTGTTGGTGGTAATGACTATGATGATTATTTATAGCTAGTGTTGGTGGTGATAATATGATGCAAGAGGTTTTATATTAATATGATGATGATGTTGATCATGAATATCATGATGATTTGTTATGATGATCATGATTAGTTATTATATCATTGGTGGAAGGAACGTGGATTAGATTCATGTGGATGGATCAAAAGTGACCAAAAGTTGAATTAGTAGGATCGTCGTCCTAATTCAACTTTTGATTCATCCAAATGAATCTAATCCATGTTTCTTCCTCACAATGATATATTAATTCATCATGGACATAATGATATAACAACCACTTAATTGGTACTGTATCAAAATTTGTATAACGGTGTATAAATACACTAAAAATATAAAAAAAAATGAAAAACAGGATAGTAGTAGCACTGGGCAGGAAAAACACTACTACTAGTTAGATTAGCAGTAGCGCTTGTATGTAGAGCGCTAGTGCTAAGTAGCTATAACAGTAGCGCGGGATGGAACGCGCTACTGCTAAGTGTTAGCTGTAGCACCATATCAGTAGCCCGGTACCCCGCGCCACTGATAGCCCTCAGACCTGCGCTACTGCTAGGCTTTTCCCTAGTAGTTAAAGGACACCGCAAGATTGAACCCAAAGCTAAGCACTTCTCCCATTGCATGAAAAACCAATCTAGTTGGCCAAACCAAACCGATAGTTCGAAGAGAATTACAAAGATATCAAATCATGCATAAAAGAATTCAGAGAAGATTCAAATAATATTCATAGATAAGCTGATCATAAATCCACAATTCATCGAATCTCGGCAAACACACCGCAAAAGAATATTACATCGGATAGATCTCCAAGAACATCGAGTAGAACATGGTATTGAGAATCAAAGAGAGAGAAGAAGCCATCTAGCTACTAGCTATGGACCCATAGGTTTGAGGTAAACTACTCACGCTTCATCAGAAGGGCAATAGAGTTGATGTAGAAGCCCTCCGTGATCGAATCCCCCTCGGGCAGGGTGCCGAATAAGGACCCTAGATGGGATCTCACGGGTACTGAAGGTTGCGACGGTGGAAAAGTGTTTTCGCGGATGCCTCTGGTGGTTTGAGAATATATGTGAATATATGGGCAAAAGAATCAGGTCAGGAGGGTCACGGGGGGCCAACAAGGGTGGGGGCGCGCCCTCCGTCCTTGTGGCCGCCTCGTGGCTCCTCCGACTTCATCTCTATGTCTCCTGGGTGTCTTCTGGTCCAAGAAAAATAATCGGGAAGGTTTCATTCCGCATGGACTCAAAAACAAGGAAAAAAGAGAAAGTGGCACTGGGCTCTAGGTTAATAGGTTAGTCCCAAAATAATATAAAATAGCATATTAATGCATATAAAACATCCAAAACAGATAATATAATAGCATGGAACAATAAAAAATTATCGATACATTGGAAACGTATCAAGCATCCCCAAGCTTAATTCCTGGTCGTCCTCGAGTAGGTAAATGATAAAAAAAGAATTTTTGATGTGGAATGCTACCTAACATATTTATCCATGTAATTCTCTTTATTGTGGCATGAATGTTTAGATCCATAAGATTCAAAACAAAAGTTTAACATTGACATAAAAACAATAATACTTCAAGCATACTAACAAGGGAATTATGTATTCTCAAAATAACATGGCCAAAGAAAGCTTATCCCTACAAAATCATATAGTCTGGCTATGCTCCATCTTCATCACACAAAATATTTAAATCAGGCACAACCCCGATGACAAGCCAAGCAATTGTTTCATACTTTTGATGTTCTCAAACATTTTAAACTTTCACGCAATACATGAGCGTGAGTCATGGACATAGCACTATAGGCGGAATAGAATATGGTGGTCGTGGAGAAGTGATACGTCTCCAACGTATCTATAACTTTTGATTGTTCCATGCTATTATATTATCCATCTAGGATGTTTTATATGCATTTATATGCTATTTTATATGATTTTTGGGACTAACCTATTAACATAGAGCCTAGTGCCAGTTTCTGTTTTTTCCTTGTATTTGAGTATCGCAGAAAAGGAATACCAAACGGAAATCTAAGGTCGATGGTAACAGGAGGCAGGGGACACGATGTTTACCCAGGTTTGGGCCCTCTCTATGGAGGTAATACCCTACTTCCTGCTTGATTGATCCTGATGAATATGAGTATTACAACAGTTGATCTACCACGAGATCGTAATGGCTAAACCCTAGAAGTCTAGCATGTATGACTATACTAATGAGTGTCTCCCCTTCCGGACTAAGTCCTCCGGTTTATATAGACACTGGGAGGATCTAGGGTTACACAAGGTCGGTTACAAAGAAAGGAATCTACATATTCGGTCACCAAGCTTGCCTTCCACGGCAAGGAGAGTCCCATCCGGACACGGGTGTAGTCTTCGATCTTCGTATCTTCACAGCCCATCAAGCCGGCCCATGGCTAACAGGCCGGACGCCCGAGGACCACTTAGTCCAGGACTCCCTCAGTAACCCCTGATCCTCGCTTCAATGACAAAGTATCCGGCATGTAGATCTGTCTTCGGCATTGCAAGGTGGTTCCTCCTTCCGAACTGTACCCAAAATAGTCTTCGGATGTACCGATGTGTCCAGATCTGTAACACACACACACACACCACACACAACCGTAGAGAGGATATAATATTTCTGGAATCCAATCCGCTGACAAATTTTTGTAACATGACATCACGTCTGTCTGGTCATAATCTCGAACCGCTTTCCGTCTGCTGCTCCATGTTTTGAGATGCGGTCGCCATTGGCATGTCTTCTCAAAGCAGAGATCGTGTCACCTTATTGCGGGATTCTCATCAATACGGGCGTGGGTAACCCAACCGTGCCGTTTACACAGCCCTTGGGAATAGGCGAGTTTCGAGGCGAGTGGGGAGGCGTTCCATATTCACTGCCTTTATTAGAGGATAAGGATTCCCCCTTCTTCTCCCACGCCTTCTCTCTTCCTCCGCCCTTCCAGTCTTGAGCTCCAGCGCCCAAGCTCTCATCTTCTTCCCACTCAAGCTAGCGCTTAACCATGTCTGGATCCGGAGGTCAAGGCTAGTGGATGGTCTCCTCCATCAAGGAGAAGGACATTACTGAGCTTCGGGCGGCAGGGTACTTGGCGAAGGAAATCACCCACTGTCTCCCAGCCCAGGTTCAAGTCATCCCCACGCCGAAGCCCAACGAGAGGGTGGTGTTCATCCCTCATTTTGTCCGCGGGCTAGGGTTTCCACTCCACCCTTTCGTCCGCGGGCTGATGTTCTATTACGGGATAGACTTCCATGATCTATCCCTGAACAACTTCCTCAACATCTCGGCGTTCATCGTCGTGTGTGAGGCCTTCCTCCGCATCCAACCCCACTTCGGGTTGTGGCACAAGGTCTTCAACGTGAAGCCGAAGGTGGTGGATGGCCAGCACGCGGAGTGCGGAGGAGCCATGGTGAGTAAGCTGTCCAATGTCTCCTGGTCGGAAGGCACTTTCGTGGAGACTGTCAAGGAATGGGAGAAACAATGGTTCTACATTACGGAACCCAGCGGTACCAAGTGGGCCACAGCTGCTGAATTCAACCCGATGCTCCAATGCGACTCACCTCCTGGGTCGAGAAGAGCCCGAACTGGTGTTCGCCAGACGAGCTGATAGCGCTGCAGACGCGCGTTCAGAGCATGGTGGACAAAAATGTCAAACTTGTCGATGTAATCCAGGTGATGCTAGTTCACCGAATTCTCCCGTGCCAAAGCCGAAGCCGCCCTCTATGGCATTTCAACCCGAAGAAGCACCATACCCTGAAGAGGCTCTTCGAAACCACTCACGAAGGTGCCTGGAAGTTGCTCTTTAAGGGCAACAAAAAACCGCCGGCCACAAATTTGGACCGCGGGCACGATATTAACCACCTCGCCAGCGAGGTATGTTATTTTCAACGCATCCCCTACTTGCTTGTTTCAAGGGCGACGTCTGAGCTTTTATCATCATTCCTTCTTCAGGACTAGATGGAGAGGGCGAAGCGGATCCAGTGTCCGGCTCCGCTGCCTGAAGAGCCAGTCATCCCGAGATTGGCGAAGATGTTGGTGCCGGCACCCTATAAGGCGCCGGAGAAGAAGGCCAAGAAGAAGGCCAAGGGGGCCAAAGGTGGCCCCCGTCGTAAGGGTACTTCGGGCGTAACGTCCGAAGCCGAAGAGACCCGTTCCTCCGTCCCTAAGGACGACGATGAGGAGGAGGAGGAGGAGATCCCTCCCCGTGATGAGGGGAGGGAGAAGAGGGCGGCTTCCACGAATCAAGAGGTGGGGGCGCCAAAGAAGAGGAAGGGCCCCCTTGCGGATAACTCCGTATGGGATGTCGACAGTAGTCCGGAGCGCCGCTCCCGAGCTAAGCCTCAGGCCGCATCATAAGCACTACGATTCATGCATATCCATATATCCAACCTCTTCTCCTCATTCTATTAACATGGTTAGTTGTGTTATTTCAGTCCGGCCCACGACAGCTTCCAGCCATCCTCGTCAGGAGGTTCGCTCGACTCCAAGGAGATGGCCAGCATGTCGCCGCCGACCGCTCACTCTCCCAGGGCCATGGACGACACCGAGGTGTTGTCCCGAAGGACCACTCCAGGCCGAGGAGAGGCTCCGGACGCTGTCAAGTGGGCGCCAGAGGGCGAAACCTCCACGGCCGGGCACACGGGGGAGCAAATCCCCACGGAGACTGGCGAGGAGGGCCGTATTCAGTTCAGCCCTCCGCCAAATATGACTACGAAGACCCGTACGGCTCCAAAATCCGGCGAGCGACCTCCTTTGAAAGACGGGGGTGCACCCATTCCACCGATGGCCCCTGTCCAACCTGGGGCACCGGATAATCTGATGGAGGCGCTTCGAGGTGCCTCCATTATGGACGAGCACCGTATCCTTATGGGTACGGTGATGGAGAAGGTCCAGTCCACCAAGAGTGGGCTGACCGAAGCCTGTAGCAGCCTGCTGACAGGTTTTGAGGTAGGCGACGCCAAAAATCCCGATATAGTCAGTAGCCCCTTAGACGCTGTCCGGTGTTCAGAAAGAAAAGCCGGACAGAGGGTCAATCCTTACTTGTAGGAAACAAACTAAATTTGTCGAGAATGAATATGCAGGCGTCGCTGCTATCCGCGGCCTCACATTCTGCCGAAGTCTCCGAACTTAACAAACTAATTTTTTTAATTTTTTTGTCAAAACTAATAATGGCGCACCAGGGGATAGTGCGCCATTACTAGTTAAACTAGTAATGGCGCACCACATCCACGCTGCACCACTAGTAATTTTTTTTCAATTTTTTTTAATTTTTTTTCAAAACTACTAATGGCGCACCGTGTGTGTGGTGCGCCATTACTAGTTGAACTAGTAATGGCGCTCCACTCCCATGGTGCGCCATTAGTAATTTGCCCCAAAAATTCCACCGAATGCACCCCCCCCCCGTGGACCGCCTTTTCAGTTTTAGAAAAAATAAAAGAAAATAAGTTTCCCATGTGATATGTGGTCTACTTGTTGGGAAAATTTAAAAATATGAATTTCGACTTTATTTGCAAAATCTCTCTAGAATTTGTAAAATGGGCATAACTTTTGCATACGAACTCGGATTGAAAAGTTTTTTATATGAAAAATCATCTACTCGAAAAGATACATCCGAATTTAATCGGGGGAACCCCGTTAAACATTTTCAGAATCCTCAAAAACCTAACAGAAAAAAGTTATGGGGCTTTTGAGATCCGGAGAGGCAAAAAATTTATAAAAAAACAAACTCAGTAATGGCGCACCTGCCCATGGTGCGCCATTACTATCTTCCCGCCTTCAAAATTCAAACTATATCAAAAAAATAAAAGAAAGTTAGTAATGGCGCACCTGCCCCACGGTGCGCCATTACTATCTTCCTGCCTTCAAAATTCAAAATAAATCAAAAAAATTAAAAAAAGTTAGTAATGGCGCACCTCCCACGATGCGCCATTACTATGCCGTATATATGGTTGGGCGGGGTCCTCTCCTCCTTACCTCTTCATTGTTCTCCTCCACTCCATCTCCTCCTCTCCTCCACTCCATCTCCCCTTCTCTCCTCCACCATACTCCCCTCCTCCTCTCCGGCGACCTCCTCCTCCTCCTCTCCGGCGACCTCCTCCTCCTCCTCTCCGGCGACCTCCTCCTCCTCCTCTCCGGCGACCTCCTCCTCCCTCCTGTCCTCCCCTCCCCTCACGGTTTCTCCTCCCTCCTCTCCGGTGATCTCCTCCTCCCTCCTCTCCGGTGATCTCCTCCTCCCTCCTCTCCGGTGAGCTCCTCCTCTCCTCTCCTCCCCTCCCCTCATGGTTTCGCCTTCCTCCTCTCCGATGCTCCGGTGAACTCCTCTCCGGCGACCTCCTCCTCCTCTCTGGCGACCTCCTCCTCTTCTCCGGCGATGTAGGTGAGCGCCTCTTCGGTGACCTCCTCCTCCTCCTCTCCGGTGACCTCGGCCCTCCTCTCCGGCGAACTCCTCTCCGGCAAAAGAACACGGCAAAAGAACGTACAAGATCCAAAAACGAGAATAAAATTTGAAAAAAATTCATGCAAAAAACGACCAAAAAAACGAGCAAAAAATGGGCAAAAAAATCGCGATCCAGATCCAAATTCGAAATTCAAAAATAGCAATGGCGCATCACCCCAAGTGCGCCATTGGTATGGCAAAGCACATGTGTAAATATCGCCCCCTAGAAGGCACACTAATGGCGCATGTTGGTCTATACTAATGGCGCACGGCGTGATGCGCCATTAGTATACCAGATACTTATGGCGCACCAGTGGTGCGCCATTAGTATTTAATACTAGTGGCGTGGTACTAGTGGCGCACCAGTAGTGCGCCATTAGTAGGCAAAACTGGTGCGCCACTAGTAGGCCTTTTCCTAGTAGTGTAAGCGGAGACTGGAGAAGGCCGAGGAGGAGCTCGGCCAGGTAAAGAAGCAGCTGCAGGAGAATCAAGGTATGCAATAACCCAAGAAGTATTTGGAAAGAGTAGGATGTTATATATTGACCGAAGTCTCTTGGTATAAATTGGAGCGACGACCGAGGTCGAGGCCCTGAAAAAGGCCCTGGGCGAAGCCAAGGGGAAAGCCGTCAAGGAGCAGGCTGCCCGTAAGAAGCTCAAGGCCCGGGTCAACGAGGTCCAACAAGAGCTCCATGACGCGGTGAAGAAGTGCGAGACCTTGGAGTGTGACGCATCGGCTAAAGAGGCCGAACTTTCCAAGGCGTGTCAGAGCGCGGAGACGGCCCGGAATGAGGTCTAGGGCGCTCTCCAAGAGATCCATGAGGCGAGGAAGATCGCGGCGGGTAAGGCATTCAGTATGCGAAGCAAATATGCGAAGAGGAAGTATCTTTTACTAACCCGGATTCGGAGTTCTCCAGGGGCTTTTGCTGATCTGCCGCGAAGTGTGTCCGACACCGCGCAGTTCTTCTGAGCCGAAGAAGGGAGCTCCACGGAGAAGCTGTTCTGGTCGCAATATCTTGCGCCCGAGCATCCCGTGCCCTTCACCGATCAGCTGAAAGCTGGTGGAGCTGCATAGGGTGGCTGAACTAGCCATGAAGGATTTGATAATCCGGCTATGGCCAGCCGAAGCTATGCCCGACAGCTACTTCGGACTCGTGAGGCGTCTGGTGAACGCCTGTCCTCGGCTGGACGTCGTCAAGCGATCGGTCTGTATTGAAGGTGCGCGTATGGCCTTCGCCCGTTGCAAGATGTGGTGGGCGAAGATGAACACCGTCAAGCTAGCCAGGGGGCCGCTAGAGGGCAAGGAGCACCACACACCCGAGCGCTATTTTGCGGATGTCCTAGAGGGGTCTCGTATTGTGGCAACGCAGTGTGGGCAGGACATTATTTCTGAATGAATACATTCTTGTTGTCTTTGCCTTGTATGATGAAACAAAGTGGGTTTGTAATATAATGAGTGTTATGTTTTTAATTTTACCTCCTGTGCGGCCGTGTTGTATGAAATCTGAGGGTTGGCCAGTCGTCGGCTTCTGCCCCCACGTAGGTAGTACGGAGCTGTTCGGGATGGAATCTAAACAATCTTGATCCAATTATATGGTCCCTGAAGGAGTTGTTTAGCGCAACGAACCAGGCAACCAGACTATGCGGCTTTAACGCCCTCACTTAGCCATAGGAGTTCAACAATAAAAACGTGGACACAGCCCCTAGTTTCCAAACTAGAGTGCTATAAGCGTCTGATCGGGAAGTACCGATCCTTCGCGTAACGCGGAAGAAATCTCTGACGATTTGCAACCTCTGAATAGCTGACCGGCTCTCGCCGCATCATGATAGTCAGTTTTTGGCTTTCTCTACCGAGGTGCTCCTTTTGATAAACCAGGGCACAATCGTAGTAGTTCTCCCTTTACTACCTTAGCCGATATAGCGGATCGTAAGGTAGCAAGCACAGGAGCCGGGCAACCCAACTATTGACGAAAGACATGATTCCGAGCCAATGCATATAGTGCTAAATTTGGGGTGCCGAACTATACTGTAAAGAGTGTTCAGACTTTTTTGCCATAGTGCGGGGCGCTATGAAGCCCCTGGCAAAGTGAAACGTATAGAAGTGTACTGGTGCTATCTGATAAGCTTATTAATAGTAAAAAGGGAAATAGAAAGGTGCAAAAAGCAATGAGCAGGGGCCCTAAAATTTGGGTCGCAAACTATTTCCATTATGATTTGATTAATACGTCAAAGCGCATTGGTACAAGTAGTGTGATAGGTAACGGGCTATTTGACATGCCATGACCAAGGGAGAGCTGCGCGTGGGACCCTGGAGACAGGAAGAGTAGTTGTTTAAGAAACCACTTAGAAATTCCCCTCTATGTCCGAGCTGACTACCGACTTGGTGTATTTGTCCTTTGAAAGGATCCGCGATCATGTCATCAGGGAAGGCCTCTGGAAAACAAACCTGAAAGGTAGAAGAGAAACAGTGAAAATATATGTGTCCGGGAGCGGTCAAGCCGTATTGCGGATCACAAGCTAGTTGTGCCTCCGTCGGTGCCCATGGGATTTCTAGTGCGTAATTATGCGCGCGTGGTTCGAATGCCACTACCTGTTCGGGGCTGGGACAGAGGCGAAATTGCTACTTGAGCTCTTGATGAGCCGAGCTGTCCTGTTGCAGCGTAGTCCGGACCCTCTTTACGATGTCCAGGGGCTCGGCAGCCGGATTATGGTCCTGCTTGAGAAGGCCGCTCTGTACTTCTGTTGCTAGGGCGGCGGTGTGCTCCTCTGTACGGAGGGAGCATTCCTTGTTTCCGTTGACCGTTATGACGTCGCGTGGACCGGGCATCTTGAGCTTAAGATAAGCATAGTGCGGTACCGCGTTGAACCGAGGAAATGCAGTCCATCCGAGCAGTGCGTGATAACCACTGCGGAATGGGACGATGTCGAAGATTAACTCTTCGCATCGGAAGTTGTCGGGGGATCCGAAGACAACCTCTAGTGTGATTGAGCCCATGCAGTGGTCCTCTACACCTGGTATGACTCCTTTAAAGGTAGTCTTTGTTGGTTTGATCCTTGATGGATTAATGCCCATTTTGCGCACAGTCTCTTGATAGAGCAGATTGAGGCTGCTACCACCGTCCATGAGGACTCGCGATAGGTGGAATCCATCAATGATTGGGTCCAGGACTAGTGCGGCTGATCTGCCATGCTGGATACTCGTCGGATGATCCTGACGATCAATGGTGATCGGGCATGATGACCATGGGTTGAATTTTGGGGCGACTGGCTCTATCGCATAAATGTCCCTGAGTGCGCGCTTGCGCTCCCTTTTGGGGATGTGTGTAGCATATATCATGTTCACCATTTTGACTTGAGGAGGGAACTTCTTCTGCCCCCCTGAGTTCGAATGCCGGGGCTCTTCGTCATCGTCCTCACTTTGCGATCCCTTTTCCTTGTTCTCGGCGTTTAACTTGCCGACCTGTTTGAAGACCCAACAATCTCTGTTGGTATGATTGGCTGGTTTATCAGAGGTGCCATGGATTTGGCACGGACGATCGAGTATGCGATCCAAGCTTGATGGTCCCTGATTGTTTCTTTTATATGGCTTCTTCCACTGACCGGACTTGGAACCACTGAATCCAGCATGGACTGTTGTGTCATCGGTGTTGTCGCCGTTACTTCGGCGTTTGTGTCTGTTGTGTTGGGGCTTGCCGTTGCTATTTTTGGCCTCGGAGGTGCCTGTGTCACTTGCTGTATTCTTGCTACGGGCTAGCCAGCTATCCTCTCCCGCGCAGAAGCGGGCCATGAGTGCGGTGAGGACTGCCATAGATTTCGGCTTTTCCTGGCCGAAGTGGTGGGCGAGCCATTCATCACAGATGCTATGTTTAAAGGCCGCTAGGGCTTCGGCACCCGGACATTCGACGATCTGGTTCTTTTTGGTTAAGAACCTAGTCCAAAATTTCCTGGCTAACTCTTCGGGTTGTTGGACTATGTGCCTTAAGTCATCGGCGTCTGGTGGCCGGACATATGTACCTTGGAAGTTATCGAGGAAGGCCTCTTCCAAGTCCTCCCAGCTGCCAATAGAATTTTTTGGCAGGCTTTTTAACCAGTGCCGAGCTGGCCCTTTGAGTTTTAGTGGGAGGTATTTGATGGCATGGAGGTCATCTCCGCGGGCCATATGAATGTGTAGAATGAAATCCTCGGTCCATACCGCGGGATCGGTTGTTCCATCGTATGATTCGATGATTACGGGTTTGAATCCCTCTAGGAATTCATGATCCATTACTTCGTCAGTGAAGCAAAGAGGGTGTGCGGCGCCTCTATATCGGGTCGTGTCACGACGTTGCTCCGATGGAGTCCGTCTGCGGTTTTCGGCCCGGGCGTGACTGGGTTTGTCGCGTCCAAATACATGGCCGTCCTCGCGTGTCAAGGCACGTTCTCGTGATCCCTAGATCGATCTTGCATGTCCTGCTCTACTGTCCAGGTATTGACGAAGGTCATATGTATAGCCCCGAGCTGTCTTATCCCTGCCTTTACGGCGAGGTGGGATAGTCTGGTTTTCGGCTCGGGTTGCCGTTTTATCTCAACCGTGCGGTGGTCGATCAACCGCATTGCGTGATGCTGGTGCGGGCTCTGGCGCCTCATCATTGAACTGAGGTAGCAATTTGCACTTCGGGTAACTTTTGGATGGGCGTTTGAGGCCGTATTCCTCGACTGCCAGGACATCGGTCCATCTGTCATTGAGCAGGTCTTGATCAGCTTGAAGTTGCTGCTGCTTCTTTTTTAGGCTCCTCGCAGTGGTTATTAGCGGAAGCTTAAAGCGCTCCTGCTCGAGAGGTTCCTCAGGCATGATGAAGTCTTTGTTGCCGAGGCTCACCTCCTCCTTGGAGAGCGGATGGTAACTACTGTCCTCTGGGTCTTCTTCTATGGCCTGTTCGTCAGGGCTGACTTGCCCATCTTCCCGATTTTCTTGTTCTTGTGACGCCCTCGATTCAATCGTACACTGATCATGCACGCAAACGTGTACGATCAAGATCAGGGACTCACGGGAAGATATCACAACACAACTCTAAAACATAAATAAGTCATACAAGCATCATAATAAAAGCCAGGGGCCTCGAGGGCTCGAATACAAGTGCTCGATCATACACGAGTCAGCGGAAGCAACAATATCTGAGTACAGACATAAGTTAAACAAGTTTGCCTTAAGAAGGCTAGCACAAACGGGGATACAGATTGAAAGAGGCGCATGCCTCCTGCCTGGGATCCTCCTAACTACTCCTGGTTGTCGTCAGCGGGCCGCACGTAGTAGTAGGCACCTCCGGGATAGTAGGAGTCATCGTCGACGGTGGCGTCTGACAACCAGGTAGAAAGGAAAGGGGGAAAAGAGGGAGAAAATCAACCGTGAGTAGTCATCCAAAGTACTCGCAAGCAAGGAGCTACACTACATATGCATGGGTATATGTGTAAAGGGCCATATCGGTGGACTGAACTGCATAATGCCAGAATAAGAGGGGGATAGCTAATCCTGTCGAAGACTACGCTTCAGGCCACCTCCGTCTTGTAGCATGTAGAAGAGAGTAGATGGTAAGTTCACCAAGTAGCATCGCATAGCATAATCCTACCCGGTGATCCCCTCCTCGTCGCCCTGTTAGAGAGCGAACACCAGATTATATCTGGCACTTCGAAGGGTGTGTTTTATTAAGTATCCGGTTCTAGTTGTCATAAGGTCAAGGTACAACTCCGGGTCGTCCTTTTACCGAGGGACACGGCTATTCGAATAGATAAACTTCCCTGCAGGAGTGCACCACATAACCCAACACGCTCGATCCCATTTGGCCGGACACACTTTTCTGGGTCATGCCCGGCCGCGGAAGATCAACACGTCGCAGCCCTACCTAGGCACAACAGAGAGGTCAGCATGCCGGTCTAAATCCTATGCGCGCAGGGGTCTGGGCCCATCACCCATTGCACACCTGCACGTTGCGTACGCGGCCGGAAGCAGAACTAGCCCCCTTAATACAAGAGCAGGCTTACGTTCCAATCCGGCGCGCGCCGCTCAGTCGCTGACGTCACAAAGGCTTCGGCTGATACCACGACGTCGAGTGCCCATAACTGTTCCCGCGTAGCTGGTTAGTGCGTATAGACCAAATGGCCAGACTCAGATCAAATACCAAGAACTCGTTAAGCATGTTATTTTAAAGTAACCGCGAACGCCGACCAGGGCCAGGCCCACCTCTCGCCTAGGTGGTCTCAACCTGCCCTGTCGCTCCGCCACAAGATCCACTCGCGGGTACTCCTACGAGCCGACCCGACTTTAGTCACCACAGGTATCATTTATAAAGTATATAAGTATATACCCGTGATCACCTCCCAAGTGATCACGGCCCGATAGCATAGCACAACAGACGGACAAGGATGTAGGGCCACTAATGGAAAAGTAGCATCCTATACTAAGCATGTAGGATTGTAGGTAAAGGTAACAACAGTAGTAGCAAGGCCAGGCTATGCACCAGGATAGGATTAACGGGAAGCAGTAACATGCTACACTACTCTAATGCAAGTAGTATAGAGAAGAATAGGTGATATCTGGTGATCAAGGGGGGACCTGCCTGGTTGCTCTGGCAAGTAGGAGGGGTCGTCAACTCCGTAGTCGAACTGGGCAGCAGCAGCGTCGGTATCGGAGTCTAGCGAGAGAAGAGGGGGAAGAAACAATAAATATAATGCTAACATATGCATGACGATGCATGACATGACAATGAGCATTGTTAGTGGGGCCCAATCGCGGTAGTAGGTGATACCGGCGAAGGGGGAAACATCCGGGAAAGTATTCCCGGTGTTTCGCGTTTTCGGAGAGGTGAACCGGAGGGGGAAGTTGCGTGTTCGATATGTTAGGGGTGTGTGGTGAACGAATGGGCTGCGTATCCGAATTCGTCTCGTCGTTCTGAGCAACTTTCATGTAGAAAGTATTTTCATCCGAGATACGGATTATTTTATATGATTTTCTAAAGTTTTAATCATTTTTTGAATTTAATTATTTATTTAAATCCAACATTATCCAGAACAGTATGGGGTGACGTCAGCATGACGTATGTGTGATGCCAGCAGTGAATAGTGCGGTTGACTGGAGTCAAAACTGACTTGTGGGTCCAGTCGGACCCACCTGTCATTGAGCAAGAGTTGAAATAGGATTTGTTTTAAACTAATTACGGTTAACTAAGTGTGGGCCCCATTAGTCAGTGACTAATTAGCCTAGATTAATTATTTTAAATAATTTAATTAGGTTATTGAGTGGGGGCCACTGGTCAGCTGCTGAGACCAGCCCTGTCAGCAAGTTGACCATGGTCAATTAGGCCAACGGGGCTCCTGGGGCCACCAGGAAGTGACCCTGCTGGACCCCAGCGGTAGGCCACGTCGGCAGCCGGCATTGGAGCGACTCCGGCGACCAAAACAACGGCGGCCCCTCACCGGAGTTGGCCGGAATCGCGCTACGGGGCTCGGGGAGGAGCGGGGCTAGGTGCGTTCGAACGAGCACACAGGGCTGCGTCCAGTGGTGGTTGTACCATCGCCGGAGTTGGTGAAGAACGGCGGCGACCGGAGATGTGGAAGAAGGGGATCGTCGCAGCAGCGCCTCCGAGCTCCACCTGCGGCCATCGGTCGACGAGGAAGATGATGGCGGAGACGACGGACACGCTGGCGAGGTGAGGCGGTTGCTATAGCCGCGCGTTTCACGGCGGCGGGTCCATGGCGGCGCTCGGATGCGGTGGGAAACGAGGGGGAGCGAGGTGGATCTGAGGGGAGAGGAAGAGGCGGAGAGCGGGGCGAGTGGGAGAGGGGCCCGAGGAGGCGGGTGGGTGCTAGCGACCTTATCCCCTCCTCGACGCCGGCGAGGGGGTCCGGCGGGGACGTGCCCATGTTCCGACCCTGGTCGGGGGGACAGGGAAGGGGAGGGAGCGACCGAGGGAGGCGGGCTGGGCCGGCTGGGCCGGTCGGGCAGGCTGGCAGTTGGCTAGTTGGGCCCTTCGGCCTAGGGGGATCCTTTTCTCTTTTTTTTGTCTTCTGCTTTTGTATTTTCTTTTCTTTTCCTTTTCTGTTTTATTTAATTTAGGGCATTTAAGTATTTTATAAAATTGTGTCTTCTACACCATAATTACCTATGCCAATTTTGGCACTACCCGAACATTTTTGTTTCAACTTTTGAAAACTTTTTTTTGACATTTTTTGAATTTGACTTTTGAACGGCTTTTGAACTAATGGGAGTTTAGTAACAGTAAATAGAGATGACATGGCATCATTAGGAGAGTTTTACTGTAGCCTAATTATCCGGGCGTTACAGTTCTGCAGTTTGTTCGTCGGGTTCTTCTATGTCTTCGGCACCATCCGGAGTGTTGTCGTCTCCTATGCCGGTGTTGTTGTCTCTGCTGCGGTGCGATTTAGAGCGGCGCCACTGACGCCGGCGCTTTGGTTGTTTCTTAGGAGGGTCACTCTTCTTTGGGTTTTCCTTGTCATCACCGCTATTATCTTTTGGTGTATCCACCATGTATATGTCGTATGAGGAAGTGGCCGTCCATCGCCCTGTGAACGGCGGGTTCTGGGCCTCCACTTCTCCGGCATCGTCGTCCATACCGTCTATGTCTTCGGAGTCGTAGTCGAGCGTGTCGATCAGGTCTTCAATAGTGGCTATGAAGTGGGCGGTGGGTGGGCAACAAGATTCTCCGTCATCAGCCTCCAGTTCGAACCGGATATAATTCGGCTGTGAGTATTCCACCAAGGATAGGTTCTTTAATGAGTTCAGCACATCACCCAAGGGCGAGTGTTGGAAGACATCTGTGGCGCTGAACTCGAAGATCGATAAGCGATCAAGTTCGGCATCCGCGGACTCGCATGGTTCGGAACTTATACCCAGAGAAGAGTCCGACGTTCCGGTGACAGGAGTATTGTGTGAGGTTAAGTCCATTTGCGGCTCCAACAACGGGGAATCTGTGGCCTCCGTGGCGGGGTCGAACCTCCCGTCCTTGGATGGTGCAGTCTGCTTCGGATCTAAGGTCAAAGTGGTTGCAGGAGCTGTCCCCTGGATCCGATCCGATGACAGATTTAGGTCATGTTCATCGGGGTAACCAGGAGTAATTGCCGCGGTCTCGAATCCGGCGAAGATCAAATCTCCACGGATGTCCACAACGTAGTTCAAGCTCCCGAATTTGACCTGATGGCCAGGGGCGTAGCTATCGATCTGCTCCAGATGGCCAAGCAAGTTGGCCCGCAGTGCGAAGCCGCCAAACACAAAGATCTGTCTAGGAAGGAAGGTCTTGCCTTGGACAACATTGTTGCTGATGATTGAAGGGGCCATCAAACCTCTGAGGGACGACATAGTGGAACTCTCAATGAAAGCACCATTGTCGGTGTCAAAACCGGCGTATCTCGGGTAGGGGGTCCCGAACTGTACGTCAAAGGTCGATGGTAATAGGAGGCAGGGGACACGATGTTTACCAAGGTTCGGGCCCTCTCTATGGAGGTAATACCCTACTTCCTACTTGATTGATCTTGATGAATATGAGTATTACAAGAGTTGATCTACCACGAGATCGTAATGGCTAAACCTTAGAGGTCTAGCCTGTATGACTATAGTAATGAGTCTCCCCCCTTCCGGACTAAGTCCTCCGGTTTATATAGACACCGGGAGGATCTAGGGTTACACAAGGACGGTTACAAAGAAAGGAATCTACATATCCCGTCGCCAAGCTTGCCTTCCACGCCAAGGAGAGTCCCATCCGAACACGGGTGCAGTCTTCGTATCTTCACAGTCCATCAGTCCGGCCCATGGCTAACAGGCCGGACGCCCGAGGACCGCTTAGTCCAGGACTCCCTCAGGTGCGCTTTTGGATCGCTCTAGTCCTAGTAGTCTTACTAGGTGGTCTACGGACGTGTAGATTTATTCTTTTTGACATGTCGTGTTCATCGTACTGCCACGACTATTGATGAATAGACGGTAGGTTAGTCAAGAGAAACCCTTGGTTGAGCGTGTGCGCGAGAGAGAGACAACGCGTGTGTGTGGTATATGTGTAGAGACTGAGGCAATTATAAGAGATTTTTTGTGTCTCTGTGTCTGGAGGATAGAGAGAGACATGTAACATGGAGACACATAGATATAATCAGAGAGTGAGTGTGTAAGATACACATGCGGACATGGGGAGAGATGTGTGAGTTAGAGAGATGGAGAATTTTGGTGTGCATGTGAGCTCGAGAGAGGGGGATATATACATACCTAGAGCTAGAGAGAATATGCAAGGGTGTGTGTGTCTTAAAAGAAGGATCCAGATAGATGGGTGTTTGTGCGTGTCTGTGTGTGTTTGCGCGCGTGCGTGTGTGAGAGGGATTGTGTGTATCTGGAGAATAGAGACCACTAATGATGTAAACCTAGTAGGGAACGGGGAATGTGTGACATGTGTGTCCAAGAGAGAAATGCATGTATCGTAGCGGGATAGCATGGGTGCGGGCGGGGAGTAGACTATTTGGAAGAGACATCGAGTGTGTGTGGGAGAGGGGTGTGAGCGAGAGAGAGAGAGAGAGAGAGAGAGAGGAAGATAGGGGGGGAGAGAGGGGTCATTTGTGTGCGTAAGTGGCGTATAGATAGGGAGACAAGGTTCATGTTGTTCGAAAGTGGCCTATGTATGGATACGCAAGGGAAGCGAGTCATCGTGTGTGTGATAGAGACTTCATGAGAGATCAAGAATAGATGGTGTAGAGAACAACGTGCGAGATTGAGAACGATGATATGTTAGGGAGCTATGGAAAGAGATCACGACATATATGTGTATAGGGAAGGAGCTGGGTCGGGTCCGCATGTGGGAGAGATACAAAGAGGAGAGTGGTGCACAAGGAGACAAAGGGTGCTTGTTTGCAGTGGGGGTGGTGAGTGAGGTGAGTGTGCGAGAACCATATAACTAGGGAGATAGACATTTGGGGGTGATAGTGCGTGTGCTTTGGAAAGAGAGATGCCGGGAGACCTAGAGAGTGGGGGAAGAGATGTGTGCATGCCTGAGAGACAAAGTGATAGAGACCTATATTGGGGTCCGGACTTAGAAAAGAGAGGGGGATTAATGTCCTCATGTGTTCGTGTCTAGGGGAGAGAACGACTTGTGGGGGGGGGGGGGGCGGGGCGGGTGGCTTCAGATAAAGAGTGAGGTGTCTATATTTGAGAGACACTAGCGTAATTGAGATATATATGGTCAATAGTGTGTGCACTCAAGGTTGATCAATTGGTTTCACAGTTTGGACTATGAGATAACGATACTTTTGAACATGCATGATATACTTTGAAGTACCAGAATTACAAACCTAGGATTGGAATTTTGGAATTCGAGCCCATCATTAGCTTCTGTAATTCATTTAAACAGAGGTGCATTTTGTAAGCCGGGATTTCATGATTTCAAATTCATAAATCAAACCTAGAGGTATACACATACGGGCATGTTCAAACCTCATAATCATCCACTTTCTTCATACACATACACATTTTTGTTTTTTCATCATATTTAGCATAAACACATTTGGAATTTCATATGAATTGGACCATATGATGGTATTTGCTTCCACTAGCTCAACGATGCATATTTGAATTGAATGGACAATCTAAGTTTCGAGTTGGAGACATTGATTTTCGAAACTTGCACTTCTTTTGCGTGTAAAACAAATAAATTCTTGGCCATTATATCATAGTCGGCCGTACAAGAACAGAACACTTAATTTCAGCCGCCAAAAGCTTACAAACTTCCCGCTCACACCGAAATATCTCGCGCCCGAAATTTTAGCCTTGCGATATTTCTTTTTTACCCCTTCCACATGAACGGAAAAGGGCTGCTTTGGTAAATCCATTGTTTTCCCCACTTTGCCCCCAACATTCTTCCCTAGGGCCCCTCCCCTGTCTCTCCCAACCTCCTCCCCCCAACCACCCCAAGTCGCCGAATCTAGTCCTCCGCCGTAGCGGTGGACCTCACACCCCGCCGGATCTACCTTCCGCACCTTGCAACCCCCAACTTCTAATTCATCACTTCACCGGAGCCGCTTGAGCGACTAGCTTGTCCACTGCTCTAGATCTCCTTCATCACCATCATGGTCCACCGCACCGGATCTGCTTCACCGACACCCTCGTCCACCAAAGTGTAGGGCCTTCAGTGACTCTCTCGTCCCCCACATCGCCGACCCTTCATACAAGCCCTCGTCCACCGTAGTAGATCCGCCTCACCGAAAGCACTGTACACCGTGCCGGATGTGCTTCGCCGATGCCTTCGTCCACTACACCGGTCCTGCTCCACGGACGCCATATTCAACTCCACCAGGGCTGCTTTACTGACACCGCGGCCTCATCAGGTTATTTCATTTTGTACCCCTCGGTTTTTCTCTTTTTTATCGTGGAACTGTTCACTTACCACAGATGAGCATTCTTGTATGTCGATAGGCGCCCCAACCGAAGCACCCGAGCCGCTTCAGCAATGGTGACAGCCGGCCCAAACTCAACCGCAGCACGAGCACCATCGACGATCCTTAGTTTTCAAGTATGACAACGATACTCGTATGCCCCCGAGAATCAGGTACTATTATCCAATGGTCGGGGCTATGTTCACTTTCTTAGCATAAGCACCGCACCTTCGAATTTCTTTAGGGCATCTTTAAATTTTTCATGAGACGTGTTATTCTACTTTCACCTGTAGGGCCATACGTGTGGCGGTGAATATGTTACATGTGCTAAATTACAAACCAGTGCACATATAGTTACAATGCTTTTGTGTTGTCCTAAGTATTACTATACTTCCTAGATATCATCGCCTAGTATTTTACTTCTTGCATGCTACATTTTATGATAATGGTGTTGTTCTGATGCCACATGTTGGTTACATCAGACTGCTTCTATGTTCTCCATGCTTAATTTGCACATCAACAAACTAGCTTGTGGTTCCACTGCATTACCCTGCATTTTCTGATTCTAGCTATTACATCACTGCTCCGAGCCTCTTTTCATTACTTTTTTGTGCGTTCTTGATCTTCCCAAGTTGCATCACTAATTTGATGCTTCTATTAATTATGGAGCTGCCAACCCCATCAATCAAAATATTTGTTCTTTTGGGGCTGGCACCTCGAACAAGCATAAAAATAGAGTGAAGCACATATATTGTCGTATAAGCACACACCCTTCTTTCATTAGTTTATATTAACCATTGATGATCAATTTGAACCAGTGCGTGCGATTAGAATTAATTTTACCTAAATAGAGGGTGCAGAAGAAACTACAACAACTAGGTTTGCAACCACGGGATGCTGACGATATCTTCAAAGAACATGCAACAACAGCGAGGCTTCACAGCAATATACGGTAAGCCAGTGTGTTTTAGTACATGTGAAATGTAATGCGTGTGGGCTGCTTTCCTTGGTTGTTCCCTCAACCTGTAATCCTACAGAAGTACAAATAGTTCAGTTGTCTGCTTACTGTATTTCTTGATTCGAATGCTTGTTTGTTACTTGTTAGGCTATACCTGAGTTGGCTAATATGTCAGCCGTGCCTGCTGTACTATCGTAAAGAAATGCATGCTTAGTTCATTTGACTCCTTAACTTTTCCTATGAACTTCATCACAAGACTATCTTCGTAGTTTATATGAGGCCACACTGTTTAAGTGCTTTCTCAGATTATTTCAACTACTTAGATGCCTGGGCAACTTAAATATAACGGTGGTACACTGCCTTCCATCTAGGGATGTCAACTGGGTCCCGTTTAATCCCGATTAAAGCCCACTAATGGTATTATAGTTTAAAAGAGTTTTTTGTTTTTTGATTAAAATGAACTAACGAGCTAGCAAAAACTAACTAGATGGGACTTGCGGATGCCATTTATTTTCCACTTACATCCCTACTTTCATCTTACAATTTTAATTTGTTTTTGGCTGATGCTCCTTCAAACCATTTAAATATAGCTTGCCATGCTCGGCAATAATTCATATGTCGTTTACCATGTAAGCTTACTGCCTGGATCATGCAATAACTATCTCTTACTTATGTCAAGTGGAAACCTATTCAGGATGTTGTTCACACTAGGACACAATGTACAACCTCGGAATCTATTTGTGGAAGCAGTGCGCGATCCATGTTACCAGATGGTAGCAATTCAGAGGCAACACCGCAGGAGAGCAGTCTGAGCACAGATATTATAGTTCTTGAGGCTATACTAGTGACAGAATGAGATGGTGTGGCTACCATGAATGAGGTAATCTTGACCTTGAGGCTGGAAATTATACAATTAGCTACACGCATTACGCAAGCAACCCAAGAACTAGAGGAAGTAAGAATGTTGCATTTGAAGACGGAGGAGGTCCTGCTGCTTCTGCTATCTGAAGCCCAGGGTAATCCCAGTTCTTCTTTAGATACCATTTGAAATTTTCATTAGATTAGTATACTTGCATGCTGTGTCATGACTTTGAATGGATTATGTTGTAAGACCCCCTTTGTTGTCCATGTGTTGTAATGATCTAAATTTTTTAGGCGAGGTAATCGTCAGTACTTGTATGATTGACCTAAGGTGAACTATTTTTCGTGTGAGCATATTGTATTGGATGAAATAACCATTTTACTCAAAGTGTATCCAACCTACTTAATTCTAAGATCACGAAATTTCTAAATCATATTCATATATAAAGGTGGAATAAATCTTTATCGTGGTTTTGAAGAAATAAATAACAAAACGTATAATGACATATGGATATTCTTAACCAGGGCCTAGCACTACAAAAAAATGAAACTTCCGTCATGATACGTGTTTGTCATAGTAGGTCACGTTTTTTGTCATGCATGTACATCCATGACGATTTTATGACAGAATCAAGATAGTCATACCTGTGCCGTCGTAGAAGTGTTCCATGACATTACCAAAATTATCATCATGGAAGTTTCCACTTCCATGACGATAAATCGCGCGTCATAGAAGTGCTTTCGTCAAGGGTGACCGACATGTGGCATCCACCGTAACAGGTCGCCGTTAAGCTATCGGGCCCAATTTTGGATCCGATAACCCGTTAACAGCCCGGACCAATGGGTATTTTCGACGTGTAAAATTCTCATTGGCCAGAGGAAACACGTGTTGGCTCACCGTTGGGACAGATGCCATCCACTCATTGGATAGGAGGCGCCTATGATACATCGACACATGCATGGCCCAACAGAGGCCCATTCCGGTGAAAAGCCCGACCCGTTTGACTTGGTCAAAAGGTAAGGGGCCGGCCCACGGAAAGCCTGTTAACGGCCTATTCGTATATAGCCCATTTACAGCCCGCTAACTACCGGCCCGTTACGGCCTAATGGAATTAAGCTCAGTAGCTTCATCTGGGCCGTCCAATATGATTCCAGCTCATTGTAACTTCCGGCCCATGTATGGCCCATGATGTCTTTCGGCCCATATGAGGCCCTTTGTAAATCTCGGCCTATTAAAGGCCCGAGATGAAACTGGCCCATAATGAACAATGTATCGCTTTATACCCATTAACGACCCATTATTCCGTCCGCCGTTTCCAGCCCGTGTTAACTTTTGGCCTTCTAAGGGCCCATTTATTCTTGGGTCATTTCTAGAATTCGGTTAGATACGGTGTGTTCCTGGCCTGTTCCGTTTGTGGGCCAAATACAGCCCGTGGTTACATTCGGCCTATTTGTGGCCCGTTAACCCGTTGGGCTATTTTCATAGCATTATCAAATACAGCCTATTAATGGCTCGTTATGGTCCACGAATAGTACGACCCATGTTTGGCGAAATGATTATATGCCCCCTAGAAGGCCCATGGATCCTACGGCCCGTAGAAGGCCCATGGATCATACGGCCCGTAGAAAGTCCATGGATCCTACGGCCCGTAGTAGGCCCATGGATCCTACGGCCCATAGAAGGCCCACGGATCCTACGGCCTGCAGGAGGCCCATGGTTACAACAGTCCGTGTGTTTCCATGCTTATTGTGGCCTAGTTACCAAAAATAGGTTATCGTGGCCACTAGAAAAACACGGAAAAATAACTGCAGTGACTGCAAGCAAACAACTAAACAAGACAATAAGGAAATAATTAAATAAGCAAGCAACTAACGCTAGCCTATTACAGCTATTACACATATTACATCCACTAGGCATCAAAGTTCGCCACCAGTGCAAATATAGGGAACAAAGCAGCATATTGCATACACTGGCCGTCAAAATTGGCCACCAGTGCAAGTAAACGCGGCAGGAAAACAAGTCCATAACTGAAACAACTTCAGAAGAGCTCAAGAAACGTTATCCTGGGTATCCACCATGCTGGGAATAAGCTTAGCAAGCTTATTAGCTTTGTCCTATTAGGCGCTAAAATCCTCCGACACTTGCTGTTGCACCAGAAAGTATGCATCTGAATGCTCCAGGGACTTCCGCAGTCCTTTCGCTTCTTGTCGCAACACAGCTGATCGATGTCTTTCAGCTTGTAGTTGAGACTCAAGAAACCGAACTGATTCAGCCAGTGAGTTTGAATAGCTTGTGCAAGCGGTAGGGGCCAGTAACTCGAACAATAAACCAAGACAGGACTTTGGGGTTGCCTCACTGCCTTCAAGATAGTTTTCCTTAGCTGTTTTATCAGCTTTGTTGGAGACCAACAAGGATATCTCATGATCCTAAACCTTATCTGCATTACTTCCTTTATCATTGCTTAATAAGGCACTCTTCCCCAATATTCTGTCAGCATTCTAAAAGAAGAAACAAGCAGACACATAACAGGTTTAGCATGTACTAGTATATGAAACTCATTTTGGTGAACCAGTTCATTAGTAAGGTGGAGAAGATTAAACTACCAAGTCTTCTATTGCCAAGTAGTACATTATAAAAGCATCAAACAAACAGATATCTATGTCCTATGGTCACTACATTGTCTTGCGAAATCAAAATAGAGACACAGTTCAAATCATATCAATTCAAGAGAAAGCAGCACTGAAAGAATACGAAGCATGGGAAACTAAACGGCACAACAAGATTTCAGATGGGTACCACGGGTCTACATGTACAACAACATTGTTGGCCCTATTACGATGCTAGTAATGTGCATGATATGAGAAGTCAATTGTATACACAATTGAAATTAAAATCAACAGAGCTATTTATAAGAGCAAACCTGTTAAAGAAACATGCGCAAACATACCTGTTGTGCCATTGGAGTTTCCATTGGATCGTTCAATTTAAAAATATGTTTGTATGAGTTAATACAATGATACAAGAGTAAAGCAGTATGCACGATAGCAATGGAATCTTAAATGAGAACAGTTGTTCTTCAGGTTTAAGCACTTGTTCTACATGAACAGAGTACAGTAAGACGCAATCATATAGTACTTAAAATAAAATGAGCTCATAGACCGTACCACATTCTTGGTTCGGGACCAGTAAAGAACAAGGCGTTCCCAGTCATCGTCCAGTAAATGTGTCTCAGGAGAACGTAAGGGAATTTGATGAGTTTCTTTGCCAGTGAAGTACGTTTTCTTAAGGTAATTCCGATACTGCCACCAAGCATTCTTGAAGATAGCAGTGGTATTATCATAGGTTACTCATCCTGAGTTTGCAAATCGGTCCTTCTCTGTAGAGAAAAATGGGAAAATTTGATGTATTATAACCATCATGGAGGTAGAATGTATGGGACAAAGCAAAGTAATTGCCATGAATAACATTACTTACACATAACTCCTGGACAAACACCTGCAACTGGCATTTTCCTTCATATTCAGTATAATATTTCCATGATGGGAAGATACTCACATAGGATTTAACAACATCAAATGCGATAGATGTTAAACTATGAATGGCTGGTTGTGCTTCCTCCACAGGAATAGCTGTACTAACTGGTGGAGTTGGGGTTCGCGGTGGTAGTACTGGCGCTTTGGGCACTCGAGCTGCCTTACTAACTGCTCTTGTTTGGGAGCTCTGTGGTGGAGATGGTGTTGTGTCAACAAGAACTGGATTACTATCAGCTGGGGTTGGGGTTAGATTGGGTGAAGCTAGTTCTCTGTCCATCGCAGTAGGTGTAAAATCTGCGAGAGTCTGGGTTATGTGTGGTAGGTCTGGTTCTCGTGCATGTACAACCGGGGTGCTATCTCCACCAAGAGGTAGCACTGTTTTATTTGAAGACCGTTTTTTTACTCCGCTAGATACTGCCATCACCCGCTCCAATTCAAATGGCTGATAAACAGGAAACATAGTTGAATGTACAGGCATTGTATGAGAGACAGATGCAATAGATAGTGTGGAAAAAAGAGGGCATTAAATAGTTGACATGTATATTGTTTAACTAAAATGGATAGCATGACATAATTTCACATATATGATGTCTATCTAAACTGGATACCATAGCATAGCATAATTCAAAGATATGATGACTAACTAAACAGGATCGCATGACATAATTCACATACATGTTATCTAAGTAACCAAGATCGCATGATTTAATTCACATACGTGATTTATATGCTAAGCGGAGGGCATTCGCATATATGATGTCTGAAATAAGAAGATGGTGTTGAATATTGTATATATGATGTCTAAACTATGTAATGCAAGACACCATATGCATGATATGAGCAGTAGAACCGTGCCAAGTTAGAGCATACACCTCGGTGGGAGAATAGGACTGGTCATCTGTCTCTGAAGCCATCTCCGATGAGCTATCAAGACCCAGCAAGAGATCTGCTTCAACAGGTAGCACTATCTGCTATGAAGGCCTTGTTTTCACTCCAGATTTTTCCATCACCCACTCAAATGGCTGATTCACAGGAAGAATAGATTAATGTAAAAACATTGTCGACAAATGGAAATTTAATGAAGAAAAGGATGGGCTAGATATCATTCAAATATAAGATGCCTGGTTAAACATGATGGCATTGCACATTTCACATATATTATGGCTGGCTAAAAGACATGAGACAGCATAATTCCCATATATGATATTGAAACTAAACAGGTGCCATTACAGAACATGTATAAACTAAGAAGATGACATATATGATGTCGAAAGTAGGCACTACAAGGCAACATATGCATGATATGACTAACATCATCATGCCAAGTTAGAGAAAACACCTTGGGGGGTAAATAGGAGTGGTCAGCTGCGTCTGAATCCACCTCAGAACAGATATCTTCCTCTGGATTACAATCTAGAGAGGGGTGGGAGGGTTTGCCATTGAACCCACCATGGAGCGATGTCTACATGACATTGTATTGCCACGCAAAACTCTTCTCTTTTTCTCTACATGTTCAGCATGACTGTGTACAATATCTGACATGCATACAAAACAAATAGTGAGATTATGTAAGGAGAGCATGCAGAAATCTAGAGTAATGGTAACAACCAGTGGATGGATCCAAAAATAATGATAGCAGGCTGATCATTGCTTTAATTTAATAAAAAATAGATGATGATTGCTTTACTATTTGTATCCCACCCAGGATGAACAACATAGGCATACCCTAGGTGAACCAGATATTAGACAGAGATACTATTCATTGCTGCCTCAATATGTGCCCCACAACTAATTTAGAACTCAAGTTTGAACATCAATTTGGACCTGACTTGGAGTCTAAGAGGTGAACAGGACAATAAAGTAGCAGGTAATATTAAGAAATGCATAACATAAGCAGAAACAAAAGAGTGTGACCTCTCTTGTGGACCCGTGTACTCCTCAGGTTCATCTGCTGAGTCGATGATGGTGATGTCGTTGCTGTGGGTGCCAGCGGTAGGGAAGGAGATCTGAGGCGGCGAAAGACAGTCAGGAGTCGTGATGTCTGGTTTGGTGGATGCTTCTGTTGATGGAGCAGCTCAGGTGAGGCGGACGATGTCGCGGCAGGAGCAGGACTAACCACACAAAGTTTTCTTCGACACCTACCAGTAACTGAAGTAATTTTGTAATGGCTCATTTGACTTGCATGATTCTAAAAATGCAGGGATACGAGGAAAATACCGGAATAGGATAGGAATGCACATGGGAAACAGAGCATTTGTGGACACATGATTTCTATCAACTTGGGTGTTTGGTTCACAGGAATTGGAGGAGCAGAGGAATGCAAAGAAACATGGCCAAAATAAAGTGAAACCATATGAAAGCGTGTACAGTTAGAATGTTATTCTGCCACTAATGCACTTGGTCTTGTTTTCATGCGTAGGATTTTGAAAAGTAGGTCCAGGTTTTCAACAAAATGCATGAATAATTGAATAGTAGAGTGCCATAGGAAAATTTCCTATTGCTATGTTTTTCCGTTGAACAAAAATAGCCCTAATGGATAGACATGAATGTAGAGTAATAAGTGATGCGACAAGTGTACAACCTCTTTGCCATAGCCGTGTCGACCTCAGCATCATTGGGTTGGTCGCTGAAGAAGTTGAGGCAGAGGTGGCTGTCGGAGGTGTGGAGGAAGATCTGAGGAATCTGTAGACAGCGTGCAGGGCACTGCTCTGTTGTGATGGATCGTTCCGTCGTTGGAGCAGCTCCGGTGAGCCGTAAGACGTCAAGGCTGAAGCAGCATAAGACAGACATCGTGAATCTCAAGTGGGGTTCTAATAACATCTCCAATAGATGATGTAAAATGCATTACCAAAAAGTGATAGATGCAAAATTTACATCACGAAAAACCACCTGACTACAACAGATGAGGTAAAAACTGTTGACTATGAACTTAACTGTCGAAACTGAAATTTACTGTGGAATTTGAATGTTACTGTTGAAACTGAACGCAATGGTAGCAGAGAGGCACTTCACATGGGATAGTTTAGGGAGGGCCTGCATTTCATCTTCAACTTGCACCCCCCTGAGGCGCCAGCCACCACCGGCCGAACCCCGCGCCGCCTCGCCGCCCCGAAACAACTCCCCACCGCCAGTCCGTCCCCGCCCCGGCCAGCCCTCTAGCAACCCCCCCCCCCCCCCCCGCGCCAAGCTTTTTCTCCGGCGATCCACACGCCACCGCCCCACCACCGCGCCCCCACCGCCGGCGAGCAGCACCCCACCCAGAACCCTAAGATAGATAGTGGGGTACCTCTCCAGCAAGCCCCCCTCCCCGCTGCAGGTGGTTCTTCCTAAACTCTGGCAAGACCACCCACCCCTTGAAAATCGACTGACCCAAAAGTCGATTCACTCGACTGAAGTGTAGCTAAATCGGAGCAGAGCAGCAGCACGAGCGAGGGGGAGAGCAGCAGCAGCAGCGCGAGCGAGAGCCGGAGCAGCAGCAGCAGCAGCAGCTGAAGGGGCCTCGCACTGGGGGAGAGCCTCCATGGAGACGTTGCTCGTGGTGCCGGCTTCGAGGTAGCCGCTCCATGGGGGTGCGGGATGGAGCACCGTCGGTGCCGGGAGGTCGAGTTAAGGAGAAGGTGCGATGCGTTGAGTGTACAACCTCTTTGGTGGCATCGAGTAGGCCTCGGCTTCGTCCGAGGAGTCGGTGAGGATGTTCCGGTTCCGATGGAGCAGGTTAAGGCGGCGCTATGGGGATTGAGCAGCCGCGATAGACGAGGCGGTCGTCGGAGCAGCTCCTTGGAGGTGGAGGACGGGGCGGCTGAACTGGCGGGACGACGAGATGGACGACGGATCCTCATCCGGGGAGGTGGATGAGGGACGTCGAGCTGTTGCGGTGGACAATGTCGTCAGGGAAGAGGCTCCGGCTGGGCAGCGGTGAGGTGGCAGACGGAGGAGGGTGGGGTTTCGTGGCTGGAGCGGAGAGGTTATGGCGGCCAGATTTCGAATGGCGAAAAGGAGGCGATGGGAGGGGGAACCATGACTTAGGGACGCGCTTGTCCAAAATGTAGGGTGTGTTACAAAAGTACCCCCACCGATTTGAACTAGCGGCCCTTTTGGCTCAGGGTTAGAAGGGGGATTTCGCGTGTCAGGATTTGGCAGCTGGAGGGAGTTTTCGCGTGCGTTGTAATTTCGGGATAGCAAGCCGCGGGTTGTGAACGCGCCTGTTTTGGGAGCACGATATTTGAATTTTCGAGATATAACAAGGCGCAGGTTGAATTTTAGGGACAAGCCTAACGTGTAATATTGTACTTGGACGTACCAAATCAATTCGCACTTCCCTCAACAAAAACAAAAACAAAAAAATAAAAACTATTCACACCACACAAAGAGAGAGTCTTGTCCCATTTTACTATACAAGTGCTATTCAAAGTTACTCCCTCATTCCATATATATAGGGCCTAATGCGTTTTTCGAGGCTAAGTTTGACCAAATATTAGAGCAATAATATATTACATGCAACTTACACAAAGCACACCGTTAAATTCATGCGTGCAAGGATCTTTCAATGATATAATTTTCACATTGTGCATGTCATGTACTATTAATCTTGTCAATAGTCAAAGGCGGTCTTAAAAACGCATTAGGCCCTATATAGATGGAAGGAGGGAGAATCCATGTTATGTCCAATTAAATTTTTTCGCTGGCTGTATAATGCATTCGACCTACTCATACCAACATTTTAGTGCATTCCAAATGTTTATACTACCGCTGCAATTCAAACTGAATTTGAATTTGTTTCTCTATTTCAATAAGAATCTACAGTCATGATTGTTGCCAACTTCAACCATCATTCGTGTATTACATTAACAACACACCACATGATTACTATAGAGATAGATATGAAATATGTGTACTATATGAACTCGAATTCAATTTTTTGAATACACTTGATGTTGATTCCAAATAATAGTACATTTGATGTACTAACTATATATTCATAATCTAAACCATGTTCCATACGCACACCGTGTTTATCACACAAGGTATAGTGCCCCGCCCCCTACATTATGACAAGTATTTAGCCCTGAGCTGCAAAAGCCACACATTGGCCCAAATTATAATCAATGTTCTATATATTATATGCAGTACTAGCAAGATGCCCATGCGTTCCATGGAACATCAACATGATCAAGGGGATGCCTTATTTGCAAATATGGAGAGGGGTGTGGGTATCTTTTTCCAAAATTGCCATAGTTTCCTTCCTATCCGTCAGATATAAATCAGATGGCCTATATTGCAGGATGGCAGGTAGACCATCATCAACAACTCTGTTTTTTATAAGAGTAGAGATAAAATATATTATATGTAGTATAACATGTTCATAACCACACCATTTGTATCACCGTTATATATATTCACGCATGCGTCGGTTTAAAACACTATGATAAATTCTTCAAATATTCAAATTCGCTTTTTATAATGAATTGTGATCCCTATTCGTCTTTTACACCCACACAATCCTCTTATCTTTGTAGATAGCACCAACTTTCTCTCGTGCATGCACACGCCCGCATCCCTCTCACCCTCCCTCAACATTCTCTAGCTCCATCACACAAATTCGTCTTTTCACTTTAGGTCGTTCACCCATGGTGTGTGTAGCCCCCCTAGCTCCTTCTTTACGGCACACATTGATCGATATGCCTCTCTTGCCAGGTGTGCGTACCACAAACACATACTTCCCCTCTTCTCTTCTCACCGTCCATGCCCCCCTATGTCCAATACGGTTCCACGCAGGTGCACACTCCCGCCCCTCTTTTCATCGATCTCATACTCGTACACTCCTTCCCCTAGACATGGTAGGCCTCTCGCACCACCTCCTAGCCGCACCCTCTTCCCCTGTCTGTCTCTCCAGACCTTATTTGCTTCCAACACATGCATGCGTATATGTATCGATCTCCCTACGTATAGCCAGGTCGACTATAATTTGTTTTCCCCATGCACCGATAGACTTACCTCACTAGTTATGTCTCTCCCTTTCTCGGACACAACCATATCGTTTCCCCTCATCATCATTGCATACCTCCCGACTCATCTCTCACACGCACGTGCATTGACAGACAGACATCCCGCCCTCTCTTATTGATATTGCACTCGTATCCTCCGTTTGTCTAGCAGGCCTCTCCCACCATTTGTGAGACGCCACTCCACCACCAACCCTCCGACACTCTACCTTTGTCTTTCTCCCAACCTTATTCCTCTGCTACACATATCGATGGACGCCGATCGATCTCCCTCTATATATAGCTAGGTCTCTCTCCTTCTCCACATATACTAGTCGATCTACCTCTCTATAGTTAGGTCTCTGCCCCCTCCACCCCCACACATAGACAGATAGTCGAACGTTGTAGGTAGGTTCCATGCCATAGAGAAAAACTGCACCTCTCCCCTCTCAAATTCCAGTAAGCCAGCCGCCCTATATCTTTGACGTGGGCAAACACAAATTTGATGGCACCCTTTATCGATCGCGCAGCCACACACTTCATCCCTGTTTTCGATTCTATCGATATCTCACGCCGATGGTCCCTCCACTCTCTTCTCATGGATCGCTCCCTCTATATATGATATATCCATGACTCTGTTTCACACACATTGCATATGTTACATTTTTTTGTTGGAGATACCATTGACACATTGCCTCGGTTTCGCACAAACCATCTCTCTCACACCCACCGACGTACTACATACCTGCACCTAAAGAAGAGGTGCACGCAGGACGCACGTACTCACGTCTCGTTCCCGGCCACACCCGCGCGGGTACACGGTGGAGTTCGTTTCTGTATGAAAAGGCAGCCCACGTAATAATTTGACGTGTGTAGCGGTTGTTTACTCGAAGGAGGGTCGGGTACCACGCCTAGACGGAACAAAGTTCGACTTGATGCGTTAGTATTAAATAACGTTATATATTCCTCCTCAATGGCACGTACTCCCTCCGTTCCAAATTACTGGACCCATATTTATCTAGACATGAATGTATCTAGACACAAAACAAGTATAGATACATCTGTATCTAGACAAATTCGAGTCAATTAATTTGGAACGGGGGGAGTAGTACAGAATATAAAACGATTGCCGTGGGGAAATGGAAAATCCGCTCCACTATATACAACGGAGCCTGCCTGCCGGGGTTTGTCTCTCGTCACACCATCTCACCCAAGGCGGCGGTGGCCTCTCTCTCTCACCGTTGGTCTGTGATCCGGCCGCATCCCGTCCGCCGGCAAAAAGAGAGGATGTGCATCATTTCTCTGTTCGACGGCGTTGAGGCAGCACGTCCCGATTTGTGGTACCCGCCGTTCTCTCTGACCAAGCTCCGACGCGGTAGGGCCTTTGCTACTTGCTCATTGCCGCAGTATGGGCAGATCCCGGCTGCCGGCACCCTCCTAGTAACATCCCGACGACCCTGAGGTATATCTTCCTCCGGCCTTGCTCCACTGCCCATCTTGCCACGTTGCTGCATGTGGATCTTCTTTAGTTGTTTGCTTAAAACATATCTCGGGCAGCGTACTTTCCATCTTGCAATCTCGTCCTTAGACCATTTTTTATAAACCACCATGCTGCTATCTTTCCCTTATTACATGGAATATGCTTCTTTTTTGTCGGCGTATGTGTCTTCAACTCGTGTTATTGGCCAGTAATTGTTTCCTTTCTACCTGTTTTTTGCAAACAGGGCTGTCCATTTCACCTCATTGCTATTGCGACCTTTTGCAGAACTGCACAAATCACATTTTTTCTTAAGAGTGTTTTGTGCAGTTCCGCCAAAATGTCACATGGGCAACATTTTTACATTTCTGTGGGACTACAGAAAGGGAGATTGATTTGCTATCCTCCTCATCCAACACCGTGCCTAATCTTCTCCAACAAGTAGTTAGTCCTAAAGAGAGATCGCAGAGGTGATTGGCTTCTATTTGTGTGTGTTATGCTTCATCATCTAGTTCCACTATTATTGTAATCATACTGACTGGATATCTTTGCAAACATGGATGGTCAGCTCGATTCTAGTGGAGCGGCACAAAATGATTGGATTGTGGTGTCCTCTGTACACCCCTTTTTTGGCTCCAGAGCTGGGTGAAACTAGCTGCCAAGCAATGAACACTGTGCCTAGGAAATGGACCCATGCCTATGAACAGCATCGATCAATTATATATTTTTCATTATTTGTACACCTTCTCACAACTTTTTCTTTAGTTGTGATGTCAATATTGGCGCTGATCTGCGAACCATTGAGATGCATTAGCAGCCATGGTAGTTTCATTTGTATTTGATGGAATGTTGTAACGAGATAATCTTGAGGCAAGAGGACACATGAATCCTAAGTTGAAACCTTTTTTTTTTTGCGGGAACCAAAGTTGAAACCTTCATATCATCAAAGTACAATTTCATTAAAATTATGCATACATATAAACAAATCCTGAAGGATTGATAGCAATGCCACAAACAATTCTACTTCGTTGCACCGACATGTGGGACATCCTTCATCCGGCTCCACCTGCCGTGCAGCAATATTGAGTGCACAACTGCAGGGAAGGAT
This sequence comes from Aegilops tauschii subsp. strangulata, assembly GCF_002575655.3. Classification (NCBI taxonomy): domain Eukaryota; kingdom Viridiplantae; phylum Streptophyta; class Magnoliopsida; order Poales; family Poaceae; genus Aegilops; species Aegilops tauschii. The sequence continues at coordinate 278,312,956 of NC_053038.3, read as the reverse complement.
TCACCCTGGTCGTTGTGCTGCTTTAGTAATGACTAGTGAGCAGTCAAATCACAGAGCCACTTTCGCCACAGTAAGTTCCTCGGACGAAGCAACCATCATTTCTCTGTTCCTTGAATCCGCTGGTACTCCCATATTCCCAGAGTAATAAGTTGCTCGGGTGAAGCAACCATCATTTCACCTTTTGTAACACCCCGCATGTAACTTGCCATATTTGTAACTCCGACTCTTGCCATTTCCGGCTATGTGATATGTTTTTCCCTCCGTTGTCGGGTTTTGTCTTTCGTTTTGTATTTTGTCATGTCATGCATTTTCATATCATGTCATCATGCGCATTACTTTTGCATATGTGTTCGTCTCATGCATCCGAGCATTTTCCCCGTTGTCCGTTTTCCAATCCGGCGCTCCTATCTCCTCCGGTGCACCCCTCTAGTTTTCTTTCGTGTGCGTGTGTCAAACTTTCTTGGAATGGACCGAGGCTTGTCATGTGGTCTTAATATACCACCCGGAGACTACCGGTCAAGTTTCGTTCCATTCGGAGGTCGTTTGGTACTCCAACGGTTAACCGGGCCTCCGCAATGTCCATTTGAGTATCCAACAAAAATCCCCTCCAAAACCATCCCAAAGCCCACCAAACTCTCTTCCATGCTCTAGGTCGTTCGATCGCGATCGTGTGGGCGAAAACCGCACCTCATTTGGAGTCTCCTAGCTCCCTCTACCTATAAATGAGTGGGCATCCCGAAAAACGAAATCTCAGACGAAACCCTAACCCTCTCCCTCCGCGCCGCGCCGGACGCGTCCGCTCCGGCCGGACAACGTCCGCCGCGCGCCCGGCCAACCGGAGCGCGCCACGTCATCTCCGCCGCCGCCCGGACCGCGCCGGCCCGCCGGGCCCGTGGCCGGCCCCCTCGGCCCGCTCCTCCGCGCCTCCCGTCGGCCGCCGCTGACTCCGCCGCCGCAGCGCGCCGCCGCGCCCGCCCGCCGGCCGGCCAGCCGCCTCCGCCGCCGCGCCGGCCACCGCCTCCTCCGGCGCCGCCCCCGCCGGCGGCCCCCTCCTCCGGTGCCGCCGCCTCGCCACCGGCCTCCGGCCCCTCGCCCGCCGGCCCCCTCTCCTCCTCCGGCCCGAGCCGGCGAGCTCGAGCTCCCGTTGACCGCGATCCAGATCTGGTCAAACGTTGACCCGAAACCCCCCCTCCGTTTTGCTAAGTCTGATAATTTTCTCAGCATATGCTCCTATTCCCGATGCGATAACTTTGTGCATGTAGCTCCGATTCGCGCGTTTAATATGTCAAATTGTTCGCCTCGTGATGCTCTACATTTTGTTCAATTGCACCATGTTCATTAGAAGTCATCTTGATGCCCAAATCTTCGTTGGAAGAGGGCTAGTTGCTGTTAATCTGTGGTTCTTATCAGAACTTGGAGATTTGTCATTTTTGTATCATTTATTCTGTGCATCTTTTGAGCATGAACTCTACATGTGTTTTGAAGTATGCCATGCCATCTCTCCAGTAGTATGGTCCATGTATTTTTGTAGTCTTTGTGGTGACTAGCACAAGCATGCAAAGTAGGCCCCGTAATAATTCTGATTTCAGGGACTTGGTGATTTCTCTAAGTTTTTGTCTGCTGTAATTTTGTTGCCATGTAAACTTGATGCTAGAGAGAGATCCATGCATATTTTGGATCTGTTCAGTAAGTATGTTTTGTAGATATAGTTGCCATTGATCCATTCCTGCAATTGTTTGCAATTTTAGAGTACAATAGAATGACTCAATCTTGCTCTACTTTTGCTATAAAATATTTCTGGGAGATTCTTAACATGGTATGCATTTTTGCCAAGCTTATTGTAGTTTATCCATACATGCTTCGCAGTTGTTCTTGCCATGGATAGATTCATAAACATGCCATCTTGCTGTAGGTATGCTTGGGTTGTCATGCATTTCTCTGTAGTGAGTGCATCAAGCTCACAAAGAGGCCTACATATTTATATTTCTGCCATGCTCTATTTTCTGCTAAGTCTGAAACCTGATAACGAAACTTGCTATGTTTACATGCTTGCCATCATATCTTCTGGTCCTTTTTGGCTTATGGTCAGTAAGGGACTTTTGTCATGTGCATTTAGTAGAACACTACCATGCCTTGTTTTGCTATGTTAAGTTCCTGTAGCATATTGATTTCGTGCTCCGAACATTGCTACCTGATGCTGATTTCTGCCATGTCCAGTTTTTCACTAAGTCTGTGAACCTGTAATCTTTTGCACTTTTGCCATGCTTGTTTGAGCTTGATATGTTGTGAACTAGCCGTAGCTCAGTGTTCATCTTTTGTCAAGCATCTCCTGTAGATTACTGCCATGTGCTTTGTTGCTATGTTGGGGTGCTGTAGCATTGTTACTTGTGGTATTTTAAGTGCTATCTTGCTGTTTAACGCAGATTAGTGTCATTCTTGTTTTGCTTGCCATTTGCAAACCGTGCATCCGATTCCGGTGATCTTTATATCGATTTCGACCGAAATCATCTCATATTTCCACTGGCATGCTTGGTTTGCCAAGTTACTGCCATGTTCATCATTTTCCTTCCGGAGCACGCATACGCATCGCATATCATATCTTGCATATCATACATGTCTTGCATCATGTTGCTTGTGCATTTCTCGTTGTTGATTGTGGGTCCGTTTGTTTGTGTTCTTGTCTTGGGTAGAGCCGGGAGACGAGTTCGTGAACGAGGAACCTGTCGAGTACGCTTACGAGGATCAAGCTTTCGACAACTCTGAGAATCTTGCAGGCAAGATGACCACCCCTCGAAATCACTTCTATCTTTGCTATGCTAGTTGTTCGCTCTATTGCCATGCTCGCTACCTATCACTGGCTATATCATGTCTCCTATTTCAGCCATGTCAGCCCCTAACCATCCTTTCCTAGCAAACCGTTGTTTGGCTATGTCACCGCTTTTGCTCAGCCCCTCTTATAGCGTTGCTAGTTGCAGGTGAAGTTGAAGTTGTTCCATATCGGAACATGGACATGTTGGGATATCACAATATCTCTTATTTAATTAATGCATCTATATATTTTGGTTAAGGGTGGAAGGCTCGGCCTTATGTCTGGTGTTTTGTTCCACTCTTGCCGCCCTAGTTACTGTTATACCGGGATTATGTTCCTTGAGTTTGCGTTCCTTACGCGGTCGGGTGATTTATGGGACCCCCTCGACAGTTCGCCTTGAATAAAACTCCTCCAGCAAGGCCCAACCTTGGTTTTACCATTTGCGACCTATACCTTTTTCCCCCGGGTTTTCTAGAGCCCGAGGGTCATCTTTATTTTAAACCCCCGGGCCAGTGCTCCTCTGAGTATTGGTCCAAACTGTCAGCCGCCGGTGGCCACCAGGGGCAACTCTGGTCTGGCCTATCGGAAGCTTGGACAATCCGGTGTGCCCTGAGAACGAGATATGTGCAGCTCCTATCGGGATTTGTCGGCACATTCGGGAGGCTTTGCTGGTCTTGTTTTACCATTGTCGAGATGTCTTGTTAACCGGGATTCCGAGACTGATCGGGTCTTTCCGGGAGAACGTTTATCCTTCGTTGACCGTGAGAGCTTATGATGGGCTAAGTTGGAACACCCCTGCAGGGTATTATCTTTCGAAAGCCGTGCCCGCGGTTATGAGGCAGATGGGAATTTGTGAATGTCCGGTTGTGGATAACTTGTCACTTGACCCAATTAAAATACACCAAGTGCGTGTGTAGCTGTGATGGTCTCTTCTCGGCGGAGTCCGGGAAGTGAACACGGTCTGTGTTATGTATGACGTAAGTAGGCGTTCAGGACCTCTTCTTGGTCATTGCTAGATGACGTCCGTTCCTTTGCTTCTCTTCTCGCTCTCATATGCGCAAGTTAGCCACCAAATATGTTTTTGCCGCTGCAGCTCCACCTCTTTGCACCATTCCCCCTTTAAACTTAAATAGTCTTGATCTCGCGGGTGTGAGATTGCTGAGTCCCCGTGACTCACAGATACTTCCAACACCAGTTGCAGGTGCCGACGATGCCAGTGCAGACGATGGCGTCGATCTCAAGTGGGAGTTCGACGAGAACGTGGTCGTTATTATGTGTCTTTTCCTGATGATCAGTAGTGGAGCCCAGTTGGGACGATCGGGGATCTAGCATTTGGGGTTGTCTTATTTTCATCTGGATGTTGGCCGTAGTCGGTCTATATGTTTGTATTTTGGATGATGTATGAATGATATTTATGTATTGTGTGAAGTGGCGATTGTAAGCCAACTCTTTATCCCATTCTTGTTCATTACATGGGATTGTGTGAAGATGACCCTTCTTGCGACAAAACCACTATGCGGTTATGCCTCTAAGTCGTGCCTCGACACGTGGGAGATATAGCCGCATCGTGGGCGTTACACCTTTCCCACAGTAAGTACTAGTACCTCCTTTGGCCCACTGAAAAATCACTTTTCTCTCTCCATCAAGTGCATTTATTGTCAATCTAACCCTGTCACCAAAACACCTCTTTGGCTACAGTTAGTTCAGGGTTAGTCATGAGTTAGTCTAACCTCTAGCTAAGTTAGAGTATCCAAACAGGAGCAGTACAGGACATGCAAGTTGCTCAAAGCATACAGTCAAATTCATACGTGAAAGGATCTTTTTGCTTTTTGAAAATGAACGTGAAAGGATCTTCGAATGATATAATTTTCAAATTATATAAAGTCTTATCAATAGTCAAAGGCATCCTCGAAGAATACATTAGGTCGTACTCCCTCCGTCTAGGTGTATAAGTCACCTTACGAAAACCAAATAATCCCAAAATACTTAGGCGCGGGCATTAACTCCCACCTCGTTTCTTGTTTCTTGACATATCCACCAATAAGATGTGGAGCGTGCAAGTTTTCAATGAGTTGGACTACCAAACACGACATGCAATGGTTAGTTCATTGCATGCAATGATATTAATTAGCAAATAAATATTAATTCCTCTTGTTTTCCCCTCTTCCTTGGTCACGGTGCACAATCTAAGATGACTTATTCACTAGATGGAGGGAGTATATAAAATCTTACCAATAGTCAAAACCAAGTGTTACTACTACACCAAACAAGTTCAAAACGAGAAACTGGACTCACTCATGGCACGGCACGCCTGTCTCGTTTGGTCCATCGGTCAAAGCGCTTCCTCTTCTTGGCATAACAATAGAGTACAATAGTTTTTTTAGAATGCTCTTGGCATGTCGCCAACATGTGATGAGTTAACCGACCTCAATAGACGGCAAAAATGCTAGCCCGCCGCACTTTGAGAGAGAGGAGGAGCGAGAAGTGATACGGGCTGGTGGATTACTAGAGCTAGGTGTCGCACGGAGGCCAAGAAATATGGTGATAGCGTGGGTTGGCCATGTACAGTATGATGTAACTACACTTGGCTGCCGTGTTTCGTACTCTTCCGGTCTACTGTGGAGATGAGTGGTTGATTTTCTATTGCTAAATAATATAAAATATTATGAGTGCGGACACTCCACCATGAGGTTCCTTGCTCCTTCTCGGTCGTCGGGAATCTATGTTCTTCCACTCTTTTTTTTTGACATGAGCTTTGTTCATCCTTTTGCCAACACGCGGGACATCTAGCATTAAGGTGCATGTGTCATGCAAGAAAATGGAGATAAGGAGTCGTAAGTGAGTCATGCACTATAATGACACCTAGTAGTATGCAATATTTTTCCTCCTCGATGGCACATGAATAGTGCACGTACTCAATGACGGAGCACGGGATGGTAGCCATGGACATGGTCGGCCCTTTTTGGAGAGAGTACTAAATACGTATTAACTTTGATGTGTCCCGTCAACTCGCAGAACAACGAGAAGCACACACTGAATGACGGAGCATGGGATGGTAGCCATGGACATGGTCAACCCTTTTTGGAGACTAATGCACTACTTTGATGTGTCCGGTCTACTCGCAAACGAGGAGAAGCTTTGCTTACTAGTAGTACACTATTTACTGTCGTACCATCATCATTGTTCGACCTTCGAAAGAGGCGAAGAGCCAAGCGCACAGTCACCTACCCACAGTATAACCGGCCTTGTTTGCACTAATTTTTTTAATATAGTACCTGAGTGTATTGCTCCAGTGGTCATCACACGTGAGCCAATCGATTTGCACCCTTCCACACTCCATTTTGTCTTGCTTTTCTTCCTCCGTCCAGCACGCTGACAAGTGGGCCCAATGCTCATGTATGCCAACGTGGTAGTTAATTATTTTGCAAGAGTCAGCTATCACACCCTTTCGATGCCACGTCAATGTACCCACTAGAAACAAGTTATACTTGTTCGGTTCAACTGCCTCCCTCGGTGTTTGGAGAGGAATAGGCCAGCTCGAGGCAGTTCTATAGGTGGGCAGGCGGCAAAAAACAGGGGAAACGCGCAAACTAGCTAGATGAGGGAGGGAAGCTTCTACATTCACACGGGACGTGGCATTGGCTATTGGGCGGCACCAGGCGGTCATACAGGTATGCCATAAATGATACGAAGAGGCATCATATATCAGCAAGGACCAACTTCCCTACCGATAGCTCATCTAACATAACTCCCAAGTTATCTTTGTTTTGTAATTTTTGTAATTTTTTGTTTTTTAACACATGTTAATCGAAGGTCTATTGTGTTACTTTTTAATAATTTTTATTTTTTGAACACATGCTAATTGACTTGAAAGAAGGTCTATCGCGTTACATTACGACATGTTTCCAAAAAAGGTCATATGACCTCTGTCAACTTATAAGTCATGTCTGTGAAATCAACCTTGAGGTACTTATTCTCAAATTAACCTCTAGGCCTTGCCGGAGTGCTCCAATGTAGCCGGCTGTTGGCTATAAGGAGATGCCACCTCACTTAGAGTCATCATAAAAAATACTCATATAATAGGTTGGCTCTTAGAATGGCTATTAGGTTGGCTCTAAGCATTTAATATTTGCATGAGCAAGGTACTCCCTCCGTCTAGGTGTATAAGTCACTTTACGAAAACCAAATAATCCCAAAACACTTAGGCGCGGTGCATTAACACCCACCTCGTTTCTTGTTTCTTGACATATCAACCAATAAGAGATGTGGGCGTGCATGTTTTCAATGACTCGAGACTACCAAACACACGACATGAAGTGGTTAGTTCCTTGCATGCAGTGCTATTAATTAGCAAATAAACATTAAGTTCTCTTGTTTTTCCCTCCTTCTTGGTCATGGTGCACAACCAAAGATGACTTACTCCCTTGGTCCGGTGAAGAGTGTACATCTACTCGCATGTTGCCGCCCAATAGCCAATGCCAATGACATGGTCAGCCCTTTTTGGAGAGAGTACGTAGTACTAAATAACTTTGATGTGTCCCGTCAACTCGCAGAACGACGAGAAGCTTGCTTACTACGCCTTCTCCCACGCCAACACGTGCGCGGTGGCTCTCAGCACGAGGAGAAACTTTCGCTTACAAGCGACGGACGTGCAGTAGTTCATTTGGTGTCAGATTGCCAGAAGTACTACTGTAGTACCACCATTATTGTTCGACTTTCGGAAGAGACGAAGAGCGAAGTGGAAGGTCACCTACTAACCTTAGGCTAGCCATAGTGGGAGTAACATAACTACATAATTAGGAGTACCTCCTTTTTTTATTCCACAAACAACCACATGCGAATATTGCACGGTAGCAGCAGAGGAACTGGATCAAAAATTGAAACCTTCCCGCCCGGCGCCAGCTGAGCCCGCCGCTCCACATTGATGGCAAGTCAGGGCGACGCGACCTCTCACTGCTTACACCGTTGAAGCGGCGCGCCGACCGGGGGCACCGCCCGCTGCACGCCTGGCATTTCAGACTACACATACTTTGTGAGACAAAAGGTGGGGCCATTATTAACGATATAGTATTATACTAAACGGACTAAATATTCTATGCAGGGTACGTATTAGTTTGGTTCTAGATGATGTGTCAACTTCATATAGCCGGATGTTGGCTATACTATTAACCATGCTCTAAGTGTGGTGTGAGTCGGAAAATTTATTAAGTCATTAATTAATAATTAACGGACGCCTTAATTACTCAACCGTTTCTGATTCTCTTGGATAGTGAGGCTATTATTGACTTGGATGTAGGGTTTGGGCCAAAGGCCTACTATTATACTTGGTCTTACTAGCTCGCACGACCGACCTGACAGGCTCTACCCTAGCTGCCGCTGTATCATATGGTTTCGCACCGTTCCAGATCTTATCGCCACCACGCAATTCTTCTCCATCCCTCCTTCCGGCGTGCACCGCGAGAAGGGACAGCAGTCCACCGAACCCCGCCTTTCGTGATCCTGTACAGGAGAGGGGCGATTAGGTTTTCGGGGAGCACACTCCTGTGACTACTCCCAGCGATGACTTCCTCAATGACAGCCTTCTTCCCCGACCTCGGTAACCTCGTCATCAACGACATGAGTGACAACATCAACCACAGCGGTTCTGCTCCCGCTGTAGAGTATGTGATTCTGTCCTCCTGGTTTAGTCCGCATCATTACTTTGATCTTTGCAATTGTTGTCATGATCTATTTACAGTTGATTCGGATTACATCTCATAGTAAATTGCTCATATATTCAACAATCCAATCCAAAAACCTGATTATAGGCAATTTACTACGAGTGGTTTTGTTGCGCTTTTGAAGCCGCCTACTTTTAAGGGGGTGCAATATAAAAGGTGGCGCACGAGAGCAGTATATTGGTTTCAGATCATGTACTGCTATGACGCCACTAAGGGTAAGCCTAAGGGCGATCTTAATCCTACACAGCAGGAAGCTTTTGAGAACATGCATACCCTCTTCATATCCTCCCTGCTGAGTGTTCTTGATGATTCTATTGTGGATTCATATATGTCGTTTGACAGCGGCAAAGACATGTGGGCTGCGCTCGAGGCCATGTTTGGGGCCTCGGGCGCTGGCAACGAGTTCTACGTCATGGAGCAATTCTGTGACCACAAGATGACTGATGAGCGCTTTGTTGTTCAGCAAACTCATGAGATATAGTCACTCGCTAAGGAACTTGAGTACTTCAAGTGTGTGTTGCCGGACAAATTTTTTGCTGGGACCATCATTGCCAAGCTTCCACCTTCGTCGAATGATTTTGCTACTTCTCTGAAAAACAAGAGACATGATTTTTCCGTTTCGGAACTCATTAGCACTCTTCATTTTGAAGAGAAGGCGAGAGCAAAAGACACACGTGCTTGGGTCGCTGAGGGACCTTCTAGTGCCCACATGGTACACGAGAAGAACTTCCTGCCCAACCAGCCCCAAAACAACAAGAACAAATCTCAGGGGAAAGGCAAGTTTGATGCAAAGAACAAGCCATCACATTCTACCAACTTCAAGAAGAATTCTCATAACGGGAAGGGATACAAACCTCAATTTTGGTAGCACCGCACAAAACTTATATGGTTGCATCTACCTGCTGTCAGCTAACCTCATGGTGCTCCAGGTATTCCTACATTCGTAACTAGGTACAATGGCCACCGCAAGATGAAATAAGGTTATTTATTCGTACGTTGACTTGCTGATTGCAGTGCGGACCGATCTTGTCATGTGTGGAGTAGCAAACAAGCAGTGTAGCCGAAGGTGGAAATCAACCAAGGACTTCTGAAATTATATATAATCTTCCTCAGGCAGGTCAGTATCCCCTTCGTCCAGATGATCATGTTTTGTCATGCCGAGCTATTGATATGCGCTACTGTTTTGCAACACCATTTAAGTATAGCTATTGTCCTATCTTTTCAGATTCAGGAAAATGAAGATGATTTCAGGGGAGCTGCACAATATGGACTCATGTTGAGTAATCTGTATTGCCTCATGTGTTTGCTGCGAATGTGTCAGCATCAATTGCAAGATGAGGCAGCTAGCTAGCTGTGCAGTTGCCAACATGCTCAAAGTGCTCGCAACATTGAGAAGAAACAAGCATGCCCAGGATATTAATGCTTGCGCAGGGAGGCCCTTTGCTGAGAGAAGCATCGACCGATTTTCTTTATTTCCACACCTTCTCACAGCTTTGTATTGGTTATAGTATGGTGAATCATTGAGATGCATAAACATGCTGAACTTTTGTTCTTCTAAATGTTAGTATGCAAATTTTATCTTCTGAAGCTTAGTTTAATGTAAATGTTGACTAGCTTGTGAACCTTCACAATCTAGTAAGTATATTGTAGGCCTGTTATTTGACACCTCACTTTGCCGCGCTACGCGACCAATGTGAGTGTCTGCATCCAGTACCGCATCCTCTAATTTGGTGGATGCCAAGTTGAAAAAGGTTACTGATGAGTAGCCATAAGCTGGAGGCGTCTCTTTTTTTTCTTTCAAATGGGCAATAAGATGGAGAGTGTCTCGGGCTGCCTCTAGCACAAGGCCCTCCAGTACAAAACACGGGCAGCCGACTGGGCTGATAAAAAGCCTATCCATCTTAAAGCCCATTTTTTTGTTTTTTGTGAGGAGAAGCCCATATTTCTTGAAGAAGGGGCGATCCCAGGAAAACCCTCCTTCCTCCTCGCTACCACTTACGCTTCCGTCTTGCCCCAATTCCCCCCGCTCCCCATCTTCCTCACTCTTCTAGAAAACCCCCGCTCACCTTCTTCCTCACTCGTACAAAAAACGCCTGCTCCTTTTCTTCCACTCCTACAGAAAACCCCAGCCGTCCTTCTTCCCCACTCGCACTGCCACTAGGCTCGTCTCTGGCTACTCTGCTCAAACCCGTGAGCTCGGCGTGACGCCCACAAGGAAAATGGAGTCGGCTGGCCCCAGTGCCAAGAAGATGAGGCTCCCGCCAGCGGCGACGCCGATTGTAGATCCCGCACCCGGCATCGCGGGGAGAAGCGGCGAGCCCCCCCCCCACCCGGATCTAAGGAACCGGTAGAATCTTCGGTGGACCGCATCAGCGATCTCATGGTCGTCATCCTTGAGGAGATCATCTCGCTTCTCCCCACCAAGGATTGCTGCCGCACACAAGTCCTCTCAACTCGGTGGCGCCCTCTTTGGCACACCGCGCCCCTCAATCTCGATAGTCGTCAGATATCTGTCCTTCCTGAATTTGATCTTTTCAGAGCCATCATCTCCTCTCACCAGCAGGGCCCCGTTCAACGGCTCTGCATCCCGACACGCTACCTGCTATCCTTACCCGGCATGGTGGACGCTTGGCTGACATCCCCTGAATTCGGAAAACTCCAGCAGTTTGAGTTCTACCATTACCACGAAAGTTTCATACCACGAACACACCAAGAATTCGTGCCCACACCACCGTTGTCCATCTCGCGGTTTTCCTCCTCTCTCCAAACATCCACCTTCGCCCAGTGCCATCGACCAGACGATCAGGTACAAATGCTTCGACTCCCACTACTAAAAAAACTTTTGCTTGTGGTGGTTTATCTGTCGGAGGCCGCACTGCACAGCATCATCCACTCTAGTTGCCCCGCCATGGAGCGCTTGCTGATTGTTTTGGGAATAGAAATCCCTATCATTTGTCTCCAAATAAAGTTGCCTCACCTTAAAAGCATTGGAATTTGTTTTGAAGGACAGCAACTCATCATCGAAGATGCCCCTTCACTTCAAAGGTTGCTCCTTGATAATTGTTATAAACCTTCGCAAATAACTGTCGTCTCTGCGCCCAAACTAGAGACCTTGGGTGTAATTCGTGATCCGTTTAATGATCACAAGAAGTTGGTGTTTTGGCTCCTCACTTTTTTAGGTACCGTATATTATCATCTACACATATGTAATCATAAGCTGCATTTTTCATTTGTGTGCATAAGTTTTATATCATCTTGGAGTACACTTTGGGTACTAATATTATCTTATATGCTCAATGAAGAGTTCGTCCATGGATAGCCTGTCAATGTTGCTGTATTCTGTCAAGATCTTATATATCGGAATGTCTAGTTTTGATCTGAACATAATTATTGGCTTGCTGTGATGCTTTCGATCTTTGGAGAATTTATATATAGAGGTGATGATTTCATGCACGTTGAAAGCCCGTAATATTGTACTAGAATTAAATGTTCAGTTGTTGCTCTTTCGGCATACTCTTTTTTCAGACCTTAATTGTTTTCAATCTTCATGTCTACTTAGGTACTGCAACCACATGGAGAAAAACGTATAACCAATCGGTGGTGTAATAAGCACCAGGATTTTCTCAGTTCTCATGACATTCGTTTGAGGACAATAACGATGGAAAGATATGCATCCAACCAGGCAAACAGCACATTCTTCCTGTATAATGCGATGTTACTATTGTCCATGAGGCTTAAGTTTTACCGCAAGATATTTCTCATGGACGGACATGTTGAACAGCAAAAAAAACAAGTTTCAGGTGGACAAATGGGCTTCTAAACGTGCTCGGCTTCTATTTACAACAAGTTGTAGTCATCCTGAAATATTTGTTTGCACAGGATGTTGATTTTAGGGATCAGACTGATCCATTTGTATGTGACTGTGAAAAAGAGTGGTTGGGTTAGATGTTACTGCCATGTTCAATCTGGGTTTTGTCTAAAAATTTGATGAACAATTAATCCTTGGGCTTTTTGTACCGTTTATAAGCTTAAGTTGCATGTTGTTGCCCTCGTACTCCTCTCCACCTACCACTACACTTCCGCATCTTCCCTTTGCGATGAAAATATCTGGGTCTATTTAAGTCTCCCTCCTTAAGCTTCGCCGGCTCATCTACTCTAGTGCCGGCAACCCCCGAATCCACGAATCCCAATCCCCATTCTCGCACACCCTTCTTGCAAAGATGACACCGTGGAAACGCTTCGTGAAGGCCCGTATGATGGCCGCATCCCCCCGAGTGCCACCGCCTGCGCTGAGAGCGTGCCGCCTACGCTGAGAGTGCTACCACATCAGTATTAAGGGTGGTCGCTTCCGCCGAGAGGGCGTCTGCGGCAGCCGACAGGGCAGCTACCGCAGCCAAGACAGTTGCAGTTGCTGCTGCGACGGCGGCTGCAAACGCCGAGAGCGCTCGAGCTACCATCTGTGCCGCCGATGTCGCCCTGGCACAGGTCAAGGCCATCCATGCCAAGATCGAGGATGCACACGCCAAGATATTCCAGGCCACCTCGGACTCCAGCATGCAACCCACGTCTGAAAAGGCGGCGGTGGCCATGGAGCACCTGCTTCCTCATGAGGTCGTTGAGCGGGAGCTGGGGATGCAGGAGGCGGCGGAGATCGAGGAGCATCGGGAGGAGGAGTTGCGCGTGGCCGAGGTCGAGGTAGAGAAGAGTCTATCCGTCGAGGTATCGGCGGTGGAGTACCAACGCGAGCTCTGGCGCAGCCACTACTACGAGTACTACAACCTTGAGGGTGGCGCCGAGGACGAGGACGAGGACACGGTCGACTTCAGCAAGGGTGACGCGGTGTCCACCAATGGCGGCATGTCGCCACGACAAGTCATCGACGTCTCATCTCACACCGGTGATGCATAGGCCGGCGCGGCGGCGGATTTGTTAAAATTACACAACAAGCGGATAACACCAGGGACCCAGTAGCTCGCCCAGTTGTTTTTTTAGTTTCAGAGACGGAGCTCAACTGCGCGCTGCGCGGGGGCTGTGGCCCGTCTAGCCCACGCTTACGCTTTTATTTAAGCACATGACGAGCCCAGTTGATATCTTTTTTCTTTCTGAAAATGGCTAGCTGAGTTCTTTTTTTTTGGAGAATACCAAAATTGAGGCCTACATGCTTTTCTCAGCCCTGCTGGGCAGCAAATCTTTCAAGACGAGGAGGGAGGGATTTAAGTAGAAAAAATGGGCTTCCCCAGAAAATGGGCTACAAGTTGTAAGAAATGGGCTGTAAATTTTTAAACCAAAGCCAACTGGCAATTACATTAAAATATCTTTTTTTCTGGATTTCTCTACTCTCTACTCTTATAAAAAACAAAGCCAACCGGCAATTATATTAAAATATCATCTTTTCTACCACAAGTTAAACTACTCATACAAATGCATCTTCATGTTCCGTGCAACGCACGAGCATCTTGCTAGTTAAGATTTTAAATTTCATTCATTTTTTAGTGGAGAATTGTTTTTTGAATTTTATTTTGATATAATTTCTAAAAATTATTTTTAACGCGACTCGAAATTTCGTGATTAAAAGAGTTCGGACCCCACCGAAATATGCAAAATTTCGTTGAATTTTTTAGTAGTGCCCAGAATATATGGTCTGTAATGCTAATAAAAAGAACATGGGCTTCAAATATCCTTAAGAATTAGCAAATGGGCTGTAAATTATTGAAAATAATGGCTAATGGGTTGTATGTTGTTTTCCACAGATTTGGAGGCTGACTTCTTGGCCTACTAGGTTGACGATGACATTGTCCTAAAAAAAATTTTTACGCGTACGCAAGGCTTTGTCAACTTAGTCAACATAGAGCAGTGACTGTTGGATGTCCATCCAACGGCCGCCGTGCTTCTTCAATCTCTGATCTTCCTGCTCCAGCCGCCCAAACGAGCGCTGTGGGACTACCTACTCCCTACTCCCGTGACTGGTTGTGCTGCCGCCAGGCCATCTCTCTACCCACCCGCACATCCTATTATTTTCCGGCGACGTCAGCCTCACCCCGCAGCCGACCAGTCAGCGCTCGTACACCCCTCAGCGTGGGCATCCTCTGCGGTAGCTTCGCCGGCTCCGGGTCGTTCCTTTCCTGGGCCTCGCCCTCGTCCACCGCGTTTGTGCTCTCGGCGCCGCGAGGTCAACATTGTCAACAAACAACAGCCATCGGAAGAGACTGACAGTAGGGGTCCACACAAGGAAATGCCTCCTTATTACGCGCAAAATAATGATTCCTCCACCTGACAGCTGGGACCCACCGGAAGGGCCTCTGTATTTCTTGAAAAAAAGTTCCCCTCGCTGTCAGCTCGGACCCACCAGCTATATATTCGCACACAAGGAAGTGCCTCCTTATTATGCACAAAAAAATGAATACTCCCCCTGCTAGCTAGGACGCACCATTGTGGGAGGCTGACTTGTGGGCCTATTAAGATGAAGGGGACGAAGGGCTTTGTCAACTTAGTCAATATGAACGACTCTTGCTCCAGTGACCATACGATGTCCATCCAACGACCATAGTGCTTCTACAACCTTTGTCAACATCGGTATCAATGCGGGCTGTAGGCCCATCATTTTCACGGGCCATTAACAGATGGCCTATAAGCAGGCTGGATTCAACGCAGAATGTAATTAGGCCCAACTATAACACGGGTCTTTAACAGGCCGATAGGCTAGTTGGGCTGAAATTTATCGACGAAGACTACGAGATGTTAAGAGGCCTAAAGTTACTTCGGACAAGAAATACCCCAGTTTCAGCATTGGCCGTTAAATGGCCTAAAGTGAAACCGGGCCGACAATGGCCTAGATGCACCACGGGCCGCTAATAGGCCGAAACTATTATCGGGCAGAACTAGTAAATGAGCACTTAATAGGCTGAAATACAAACCCGGGTTAGAATGGGCCCAAAAGAACAGTGGCCGGTTAACGGGCCTGATCTGATATTGGCTGTATTTTAGCCCAAAACAAGACAAGCTGTGAACGGGCCTGATCTGATATGGTCGTATTTTAGCCCAAAACACGACAAGCTGTGAACGGGCCTGATCTGATATGGGTCTTAATTTGACCCAAAACATGGCAGGCTGTTAACGGGCCAGCCCACTAGTGTTTGAAAAAATATGGTGGACCTTTAGATGGGCCGGCCTTTTTACCTTAAATGGGCCACTGTTGGGCTGTGCCATGTGTCGACATATCATAGGCGTCTTCCGTCCATTGTCGGGATGACATCTGTCCCAACGATGAGCTGACACGTGGATCATCCGGCGAATGAGAATTTTACATGTGGAAAATCCCCATTGGTCGGGGCTGTTAACGGGTTATCAGATCCAATCCTGAACGCGATAGGTTAACGACAACCCGTTATGGTGGATGCCACGTGTTGGTTACCCTTGACGAAAACACGTCCATGACACGCCATTTATCGTCACGGAAGTGGACACTTCCGTGATGATAATTCTGGTATTGTCATGGAACACTTCTACAATAGCACATGTATGACTATCTTGATTCCGTCATAAAATCGTCATGGATGTACATGCATGACAGAAAACGTGACCTACTGTGACAAACACGTATCATCACAGAAGTGTATTTTTTTTGTAGTGTCACTAGGCGAGTGGACAAGAACAACTGGCATGCAAGGGTCACCGCCCTCATTGGCAACTGCCCCACCACCCGAAATAACCGAACATCCGGTGTACCACTCATCTGGATCTAGAACAACCGGGCCACATGCCCGGAAGATGCCGATGCACAGACCAGGTCATATCTGACGGAGGTCATGTTTCCATACTGCTCGAGAGGACACTGCCCTGTGGATGTATCTGGACTTCCTGGCCGACTGGGATGTAGGGTACAGCTGGGGGGCCGCCGGCCTCGCATACCTATACCGCTCGGTACGATAAATATCTCAATATTCGTTTATGGACGTATGTATGCTGCTTTAGATTGTGTTATCTAATCATCAATTGGTGTTTGTAGCTAGACGATGCAACACCGAGGACCGAAGAGATATCCGGCATGTGTGGATTTGTATGGGCTCTCTCTATTTGGATATGGGAGCGGTTGCCGGTCGTCCGTACTAAGAAAGATGGCCGACGTACATGGACGAAGTATGGCGAAGAAGGCGACAACGCTCGATACACTACAAAAAAGACACATCTGTGACATTATTTCCCGAACGAATTTTTTACTGTCATGGTTATGACACTTCTATGACGATAATTGTCACAAAAACATGTATCATCATGGATGTGGTGGGCTCCTACTTCTGTGACCAAAAATCATGACAAAAAATGGGCTTTTCGTCCTGGGCCGGGCGGGGACGCACCTACTTGACATTCTTTAGGCTGTCCATGACAGAAAAAATCATGGTACAGGTGAGGGGGAGGAAATTTTAGTGCAGTTCCCGGTTACGGTGGGTAGTTGGGGCCGAGCGACGCAGTGTGGTTGCGTGTTTCTCTCATACGCGAGATTGCTATGCGAGCCGCTCGCTAACTGAACCCGAGAGAGGCATTCGCTTACTGAACCCGAGAGACCGATCGATCCCTTCACTGCTAACAGAACCCGAGCGATTCCTTCACTGGTGCTGCTAATCGAACCCGAGCAATCAATCACTGTTGCTACTTATACTAAAGCCAATCGAGCCCCCGTGTGCGAAATGTAGCCACCCGGTGTGGTGGGTTGCCTCACGATGAACATTGCCCGTTGATGCCGCTCACGCGATGCGTAGAACGAGTCGAGACATGGTGAGTCGACCTCGCTGGTTGGTTGCCTATGGATGAACAATTCCCTGTGGGGGGTTTGATGAACAAGACACCGACCGTGTGTAGGCGGTTGCCGCTGGATGAACAAGACCCCGTGGTAGTAGGCGGTTGCCCTTGGATGAAAAGGACCCTGAGGAGGTCTTGTTGCGGTAAGCCACACCTAGCCGGTTGGGGTGGATGAACAGGACCCCGTGGAGGCTGGTTGAACAGTACCCGATGGTGGCTGGATGAAAAGTATCCATAAATGAATAGTGTTGGTGGAGGCTGATACGTCTCCAACGTATCTATAATTTATGAAGTATTCATGCCATGTTTACAATAGTTTTATCTGATTTTGGTATGATTTGATTAGAACTAACCCGGACTGACGGTGTTTTCAGCAGAACTACCGTGGTGTTGTTTTCGTGCTGAAATAAAAGTTCTCGGAATGCGATGAAAATCAACAGAGAATTTTTCTAGAAAATATAAAAAATACTGGAACAAAAATCTACCAGAGGGGAGTCCCGTGGGCCCCACGAGGGTGGGGGTGTGCCCACCGCCCTGGGGCGCGCCCCCCTATCTCGTGGCCGCTTGGGGACCCCCCTGACTTGTTCTCGATGCCATCCTCTCCAATAAATATAGAAACCTTCAGAAAATAACCTAGATCGGAAGTTCCGCCGCCTCAAGCCTTTGTAGCCATGAGAAATCAATGTAGGCCCTCTGTGGCACCCTGTCGGAGGGGGCCATCATCACCGAAGGCCATGGAGGAGGATCCTTGAGGGGTGCTACCTCTTGAGCACTGCGTTGGTTTTCCCTTGAAGAGGAAAGGGTGATGCAGCGAAGTAGCGTAAGTATTTCCCTCAGTTTTTGAGAACCAAGGTATCAATCCAGTAGGAGACTACGCGCGAGTCCCTCGCACCTACACAAACAAATAAATCCTCGCAACCAACGCGATAAGGAGTTGTCAATCCCTACACGATCACTTACGAGAGTGAGATCTGATAGATATGATAAGATAATATTTTTGGTATTTTTGTGATAAAGATGCAAAGTAAAGAAAACAAAATAAGAACGGCGCCAGAAAGAGCTTGTTGTCGGGAGATTAAATATGATGGAAAATAGAACCGGCGGCCATAGGTTTCACTAGTGGCTTCTCACGAGAGCATAATTATTTTATGGTGGGTGAACAAATTACTGTTGAGCAATTGACAGAATTGAGCATAGTTATGAGAATATCTAGGTATGATCATGTATATAGGCATCACATCCGAGACAAGTAGACCGACTCCTGCCTGCATCTACTACTATTACTCCACACATCGACCGCTATCCAGCATGCATCTAGACTATTAAGTTCATAAGAACAGAGTAATGCTTTACGCAAGATGACATGATGTAGAGGGATAAATTCATGCAATGTGATATAAACCCCATCTTGTTATCCTCGATGGCAACAATACAATACGTGCTTTGCTGCCCCTACTGTCGCTGGGAAAGTACACCGCAAGATTGAACCCAAAGCTAAGCACTTCTCCCATTGCAAGAAAGATCAATCTAGTAGGCCAAACCAAACTGATAATTCGAAGAGACTTGCAAAGATAACCAATCATACATAAAAGAATTCAGAAGATTCAAATACTTTTCATAGATAAACTTGATCATAAACCCACAATTCATCGGTCTCAACAAACACACCGCAAAAGAAGATTACATCGAATAGATCTCCACAAGAGAGGGGGAGAACATTGTATTGAGATCCAAAAAGAGAGAGGAAGCCATCTAGCTAATAACTATGGACCCGAAGGTCTGAGGTAAACTACTCACACTTCATTGGAGAGGCTATGGTTTTGATGTAGAAGCCCTCCATGATCGATGCCCCCTCCGGCGGAGCTCCGGAACAGGCCCCAAGATGGGATCTCACAGGTACAGAAGGTTGCAGCGGTGGAATTAGGTTTTTGGCTCCGTATCTGATCGTTTCGGGGTACGTAGGTATATGTTGGAGGAAGGAGTACGTCGGTGGAGCAACGTGGGGCCCACGAGGGTGGAGGGCGCGCCCAGGGGGGTAGGTGCGCCCCCTACCTTGTGGCTTCCTGGTAGCTTTCTTGACGTAGGGTCCAAGTCCTCTGGATCATGTTCGTTCCGAAAATCACGTTCCCGAAGGTTTAATTCCGTTTGGACTCCGTTTGATATTATTTTTCTGCGAAACTCAGAAATAGGCAAAAAACAGCAATTCTGGGCTGGGCCTCCGGTTAATAGGTTAGTCCCAAAAGTAATATAAAAGTGAATAATAAAGCCCAATAATGTCCGAAACAGAAGATAATATAGCATGGAGCAATCAAAAATTATAGATATGTTGGAGACGTATCAAGCATCCCCAAGCTTAATTCCTGCTCGTCCTCGAGTAGGTAAATGATAAAAACAGAATTTTTGATGTGGAATGCTACTTGGCATAATTTCAATGTAATTCTTATCAATTGTGGTATGAATATTCAGATCCGAACGATTCAAGATAAAAGTTCAATATTGACATAATAATACTTCAAGCATACTAACTAAGCAATTATGTCCTCTCAAAATAACATGGCCAAAGAAAGTTCATCCCTACAAAATCATATAGTTTAGTCATGCTCCATTTTCCACAAGAATGCTCTCATCATGCACAACCCCGATGACAAGCCAAGCAATTGTTTCATACTTTAGTAATCTCAAACTTTTTCAACCTTCACACAATACATGAGCATGAGCCATGGATATAGCACTATGGGTGGAATAGAATATGATGATGGGGGTTATGTGGATAAGACAAAAAAGGAGAAAGTCTCACATCAACGAGGCTAATCAATGATCAATGGAGATGTCCATCGATTGATGTTAATGCAAGGAGTAGGGATTGCCATGCAACGGATGCACTAGAGCTATAAATATATGAAATCTCAACAAAAGAAACTAAGTGGGTGTGCATCCAACTTGCTTGCTCACGAAGACCTAAAGCACTTGAGGAGGCCCATTGTTGGAATATACAAGCCAAGTTCTATAATGAAAAATTCCCACTAGTATATGAAAGTGACAACAAGAGACTCTCTATCATGAAGATTATGGTGCTACTTTGAATCAGAAGTGTGGTAAAAGGATAGTAACATTGTCCCTTCTCTCTTTTTCTCTCATGTTTTTTGGGCCTTCTCTTTTTTTTATGGCCTTTCTCTCCTTTTTTTCCTCACTTGGGACAATGCTCTAGAAAATGATGATCATCACACTTCTATTTATTTACAACTCAATGATTACAACTCGATACTAGAACAAAGTATGACTCTATATGAATGCCTCCGGCGGTGTACCGGGATATGCAATGAACCAAGAGTGACATGTATGCAAGAATTATGAACGGTGGCTTTGCCACAAATACTATGTCAACTACATGATCATGCAAAGCAATATGACAATGATGAACGTGTCATGATAAACGGAACGGTGGAAAGTTGTATGGCAATATATCTCGGAATGGCTATGGAAATGCCATAATAGGTAGGTATGGTGGCTGTTTTGAGGAAGATATCAGGAGTTTTATGTGTGAAAGAGCGTATCATATCATGGGGTTTGGATGCACCGGCGAAGTTTGCACCAACTCTCAATGTGAGAAAGGGCAATGCACGGTACTGAACAGGCTAGCAATGATGGAAAGGTGAGAGTGCGTATAATCCATGGAATCAACATTAGTCATAAAGAACTCACATACTTATTGCAAAAATCTACAAGTCATCAAGAACCAAGCACTACACGCATGCTCCTAGGGGGATATATTGGTAGGAAAAGACCATCGCTCATCCTCGACCGCCACTCATAAGGAAGACACTCAAAGAACACCTCATGTTTCAAATTTGTTACATAACGTTTACCATACGTGCATAATACGGGACTTGCAAACTTCAACACAAGTATTTCTCAAATTCACAACTACTCAACTAGCACAACTTTAATATCACTACCTCCATGTCTCAAAACAATCATCAAGCATCAAACTTCTCTTAGTATTCAACACACTCATAAGAAAGTTTTTAGTATTCTTGAATACCTAGCATATTAGGATTATTTAAGCAAATTACCATGCTATTTAAGACTCTCAAAATAATCTAAGTGAAGCATGAGAGATCAATAGTTTCTATAAAACAAATCCACCACCATGCTCTAAAAGATATAAGTGAAGTACTAGAGCAAAAATTATATAACTCAAAAGATATAAGTGAAGCACATAGAGTATGCTAATAATTTCTGAATCATGTGTGTCTCTCTCAAAAGGTGTGTACAGCAAGGATGATTGTGGTAAACTAAAAAAGCAAAGACTCAAATCATACAAGACGCTCCAAGCAAAACACATATCATGTGGTGAATAAAAATGTAGCTCCAAGTAAAGTTACCGATGGAAGTAGACGAAAGATGGGATGCCTTCCGGGGCATCCCCAAGCTTTGGCTTTTAGGTGTCCTTATTATCTTGGGGGTGCCATGGGCATCCCCAAGCTTAGGCTCTTTCCACTCCTTGTTCCATAATCCATCAAATCTTTCACCCAAAACTTGAAAACTTCACAACACAAAACTCAGCAGAAAATCTCGTGAGCTCCGTTAGCGAAAGAAAACAAAAGACCACTTCAAGGTACTGTAATGAACTCATTGTTTATTTCTATTGGTGTTAAACCTACTGTATTACAACTTCTATATGGTTTATAAACTATTTTACTAGCCATAGATTCATCAAAATAAGCAAACAACACACGAAAAACAGAATATGTCAAAAACAGAACAGTCTGTAGTAATCGGTAACTAATGCAAACTTCTGGAACTCCAAAAAATCATAAAAATAGGACGACCTAGAAAATTTGTTTATTGATCAGAATCAATTGGAATCAATATTTTATCACGTTCTGGTGGTTTTTAACAATTATTTTCGTGAACAGAAAGTTTCTGGAATTTTCTGCAAGATCAAATAACTATCATCCAAGAAGATCCTATAGGTTTAACTTGGCACAAACACTAATTAAAACATAAAAACACATCTAACCAGAGGCTAGAAAAAATATTTATTCCTAAACAGAAGCAAAAAGCAAAAAAGAACTAAAAAAATTTGGGTTGCCTCCCAACAAGCGCTATCGTTTAACGCCCCTAGCTAGCATTGATAATTTTAACGATGCTCACATGAAAGACAAGAATTGAAGCGCAAAGAGAGCATAATGAAACACGCAACAAACACATCTAAGTCTAACATACTTCCTATGCATAGGCATCTTATAGGCAAACAAATTATCATAGCAAGCAAAAACTAGCATATGCAAGGAAGCGGAAAGAAACAATAGCAATCTCAACATAACGAGAGGTAATTTATTATAATGAAAATTTCTACGACCCTATTTTCCTCTCTCATAATAATTACATGTGGGATCATAAGCGAATTCAACAAAATAGCTATCACATAAAATATTTTCAACACGATCCACATGCATGCAAAGTTGACACTCTTCCGAAATAGTGGGATTAACATTAACTAAAGTCATGACCTCTCCAAACCCACTTTTATCAAAAATTTCATAAGATTGAACATTCTCCAAATATGTGGGATCTAAAGTTGACACTCTTCCAAACCCACTTTCAATAATATTGCAAACACTATTAGCAATCTCATATTCATCATGGGGCTTAAATAAATTTTCAAGATCATAAGAAGAATTATCACCCCAATCATGATCATTACAACAAGTAGAGGACATAGCAAAACTAGCATCCCCAAGCTTAGGGTTTTGCATATTTTTAGCACAATTGACATCAATAGAATTTATAGTAAAATCATTGCAATTAGGCTTTTTATTCAAAGATCTATTGTAAATCGCTTCATAAAGTACTTCATCACAATTTTCAGATTCACGAATTTTAAGCAAAACCTCATAAAGATAATCTAGTGCACTCAACTCACTAGCAATAGGTTTATCATAATTGGATCTCTTAAAGAGATTAGCAAGTGGATGAGGATCCATAATCTTTTAGCAAGCGAAGATGCAAGCAAAAAGAAGGCACATGGTAACACAAGCAAACGAAAGATCGAACGGAAGAACGGCGAATAAAACGACAAAGGTGAAGTGAGGGAGATGAAAACGAGAGGCAAAAGGCAAATAATGTAATGCGGGAGATAAGGGTTTGTGATGGGTACTTGGTATGTTGACTTTTGCGTAGACCTCCCCGGCAACGGCGCCAGAAATCCTTCTTGCTACCTCTTGAGCACTGCGTTGGTTTTCCCTTGAAGAGGAAAGGGTGATGCAGCAAAGTAGCGTAAGTATTTCCCTTAGTTTTTGAGAACCAAGGTATCAATCCAGTAGGAGGCTACGCGTGAGTCCCTTGCACCTACACAAACAAATAAATCCTTGCAACCAACACGATAAGGGGTTGTCAATCCCTACACGGTCACTTACGAGAGTGAGATCTGATAGATATGATAAGATAATATTTTTGGTATTTTTGTGATAAAGATGCAAAGTAAAGAAAACAAAATAAGAACGGCGCCAGAAATAGCTTGTTGTCGGGAGATTAAATATGATGGAAAATAGACCCGGGGGCCATAGGTTTCACTAGTGGCTTCTCTTGGGAGCATAATTATTTTACGGTGGGTGAACAAATTACTGTTGAGCAATTGACAGAATTGAGCATAGTTATTAGAATATCTATGTATGATCATGTATATATGCATCACGTCCGAGACAAGTAGACCGACTCCTGCCTGCATCTACTACTATTACTCCACACATCGACCGCTATCCAGCATGCATCTAGAGTATTAAGTTCATAAGAACAGAGTAATGCTTGAAACAAGATGACATGATGTAGAGGGATAAATTCATGCAATATGATATAAACCCCATCTTGTTATCCTCGATGGCAACAATACAATACTTGCCTTGCTGCCCCTACTATCACTTGAAAAGGACACCGCAAGATTGAACCCAAAGATAAGCACTTATCCCATTGCAAGAAAGATCAATCTAGTAGGCCAAACCAAACTGATAATTCGAAGAGACTTGCAAAGATAACCAATCATACGTAAAAGAATTCAGAGGATTCAAATACTTTTCATAGATAAACTTGATCATAAACCCACAATTCATCGGTCTCAACAAACACACCGCAAAAGAAGATTACATCGAATAGATCTCCACAAGAGAGGGGGAGAACATTGTATTGAGATCCAAAAAGAGAGAGGAAGCCATCTAGCTAATAACTATGGAGCCGAAGGTCTGAGGTAAACTACTCACACTGCATCGGAGAGGCTATGGTGTTGATGTAGAAGCCCTCCGTGATCGATGCCCCCTCCGGCGGAGCTCCAGAACAGGCCCCAAGATGGGATCTCATGGGTACAGAAGGTTGCGGCGGTGGAATTAGGTTTTTGGCTCCGTATTTGATCGTTTGGGGTACGTAGGTATATATAGGAGGAAGGAGTACGTCGGTGGAGCAACGTGGGGCCCACGAGGGTGGAGGGCGCGCCCAGGGGGGTAGGCGCGGCCCCCTACCTCGTGGCTTCCTGGTAGCTTTGTTGACGTAGGGTCCAAGTCCTCTGGATCATGTTAGTTTCGAAAATCACGTTCCCGAAGGTTTCATTCCGTTTGGACTCCGTTTGATATTCTTTTTCTGCGAAACTCTGAAATAGGCAAAAAACAACAATTCTGGGCTGGGCCTCCGGTTAATAGGTTAGTCCCAAAAATAATATAAAAGTGAATAATAAAGCCCAATAATGTCCAAAACAGAAGATAATATAGCATCGAGCAATCAAAAATTATAGATACATTGGAGACGTATGAAGGGGCCATCATCGCCATGAAGGCCAAGGACCAGAGGGAGAGCCTCTCCCCATCTAGGGGGGAGGCCATGGAGGATGAAGCACAAGGGGGAGAACCTCGCCTCCTCTCTCTCGGTGGCGCCGGAGTTCGATCGGGAGGGGAATCATCGCCGCGGTGATCGTCTGCATCAACATCACCATCATCATCACCATCCTCATCTCTTTTGCGCGGTCCACTCTCCCGCACCCCGCTGTAATCCCTACTTGAACATGGTGCTTTATGCCACATATTATGATCCAATGATGTGTTGCCATCCTATGATGTTTTGAGTAGATATCCTTTGTCTTTTGGTTGATTGATGATCTAGATTGGTATGAGTTGTATGCTTTATTTTGGTGCTGTCCTATTGTGCCCTCTGTGTCGCGCAAGCGTGAGGGACTCCCGCTGTAGGGTGTTGCAATACATTCATGATTCGCTTATAGTGGGTTGCTTGAGTGACAGAAGCATAAACCCGAGTAAGGGGGTTGTTGCGTATGGGATAAAGGGGACTTGATGCTTTAATGCTATGGTTGGGTTTCACCTTAATGATCTTTAGTAGTTGCGGATGCTTGCTAGAGTTCCAATCATAAGTGCATATGATCCAAGAAGAGTAAGTATGTTAGCTTATGCCTCTCCCTCATATGAAATTACAATGACGACTACCGGTCTTGTTAACGATTGCCTAGGATAATTCCGCACACCGACCCATCATTATTCCACACTCGCTATTTATAATATTAGTAATATATTATAAATTTGTGATAACAGCACCTACTTTTATATTTTATCTCTTCGATACCATGCAAAGTTATCCTCTTCATACCCACAACGTAGTTTTACTTCTCGTTTCTAGTTGGAAGCAAACGTTCGGTGTACGTAGAGTCGTATCAGTGGCAGACAGGACTTGAGAGAATATTGATCTTACCTTTAGCTCCTTGTGGGTTCGACAGTCCATACTTATCACTTCCACCTTTGGGAATTGCTACGATGATTCCCTACACTTGGGGATTATCAAGCTCTTTTCTGGCGCCACTGCCGGGGAGCAATAGTGTGGGGTTGATATTCTCGTGTGTGCTTGTTTGCTTTCTTCACTAAGTAGATTTTGTTTTCCATTTTTAGTTTTGTTTAGTTGTGGGTGAAACATACAAAAAAAATAAAAGAATGAAAATACAAAAAAATTACTTGCCTCTCATGCCTAAAAAGTTTTTCAAAAAGAGAAGTGATTGGAAAGTTATGGATTGAAGAAGTGAGGGTCGACCTTGAGCACTTGTGTTCATGATCATGGAAACAATGTAGAATTTTTCATGGAAGTTTCTCCGTAAATAATTATTCCCTTGTATATATCCATTGTATTATAAAAATAATGTGCCAAGCTTTGGTTTTAGGATGATTAGATTGCTTTGTTTACTTTGTGCAGTACAAAAACAGAAACTTTTGCTGTAGCGCGTGATTTTACATTTTTTACTGGAAGGTCAAATGGGTCTGAAACTTCTTGCACAATACTTATGTACAAATTGTTCAAATTTTCACATTATTTTTGAATTGTTTGGAGTTGCAGAAATTTACTAAACTTCCAGATTACTACAGACTGTCCTGTTTTTGACAGATTCTGTTTTCTATGAGTTGTTCGCTTATTTTCATGAATCTATGGGTAGTATCGGGGGGGGGGGGGTATGAACCATGGTGAAGTTTGAATGCAGTAGATATAGTTCTAATATGAAATTGGAATAAGTTTCAAACAGTACCTGAAGGTAGTGATTTGCTTTATTACACTAACGGATCTCACAAAGTTTTTGTTAAAGTTTTGTGTGGATGAAGTGTTCGAAGATCGAGGAGCTATCAATATGAGAAGAATAAAGAGAGGAAAGAGTTCAAGCTTGGGGATGCCCAAGCCACCCCAAGTAAATATTTCAAAGGACACTCAAGCGTCTAAGCTTGGGGATGCCCCGGTTGGCATCCCATCTTTCTTCTTCAACAAATATCGGTATACCTCGGTTTTTGTTTTGTTCACATGATTTGTGTCCTTTGTGTTTTTGTTTTTTCTTTAAGAACCAAGCTAGTATGAGATAGACCTTCATTGATTTATAGAATACTTCATGTGCTTCACTTATATCTTTTAAGTATGATCTTATATAATTGCTCTTTGTGCTTCACTTAAATCTTTTGAGAATGGTTTTATAGAATGCTTTGTGTGCTTCACTTATATATTTTGTGCTTGGATATTGGTTAGTCTATGTTAATTGTAGGATGCTCCATTAACTTCACTTATATATTTTGGAGTATGAATAATAGTATCATCTAAAGCGTGTTTGGAAGAGTGTCAACTTTAGGAATTAGTGATCCCATTATTCCGAATGAGAAGAATTTTGCTTATGTGGAGAGTAGAAAAATTTCTATGCTTGTAGATCATGAGAAGAATGCTTTATGTGATGGTTATATTGTTGAATTCATTCATGATGCTACTGAAAATATTATGAGGGAGGAACATATGCTTGTAGGACTTGCAATAATACCAAGTTTCCTCTCTATGTGCTTACGGTTTTGAAGTTATACTTGTTTTGCCTTCCTATGCTAGTTGATTCTTGTTCCTATAAATTATGTTTTCACAAAATTACTAGGCATAGGAAGTGGGTTAGATTCAAATATGCTAGTCATATTCTTCATGATGCTCTCTTTATGTTTCAATTCTTTTCTTTTATGTGAGCATCATTAAAATCATCATGCCTAGCTAAAAGGCATTAAAGGAAAGCGCTTGTTGGGAGACAACCCAATATTTAACCTTACTGTTTTTGTGTGTTTACATGATTAAGCTACTGTATTAATCATTTTTTATAGCTTTTGTTTCAATAAAGTGCCAAGTAAGACCTTTGGGAAGACTTGGGTGAAAGTTAATGTAATCTTGCTTTAAAAAACAGAAACTTTGCGCTCACGAGATTAGCTGCCATTTTTACAGAAGAGTGCTTTTGAGTTGATTCTTTTTGAAGAAGATTAATAGACAAATTCCTCACGTCCACCAATATATTTCATAATTTTTGGAGTAGCAGAAGCTTGATTTCTGTTCAGATCATTACAGACTGTTCTGTTTCTGACAGATTCTGTTTTCATTGCATAGTTTGCTAGTTTTCTAGTTTCTATGGCTTATATTTCTCAATATAAATTGTAGAAATGATATGGTACAGTAGGCATTGTGTGTGAACAATTATGAACCTTGTCTTTGACAGTACCAAAGTCAATGGTTTACTCTTTATCATACTAGCGTATCTCACGAAGTTCCATTAAGTTTTGTGTGATTGAAGTTTTCAAGCTTTGGGTGAGATATTGATATGAGGAGAATAAGGAGTGGAAACACCCTAAGCTTGGGGATGCCCAAGGCACCCCAAGGTAATATTCAAGGAAGACTCAAGCGCCTAAGCTTGGGGATGCCCCGGAAGGCATCCCCTCTTTCGTCTTCAAAACTATCGGTATACCTTACTCAGAGCTATATTTTTATTCGTCACATGATATGTGTTTTGCTTGGAGCGTATTTTCAATTTTACTTGATGTTTGAATAAAATCATTGGATCTGAAATCTTGAATGAAATAGAATCCTCCCATGGCTAGTTAATTATTTGACTACTCAGTGTCCTTCACTTATGTCTTCTAGAGTAGTTTGTCATTTACTCACGTGCTTCACGTACATCCTATGAGTAAATGCTTGAATGAACTGAATATCATAAATCTGAATTTATATGTGTTTCATATGCTTATATCATGGGGAGTAATGACTTCACACAGAATAAGTATAGGTAGTAAACTTATTTGAAAGTTAGCAAACGCAGAATTGGTCACTTGAAGAATTCATGAAAGAATATTGAAGGAAGAGAGATTTAACATATAAATATACTATCTTGGACATCTTTTGTAATTGTGAGCACTCATTAAAATATGACATGCTAAAAGGTTGATGTTGGACAAGGAAGACAACGTAATGGGTTATGTTTTCTTATATCCGAAATAAAGTATATTGTCATGGATCATCCAACATGCTGAGCTTGCCTTTCCCCCTAATGCTAGCCAAATTCTTTGCACCAAATAGAGATACTACTTGTGCTTCTGAATATCCTTAAACCCGGTTTTGCCATGAGAGTCCACCATATCTACCTATGGATTGAGTAAGATCCTTCAAGTAAGTTTTCATTGTTGCATGCAATAAAAAATTTCTCTCTAAATATGTATGATCTATTAGTGTGGAGAAAATAAGCTTTGTACGATCTTGTGATATGGAAGCAATAAAAGTGACGGACTGCATAATAAAGGTCCCTATCACAAGTGGCAATATAAAGTGACGTTCTTTCGCATTAAGATTTTGTGCATCCAACTATAAAAGCACATGACAACCTCTGCTTCCCTCTGCGAAGGGCCTATCTTTTATTCTTGTCTTATACCTTATACAAGAGTCATGGTTATCTTCACCTTTCCTTTTTACATTTTATCCTTTGGCAAGCACATTGTGTTGGAAAGATCCTGATATATATATATATATATATATATATATATATATATATATATATATATACATATATATATACATATATATATATATATATATATACATATACATGTATATATATATCCAATTGGATGTAAGTTATCATCAACTATTATTGTTGACATTACCCTTGAGGTAAAAGGTTGGGAGGCAAAACTATAAGCCCCTATCTTTCTCTGTGTCCGATTAAAGCTTTGAACCCACAAATATCACATGAGTGTTAGCAATTGTGAAAGATTAAATGATAGTTGAGCATGTGGAGTTTGCTAAATCAAAGCTCTCACATAGACACTTCCTAAAAATAAGATGAATTGCAATTGTTTGATGACTGAGAATATAGTTTGTTAGTTTCAAGAAAGTTTATGATCTATACTTTAACATGTGAATAACTTGTTACTTGATCATGAGAAGTTTCATGAGTTGAGCTACTATTATGATATATAATGATACTAGAAAAAGTGATTGGAATTATCATTGATCAAACTTATGCACTTGCTAGCATTCACACTTCATAAATTATTTCTTTTATCATTTACCTACTCGAGGACGAGCAGGAATTAAGCTTGGGGATGCTGATACGTCTCCAATGTATCTATAATTTATGAAGTATTCATGCCATGTTTACAATAGTTTTATATGATTTTGGTATGATTTGAGTAGAACTAACCCGGATTGATGCTATTTTCAGCAGAACTACCGTGGTGTTGTTTTTGTGCAGAAATAAAAGTTCTCGGAATGCGATGAAAATCAATGAGAATTATTCGGGAAAATATAAAAAGTACTGGAAGAAAAATCTACCGGAGGGGAGTCCCTTGGGCCCCACGAGGGTGGGGGGTGCGCCCCCTATCTCGTGGCCGCCTCGGGGACCCCCTTAACTTGTTCTCGACGCCATCCTCTCCTATAAATATAGAAACCTTCAGAAAATAACCTAGATCGGAAGTTCCGCCGCCGCAAGCCTCTGTAGCCACGAGAAATCAATCTAGGCCCTCTCTGGCACCCTGCCGGAGGGGGCCATCATCATCGGACGCCATGGAGGAGGATCCCGGAGGGGCCATCATCGCCATGAAGGCCAAGGACCAGAGGGAGAACCTCTCCCCATCTTCGGGGGAGGCCATGGTGGAGGAAGCACAAGGGGGAGAACCTCTCCTCCTCTCTCTCGGTGGCGCCGAAGTGCCATTGGGAGGGGAATCATCGCCGCGGTGATCGTCTGCATCAACATCACCATCCTCATCTCTTTTACGCGGTCCACTCTCCCGCACCCCGCTGTAATCCCTACTTGAACATGGTGCTTTATGCCACATATTATGATCCAATGATGTGTTGCCATCCTATGATGTTTTGAGTAGATATCCTTTGTCTTTGGGTTGATTGATGATCTAGATTGGTATGAGTTGTATGTTTTATTTTGGTGCTGTCCTGTTGTGCCCTCCATGTCGCGAAAGCGTGAGGGATTCCCGCTGTAGGGTGTTGCAATACGTTCATGATTCGCTTATAGTGGGTTGCTTGAGTGACAGAAGCATAAACCCGAGTAAGGGGGTTGTTGCGTATGGGATAAAGGGGACTTGATGCTTTAATGCTATGGTTGGGTTTTACCTTAATGATCTTTAGTAGTTGCGGATGCTTGCTAGAGTTCCAATCATAAGTGCATATGATCCAAGAAGAGAAAGTATGTTAGCTTATGCCTCTCCCTCATATGAAATGGCAATGACGACTACCGGTCTTGTTAACGATTGCCTAGGATAATTCCGCACACCGACCCTTCATTATTCCACACTCTCTATTTATAATATTTAGTAATATATTACTTTATGATAACAACACCTACTTTTATATTTTAGCTCTTTGATACCATGCAAAGTTATCCTCTTCATACCCACAACGTAGTTTTATTTCTCGTTTCTAGTTGGAAGCAAACGTTCGGTGTATGTAGAGTCGTATCAGTGGTAGATAGGACTTGAGAGAATATTGATCTTACCGTTAGCTCCTTGTGGGTTCGACACTCCATACTTATCACTTCCACCTTTGGGAATTGCTACGATGATTCCCTGCACTTGGGGATTATCAGACGCTAGAGGAGGTCGACGGTGCATGAATTGTAGCAGGTGGAGGCTGGAGGAAGTCGACGGTGGATGAATAGTAGCCCGTGGAGTCCCGTTTTGCGGTACGCTACACCCCTCCGAATCAACAGGACCCCGTTTCGACCGTAGGAACTCAAAGGAAGTTCGTTTCCTCCGTTTTGCGGTACGCCAGACCCGTCCCGATCAAAAGGACCCTGTTTTGACCATAGGCACTCGAACAGAAGTATGTTTCCTCTGTGTTGCGGTATGGCAGATCATGTTTCGGCTGTTTCCTCCAAGTCAGTTGGCTCCTGATGAATAGGATGCATTCCGACCCAGTCAGTTGCCCCCCGATAAATAGGACGCATTCCGACCCAGTCGCTTGGCTCCCGATGAACATGACGTGTACCGACCCAGTCGCTTGGCTCCCGGTGAACATGACGCTTATTCCTCCATTCCAACACAGCCGGTTGGTTGCCGATAAACAG
Source organism: Aegilops tauschii subsp. strangulata (assembly GCF_002575655.3). Taxonomy (NCBI): domain Eukaryota; kingdom Viridiplantae; phylum Streptophyta; class Magnoliopsida; order Poales; family Poaceae; genus Aegilops; species Aegilops tauschii. The sequence continues at coordinate 278,280,738 of NC_053038.3, read as the reverse complement.
GACACCGTCGCTGTATGCGTTCGAGACCCTGCCCGTATGTATGTATGTAACCGTATTTATGTTCTTGCAACGTGTCTGTACGTACGTGTACACGATATAGACGGGACTTCGCGACATGCTACATGGGCGGTTCTACTACGACACATGCCTTTCCTTAGTCGGCCACAGTTCATCGCTCTAAGATCGATCAACCACTATGTACGTACACGTTCACGACCAGACAAATAACACTATGTATGCTTCGACCTGGTGGGTTCCAGCTGTCAGGGGGACGTTTTACATGATCTGTCCGGCTAATCTCACTTATTTGACATAATAAGGAGGCTTCTCCTTGCGTGCGAAGATAAAGCTTGTGGGTCCCAGGTCAGGGCGATGTTTTTTTGCGAAATACAGAGGCCCTTCTAGTGGGTCCGAGCTGTCAGGTTGAGGAATCATTATTTTGTGCGAAGTAAGGAGGCACGCCCTTACGTGCGGCCTTGGACCTAGCTATCAGCCTCTCCATGTACAATCCTCTTCTGATGGCTATTGTTTGTTGACCGTGTTGACGACATCATACCATCAGAGAGCACTAAGGTGGTGGACGACAGTGCGACCTAGGAAGGTGTAAGTGCATCTAGTGCCACCCCTAGTTGTTTTGGAGTATTGACAACAAACATGGTTGAGGGACTAATGTGTTTGTGAGAATTGCAGGATAACATAGGTAGTAGTCCGTCTTTGACTCGGTTTACCTACCAGAGATGACCCCTAAAAATGTATGAAGACATTGAAGACAATGGTGGTTCGTGAAGATATTCATGTTGAAGATAATGACTTGTAAAGACATTCACTTGAAGACTATGGAGTGCGTAGACATACTTTCTTTCATAGTTTCCTTTTCTTCTTTATTGAGTCATAGGAACCACCATACTGTTAGGTGGGGTCCAAGTGAGCAAAGTCAGATGACTGAAGTGATGCTCAACCAAAATCCTATGTCTTTGAGTGAATACAATGAGAGCAAATCTAATCCAGAGTAGGATGAGTCAGCTTTGCTTGTAGCCCGAGCCAAGCTGTCGCGCGTGTTTGAAATCCGACCATTGGACCCGTGTCGGTTCCTTAGTGACCCAGGGTCATTTCGCACATATCATGTCGGGTTGCCTCCTGGCTATACATATATAAATAACCCACCCCTACACCATAAATTGGCGGCTGCTCAGAGTTAGTGCACGGCTTTTGTCGTTTGAGAGCAACCCACCTCCGAAGCCTTTGAGAGAGAGATCCTTGCGAGGACAAAGCCAAAAACACGCAGAGCCAAAGAGTGTTAGGCATCACTAAAGTCTTTCTGTCTGCGTGACCTGAAGACTTGTTACACTTGAGGACTGTGCATCCTCAAACCGGTTAGGTGTCATGTTCTGAGGATCCAAGAGTCATTGTGGATCGCCAGTGAACGGAGTCTGTGAAGGTTTGCAAGTCTACCTTGAAGACTTACCAGAGTGATTGGGCGAGGACTGGGTGTCCTTAGCTCAAGGGGAATAAGGTGAAGACTCAGTCTTCTGAGTTCAATCTCAGCCCCCCTAACCAGACATACAGTTGACAGAACAACTGGAACTGGTCAACCAAATCCTTGTCTTCACCAAGCTACTGGTTCTATCTCCCACCTTTCTTTACAATTCAGTTTGTCTTCACTAGTAGAAAAGGTGGCTTTTGTCCCGGTTGGTAAGGGCCTTTAGTCCCGGTTTTTGAACTGGGACTAAAGGGTCATTACTAATGCCTCCCCCCTTTAGTCCCGGTTCTTACACGAACCGGGACTAAAGGCCGTCCACGTGGACGCAGCCTGGAGCTCCACCTTTAGTCCCGGTTGGTGTTACTAACCGGGACTAAAGGAAATTTTATGATTTTTTTTTGAAAAAAATTTTGCGAATTTTTTTAATTTTTTTTATATTTTCAAATTTCTGAATTATTTTAACCTCTAATCTCTAATCACCACCCCTCATCACTGCTCAATTTATCCTCTAATCTCTAATCACCCCTCATCATTCCAAATCATCTAACTTCCCGGACGGTCACCCATCCTCTCACTACTTCAGCCTGAGCACGCTTAACTTCCGGGTTCTATTCTCCCTCGTTTCCAAGTCTGCACTTGTTGTTTTCCTAACAATAGTAAGATGTCAATTCTATTAACCCTCAGGAATTTAGCTTGAGCATGAAGTGACACATTTCACTGTTTCAGTTTGAAACTATTGTTTTAAAAAACAATAATTATTTAGTAACACTAATATTTCTGGAATAATTAGTTTGACCATTGTTTCACCACTGTTTGACCACAGTTTGACCACAGTTTGACCAGATTTGACCAAAATTCAAAAAAACTGAAATAATTATTTAGTAACACTAATATTCTAGAATAATTAGTTTGACCATTGTTTGACCACAATTTGAGATTTTTTGAATTTTTTTGCCTCTCCAGATCTTAAAAGCCCCGTATCTTTTTTTTCTGTTAGGTTTTTGAGGATTTTGAAAATGTTTAACGGTTTCATATAAAAAACTTTTTCATCCGAGTTCGTATGCAAAAGTTATGCCCATTTTAAGAAATTCCAGAGGGATTTTGCAAATAAATTCGAAATTCATATTTGTTAATTTTCCCAACAACTAGACCACATATCACATGGGAAACTTATTTTATTTTATTTTTTGACATTTCCATCATTTTCTTTTGTTTTTTTAAACTGAAAAGGCGGTCCACGGGGGGGGGGGGGGGGGGTAGAGTTTGATGGGCCCTTTAGTACCGGTTCGTGGCACCAACCGGGACTAAAGGACTAACCTTTAGTCCCGGTTGGTGCCACGAACCGGTACTAATGGGCATCGCACCCTTTAGTCCCGGTTCGTGGCACCAACCAGGACTAAAGGGCCTAGGTGAACCGGGACTAATGCCTTAGCCGCACGAACCGGGACCAATGCTCACATTAGTCCCGGTTCGTGACTGAACCGGGACTAATGTGAATATTGCCCTGTGACGAAAGCCCTGTTTTGTACTAGTGCTTTGTGAAGTCATTGCTTGCTTGCATGAACTGTTTGACTTCATTGTGTGAAGACTATTACATGTTTTGCTTCATATTGTCTTCCATTCTGATGCGTACTACCTAGCTGCTGTTAGTCTTCGTGCTTTCACTATATTGCTTACTTGACTATGGCTTGTCCAGTGTAGTTCATCTTCTGGTGCATATCGTATAGGTTAATACAAACAGCTTGTCTTCAAAGACCTCCTATTTTGAAGACTTCCATAAAAATCGTTTCTTCACCCCCCTCTAGTCGATAACCAGAGCTTTCCATTGGTATCAGAGGAAGGTGCTCCCATGTTCTGTGTGATTCGGTTTAACCACCTGGAGTTTTAGCTATGTCCACTACAGGGATAATCAAGGTCTCCGTTGTGCCCAGTCTTCGATGGCACTGATTACCCCTACTGGAAGAATAAGATGCGCATGCATCTTGAAGCCATTGACATCAACATATGGTATGTCATCAAGACATGCGTTCCCAAGGTCGGTGAAGGTCTCACCGCTATTGATGTCAAGAGGTTTGCGAAACTGGACTCAACTGCCAAGAACATCATCTGTGGTCATGGCCGTGTGAGTGCACTAGAAACTGTGAAGCTAGTCTAAGACTGGCTGTTAAAGGTCAACAAAGGCGTCTGAACTCAGAGAGACTCGAGGATTGATGTTCTTCGCAATCTCTTCAACCGCTTCAAGAGAAATGACAATAAAAATGTCCACCTCATGTTTGACCGCCTCACTGATATCACAAATGAGCTTCCGCTCTTGGCGCCACTGAGATCACCAAGCATGAAATCGTGAAGAAGCTTCTGAGATCACTTGATAGCTCATTTCACACTTTGGCATTTATCATAAAAGAACGTCCTGACTTCAGAGAACTCGATCTGTCTGATATACTTGAGAGGCTCAACATACATGAGTTCCAGCTATCTGAGAAGAGATATATCTATGGCCCCAACTATGGCCGGTCCCGTGCTTTGAAGGCAAAGGTTGTTTCCTCATATGAAGAAGAATCTGACTGTAGTTCTGATGATCCTGAAGACATTGGCAAAGAGCTAGCAATGCTCGTGAAGAAGTTCCAAAAGTTCTCCGAGAAGAATCGCTTCGGAAAGTCTTTTGGATCCAGCTCAAGAAATGTTGAGGCTTCCTCTCGTGACTACAAGAAGAGAATATGCCAGAAATGCAAGAAGCCTGGCCACTACATATCTGAATGTCCTTAATGGGACAAGGAATCGAAGAAGAACAACAAGAAGAAGAAGAGCAAGGAATATGATTCTGACGACAACAAGAAGAAGAAATCTTCAAAGTCTTCATCAAAGTCCTCGTCTCACAAGAAGAGCTCATCTGGCAAGACTCGTGCATTCATTGGGAAGGAGATGGATTCAGAGGAGGAGTCTATTTCTGAGGAGGCGGAGGTGGAGTCTGAGGAGGATTCTGATTCAGGCGTGGCAAGCCTGGCTCTAGCTTCGACATTCGTCACCAAGTCCGTCTTCAACTCTGAAGACAATGGTCATGTCACCGACACCGAAGCCAATGACGAGGAGAACTCTGCTTCGACCTACTGCTTCATGGCACGAGGTGCCAAGGTATATCTCACACTGTCAATCCAAGGAATACGTTTTCGTTCTTATGTACATCCCACACAGTCAATCCAGGGAAAACGTTTCCATTCATATGTATATCACACATAGTCAATCCAAGGAATACATTTCCGTTCTTATGTACATCCCACACAGTCAATCCAGGGAAAACGTTTCCGTTCGTATGTACATCCCACACAGTTTTATGTGTAGGCTCGTATGTGAAAGGTGTAACTACCACACATGCTCTGCCTTAGTTAACCGTTTGCTTTTATCAACTACATCACACACGATTTGTTGAAGAAAACTGTGTGGCATTGGGCTATCCATCACAAGCGCTTTTACTGCTAGAACCGTTTGCAAAGTTCCATGACACATTTAGCAGGTTTATTAGTTTACAATTAGGAATTCCAGTATTACGCAAATTCACATTTCATATCGAACAGCTGTTTGCCAATTTCATATCAGGCACATAAATATATTATAACATCACAGTACGATAGCTACATGAAAGCAACACAGTACAACATATAGCTAGTTCAACTTCATAAGAACAATATTAGAACAATATATTCATTTCCCTAATCAAGATCATCTAGGCGCGTCTTATCCACCTCTGCTTTCAGTTCAGTAAGAACCTGTTTTGCCCTGGCCAACTAGGAAAGTGCCTCCTCCTCCGCCAACACCATCTTAGCAAAGTCTGATTTAAAAAATGCGAGCTCATTCTCCACCTTCCTCTTTTTATCCCGCATCTTCAAATATTCTTCAACGTTGACAACACTTTCTCTAAGCCTACTGCCGGATTTCGCGTTCCGGCAAAACCCTTAAGGTTCGAACACTGGGGCGCGCGCGAAGATCTCCCCCTCACCGATCACGCCCTCACACGCTTCACGGTCTCTAGGCTAAGCACGACGAACTCTCAACACACGAGACATAGGATTTATACTAGTCTGGGCCACCATTGTGGTGTAATACCATACTCCAGTGTGGTGGTGGTGGATTGCCCCTTGGGCTGGGAATGAACAGTACAAGGGGAAGAACAACCTCCTGAGGTGAGGTGTTCTAGTGCTTGGTGGGTGTGAGGATCGCTTGAGATGAGTTCTGGTAGGTGAGGATCCGATGCCCTCTACTGTGGTGGCTAGCCCTATTTGTAGAGGCCCTGGTCCTCTTATTGAGCGGGAAGGGAGCCAACAACGGCCAATTTGAAAGGGGACGGCTAGTACAGCTTATCCTGACAAAAGTAGTCTTCGCCTGCCAAAGGCTCTGGTGGTGACGCCGTTTTGGGCTCCACGGTGACCTCCATCTTGCCGTCCTGCTGGTCTTGGTCTCGTTGCACCGATATGGAAACCTTTGCTTGACGCCTCGGTGCTCCTCGCCTGCGCTTGCCTCCTTAGCACCAAAGAGGAAGCAACGACACTATGCGCGCTGGCGCCCGCCTGGTCTCGATCGTCATGGATCACGTCATGAGAACCTCGCGAGGTTTGCCTTGCCTTGATATCTCCGCCCCTCGCGAGCTAGCCTGGTGAGGCCGCTCCCGAGGAGGTCTTGTGTCATCCGCCTCGCGAGGATTGGCCCCTCGCGAGGGTCTTGAGTGCTTGTTGGTGAAGATGGGCCGTACGGGCCCGCTTATGGAGCCACGCCGTGGGCCGCAGGCAGGCAAGTCTGGGGACCCCCGTTCCCAGAACACCGACAGTAGCCCGCGGGCCCAAGGCGCGCTCGGACTTGGCTTTGAGGCGAAGCCAAAGGGCAAGTGCGGCGCACCGCGGGCCACAACAGCCTGCGGCCTTGTTCGACGCGTGGTGGTTGATTGGACGTGGGTGTCTCTGCTTCCCCATGCTGCCTTGATACCCGCCTGGCTAGGCGGCCACCGCGGTCTACACGGTTTCCTTCCCAGTGTTGTGGCGCACTCCCCCAATTCTACCGCTTCTTCGAAGCTTAGCCCCTTCTCCCAATCCGATCTGAGCTCAGTCCTCCCATCGCCATGCCGCCGAATCAAACGGAGAAAGGGAAGGAGCCCCTGTCCTCCGCCGAGCCACGTCCAGCCATTGAGCCCGCCGTTGGCAGGTCGCTTGTGCTCAACCAAGAAGCCATGGACAAGGTGCGCCCCATGCTCGCCTCCAGCTTCAATGAGTGGGGAAGAACGGTGGCCTGGCCTACATCTCGAGCTCATGTCGACAGGACGGACACCGAGGTCCCATTCTTCATCGACACCCTCTGGGCTGGCCTGGTTCCTCCTTTTTCCGCCTTCTTCAGCGCAGTGCTTGCCCATTATCAGATCCAAATGCTGCACCTTGACCCCCAATCCTTGACCCTTCTTGCCGTTTTCGCCTTTGTTTGCGAGGCCATGGTGGGCATTGCTCCTTTCGTGGCTCTTCTCCGCCACTTCTTCTCGTTGCACCTGATTGATCCCCGGCAGAGCTCAGGGTGCCTGGGCTTCTAGGCCGTGGCGGCGACAGCCGGCGCGGGGATTGACTTTGAGCTTCCGCCATCCACGAGCGAGTTTCGGACACGGTTGGTATTTGTTGATGTCGGAGTGTTCAGCCCCCTGCTCTCTTCTCCGTCGGCGCCTGCCATTCCCAACTTTGGTTGGTGCCACCAAAGGCTCGCCGATCCGTGCCTTGTCCCCGTCTGGCTCAGGCTGAAGGGGCTGAAAGACCTTGGCATGACTGCGCCAAATATTGAGCGGGAAGGGAGCCAACAATGGCCAATTTGAAAGGGGACAGCTAGTACTGCTTATCCTAACAAAAGTAGTCTTCGCCTGCCAAAGGCTCTGGTGGTGACGCCGTCTTGGCTCCACGGTGACCTCCGTCCTGCTGGTCTTGGTCTCGTTGCACCGATATGGAAACCTTTGCTTGACGCCTCGGTACTCCTCGCCTGCGCTTGCCTCCTTAGCACCAAAGAGGAAGCAAGGACACTGTGCGTGCTGGCGCCCGCCTGGTCTCGATCATCATGGATCACGTCATGAGAACCTCGCGAGGTTTGCCTTGCCTTGATCTCTCCGCCCCTCGCGAGCCAACCTGGTGAGGACGCTCCCGAGGAGGTCTTGTGTTGTCCGCCTCGCGAGGCTTGGCCCCTCGCGAGGGTCTTGAGTGCTTGTTGGTGAAGATGGGTCGTACAGGCCCGCTTGGGGAGCCACGCCGTGGGCCGCACGCAGGCAAGTCTGGGGACCCCCGTTCCCAGAACGCCGACACCTACCTCTGTTCTCTTCCTCATACATGCTCCCGAGATTTGCTAGGCACATCTTCAAAGACTGTGGCCACTCTTGATCAACCCACTCCAAGTAAGAACACTTCAGTTCATCCTATAATATTTAAGACTAGATCAGTAACAATTGTAGCGGAAATGGGTTTATAGCAACATAGATAATCACCAATGCTTATTTTGAAAAACTGCAGAAACATGTTAATTACGACATATCTTCTCAAAAAGATCAATGTGCAAATGAATTAATTGCTACTGAGACAACAACCAAATTCTGCAACATCAGAAGCTATAATTAACTACAAAAACACTACAAGTTCTTACTCATGTACAATAAATAACAAATTGAACATTTTATGAGGAAGGTAAATATAATTGCAACAGCATAGCGACAGTGTTTGGATGACAACAAATTGATCCTAACAAGTGTGTAGATGCACAAATTTAGTAACATAGAACTAATAGCATTAAGGTCGTCCACTATGTATGCCAAAACTGGAGTAATGACAACTGTTGCTACATCTCGCACCGGTGCCCTGCACTGGCAAGCCGATGCAGCGGAAAAAAATCAGGGACCCAGCCTCCGGAGCACTTAGTTGCTATGATGCCCAGTTCCTTCGTGCCATAAAGATTTAGTATTTTACTGCTTGGCCGCTCGGATGTGTGGACCAAAGTTGGCTGCACAAACTGCTGAAGCGGTGCCACATAATTTTCTAATGGCACTGCTGATGAGATGGCAATCATTTTAGATACTAGGTACAAACTGTGACACTGTCTTAGGATGGGTTTGGTTGAGGTGTGGTATGAATGGGTTGGGACCATGACAGTGTCTGAATCACATCTAACAAATAACTTGTAACAACGAAAGAGGGTCTAACCTTCTCTGCACATGCCAGAAACTTCCTCCCACTGTCCACAGATTCAAACGCAACTAGCTTCACGCATGGAGATTGATAGTGACAACGAGAAGATAGATCTTCAGCCACCCCGCTCCATTCGTTGCCACTGATGGTCCTAGGGAGCTACAAGAGGAAGAAATGACTCAAATCGACCGCCGGGTAAAAATCCTTCATTCTAAGTCATAGCCCGAGAGAGAGTAGGAGTCATCGCTGGAGGAGTCACCGCTGGAGAGGTTTTTGAAGAAGACAATGGCGACCCCGGCAGTAGGATGCGAGACGGCGAGAGCGAGGAAGCGGCTATAGCTTAGGAAGGAAGGAAGGAAGGAGGAAACATGGGAAATGTGACTTGTGGTCGGGGAGAAAAGGGGCTGGGGAAGGGGGAGGGGGCGGGGTAGATATTTTGGCGGTAGGCCAAAATTTTGGAAATGTGGAGGAAAACTTTGCACATGGTGCTGCCGGACCATTCACTTTAAACGATTGTGTGCATCGCAAAAGATTCTTCTGCTTTACGCGCATGGGATGAGTTTGATAATTCAAATTGGTGGAAATTTCCCCGGGTACATCATTGCATACTTTAACGTCGCTTACTAATTTGGGCACACAAAAGAGCGTACAGCAGACAGACCACACTTACTGAATCGAGCAATTTTAGTAATTAAACAGAGCCAGTTGACCTAGACATTGCTCTAACAAAAGACCAGCATTAAAAGAAAAGCCTAAGTTCGCATAATTTTATCAAATCCGCCGCCGCGCCGACCAATGCATCGCTGGTGTGAGTTGAGACGTCGACGACTTGTCCTGGTGACATGCCGCCGTTGGTGGACTCCGCGTCCCCCCTGCTGAAGTCGACCGCGTCCTCATCCTCGTCCTCGGCGCCGCACTCAAGGCTGTAGTACTTGTAGTAGTTGTTGCACCAGAGCTCGCGTTGGTACTCCACCGCCAATTCCTCGTCGGACAGACTCTTCTCTACCTCCGCCACGCGCAACTCCTCCTCCCGGAGCTCCTTGATCTCCGCCGCCTCCTGCATCTCCAGCTCATGCTCGGGGACCTCATGAGGAATCAGGTGCTCCATGGCCACCGCCGCCTTTTCGAACGTGGGTTGCATGCTGGATTCTGAGGTGGCCTAGAATATCTTGGCGTGTGCATCCTTGATCTTGGCGTGGATGGCCTCGAACCGGGCCAGGGCGACATCAGCGGCACAGACGGCAGCTCGAGCGCTCTCGGCATTTGCAGCCGCCGTCACAGCAGCAGCTGCAGCTGTCTCGGCTGCTGCAGCTGCCCTATCGGCTGCTGCAGCTGCCCTATCGGCTGCCGCAGACGCCCTCTCGGTGGAAGCGGCCGCGCTCAATGCGGATTCGGCGGCACTCTCGACGTAGGCGGCCACGCTCTCGGCGTAGGCGGCGGCGCTCGAGGAGGACGTGACCATCGTAAGGGCCTTCACGAAGCGTTTCCACGGTGTCATCTTTGCAAGAAGGGGGTGCGGGAATGGGGATCGGGATTCGTGGATTCGGGGGTTCCCGGCACTGGAGCGGACGAGTCGGTGAAGCTTAAGGAGGAAGACTTAAATAGACCCATATATTTTCATCGCAAACGGTTCCTACAAAACAAGTGTGTGTGATGTTGTAGATATTTTTTATTAGCTATGAAAGACGAATTTGGAGTAAAGTGGCAACGGATGGCGTTTTAAATGTACGAGAAAATATGTAGTACTAATACAACTGTCGTGTCAAATTTTGGAAAATTTCAGGCATCATTTGACCTTTTAAGACATTTAAGTGATTTTCTAGCCATTTAATGACCGTAATTGAAATTTGAACTACATGTACATGCAAAAGCTAACCATAATGGTTTGAAAAGTCATATTTTGTGTACTTGTTTGCATTTTAATTCCATGTGCAGTAAATTGGAAGGAATTTTCAAACATTTTGGTCTAACGGCTATGACACAATTAATGCATGGAGTGCCATGACATTTAAATTCCAAAAAAAATTAAAAAAATCCAGAAACAAATGAAACCTTGGTTGATGTAATGTCATGCCACTGAGATGATGTGGTAAAACATTTGGCATGTGTGACGAAATTTTGGACACACACCCCTCACAAACCGGAGCAACTCACTAGAAGGCTCGTGGTTCCGAGAGGGAACAATGCATGTTTGATGACGAACGGGAGATAGCTTCCTCTCACGGCCTTCAAATTTTTTTCTACGTGTAACATGCACTAATACAACTGTCATGTGAAAATTTGGAAAATTTCAGGGGTCATTTGACCTTTTGAAGACATTTAAGTGATTTTCTAGCCATTTAATGACCATAATTCAAATTTGAACTACATCTACATGCAACGGCTAACCATAACGGTTTGAAAAATCATATTTGTTTACTTGTGTGGGAGTTAATTCCATGTCCTGTAAATTAGAAGGACCTTTCAAATTGGTCTCACGACATGGACACATCCATATGTATGCATGGAGTGCCATGGCATTTTAATTCCAAAAAAATAAAAAATGATTAGAAAAACATGAAACATTACTTGATGTAATATCATGCCACCAAGATGTTGTGGTAAAAAAATTGGCATGTTTGACGAAAGTTTGGACACACCCCTCACAAACCGGAGCAACTCCCTAGAAGGCTCGTGGTTTCGAGAGGGAACAATGCATGTTTGATGACGAACAGGAGATAGCTTCGTCTTACGGCCTCCAAATTTGTTCTATGTTTAACGTGCACTACTACAACTATCATGTGAAAATTTGGAAAATTCTAGGGGTCATTTAACCTTTTAAAGACATTTAATTGATTTTCTAGCCATTTAATGACGGTAATTCAAATTTGAACTACATCTACATGCAACGGTAACCATAACGGTTGAAAATCATATTTGTGTACTGGTGTGTGAGTTAATTCCTTGTGCAGTAAATTAGAAGGAATTTTCGGACATATTGGTCTCACGGCATGGACACATGCATGGAGTGCCATGGCATTTTAATTCCAAAAAATTAAAAAAATGATCAGAAAAACATCAAACCTTGCTTGATGTAATGTCATGCCAACAAGATGATGTGGTAAAAAAATTGTCCTATTTGACGAAAGTTTGGACACACCCCCGCACAAACCGGAGCAACTCACTAGAAGCCTCATGGTTCCGAGAGGGAACAATGCATGTTTGATGACGAATGGGAGATAACTTCCTCTTACGACCTTCAAATTTCTTTCTAAATTTAACATGCACTAATACAACTGTCATGTGAAAATTTGGAAAATTTCAGTGGTCATTTGACCTTTTAAAGACATTTAATTATTTTCTAGCCATTTAATGACCGTAATTCAAATTTGAACTACATCTACATGCAACGGCTAACCATAACGGTTTTAAAAATCATATTTGTGTACTTGTGTGTGAGTTAATTCCATGTGCAGTAAATTAGAAGGAATTTTCAAACATATTAGTCTCACGGCATGGACACATGCATGGAGTGCCATGGCATTTTAATTCCAAAAAACTAAAAAATGATGAGAAAAACATGAAACCTTGCTTGATGTAATGTCATGCCACCACGATGATGTGGTAAAAAAATTGGCCTATTTGACGAAAGTTTGGACACACCCCCCTCACAAACCGGAGCAAGTCAATAGAAGGCTCGTGGTTCCAAGACGGAACAATGCATGTTTGATGACGAACGGGAGATAGCTTCTTCTTACGACCTTCACGTTTTTTTACATTTAACGTGCACTACAACTGTCATGTGAAAATTTGTAAAATTGCAGGGGTCATTTGACCTTTTAAAGACTTTTAAGTGATTTTCTAGCAATTTAATGATTGTAATTCAAATTTGAACTACATCTACATGCAACGGCTAACCATAATGGTTTGAAAAATCATATTTGTGTACTTCTGTGCGAGTTAATTCCATTTGCAGTAAATTAGAAGGAATTTTCAAACATATTGGTCTCACGGCATGGACACATGCATGGAGTGCCATGGCATTTTAATTGCACAAAATTAAAAAATGATCAGAAAAACATGAAACCTTGCTTGATGTAATGTCATGCCACCAAGATGATGTGGTAAAAAAATTGGCCTGTTGGATGAAAGTTTGAACACACCCCCGCACAAACCGGAGCAACTCACTAGAAGGCTCATGGTTCCGAGAGGGAACAATGCATGTTTGATGATGAACGGGGGATAGCTTCCTCTTATGACCTTCAAATTTCTTTCTACATTTAACGTGCACTAATACAACTGTCATGTGAAAATTTGGAAAATTTCAGGGATCATTTGACCTTTTAAAGACATTTAAATGATTTTCTGGCCTTTTAACGACCTTAATTCAAATTTGAACTACATCTACATGCAACGGCTAACCATAACGGTTTGAAAAATCATATTTGTGTACTTGTGTGCGAGTTAATTCCATGTGCAGTAAATTGGAAGGAATTTTCAAACATATTGGTCTCATGGCATGGACACATGCATGGAGTGCCATGGTATTTCAATTCCAAAAAAATAAAAAATGATCAGGAAAACATGAAACCTTGCTTGATGTAATGTCCTACCACTAAGATGATGTGGTAAAAAAATTGGCCTGTTTGATGAAAGTTTGGACACACCCCCCGGGACAACTCACTAGAAGGCCAAGATGATCAGAAAAACGTGAAACCTTGCTTGATGTAATGTCATGCCACCAAGATGATGTGGTAAAAAAATTGGCCGGTTTGATGAAAGTTTGGACACACACCCCTCACAAATCGGAGCAACTCACTAGAAGGCTCGTGGTTCCGAAAGGGAACAATGCATGTTTGATGACGAATAGGAGATAGCTTCCTCTTACGGCCTTCAATTTTTCCTATGTTTAACGTGTACTACTACAACTATCATGTGAACATTTGGAAAATTGTAGGGGTCATTTCACCTTTTAAAGACATTTAAGTGATTTTCTAGCCATTTAATGACCGTAATTCAAATTTGAACTACATGTACATGCAACGGCTGACCATAACGGTTTGAAAAATCATATTTTTGTGTACTTGTGTGCGAGTTAAAAAATCATCAGACGATGTAAATGTCTGGTGTTCAAAAAAGAAAATGTAAAGATCTGGCAAGAAAACCGGCCCCCACAAGATTGGCACTCTATCTCGTGGCTCGAGGTTTGGTAGGTGAGTGGTGGAGTTCATTAATCAGACACGGTTCTTTATTGGAGACCATCAGCTATTATGTTCACACACAGATTTTGCTGCGGGAATCGTGTGTAATTCAAACTACAGTACTCGTAAATTCTGGCGACCGGCGTGTGTACTGTTCCCATCGATCCAGATTCCGGCCGCCAATAAATACTACCTTGCTCCCGTCGTCCCGCCTGCATTCTCATCTACATCCTCCCCTCGCTCGCCCTCTCTCTCTCTCTCAAATCTCTGCCATGGCGCTGTCGGTCTGCCCACGCGCCGACAAGGAGTCGCCGCCCCCACGAGGACGCTCACTCGAATAGCAGCGACGAGGACCCCTATGCGCCGCCGGACGAGGTTGCGCCGGACCCCCCCACTTTGTATTTGTTTTGGGGCCAGTACAATCTTTGTCCGTGGAAGTCGCTGCCACCGGCTGAGAAAGCCAGGCAAGTGGCATTCAAGAAGGAGATGGCGAAGGAGGATGCCAGGTACCAGGCGGCCTGTGAAGCCCATGATGCCGCCTGGAAAAAGGAGGCGGAGGAGCTTTGTGGGCGGGCGTGTCGTCGTGTGGAGGAGGTGTACGAAGATGGGTACTTCACGAGGAAGGTCAAAGGTGTTGCGCGCCTCGTCGCTGCGTGGAGGTGGGTTGATAACCTCCAGCGTGCCACCGACGAGGAGCTCCGGTGGGCGCCCAACGAAATGGCAAGATCATTCGCGCTCGTCTGCCAGCAAGATGCAGATTGGTACGTTAAGTGATGCGAGGCGGAGGAGGTGGAGTACTGCCTCCGCACTGAGAAGACGCTGCGCACCAGGGAGCTGCTGGCGAGGGGCTTCAAGAATACTGGCCCCAGGAGGGATTATTAGTTTTAGTATTGTTCGTTTTCAAGTTTATGCATTGTACCTAGTAGTTAAGTATCGTCACGTATATGTCATGATATTATATATATTCTTTGATGAACTAATGAACAATTAATATATATATATTATGAATTCCATTTTCTATTAGTTTTCGTTGACTAATTTGAATCTAGCTGTTATCATCCACATATACAGAATGGAAAGCGTATATACACAGATTGAAATAGAACATATAAGAACGGAAAACAGAGTACACACATCGAAAAAGAGCAATAAACACAGCAATACTATGATTGTTGTGAATACATTGCTATCCACATCGAAACGACTCAACAAAATAAAATGCGTCCATGAGACCATGACCTGCAGCCCTTGCCTACAGTAGCTCTTGGCTCTGCCTGAACTCGTGCAGGCGTTCGTCCAAGCAGTTGACACGCTCATGGTACATCTGGAGCGCGATCTCGAGCTCCAAGTTGGCTATTTCATCGGATATTACCAGCTCGAGGCTGCGGCGGCCATGTTCCTCTACCACGCCCAGGTGGACACCTGGGCCAAGGAGGCGGTCGAGCCTACTGACCAGCCCGTTGGCATCGAGTGGGCTGTGGACAAGGCGAACGGCGCGACCTATGCGAATGGTGCGGCGGGCGTCCGGTGCAAGTACAGCGCGGCCGGCCTCTGGTGCAGGTACGGTGCGTAGGGCCTCTGCCCACTCCTGGCGAAGAATGGGGGTACTGACGGGATGTGTACCCAGATGCAGCGCCCTATCGACAGCAAGCAAGCGCCGATGGATCCGCTCTTGCTGTGCGGCGCGACGTGACTCTCGCTCTGCGACGGTCTCGCCGTGCGGTGAGCCGCAGCCTATCGGCGCGGACGCGCCTAGCTTGCTCAGCGGCGTGCCATCGATCATGTTGTGCGGCGAGCTGTAGCCTGTCGGCGTTGAAATGCCTATATTGATCTGTGGCGCTGAAGCACCATGCGCCAAGGGTCTGGTCAACCCTGGCAATGATGCGCATCACGGCATCATCCATTTCGTTGCCGGGGAGTGCCTCAGCCTCGACGGGCCGCGGCACCTGCTCATTTTCCTCGTCGATGAGGTTGATGGCAGAGGCGGCACTTTGGTGGGTTGGCATGCTTGGAAAAGGTGGATGTTCTAGAGGCTGTGCTTGTTGCCTCCATGCGTCGTGCGCCGCCTAGGTTTATGCACAGTATCTCCGGGTGGTGGGAAACCAGTGAGGAAATGGCGGGAAATGGTGGCGTGTTCAAAAAATGCCATCAATTAATGGAAACTTAGCATAGAAGGAACATCAAGCTAGCACAAGAAGTAGATGATAATCAGATGATCATTTACCCTAGTTAATTATGCATGTAATAGTTTACTTTGGTGTGTGGAAATGTCATATTTGTATTAGCCACCTATGTAATTGGATGTTTGCCGCGTATTACACACATCTTGTTTATGTGAAACATTTCTGTTCTCTTGGCTCAACACAAACAGTTTATCGGAATGAACTGTATGCCCTCCATTGCACACACCTTGATCTGGTTCAACCGTTTCTGTTGCGTTGACTAATCAAAAATAGTTCATCCGAGTGAACCATATGCCGTATGTCGCACACAGCATGATCTGGCTGACCGTTTCTTTTGTGTTGCCTAATCACAAACAGTTCACCCGAGTGAACCGTATGATGTATATCCCACACACCTTCATCTAGCTGCCCGTTTCTTTTGTTCCTCCTCATCGCAAATACTTCATTAAACTGTACCGTATGCCTTGGACTCGGAGCACCCGGAGAGGCACGCTATCATAGGGGCCAACCTTGACAGCAAATAGGAAAGCGAGCTCGTCGATTTCGTCCTTGAGAATCGGGACATCTTTGCATGGTCTCCCAAAGACATGCCGGGTGTTCCGACGGATTTCGCCGAGCACAAGCTACATGTCAGGCTGGATGCAAAGCCGGTCCAGCAACCCCTCTGCCGCCTGTCAGTAGAGAAGAGAAGAATTGTCGGTGACAAGATAGCCCAGCTTCTGGCAGCGGGCTTCATCATGGAAGTGTTCTACCCGGACTGGCTTGCCAATCCAGTCCTCATATTGAAGAAGAACAACAAGTGGCGCATGTGTATCGACTACACTAGCCTCAATAAAGCCTGCCCCAAGGATCCGTTTGCCTTGCCTCAGATAGATCAAGTTATTGACTCCACAGCAGGATGCGAGCTACTGCCCTTCCTTGATGCCTATTTCGGCTACCACCAGATCAAGCTGAACCCGGCCGATCGGCTGAAGACCGCATTCATCACACAATTCGGAGCCTTCTACTACCCGGCCGGGATGTTCGGCTTGACAAATGCCGGTGCCACGTTTCAGCGTTGCATGCAGAAGTGTCTCCTCAAGCAACTCGGTAGAAATGTCCACGTCTATGTAGACGATATTGTGGTGAAGATGGAGAAGTGCGGCACCCTCCTGGAGGATCTCAAGGAGACCTTTGATAATCTGTGCCGTTTTCAAATCAAGCTCAACCTGGAGAAGTGTGTCTTCGGAGTTCCAGCCAGCCAGTTCCTTGGTTTCCTTGTCTCTGAACATGGCATCGAGTGGAAACCTGTGAAGATCAAGGCCATCGAGCGGATGGAGAGACCCACCCGGTTGCGCGACGTCCAGAAGTTCACCGGGTGCTTGGCGTCTCTCAGCCGGTTCATCACTCGGCTTGGCGAGAAGGCTCTTCCCCTGTACCAGCTAATGAAGAAAACCACTTGCTTCAAGTGGAATGACAAAGCGGACGAGGCTTTCCTCCAGCTTAAGAAGATGCTGACCACGTCACCTGTCCTGGTGGTCAGCTAAGGAGCCCATGCTTCTCTACATCGACGCCACCAGCCGGGTGGTCAGCACCGTGATCGTGGTCGAGCGCCCACAAGACGGCAAGGCATAACCAGTCCAGAGGCCCGTCTACTACCTGAGTGAGGTGCTGTCGGCCTCCAAGCAGAACTACCCCCACTACACGAAGATGTGCTACGGCATGTACTTTGCCGCCAAGAAGATTAAGTAGTACTTCCAGGAGCACTCCATCACGGTCGTCGGCACTGCCCCACTTGCCGAGATCATAGGCAATAGAGACGCATCAGGCTGGGTGGCGAAGTGGGCCATCGAGCTAGCTCACCACACCATCCTCTACCAGCCCCGCACCGCCATCAAGTACCAAGTGCTGGCCGACTTCCTCATCGACTGGGCCGAGACCCAGTACCTACCGCCAGCGCCAGAATCCATCCATCGGCGGATGCACTTTGGCAGCTCGAAGATGCGCACCAGTTTGGGAGCTGGCATCGTCCTCACCTCTCCCAAAGGTGACAAGCTCAGATACACGCTGCAGATTCACTTCGCCGCCTCCAACAACGTGGCCGAGTACGAGGCACTCATTAACGGGCTCCGACTGGCTAAGGAGATCGACATCCACCGAGTGCTATGCTACGGCAACTCGGACTTGGTGGTCCAGCAGTCGTCTGGTGACTGGGACGCCAAGGATGCAAACATGGCGAGCTACCGCTTCCTCGTCCAGCAGATCAATGGATACTTTGACGGGTGCGAGTTCCTCCACGTGCCACGGGCCGACTACAAGCAAGCTGATGGCCTGGCACGGATTGGCTCCACCCGTCACGCAATACCAGCCGGCGTCTCCCTCCAGTGCCTGCGCAAGCCGTCTATCAAGCCTTCGCCAGAATCAGAGTCCATATTCATGCCGACTGACCCCGGAATAGTCGGATCTGGCTTGGAGACTGCAGCAGCCACCCCGGGGACTTCAACAGGTGGCTCGGGGACTGCAGCTGTTGTACCCGGCCCAAGGACTTCAGAACCCAGCCCGGGGAGTGCAGCAGTCAGCCCGGGGACTTCAACAACGCGGCAAGCGGCGGCGAGCTCCAACCCGCCGCCTCCCAACCCAACCTCCCTGGTACTAGTGGCCGTGATGACAGTGGTAGAAGCACCATCTTGGGCGCAGCCCATCCTCAACTTCCTGGTGAGCAGAGTGCTACCAGTCGACGAGATTTTGGCCCGGCAAGTGCAACGCCGGGCCGCAACATATACAATAGTGAACATAGAGCTTGTCAGGCGCAGCGTGACTAGCGTCTTTCAGCACTGCGTAGAGCCGGAGAAGGGCAGAGCAATCCTCAGAGATATTCACCAAGGCGAATGCGGCCACCACACGGCCTCTACATCCCTTGTCGCCACAGCTTTCCGCCATGGATTCTTTTGGCCGAATGCATTGGACGACGCCAAAGATTTGGTCAAGTAGTGTAAAGGATGCCAACACTTCAGCTCCAAGCAGCATCTGCCAGCTTCTGCACTCAAGACCACCCCCTCACTTGACCGTGTGCCGTCTGGGGGCTGCACATGGTGGGCCCATTGAAGATAGCACGCAGCGACATGACCCATCTGCTGGTCGCCATGCACAAATTCACCAAGTGGATTGAAGCAAAGCCAATCAAGAAGCTGAACGGTCCGGCTGCTGTGACCTTCATCGCAGATATCACCGTTTGGTACGGCATACCGCACAACATCATCACTGACAATGGCACAAACTTCGCCAAAGGCGCCTTGGCCTGTTTCTGTGCGACGCATGGCATTCGACTGGACATAGCGTCCGTTGCCCATCTGCAGTCAAATGGCCTCATCATGTCCGGCATCAAACCCCAACAGGTCGAGCCGCTGGAGCGCTCGGCCGGCTGCTGGATCGAAGAGCTGCCGGCCATCCTCTGGAGTCTCCGTACCACGCCGAACAAAGCAACCAGCTTCACTCCCTTCTTCCACGTGTATGGGGCCGAGGCCGTCATCCCAACTGCCATCGAGTTTGACTCGCCTCGCATCACCATGTACACGGAGGCAGAGGCGAAGGAGACACGAGAAGACGGCGTCGACCTACTGGAGGAGGGCCGGATGCTGGCACTCAGCTGGTCCGCCATCTACTAGCAAGGCCTGCGCGGCTACCACAGCCGGAAGGTCAAGCCACGATCCTTCCAAGAGGGGGACCTTGTGCTCCGGCTGATCCAGCGAACAGCCGGCCAACACAACCTCTCGGCCCCTTGGGAAGGGTCTTTCATCATCAGGAGAGCCATGGGCAACGACTCCTACTACCTGATCAACGCGCAGAAGCCCAGGGCGCGCAAGAGGGACGATTTCGGCATGGAAACAGAGCGCCCATGGAACGTGAATTTTCTTCGTCGATTTTACAGTTGACGCACTATATGTACCACGCTACCTTTTGTATTATGCAAAGACAACGAGTCCCTCGAGGAGCACTCGGGGGCTACCCTTTTTATCTATATGATAAGATTATGCGTGTGAATGTGTTATTTCATTCCTCCCCCCGGCACCGGGTCCGACCAGTCGGCCCGGGGGCTCACCGCCTTGTCCTATGTTGATACCACCTGCAGTCGGACAAGTAGTGTGCCGACATCTAAGCCCTCTCTTTCCTTAAGCCACATCTCGCAGAGCGACTTTCCGGCTGGCAAGAGCTAAAGGCAGGAAATGATGCCCACACGAAAAATGACTAAGGAAAAACTGCAGCATAGGCCAAAGTCCCTAACCCAGCCACAGACCGCAGAGCGGCTGTCCAGCTGGTAGGGCGGCAGCCAAAGGAAGGCGGCAACGGAAAAAGCCAAAAAAGAACAAAAAGCAACATCAAGCTAGAATTCGTCAAGAGCACAAACTTGTGCGAGAATAACTTAAGTACATAGCAAAAGGCTCATGGCCAGCATTCAACAGAGTTTGAATTACACCCCCAGCGGGTGGAATTGTGCGAATTTAACTTGTTCGTTCAAAAGACAAACGGCTGCCTAAGCCAGGGGCGCTGTAGGTGGATCGGACGGGTCGGTGGAGGCAGAGGCGTCGGGTGGTGGAGCAGCCGACTGGTGGGTCTCGACCTGGTCGGCACTGGCAGAAGTCGGCGCGCGATCCCGCGGCTCGCTGGTCGAGGCCTGATCAGGATGAGGCCGGTGCTCGCTCCATCGTCCGGTGTGATGTCTTTGCCGTCCTCATCCTCGTCTTCCACGCCCTCGTCGCTGGAGGCGATCGCCTCCACCGAGTCCTCCCACACCTCCGGGTCCATCCCGAACCAGTTGGGCGGCACCTCAGCACCGTCGTCATCCATCTCTGGGATGAAGACAGACGTGTCGGCGTACTCGGCGATTGCCACCGCGCGATGGGTGAGCTCACGGCTCACAGCCTCCAGCTCCGGTCCAGCCTCCTACCGGAAGATGGCCAACTGCGCCAGCCTCAGATCCGGGTACCAAGCTTTGGCGATTTCCAAGGCGGTCCGAGTGCCCGCCCGAGCCGCGGCACCCTTCCAAGCCTCGAAGCGCCCGACTGCTACCTCCAGCCAGTCGGCAGTCCGACTAGGGGTGCGCGGAACCTAAGCGTCTGGCCATAGGGCGGCCAGCACCTGAGACCCGGCGTGCTGCAGGCGGTGGAGTACACGATGAGCCGGCTGCAGGCGCGTCTTGACGGCCAGGAGCTGCTCACCAAGATTACGAGGCGCATTTGGCGTAATGTCTACGCCCGCCCTTCTCCACTAGTCGCGCCGCGCCTCGATGGCCTGGCCGACGGCGACGGAATGACCAGGAAAGAATTATGTGCAAGAAGAAGATCAAAAAAGTTAATAGCCAGAAGCGGACCCTTGTAGTAGTCGGCGGCTGTACAAAAGAAGAAGCAACTTACCGTCGATCATGTCCTCGATCTCGTCGTAGCCATCGGACAGGAATTTCTCCCTCTCGGCCCAGTTCGAGCACTGAGTCTCGTACTCGGTGTTGAGGAGGGTTTCGCTCTCCTTCAGCTTCTAGACCTCCGCCTGGTGCTTCGCCGCCTGGTCTTCCAGCTCCTTCGCCAGTCGGTCGCGCTCCTGGGCGGCCTGGATGCGCTCCTGCTCCTTGTTGCACAGCTCGGACTCGACCTCGTCCAGGCGCTTCCGCAGGTCAGCGGCGGCCTCTGCCAAGACAAGAAAGAGAAAACGTTAGTGTCGTCCAAAAGCAAGTAGTTGCCGAAAGATCCGGCCCGACTGCTCAGCAATCGGCCCGAATCTCGGGGGCTACACCCAGCGGGTGCGCTAACGCGCCCCCGTGGAAAGAAACACGAAGTGCTTACTTCGGCTCTACGCCAGATCAGTGGTTTGCTTGGTCAGCTCCTGGAACTGGGAGTTGTAGGCGGCCACGTGGAGGTTGTGATAGTCCTTGAACGATGACAAGGGAAGAAAAAACAAGTCAGCACTCGGAGCTCAGTTTGAAGTTCCGAGCTACCTACTCAGCTGCAGGCCCGGAACTCGGGGGCTACACCCAGTGGGTGCGCTGGCGCGCCCCCACGGAAGATCACAAGAATTAAAAAACAAGAAGCGGAGAGAGTACCCGGACAGATGCCTGCATCCTCAAAAGATCCTGCCTGGACTACAGGAGGGTGGCACCGTGGGTGCTGAACTGGGCCAGGATGTCCTGCACCGCTGGCGGCCTCAACGTCGGGCGCCGATGAGCTCGCGGCCCCAACCTGCATCGGCCTTGGCGCCGAGACTGCCTTCACCGGGCACTGCCGCGGGGGAACACTAATCGTGGGAATCCTGCCCACCACCAACTCGCCGCCAGATGGCGGCACCAGCGGCACTTCAGGACGACTGCCCTGCGCGCCAGCAGTCGGAGCGCGCGGAGGCACCTCCGTCTCCGAGACGACGGGGTCTGCCCCTCCCCTCTCTAGGGTCGGCTGGCCAACACCAGCCCCTCTAGTCGGCGCCTGGCCCTCCGGCACCGGCCGTTCCATGTGCTATGGGCCGGTGGCCTCCGGAGCCCTGCCGCGGGACGCCTCCTCCTCCCGCGCCTTGGCGGCTGCGTCCGCCTGCTCCTTGCCCACCGCATCGGCTTGCGCCTTGCCCGCCTCGCTGGCCTTCGCCCGTGCCACGCCCGCCTCCTCCGCCTCCACTTAGGTCGCGGCATCCCGCTCCTACTACACCTCCAGCGCGTTCTTCTCCGTCGCCTCTCGGAGGGCGGCGAGCGGGTCCACGCGGCGGGAAACTTTGGGGCCGTCTGCAGCTCCAATAACCGAAGCAGACGGAGCCCGCGAGACAGAAAGCGGGGCCCTGCTCAACAAGGCAAGAAAATCTAAGAAGAAGTTTGCAAAGAAAGAGAAGCAAACGCAAGAGAAAACAACAAAAGCACTTACGCTGACACCAACGGGCGCTGCTTCGGGCCCTTCCAGATGATGGCTGCCTTCGCGGCCTGTAGCCGCTTGGTCGCACCGATCGAGGCCTTGGCCTTCTTGGGCCGACTGCCGAACAACCCGGCGTCGGCCCGAGGCTTCGGCGCACCGGGGGCACCAGTCGGCACCGTCGAAGAGTCGGCACCTGTCCCATCGGCGACAAGGGTACGACGTGGCTTGTCATCCTCCTCCTCGTTGTCCGGCCAATCCCCGAGGCCGCCTCCCGCGGAGTCACCCGCACCCTCACCGCCGCCTCCTGCGGCATCGTCCTGTTCCATGGCGGCCGCCCCCAGCTCGGGGTCGTCCACGTCGCTCTTCGCGCGATCCTCCAGGTATTTATGGCCTGGGGCCAGCGCGCCAGCTGCCATCTGGCCTGGGAAGCAGTGCATCACAGACGGGTGGTCAGGCAGCAAGAAGAAATCGGGACAAGCAAAGAAAAAGAGAACCAGAAGACTTACAGCAGGAGGCGGGTTAGCACGGCTGTACGGCTCCTTGTCGAACTGCCAGTCCTTCTCCGAGAGCTTGAAGTCGGAGAAGAATTTTACCAGCCGGAACACCTCTGTGTCTGGCAGCACTTTGGTGGAGATCTGGCACGGGTCCCGGCGACCACTCATGTTGCTGATCAGGTGGGGCTGGGCTTGAAGAGGCAGCACCCGGCGCTCCATGAAGGCGGCCAGCAGATCCGAGGCCTTAAGGCCCTCCGACTCCGTCATCTCCTGGAGCCGGGTAAGAGCGGTGAAGGCGGCGGCCGACGGATTCTTTGGCCGGAACTTCCAGTTGGTGCGGGGCTCAGCAGGGGGGGCGGCTGCATAAGCCGGCAGGTTGACGTAGTCCCACGTCGCGTGGATGTTCTCGAAGTAGATGTATAATTTTTGACACAGTTTGGCTGACTACAGTAGGGCGAGGGCTGGGAAGCAGACCCCGGAGCCCGTGCATCGCACCGCGACGCAGGCCCCGCCTGGGCTGCCTCGTCCTTGGCGGCAGTGTCGAGCTTGAGGTAGAAAAGCTTCCCCACAGCTCGAGCGAGGGCAGCACGCCACGATACCCCTCGCAGAGCACTACTGCAAGATGCTGCTACGTGACACTACGATCAGAGACCCTTTCACGAAACTGTGTGATGCATTAATCACAAACGGGGATGTAAAAAAACCGTCAAAAGGGTGCAAAACGTTTGCGATGGAGGACGCATCAAACACGGTTCAGATTTTAGTTGCATGTGCGATGTAGGGCAGACGGTTAACCCGTTCGAACTGTTTGCGATGAGATAGAAGAGCAGAAACGGGCAGCCATATCAATGTGTGTGCGATATACGGCATACAGTTCGCTCCGATGAACCTTTTGCTATTAGGGAGTGCAACATAAACAGTTAGCCAGATCAAGGTGTGTGTGATATAGGGCATACGGTTCACTGGGACGAACTGTTTTCAATTAGCGAACGCAACAAAAACAGTTCAGCTTAACAAGATGTGTGTGATACGTGGCAAATAGCCGACTCGGATGAACTGTTTGCGATGAGAAATTACAACACAGACGGTTAATACAGTTAGTTCGTGTGCGATTCTATGTGTACAAAAAACTTTGGAAAATGCAAACTAATTTCTTGTGGTGGCTAGGAGTATCGCACACGATGAGTCTGTGAGTACTCCTGTTCGATGATTAGTAAGTTACACATATGTTTCCTTATGCTAACACTTGTGTGATAAATAACACGTGGCACCGGATACGGTATTCGGGTTGTGTGTGTGCTCCACTTAGTCTTCGCGCGCTGCAGCGAATGCTTCCCGCGCTCCACATGGGTGAATTGTAAAATCCACACCTATTCCCTCACCGGTTTCCCGCCACTAGCTAACGGCTTGCTGCATATAACCCAGGCGGCAACGCACCGCCGCGACACTCTGCGAAGATCTAGTCCTCACCCATCTACCATTAGTTATTCCAAGCATGCCAGGCAATGACCAAACCTTCGACATCGATGCCTACCTGCGTTAGATCTTCGGCGAGGAGATCGAGACGGAGCAGGTCGGGGAGCAAGAGCTTCATCGGCCGGTGCGAGCACCATGGCCCATCGGCAGCGATATCGGTGTCACAGCCCTTGGGAACACAATCGACATATTGCAGAGGAGGTGTGATGAGCAGTTTGCCATCCACCGTGCAAAAGATCCAGAGCTGCTCGGCGGCATGATCGACGACCCACCCGAAGAACCGCCGTCACCAGTGCTCATCGAGAGCCTCATGCCCCGCAAGGAATGGGTAGAGGACCTCTACGATTCAGTCAAGACAAAGGCAGCCTGCGGCTTCATCATTGCCCACGGCGACCGTGTCAACCTAGATCCCAATGATGTGGTGGCCAGGCTCGAGTGCATCCTTGGCGGAGTAGACGTCCCCGACGAAGTAGAACATCGCCAACGTGATATCTTGAGGATGCAGGTGATCAACGGAATTTGCTACCAGGCCAGAGACATGGAAATGGAGCGGTTCCGCGGAGTTGTCATGCGTGCGATTGCACGCTGTCAAGCTCTTCTGGAAGAGGCCCAGTAGCCCCAAGAGCCTCCCAGCGCCAGCAGCTCTGTAGGCGGAGGCAGCTCGGGACACTCGGAGTGAACGGCCGCAAGGGTGCTATGCTGATCATGGAGTTCGAGAATACCATCGTCGGAAGGATGCCAGCTCCGCCTTTTAGCTTATATTTTATTATAATTGTATGCATATGTAGGTCGTGAGTGTTCTGGGCCTTGCCGCATTTGGCATTTTAAATTATCCTGAATATGTAAGACAATTATTAAGAATTATTAACCGTTGCCATTGTAACTTTGCCTCAATGGCGAGCAGAGCGCGCGTAGGGACGCCTGAGTGGAGTTCGCCGTGGCCGCCTCAACGGCGAGCAACCACGTGGTCAACCTTCTGCCATCAATAAATTTTGACCTTGTTTATTATCACATTGCTGATTACAACGCAATAAGTAATTGCAAATCTATTCACACGTATCAAACTAATATGTGTTCACACTTAGCACTGGGCTATAAAAACTACCCACTCAAAAATTACTTCACAGTTCCTCTCCTCATCACCCACAAAACTGGTTTTTCCTGTCAAGTCATTCCGTCATGACCGGTAGGAGGAGTTTAGGGTGGACATATAACTAGGCAGCAAAGACCAAGGCCGCGGAAGCACTAGAGAGGTCCCGCACGAAGCCGCAACCGCAGCAGAGATGTCACGGCACGCCGCGGAGCCCACGAACGAGCTCTTAGAGGCACGCGAGGGCTCTCACAAGCGCATTCGCGGTGTCGGCCATCGCGACGAGCCGGTGTTCATGAAGTCCTTCGCCGGCGACGACGACATTCTCGCTGGCGTCACAACGCAGCAGGAGCTGGTCGACGGCTTGATGAAGCTGCTCTAGATCAGTGATGCCTCGGTTGACAAGGCGACCGGCCTCGTCGAGCAACTCATGGATGACAATGCGAAGCTCCTCAGGTTGGTCGCCGAGAAGGAGGAGGAGGCCGCCGGCTGGAAGATGCTGCATGAGCAGAGCAGTGCCTCGGAGATGACATTGAAAGCGGTCGTCGAGGAACTGATGGGTTGCTTGAGGAAGCTCCGGATCGAGCACGAGCAAGAGGTGGAGGAATCCGTGGCTCCTTTCAAGCAAAGTCGTGAGGAGTTGAAGAAGGATCTGGAGGATTTCGCCGCCCGATGATCCGTCGACGGGTAGAGACAGTAGCGAACCAGATCGTTGTCTGCTATTTCCTTCTTCTCTTGCCCCCGTGTCTTCCGGGCTTTGCCGCATGTGGAATTTTAAATTATCTGGAATATGTAAGACAATTATTATCTGCGCCATTGTAAATTTGTCATCGTATTATCTATTGCCATTTTATTTGTGGTCGTATTATCCATTGCCCTATGTGGCAATTTAAATCAGGGCAGAATAAGAGTTGAAAACACGAACAAAGCAAATGCTCCCATGGGATCACAAGCAAACACCCTCTGTCCAGGTGCTTTAATTAACCCATTAATGGAGAAGTTGTGAGCGAGGCGGGCGGCGGCTGGTGCATGGAGGTCAAAGAGCTCGCTTCCCGGTGAGCATGGGCGGCCTTGCTGCTCGCACGTGTCCCGTCGAGCCTGCGAGGTGGACAGGATGCACGCGTCCCGTCGAGCCTGCGCGGCGGACTGCTCGCACGCGTCCCATGAAGCCTGCACGGCGGACTTCTCGCGCTCGTCCCGTCTAATCAAACAGCTACACGCACGCCACCGAGTATGGTTAAATGACACGGTAAATATAATACAACCGTTTGCGATATTAACGTGTTAGCTTTTTGTTTCAAAAAGGACTTCATTGGCTACTAATGTGTGCGCCTCTTCTCAAACTTGATGATTTTTTTACCATGGCGTATATGTGCCATGTCATGAAACCATGCCAAGTTTCATGTTTTTTGGGTAACTTTTTGATTTACTGGGATTTAAAAACCGAGATTCTCATTGTTTCAGGACGACGACAAGTTTGTAATTCATTCTCATTCCTTAAACGAGACCTAAACATGCACCCATTTTGCATCACTGGAGCATGTGGTTGTAGTTCAAATTTGAATTATGGACTACATTAAATGCATAGAAAACTTAGTAATTAGTAATATATATATATATACAATGGCCAAACGAACCCTGAACAGTTTCAAATTTCTGCCCGACACTCCTGCTATTCTATGTTGCCTGTAGAAAACAAAGTTCAAGGTGAGAAGAGGCAGCGATTATCGTTTCGCCCACAAGAGGGGCATGTTTCCCTACCGGAACCACGAGGGTTGCGACAGGCTCCAATTTGTAAAAGGCTTGTAATATAGCTTCGCCCAAATTGGACAATTATATGTACCATGTAGTGACACCATGCCAAGTTTCATGATTTCCTGGTGAGTTTTGGATTTACAAACATTTAAAAACCGAGATTCGCAATGTTTGTGGCCAAGCCAGGATGGCGAGACGGTTGAATTCATTCCCATTCGTTCCATGGGACCTAAACATGCACCCCAAGGAAACATGTACATTTTTTCTAGCCATTTTGGTGCACTAGAGCATGTATTTGTAGTTCGGATTTGAATGATGGACATTAAATGCCTAGAATACTCAATTAATGAATACAAAAAGGTCAAACGAACCCTGAATAATTTCAAAGTTCAGCGCGAATCTCCCGTTGTTTTGTGTCGCGTGTAGAAGAAAACACGAGGCTGGAAGTGGGAGTGATTATCGTTTGGCCCACAAGGGGACACGTTTCCCTATCGAAACCACGAGGGTTCTTGCGACAGCGTCTGGTTTGTAAGAGGCTTGTAATAAAGCTTGGCCCAAATTGGCAATGTTTTTACCACGACATATATGTGCCATGACGTGACACCATGCCACCTTTGATGACTTTCTGGCGAGTTTAGGATTTATGGGGACTTAAAAACCAAGATTCGAAATGTTCGAGGATGAGCCAGGGCACCGGTACAGTTGTAATTCGTTCCTATTCCTGGCATGAGACCTAAACATGCACCCAAGGACACATGTATAATTTTTCTAGCCATTTTGGTGAACTGAAGCATTTATTTGTAGTTCAGATTTGAATTATGGACATTAAATTCCTAGGAAACTCAATTAGTGTATAAAAAGGCCAAACGAACCCTGAATAAGTTTAAATTTCAGCACAGATATCCTGTCGTTCCATGTTGCCAATGGAAGAAAATACAAGGCGAAAAGAGGCAGTGATTACATTTCGCCCACATGGGGAACACGTTTCCCTATGAGAACCATGAGGCTTCTTTGATAGAAGCTCCAGTTTTTGTAAGAGGTTTGTAATAAAGCTTGGCCCAAATTGGACAATGTTTTTACCACAACATATATGTGCTATGACGTGACACCATGCCACCTTTGTTGACTTTCTGGTGAGTTTAGGATTTATGGGGACATAAAAACCGAGATTCCAAATGTTTGAGGACGAGCCATGACACCGGTACGGTTGTAATTCGTTCCCATTCTTGGCATGGGACGTAAACATGCACCCAAGGAAACATGTATAATTTTTCTAGCCATTTTGGTGAACTAGAGCATGTATTTGTAGTTCAAATTTGAATTATGGACATTAAATGCCTAGGAAACTCAATTAGTATATAAAAAGGCCAAACGAACCGTGAATATGTTTAAATTTCAGCACGGATATCCTGTCGTTCCATGTTGCCGGTAGAAGAAAATACAAGGCGAAAGGAGGCAGTGATTACGTTTCGCCCACAACGGGGACACGTTTCCCTATCAGAAACACGAAGCTTCTTTGAGAGAAGCTCCGGTTTGTAAGAGGCTTGTAATAAAACTTGCGCCACAATGGACGAAAAAACTTCCTCGACATATAAGTGCGTTGTCGTGACACCATGGCAGGTTTCACGATTTTCAGCTTAGTTTTGGATTTACGGGGATTTAAACACCGAGATTCTTCTCACGAAATGTTTTCAAATAGCACACGGTTCACTCATGAAAGCCGATATTCAATGAAAACTTCATGGAAACCATATTTTAAATTTCATGAAAATCTGAAAAAGATGTGGGATGTTAAGAAGGTGATGTTTTATTGCGACGCAAAATTTCAAGTTGAAAAACATTATGAGATGTGAGCTATGAAAAAGAAAAATTCCTCCCTGAATAGTGACATTACTATTCGGCACTATTCAACACTGATTTTGTCTTTTTCATAGCCCACATCTCGTAATGTGTTTCAACTTGAAATTTTTTGTGGCAATAAAACATCATCCTCTTAACATCCCGCATTTTTTTGAATTATTTTAAACATCAAAACATCTTTTTCTCGTGGTTTTCACCGGTTTCGACCGAATGTTGGTTTTTGTAAGATATCCCCCCCCCCCCCCGCTGTGAGTGCAATCTGAGTCCTGCCTTCTGACTGGCCAGAACCCAAACCCCACGGATAGTACATGTGCACCATTGGATGCTCCCGGATCGAACGATAACCCTGAGCCCTTTCGACAGCACATGCAGTACATGGGTAAGCACTGTGCGCATGCATCGTGTAGCTCATGCTTCCTTCTCTACTAGGTTTTCATTCAAAACAGGTTACTGTTTCTCGCCACTCCTCTCATCGATTTCCCAGATATGCATGATGTAGATGTTCGTTTAATTCTTATAGTTCATCTCATCCAAAATCAATTAGTTTTATAACAAAAACTATTGTAAGATTCATGGAATTGTGCATTGTAAAGGTAAAAACAAAAGGTGACAATTCATTGAAAAAAAGGTTTGGGCAATTAAGATATGGAAGATTCTAGAGAACAAAGGAGAAGTGCTTGTGTTTTGAGGTTTGTGCATTATGCTTAAGTTCAACCATGGAGTCTTCTAGATTATACATGTAGCAGAATCTGGTGGAATGTAGATGATATCCAACGGCCAGTAGTGCTCGGATTTGCCATCTCTGTACCATCGGATTGGCTTCATCCAACGAGCAACTTTCAAAGTTATTCGCACACTATATAGGTGTATAGATGTATAGAAGTATAGATATATATAGATGTGTCCCATGCTAGACAAAATAAAGTTTGAGCACATGCGTGGGACGACGCCTCCCCCCCCCCCCCCCCCGCCGCCGCCACCTCGAAGTTGGGAAACTGACATCATAGGTATTGAACCAGGCTTGGAGTCAGGTACGGTGTTTGGTTTGTAATGTAGTTGGCGTGGCCCTTCGAAGTTGTCCATTTGGGATCTAAACACATCATGCACCGTCGTACCCATACATATTTTCGGGTCGCTTGCAGTGTATACGGGGTCTTCTGATCGACCACGTCTCCCTTGTGCGGTTTTTTGTGACAACACGGATATCTGTGACCTCCCCGAGTGTATATATATCATCCCTTCGAATGATAATGAGGGGTATGTGTTGGCCATGAATGGATTCCTCCTAGTTTGTTTTAGGGCCGGTCACCGTCAAATGTCGGTCAACCAAAGCTCGAGCTCATGCGTTGTCAGGATTCCCTCCCAGATGCTCGGATTGCTGGGTTCGACCTACATCAAACCATGCGTACCTATCTCTTCCTTAACTATCTTGCCTTCATGGTTGTTGTCTGTGTCGAGAGGTAGGCACCACATCTAAATTGTACATTATTTTATATTGAAAACACACATCACCCCTTCCCAACGTACATCATTTTGGGCCGGATGCAAGAGGTGCTGGTTTTGTGGTCCCTCTCGTGCGATTTTTATGATGGTTCAATCTATTGGCCCAAGAGGTTTATCGACAACAACAACTGTCATTTGACCAAACGAAAGATTCATTAGTCTGCCTTATGGTAGGTCATGGCGACATGCATGTATGACCAAAGTATCGATCATTATGTGCATCTGCCCCACTAACATGAAGTGGGAGGTGGTGGGCCAAGCATCCTAGCTAGGTACGACATTATGTCATTATATATATCCTAGCTAGGTGGTTGTTAGGGTGCTTTCGGGTTTGCGAGGCAAGTGCCACCAAAGTTATGCATTGTGTATTTAAAGTTTTAAACATCCCCAATATTCGTACATATATTTGGCCACTTCCAGGTGGTTCTTGACTTCTGGCCCCTCTCATCGATCTTCAATGAGGCGCCCAACCGTGGGCCCGCCGAGACAAAGTTGTGCATTGGAATTTTGAACATCACAGACCACCCTTTTCACTCATATATATTTGGGCCACATGCTGGTGTGGCTGTCTTTTGACCCTCTCTAACATTATTTTTTGCTGCAAAGACTCTGATGACCCTCAACGGACACGGGGTACAATATCTTAACCGTGTGCGATACAAGTGCGATGTGAATCACCACGACCGCACAAGCGCGAGCAAATTAAGGTGGAGGTACTAGCTCAACCGTGTGCGATGCAAGTGCGCTGAAATCACCACGACCGCCCAAGCGCGAGCAAATTAAGGTGGAGGTACTAGCTCAACCGTGTGCGATGCAAGTGCACTGAAATCACCACGACCGCGCAAGCGCGAGCATACTGGCTCAACCGTGTGCGATGCAAGTGCGCTAAAATCACCACGACCGCGCAAGCGCGAGCAAAGGGTGGAGGTACTAGCTCAACCGTGTGCGATGCAAGTGCACTGAAATCACCACGACCGCGCAAGCGCGAGCATACTGGCTCAACCGTGTGCGATGCAAGTGCGCTGAAATCACCATGACCACGCAAGCGCGAGCAAAGGGTGGAGGTACTAGCTTAACCATGTGCGATGCAAGTGCGCTGTAAAACCACCACCTGTGCAAAGGCGGGTAAGTTTATTTGGAAATTAGGACGAACCGTCTGCGATAGTCTAGCTAGCTAGAAATATAAAAAACAAAGTACCCGCATAGAGCATTGCAAAAATCGGCGGATCCGTGCCACTTTTCCTTGTTATCATACACGCATATTGTTATTGGACGGTGCGCAATCTTGGGCACTCCTGCCCCGCATCAA
Source organism: Aegilops tauschii subsp. strangulata (assembly GCF_002575655.3). Taxonomy (NCBI): domain Eukaryota; kingdom Viridiplantae; phylum Streptophyta; class Magnoliopsida; order Poales; family Poaceae; genus Aegilops; species Aegilops tauschii. Next base: position 278,248,358 of record NC_053038.3, on the reverse strand, counting down.
TTCCTTTACCCAAATTTTAGTAGCCGCCGTACTTCAACCATCGCCCACACTCCTCCAGCACCGACCTTATAGTAAAATTGCAGTAGCCGAGGCATTTGAACCGTCGCCCTCCCTCGTCCACCACCATCTCCACCCACCATTACTAAAATTTCCAGTAGCCACGGCGTATCCTCAAACACCACCCCCACCCCCCCTCCACAGTCCCCCACCCGCCCCCTCCCCCCTTTTGAACCCTAGCTCACGGCGGCGGCCGCCGCCGCCAACCCTGCCGATCTGCCCGTTCCTCCTAGCTTAGATAATAAAGTTCAGGTTATCGAGCGATTCCCATACCGTCGCCCCACTCCCCTGAGTTTTTAGATGAGTCCTGCGGTGTCCCTCCCCGCCAGATCCACATCCCCTGCTCCAGAATGTCGCAGCCTAAGCTCGACCATGTATCCCGGGGAGCCCGACGAGCGTTCGGCCAAGAAGAAGTTTATCATGGCCTCTCCGGCGGACGTTGGCGAGGTGGCCGCCGTTTGCCCCGACCTGTCAATCCCGGAGCAACACATCGCCTCGGAAGCCGGTGAAGACGTTGACTACGTTGCCATGCCGAAGGCTTCATGTCAGCGGGCTAGCGTATTACTGTATCTCGGGAAAGCTAGCTACGACATCAAGCTCGTCCACATCGACGGCTTCACGCGGGGCATGTCACAGGTTAAGTGGTCCATCCCCAACCCCTCTGGTTCAACCGCCGTCGATCTCTTCGACAGCCCTGCCGCTTATCTCCTCCGCCAAGCAGTCAAGGATTTGCGAGCTTTATACGTCATCGAGCCCATTTTGTCACTTCTGGAGGACACGTTCTACGGCGGCGGCTTGGGATCCTCAATTGCCAAGTCTGATCTCATCGACCACGACCACGAGGAGGGCACCCATGAAGGTTCTTCCAAGGTGAAATAGCCCATCTGTGACATCAGAGAGTGCACCATGGGTCTCTGCTCTTCCAACTGGAAGGATCCAGTCCATGAAATGTGAGGCAACATTCTATCAGCAAATCTTACATTTTCTAGCTTGCCAACCCATACCCTTTGTTGTAGTAGCATTTGTCGTGTGGTGCTTTAACTGTGTCGTGTTTAATTATTTCAGTTATGCAAAAATGTATTGTTCAATAGGTCTATGTGATGCTTAAGTATGAATTGTCCACTTTAGTTGCACGAATGGCTGTATTTGGTTGTTTATAGTAAGTAGATGCCTTGTTTATCTATATTTTGTTGTTAGGTTGGTTGGAGTGACCATTTTTTCAGTTATCGAGCAGATGCCTTGTTTATCTGTATTTGGTTCTTAGTTTGGTTGCAGTGAGTATTTGTCCAGTTATCAAGCAGATGCCTTGTTTATCTGTATTTGGTTGTTAGGTTGCTTTTTTTAGCATTTGTCCAGTTATCAAGCAGATGTCTTGTTTATCTTTATCTGCTTGTTAGGTTGGTTGTAGTGAGCATTTGTCTAGTTTTCAAGCATATGCTCGGTTTATCTATATTTGCTTGTTAGGTTGGTTGCAGTGAGACTCTGTCCAGTTTTTAATGGCTATATTTGGTTGTTATACTGGTCATTTATGCCTTGTTTATTTCAGTCATTCACAATGTGTTGTTCATTATGTCCAAGTCAGAACTGTGCCGCTCGACTACATCAATACCAGTTTGAACGGCTATATTTGTTTCCAGTTATTCCTGGTGTAGTTAACACATGTCCTTTATTTCAGTTCTACACATTTATCCAGTGTGATGTTTAAGCATTACCTACGTTCTATTCATTTTCAACAATACCAGTTTGAATTGCAATATTTGATGGTTGTTAAGCCTGTTGTCGGTAACATTGCCTTCCATTTTATATCTACTTTAACAGCATGCTGAAACCAACACATTCAAGCTATCATTTGGAGATGATGTTGTTTACCTTTGCTATATTTTTTTATGTTAAGATTGATGTACTTATCATGCCTTACCACTACTTATGCAGGACAACAACGGGAGTGGCCACCATTTTCCGCCGAGGTTAGCTTCATCCCTTGGCTTGTACTCCCCCTGTCATTCCATAATGTAGTGCATATAGATCCAGGCCTGGACACTATAGTTAGCTTCTAATATTGACTTATTGCTTGTAGGTACATATGCCCTTGGCAAGGATCCATGCATCGACCCTTTTTGCGTATGGGGCAATGAGATATTGATGAACAAGCATCAAGTGAGGAAACTGATAAGAATTATTAGCAAAAAGATATGAATGGTGGCAAGAAAATTATTTGTTTATGCTCTATCCAACACAAAAGTGAGCTGTAAGATGGTAACTACAAACTCTGCAACCTTCTCTTTTTACTTCGCATAATGAGTTGTTAGACAACAATGTATGAATCTTTTTCGTTCACAGTGGTTCCTGAAGCAGTTCACTCAATATTACCTCGCAAAGTACATGATTGGTGGACACGCAATGAAGGTTAAAGTATTTCATCCAGACTACAATGAGCATCGAGAAGTCCTAATGAAGACAGTGAAGGATGGACGGGCAGCCATCACAAGGGGTTGGCCTAGAGTCGTGCACGCCGTACGCATGGAGGAGGGCACAATATGGGCATTCCGCTTCAGCTTCTCCAGCAACCAAAATGTCTTTCGCCTCTCTCTTTACAGTCTTTAGTACAATTGTGGTTCATCATTCTTTACTTGGTGCTTCTGTAGTTCTTCAGTATATGTAGCTGTGCATCGAATTATGGATTCGTGGTTGAACCTATATTTGTAATAAACATGGTTGGATACGAAATAAGTGATTGCCTACTTTCAAATTCAAAACATGTGATTTTTAAATTAGGGAATAATTCGATTAATTAGGGATTAATTAGGGATTACACTGCACACGGTTTGCGAAAGCGAAACGTCTGCGATATACGTGGAGATCAGAAACGTTTCGAGGATCCACTACATGTGCGATCAGTCTCAACTGCACACGCAACTTTCTCTTGAAAATGGTTTGCGTTAGGCCACCTTGCGCAAACGTTTACCACATAAAAAGTGTGTGTGATCGACAGCCTTTGCCACGCAGTTTCTTCTACGCACCATGTGTGATGCATTCAATAACTCAAACGATAAAATTATTAATATCGTGTGCAATGGCAACGCTGTCACAAACGATTTAACGAGAAAAATTGTGTGTGATATACCTGTGAACGGAAACGTTTTCCTTGGAGGGACTATTTTAGATGTACATACGAATGGAAACGTTTAGCGGGGCCTGACTGTGTGGGATGTACTTGCGACCGGAAACAATTTCGCCGTATAATTATATTTTTAGCTCTACTATACGTATTTCTGTATTTGAGCGCTCGTCACTCGCACACGAACTTATTTTGCCGAGCGTGTGTGCCAGGAGGGCATATCCCCGACTGTTTCTAGGTCGTGTGGGAAGGACCCCCCTATTGCCCACACTTACTTGGCGACGGTTCCAAATGCCGTCGCAGAAACGGGTTAAAAACCGTTTGTTTAGGACCGACGCGCACTAGTGGAGGGTGACGTAGGCGGAGGGCAGCACCACCGTGTTCAGCGTGAGATGGTGGGGCTGGACTCCGTAGAAGTCGAGGAAGGAGCGGAGGAAGCCGCTCGCCGGCAGGGCGAAGCCGCGGAGGAAGTGCGACCAGAAGACAACGCGCTCGCCGTCCGCCGGCGCCGGTGTGATTTCCCACTCGGGAGGAACACACACCTTCACATGCGACGCGCAGGGAAGCTGCCGCATCTGGCGGAGGAACTCAATATGGTTGTCATGGACGATGGAGCCGCCCCAGTCGCCTGAGCGACCGCCGCGCGCCATAGCCGTGGTTGCTCGTCGGCGGCGTTGAGCGGGGGCGCAAGGACGAGGCCGCGGCGATTCAGAGAAGTCTTGCGACGGCGGGCTCCAGCGGCGCTCCAGCAGCAAGCAGCAGCACGGCGGCAGCAAGAGAGGAGAGGACAGAGGGAGAAACAAGATGGAGAGCGAGGGACCGCACGTGCATTCTGTCGTGCCCTCCTCCCCCTATTTATAGTCCCACGGCGGAGGATCCGAGGAGGCAAAACATGGGGGACGTGGCATTAATGCGCCTGCTTCCCCCATGACCCCGCGCCTTCCGCGCCATAACGGTGCGTAATTAAGGCACCCCAGAAGTGCAACCATGCGCCTCGGCCGCAGTAGATCCACGCGCGTGCCGAGGCCCTGTAGTGGCGGGCCCGGACCTGCGGCGACGTCCTATCGCGCGCGTGGGCTGGCAGGCCGGCCTGGTCTGCTGGTGCCACATGGCAAATGAGCAACGGGCGACAAGCCTGTCACCCGGCTGGCGCACCACCCGGCCTCTACCCCGACATTTCGAAATTCACCAGTCGACCGGCCTCTCCTTGTCCGACTCCTAACAGTCGGCGTCTCCAGAAGACGGACGAAGCAAGATTACCAGATCACTCGGACTAGGAAGCTGTCGAGGCTCCTCGATTTCAGCCGCGGTGCCCCACCAGCTTCGGGGACTACTGTCGGAGTAATTGACCACGGGTAGCCTCATTGGCACCCCATGGCATTTCAAGACATTGGGGCTAGCAGCGCCCCTCACATCTCCCGGATGAAAGCGATCCTTCAGGCCGCCTAGTCCGACGGGCCGGCTACCAGAAGGCGGCGGGCTCTCAGAAGGCGGCCATGAGGGGGTTGACTCCTAGCAGGCGGCCCCTTGTCCCCTCAAGGTTTGCACCCACTTAACCATGACGAGACGGGGCATGGCTACAGTGCAACCTGCCACCCCTGAATCGAGGGCGGAACGTGGCCATAGTGCGGGTGTGCCAAGCGGACACCCCTCGTCCGGCGCGGCACTGTAGCCACACAACCCATGACATCATCTACGTCAGAGGGAGCCATGCTCCCACAATGGGCGGTCGGTATAGCCCGCAGGTGGTGGGCCCTACCTGTCCACGAGCCATCAGAAGGCGGTGAATCCCATGCAGGCGGCGTCGAGGGTGGGCTGACACCTAGCAAGCGGCCCTCCTTCCCCTCGGAGTCTGCGCACCATTAATCTGATGAGACGTGGTGTGGCTACAGTAAGCGCCTGCCAAGCGGCGGAACTGTAGCCATGTGCCCTTCGACAAAGTCTATGTCATCAGGGGCGAGGCTGTCGGCGTCCTGGGAACGAGGGTACCCATACTTGCCTACCTGCGGCCCACGACATGGCTCCATCAATGGCTCGGTACGGCCCAGATTCAGCAACAAACAGCTCAAGACCCTCGCAAGGGGCCAAGTCTCGCGAGGGGGACGACACAACGACCTCCCTAGGGGGGCGACCTCGCTAGGCTGGCTTCCGAGGAGCGGAGATATCTATGCAAGGTGCACCTCGCGAGGGTCACATGATGTGAGCCGTGACGACCGAGGCCAGGCGGGCGCCAGCTGGCGCAGTGTACCAGTTTCCTCTTTGGTGCAAAGGAGGCAAGCGCAGGCACGGGGTCCCGAGGAATCAAGCAAAGGTTTCCATTTCAGTGCAACAAGACCAAGACCGCCAGGATGCCAAGACGGTGGTCATCACGGAGCCCACCGCGGCGTCGCCACCAGATGCTTTTGCATGCGAAGACTACTTTTGTCAGGATAGCTTGTACTAGTTGTCCCCCTTCGAAATTGGCCATTGTGGGATCCCTTCCCGCCTACATTTGGGAAGAGGACCAAGGCCGCTATAAATAGGGCGTAGCCACCACCATAGAGGGGAAGGATCGATTCCATCCTGACCACCCTCACCAGCTCATCGAGCTCAAGAACACCTCACCTCCTGAGGAAGTTCCACCACTATACTAGTTCATCCTCAGCCCCTCGAGGCAATCCACCACAAAGCTGTAGTAGGGTATTACATCGCAAGGTGGCCTGAACCAGGATAAACTGTTGTGTCTCTTGTCCCTTGGGTTCATCAAGCTAGGCCATGGAATCATTGAGCAGGCAGACTGGGAGGGGAGAGTTCTTCGCACGCACCCCAGAGTTCGAACCTCTCAAGGGTGTGCGGAACCCTGAATCCGACATTTGCGCACAAGGTAGGGGTGCGTCGAAGCTTCGCCTCTTCGTCCGCTTCGCTTTTTCGCCCGCTTTGCTTCCCCGTTCAGCTCTCATGGCAAGCACCGCTCCTCCGGTCGGGCCGGCGGGCACGCACGGAGGCGCTATGGGGCTCCCGGCCTTCACCCCCGCCTTGCGATAGGTGTCGTGGCCACACACTTTCAAGCCGTAGATGCCACCTCGCTATGATGGTGCGGCAGACCCAGCAGCCTTCCTCCAGGTGTACGAGGAGGCCAGTCGAGTAGCCGGAGGTGACAACAAGGTCATCGCCAACTGGTTTCCCATGGCCCTCGCCGGCGTGTCGCGCGCTTGGCTGCTCAACCTGCCGGGATCCTCTGTGACCTCCTGGGAGGAACAGCATGGTCTCTTCGTCGTGTGCTTCGTGGCCCCTGCGCCCCTCACCGTCGCCACCCTCCTCGGCGGCTCGCTGGCACCGCCCTCGGATTGCCATGTCAAGCAGTTCTTCCGCCAAGTGGGCGCCGCCCGCGTGCAGCAGGGAGCTTGTGACGCCCCCGATTCAATCATGCACGCAAAACGTGTACGATCAAGATCAGGGATATCACAACACAACTCTAGAAACATAAATAAGTCATACAAGCATCATAATACAAGCCAGAGGCCTCGAGGGCTTGAATACAAGTGCTCGATCATAGACGAGTCAGCTGAAGCAACAATATCTGAGTACAGACATAAGTAAACAAGTCTGCCTTAAGAAGGCTAGCACAAACTGGGATACAGATCGAAAGAGGCGCATGCTTGCCTGGGATCCTCCTAAACTACTCCTGGTCGTCGTCAGCGGCCTGCATGTAGTAGTAGGCACCTCCAGTGTAGTAGGAGTTGTCGTCGACGGTGACGTTTGGCTCCTGGGCTCCAGCATCTGGTTGCGACAACCAGAAAGAAAGGGAAGGGGGAAAAGAGGGAGAAAGCAACCGTGAGTACTCATCCAAAGTACTCGCAAGCAAGGAGCTCCACTACATATGCATGGGAATAGGTGTAAAGGCCATATCAGTGGACTGAACTGCAGAAAGCCAGAATAAGAGGGGGATAGCTAATCCTGTCGAAGACTACGCTTCTGGCAGCCTCCATCTTGTAGCATGTAGAAGAGAGTAGATGGTAAGTTCACCAAGTAGCATCGTATAGCAGAATCCTACCGGGCGATCCTCCCCTCGTCGCCCTGTGTGAGAGCGATCACCGGGTTATATCTGGCACTTGGAAGGGTGTGTTTTATTAAGTATCCGGTTCTAGTTGTCATAATGTCAAGGTACAACTCCAAGTCGTCCTGTTACCGAAGATCACGGCTATTCGAATAGATAAACTTCCCTGCAGGGGTGCACCACATAACACAACACGCTCGATCCCATTTCGCCGGACACACTTTCCCGGGTCATGCCCGGCCGCGGAAGATCAACATGTCGCAGCCCTACCTAGGCACAACAGAGAGGTCAGCACGCCGGTCTAAATCCTATGGCACACGGGTCTGGGCCCATCGCCCATTGCACACCTGCATGTTGCGAGGGCGGCCGGAAGCAGAACTAGCCCCCTTAATACAAGAGCAGGCTTACGTTCCAATCCGGCGCGCGCCGCTCAGTCGCTGGCGTCACGAAGTCTTCGGCTGATACCACGACGTCGAGTGTCCATAACTGTTCCCGCGTAGTTGGTTAGTGCGTATAGGCCAGTGGCCAGACTCAGATCAAATACCAAGATCTCGTTAAGCATGTTAATTGTTGTAACCGCGGACGCCGACCAGGGCCAGGCCCACCTCTCTCCTAGGTGGTCTCAACCTGCCCTGTCGCTCCGCCACAAAGTAACAGTCGGGGCCGTCGGGAACCCAGGCCCACCTCTACCGGGATGGAGCCACCTGCCCCTTCAGCCCCCATCTCTGAACAATATCATAAGTAATGTAACAGTATAAAGTATATAGCATATGCCCGTGATCACCTCCCGAAGTGGTCACGGCCCAGTAGTATAGCATGGCAGACGGACAAGAGTGTAGGGCCACTGATGGAATACTAGCGTCCTATACTAAGCAATAGGATAGCAGGTAAGGGTAACAACTGTAGCAACAATGACAGGCTATGCATCAGAATAGGATTAACCGAAAGCAGTAACATGCTACACTACTCTAATGCAAGCAGTATAGAGAAGAATAGGCGATATCTGGTGATCAAGGGGGGGGCTTGCCTGGTTGCTCTGGCAAGAGAAGGGTTCGTCGTCGATGTAGTCGATCACAGGGGTACCGGCATCGGTCTTAGGGTCTACCGAAAAGAAGTAACGAAGGGGGAACACAATAAATCACAAAGCATAACATGACAAAAGCGGTGCTAGATGTGCCCTAACGCGGTAGTAGGTGATATCGGCAAAGGGGGAAACATCCGGGAAAGTATCCCCGGTGTTTCGCATTTTTAGACAGATGAACCGGAGGGGGAAAGTTGCATGTTTGCTATGCTAGGGATGCATGGCGGACGAACAGGCTGCGTATTCGGATTCGTCTCGTCGTTTTGAGCAACTTTCATGTACAAAGTATTTTCATCCGAGTTACAGATTGTTTTATATTAATTTTTAAAGTTTTAATCAATTTTCTGGATTAAATAAATTAATTTAATTCAAAAACTAATTAATACATCAGCATGACGTCGGCAGTCAACAGAGGCGTTGACTGGGTCGCTGACGTGTGGGTCTGGCATGTCATTGACTCTTTAGTTAATTAACAGTAGTTAATTAGGTTAATTAAACATAATTAATTGAGTTAATTAATTTACTAATTAATTAAATTAATTAATTAATTAATAGTTTATTTATTTATTTTAAATTCTTTTTAACTCCCTTTTTTGTTTTGGGGCATGGGGCCCCTAGTCAGTGGCCCAGAGGGCCTTTACGGGCGCGGGCACTAGCGGGCAGAGGGCGCCCCGGCGTGTGCCCGTGGCCACCTAGTGGGGCGCCGGCCATGGCGGCGGATCAAAGCAGGGTGGCGCGGCGTCGGCTGGAGGTGGTGGCGCGGCCGGGCCGGTGTGGGGCCGCACGGCGATGCGGCGCGTGGAACGGCGCGGATGCGCGGCGAGCGGTGCCTGCAGTGGGGCAGCAGCTAGGCTGCACGGCGGAGCAGGGAGGTTGCGGGGCGAGGCTGCGGCGGAGGGGCGCCGCGCGTGGCAACCGCAGGCGGAGGGGCGGCGGGGTGCGTGCAACGCGAGCGGCTACAGGCTCGGCGAGCGAGCAGCGGGAGGCGGTCGGGCGCGAGGCGCGGAGGACGGGGATGATCAAGAGAGAGGGGGGTGGAGGCCAGGCCTCACTTGCGACGCAGGGAATGGCAGCGGGCTCGAGGTGGAGGACGGGGACAACGGTGAGGTCGAGGCGGTGGTGCAGCTGCGGGGCGGCGTGGATCGGCGACGGGTCAAGGCCGCGGCTTTCGGCGGGTTGGTGACGAAGCTCCGCGGCGTCGGGGGCATTCGCGCAGAGGCGGGAGGGCGTCCCGGCGAGGGGATCGACGGCGGCGTCGGGCCGATGGGATCGGGGGTTTGCCCCGATCCAGATCGGGCAGAGGAGGGAGAGAGAGGAGTGCGAGGGGGGAATGGGGATCGGGCTAGGGTTCGGTGCCCCCAGGGGGTTATAGGCCAGGGGAGGGAGTGGGCCGGCCTGGCAGGCCACTGGCTGGGCCGAGGCCCAACTAGCCTGGGGGTTTCTTTTTATTTCTGTTTTATTTTACCTTTTGTCTTTTCTGTTTGCTTTTATTTCTTTAATACTTTATAGTTTTACAAAAATAAAACCCACACCAAAAATGGAGTTACAATTCCAACTACTGTCTTAAAAAGTTTTACCCCTGAACAAAATAGTTTAATATTTTATAAAATTCAGAAGGCATTTATTTAATTGTTTTAGCTACTGTTTTATTCATTTTAGTTTACTTAAACATTTTATAAAAGTGTGGTTTCTTGACAATAATTACCTATGCATTATTTGGCACCAACCGAACATTTTAGTTTTAATATTTGAAAACCTTTAACGTTTGACTTGATTTTGAATTTCGATTTCGAACGGGATTTGAACCAGAGTGATTTTAGTAACAATAATAGTGGTGATGTGGCATCATTAGTAGAGGGTTATTGTAGCTTAATTATCCGGGCGTCACAATTCTCCTCCACTACAAGAAATCTCGTCCCGAGATTTAGGAGGAGGAGTAAGGGGGAAGATCTGGTTACGAATTCTAACGAGTCTTCTTGGTCTTGGTTATTCTTCTCGAAGAGGTCAATTCATTACGTTGATGTCTTCATTTCTCTGCTTCGGGAACTACATCGTACTTACGAAAGAATAAAGGGTGGGTATCCCGGGAGAACGGACCTCTGCAAGGTTGACTATCTGGTCGATAACATCAAGGGAAGGTGGAAAGTAACTCTCGAATTGAAACTTATGAAAATATCAAGAGTAAATAAAGGAGGTATTGTGGGAAGTTTCGAGCGGGCAGGCAATCGTCCGATGCCTGAAACAAGGCGTGAAAGGGGTTCAAAACAACGGGAATAAGTATTGTGTCTGATCCCAGAATAGATCACTAGGAAGGTGACCCATGAATTACATACGAAGCCAAACGTCAGGATTGACTTTGGGAACAGGGGTGTACAGGAGAGTCAGGTTTCGATCATGTGGAACTGTGGGTTATGGGCCCACCATGTGGGTTAAAAGTAGGAAGGGCGGTGACATCTTGCACAATCATGTAAGCAAGGCATGTCAGAGGATAGCCTGTCAGTTATATGTCAGCAACAACGTTGGTACCAAGGGCGGGGGACGAAGAGAACCATTTTCCCGCTCGTTGAACGAGGCGGACCAATAGGCAAAGTTCTTGTCCATCGGTGGTTACCGGAATGTCATCAACAAAAGTAACAGGGTCTTACTGACAGAGTGGTACAACGAGGTGTTTACATAAGCAGGGAAATATTACTGCTTATATAATATGGATCACAAGAAGGTTTAAACAAACCAATGGAAAGGAAAAGTGATTATCAGGTTTAAACAGAACAATGGAAAGGAAAATGTGTATACACACATATTTCGGTGGTATATCCTTCCCAAGGACAAGCGGAGCATGATATCCATGACAGGATAGAAAGTAGGAAACCATTTAGGTAAGGGGAGAGGAATCTCATGATATTACCCATACAACGGTGTTAGGATAAATGATAAAGAAAATTTAGCATTGTGCTTCAAATGCTCTTATTGAAAATCGGATTACCACAGACATGCTTCAAGATAGCATTGACATGGTCTTCAAGCAAAGGTCAGACTTTGGATACAGGAAGGATCCATCAGGAACAACTTGTAGAATAAGTCTTACAATTTCCTCATGTAAGAATGGATAACCTTGTTAATAAGGAAACTATAACAATAGGGCCTCCGACCAGGTATGCTAGGCATGACATCACCTTACCGGGTCATATAAATACCAATGATATAACTCTTGGATATATGTTCCAACCATCATATCTGACCGAGATTCAGTTCTGATTGGTGTCAGGATACCTCGGACTCAGGATGCCTGAGAAGAAAAGGGTGTGACACAAATTGACGAGATGACATTGCAAGATTCACGGGAAATGAACTATGGAAGCAAGTTCCGAAACAAGAGTTCATCAGTAAACCAAGGAGAGGATGAGGAGGTGGCTGATGGACTCAGCGACAAATCATCGAGATTTCCAAAGGATGGATTTCCACAATTATGTGAACAAGGAGATAACATTTGCCAGATCAAATGGTATAATGATGTATGCTCGAGGAAAACCTACACAATTAAACATTGGTTGAAAGGTGCACCCATAATATGGGCTGGGTTGCACGACCAACGTCGGAATGGTGATTCAATAATCAATAGTCTAAGAATGAACGGCTGACCATTAAATTCAAAGTAATAGGGTTGCTAGAAGGGCAGAATCCAAATGGCACTTGTTGGTACCCCGGTTGGAATCAACACAAGGACCCAAGAAAGAATGGTGATGGTGAGAAGTATCACCATACCAAGAATTCATAAGAGGTGGTGAAATTCTCACAACATTGATCACATAAGAGATGTTAATGTTCCAAGGTAAAGAAGAACAATTGCTGGATAGCAAGGAACTCAAGGTATAACACCAAACACGAACAAGCTTGTGTTGGTGGGAAGGCAATAAAGTGGTCAATGATAACACAGATCATCGAGGGCAAGGATGGTATTTCTCATCATGAACTCAATTGATATCCTGGAAGAGCTCATAAGGTTGATGATGATCATGACACATTTGTCGAGAGATTTCATGAAGATGTAATCAATCAGCGACGACATCAAGTCAAAGGAATGATGAAGCGGAAGGTTATTGGAACCATGGGTAGGACACAAACTTGAAATCAAGCTTGTTGTTCAAGGCGAACTGATATGATGAGGAAGATCGACGTAAGCTTAGCTCATCGTCGAAAATTTGTGCTCCGGGAAGAAGGACCAGGTAACACAGTTAAAATTTGGCGAGATAATGGTGTAGCCGATCAGGCTAGGAATGACTTGAAGGATTATTAAACTCGTAAGCAAGGAAGATTGCTAAGAATGGTTGAATCGTAGAAAGGACACGATTCAGTTATCGGTGTACTCGAGTGACTAACCACTCAGAACCCAGGAAAAATTGGAATCGATGAGAATGTAGTACTTGATGAAGAACTCATAAGAAGTTATGCTGCTCCGTGATAACCTCGAGATACCAGGGGTAATACTTGACGACAGATCAAAATAGAGGTTGGACTGGGGTATTGCTCTGCAGAAGACAAGGGCTTAAACTTGCACGAGAAATGATATTTAAAGGAGAACATGGTCGGAACCACGATTGCAAAAGGCCGGATCCCAGATATAAGATGAACTTATACCAAGGAAATGATTAATTTAAGAGAGGTTTTAATGATAAGATCTACATTGTGTCCATGGGCATGAACAAAAAGTTCAAGGTCGACTCCCAATTCTCCAATGCATAACCTTTCATTCACTTCTCGTGTTTTAAAAATGACACTAGTTGTTGAAAGTTTTACCTGGTGCAATACCAGATAAGTATGACCCATCAAATCTTTCGGGTTCACACAGATTAGGGAAGGCGTTGGTTCAACCCATCGGGGCGTCTTAGGAACCTATACCACAAACTTCGAAGTAAATAATACAAGCTCGAAAGTAGAGCATGGTTGACAAAGCAGAGGATGCAATTTACCAAAGGCATTGCATACCCGCGGAAAGGCTCACAAGGTTATTGAATATGAAGGACAATGTCGGATAATAAATTCAACAAAGGATCTGACAGTCCATAACGGAGCTGATGTGAGCATCGACACACAATCAGAGGAAGAAAAAATGCAAGGGCATTGGCTTATAGAAACAACTGACTAACCCAAAGTTCAAATGCAAAAGAATTATGATTTCCAAATCAATGGATCAAAAGCAAACGCTCTGATTAAGGATGGAAAAGTTGAGTAAGCATAGAGGTACAATCGACGACAATTGGATTGGTGAAGATCCAGCTCATGTTTACAATGACGCCTGAGCCGGAAGGATGAATTCTAGGAACTGGCTGAGGATTGCGAGCATTCGCAACATATTGAATCAACGGATTCAAAATGATAATGACAATGGATGCCAATAAGATTACGAGACTTATGGGATTAACCATAATGCAAGCAAGCAAGAATTTCAAGAGCAATAGGCTGCTCAGGATTTTCGGAAGTTCAAATAGTATTTCGAAGACTTTTTGAAATACATGAATCAACTTGGGATGAGCGAATACCCGGTGAGTGCGAGAAATTATCCGTAGTGGTATTCATGTGGCAAAGAACTGCAAGACAATAGGCACAAAGTATTCTCGGAACAATAGAGAGAAGTTTTGGGGTATCTTGTAATAACAAGATCAATGGGATTGAAAGGCCAAGTGTATGTAGTTATCCATAATGATATAACAGTGGTAGGGAATTTGCAAAGGCGGTGGGCACAAGTGTCGCGAGAGAACATCGGAGATTATCTTCGGAATCTTTTGGTGCAGCGGCGATCATCTGTAATAAGGGGCTCTCCAGGTGGATATGATCACGGGATCCTAATGTTAGATTTAGTAAAATCATTTAACCCGAATAGAACAGAGATCAGAGTCCCAGAGTATAGGTCGAGGAATAAAAGATCCTAATACCACCCAATGGCGAGGTGGGCCCATAAGGCACACAGCCATGTTAGTAAAAACTTTTTCAATGACTAGACTCAACTTCGGCCAAGGAGTTGGAAAGGGGGGTTCCTACAGGCAGTTGGCTCTGATACCAACATGTGACGCCCCCGATTCAATCATACACTAATCATGCACGCAAATGTGTATGATCAAGATCGGGGACTCACGGGAAGATATCACAACACAACTCTAGAAACATAAATAAGTCATACAAGCATCATAATACAAGCCAGAGGCCTCGAGGGCTCGAATACAAGTGCTCGATCATAGACGAGTCAGAGGAAGCAACAATATTGAGTACAGACATAAGTAAACAAGTCTGCCTTAAGAAGGCTAGCACAAACTGGGATACAGATCGAAAGAGGCGCATGCCTCCTGCCTGGGATCCACCTAAACTACGCATGGTCATCGTCAGTGGCCTGCACATAGTAGTAGGCACCTCCAGTGTAGTAGGAGTCGTCGTCGACGGTGACGTCTGGCTCCTGGGCTTCAGCATCTGGTTGCGACAACCAGAAAGAAAGGGAAGGGGGAAAAGAGGGAGAAAGCAACCGTGAGTACTCATCCAAAGTACTCGCAAGCAAGGAGCTACACTACATATGCATGGGAATATGTGTAAAGGCCATATTAGTGGACTGAACTGCAGAAAGCCAGAATAAGAGGGGGATAGCTAATCCTGTCAAAGACTACGCTTCTGGCAGCCTCCATCTTGCAGCATGTACAAGAGAGTAGATGGTAAGTTCACCAAGTAGCATCGTATAGCATAATCCTACCCGGCGATCCTCCCCTCGACGCCCTGTGTGAGAGCGATCACCGGGTTATATCTGGCACTTGGAAGGGTGTGTTTTATTAAGTATCCGGTTCTAGTTGTCATAAGGTCAAGGTACAACTCCAAGTCGTCCTGTTACCGAAGATCACGGGTATTTGAATAGATAAACTTCCCTGCAGGGGTGCACCACATAACCCAACAAGCTCGATCCCATTTGGCCGGACACACTTTCCTGGGTCATGCCCGGCCGCGGAAGATCAACACGTCGCAGCCCTACCTAGGCACAACAGAGAGGTCAGCACGCCGGTCTAAATCCTATGGCGCAGGGGTCTGGGCCCATCGCCCATTGCACACCTGCACGTTGCGAGGGCGGCCGGAAGCAGAACTAGCCCCCTTAATACAAGAGCAGGCTTACGTTCCAATCCGGCGCGTGCCGCTCAGTTGCGGACGTCACAAGGCTTCGGCTGATACCACGACGTCGAGTGCCCATAACTGCTCCCGCGTAGTTGGTTAGTGCGTATAGGCCAGTGGCCAGACTCAGATCAAATACCAAGATCTCGTTAAGCGTGTTAACTGTTGTAACCGCGGACGCCGACAAGGGCCAGGCCCACCTCTCTCCTAGGTGGTCTCAACCTGCCCTATCACTCCGCCACAAAGTAACAGTCGGGGGCCGTCGGGAACCCAGGCCCACCTCTACCGGGATGGAGCCACCTGCCCCTTCAGCCCCCATCTCCGAACAGTATCATAAGTAATGTAACAGTATAAAGTATATAGCATATGCCCGTGATCACCTCCCGAAGTGATCACGGCCCAGTAGTATAGCATGGCAGACGGACAAGAGTGTAGGGCCACTGGTGGAATACTAGCATCCTATACTAAGCAGTAGGATAGCAGGTAAGGGTAACAACTGTAGCAACAATGACAGGCTATGCATCAGAATAGGATTAACCGAAAGCAGTAACATGCTACACTACTCTAATGCAAGCAGTATAGAGAAGAATAGGCGATATCTGGTGATCAAGGGGGGGCTTGCCTAGTTGCTCTGGCAAGAGAAGGGTTCGTCATCGATGTAGTCGATCACAGGGGTAACGGCATCGGTCTCAGGGTCTACCAGAAAGAAGTAATGAAGGGGGAACACAATAAATAACAGAGCAATAAAAGCATCACAAAGCATAACATGACAAACGCGGTGCTAGATGTGCCCTAACGCGGTAGTAGGTGATATCGGCAAAGGGGGGAAACATCCGAGAAAGTATCCCCGGTGTTTCGCGTTTTTGGACAGATGAACCGGAGGGGGAAAGTTGCGTGTTTGATATGCTAGGGATGCGTGGCGGACGAACAGGCTGCGTATTCGGATTCGTCTCGTCATTCTGAGCAACTTTCATGTACAAAGTATTTTCATCCGAGTTACGGATTATTTTATATTAATTTTTAAAGTTTTAATCAATTTTCTGGATTAAATAAATTAATTTAATTAGAAAACTAATTCATACATCAGCATGATGTTAGCATGACGTCAGCAGTCAACAGAGGCATTGACTGGGTCACTGACGTGTGGGTCCGGCATGTCATTGACTGTTTAGTTAATTAACAGTGGTTAATTGGTTAATTAGGTTAATTAAACACAATTAATTAAGTTAATTAATTCACTAATTAATTAATTAATAATTTATTTATTTTAAATTCATTTTTAACTTCCTTTTTTTTGTTCTGGGGCGTGGGGCCCCTAGTCAGTGGCCCAGAGGGCCTTTACGGGCGCGGGCAATAGCGGGCAGAGGGCGCCCGGGCGTGCGCCTGTGGCCACCTAGTGGGGCGCCAGCCATGGCGGCGGATCAGAGCAGGGCGGCGCGGCGTCGGCTGGAGGTGGTGGCGCGACCGGGCAGGTGTGGGGCCGCACGGCGATGCGGCGCGCGGAACAGCGCGGATGCGCGGCGAGCGGTTCCTGCAGTGGGGCAGCAGCTAGGCTGCACGGCGGAGCAGGGAGGTTGCGGGGCGAGGCCGCGGCAGAGGGGCGCCGCACGTGGCAACTGCAGGCGGAGGGGTGGCGGGGTGCGTGCAACGCGAGCGGCTACAGGCTCGGAGAGCGAGCAGCGGGAGGCGGTCGGGCGCGAGGCGCGGAGGACGGGGATGAGCAAGAGAGAGGGGGGTGGAGGCCGGGCCTCACTTGCGGTTCAGGGAATGGCAGCGGGCTCGAGGTGGAGGACGGGGACGACGGCGAGGTCGAGGCGGTGGTGCAGCTGCGGGGCGGCGTGGATCGGCGACGGGTCGAGGCCGCGGCTTCCGGCGGGTTGGTGACGAAGCTCCGCGGCGTCGGGGGCATTCGCGCAGAGGCGGGAGGGCGTCCCGGCGAGGGGGGCCCGGCGTAGTGGCCGCGGGGATCGACGGCGGCGTCGGGCCGATGGCATCGGGGGTTTGCCCCGATCCAGATCGGGCAGAGGAGGAAGAGAGAGGAGTGCGAGGGGGAATGGGGATCGGGCTAGGGTTCGGTACCCCTAGGAGGTTATAGGCCAGGGGAGGGAGTGGGCCGACATCACCTTCGACTCAGGGGGACCATCCGGCAACCACTGCGGGCTCAGGCGCACTCTCGATGCTCTGCGCACCCACCATCTGCAACTTGGTGGTTACCAAGGCCCTCATCGACGGTGGGGCTGGCCCCAACGTGCTCTCTGTGGAAGCTTTCGGCTTGCTCCACGTGCCACACGGCCGACTCCGTCCCAGCAAGCCCTTCTCCGGAGTTGTCAACGGTTCCACCAGCCCCCTAGGGCAGATCCGCCTCCCTGTCACCTTCAGCACCCGCGACAACTACTGCATCGAGCTTCGTCTTCGAAATCACCCACATCGGCCTCCCGTACAACGCCATCCTTGGGTACCCGGCCCTGGCCAAGTTCATGGCGGCGACTCATCCTGCCTACAACCTCATGAAGATGCCGGGAAGTAGCGGCGTCCTCACCGTGGCTGGAGACACCAAGGAGGCGCTGGCGGCTCTCAAGCTCGTCTTCAGGGCCGCAGCTGCCGCATGGCCAGAAGCGAGAGGGGCCCTTGAGGTCCCGCGGGATGCGCCGTCCAGAAAAATCGTTGTTCTCTCAAGATCGGGCTAAGACGAAACAGGTACCGGTCAACGAGGACGGAGCATCGGGAGCCACCTTCACCATAGGTGCCAACCTTGCCCCGGACTAAGAAGAGGCATTGATGAACTTCCTGTGCGTGAATAAGGAGGTATTCGTCTGGGATCCCAAGCAGCTAGTTGGGGTCCCGAGGGGGATAATTGAGCATCACCTGAGGGTGTGCCCTAACGTGCGCCCAGTGAAGC
Source organism: Aegilops tauschii subsp. strangulata (assembly GCF_002575655.3). Classification (NCBI taxonomy): domain Eukaryota; kingdom Viridiplantae; phylum Streptophyta; class Magnoliopsida; order Poales; family Poaceae; genus Aegilops; species Aegilops tauschii. Next base: position 278,230,027 of record NC_053038.3, on the reverse strand, counting down.
AAAAGTCGCGGCGATAGTCCACGGAGAAGCAGTCCTTCATCGTCCAGGAGACACGCAAACTGCAAGAAGCTGGTGTCATCCGCGAGGTGCGATACCCGGAGTGGCTGGCAAACCCGGTAGTCATGCCCAAGAAGGCGCGAAGGAACGCATGCGTGTCGACTTCACCAACCTCAATAAGGCCTGCCCTCAAGACCCATTCCCGCTTCCGCGCATTGATCAGATCGTCGACTCCACCGCCGAGTGCGACCTGCTGTCTTTCCTAGATGCCTTCTCGGGCTATCACCAGATCAAGATGGCGGTATAGGACGTTGAGAAGACTGCATTCTTGACCCCGTGTGGGGTGTACTGCTACACCTGCATGCCGTTCGGGCTGCATAACGCTGGAGCAAACTTCCCGCGGCTGATGCACATCGCTCTAGCCGGCAGCTCTAGAGGAACGTTGAGGCCTACGTCAACGACATCATGGTGAAATCTCGGGAGGCGAGGACCCTCATCCAGGATCTGGAGGAGACATTCGCCAGCCTCCGCAAGGTGGACCTGCAGCTCAACCCAGAGAAATGCGTGTTCGGTGTCCCCTCCGGTAAGTTGCTGGGTTTCCTGGTGTCACACACGGGAATTGAGGCGAACCCAAAGAAGGTCAAGGCGATAGAAGAGATGAGCCCGCCGCAGACTCTCAAGGAAATGCAAAACCTGGCGGGCTGCGTGACTTCACTGGGGCGCTTCCTCTCCAAGCTGGGGGAGCGCGCCCTCCTGTTCTTCAAGCTGATGAAAAAGAAAGGCCCGTTCGAGTTGACTCCAGATTCTGACGCGGCGTTTCGAGACCTCAAGAGATACCTCACCAGCCCACCAGTGATGGTGGCACCGCGTCCTCTCAAGCCCCTGGTGCTTTACTTGGCCGCCACGCCTCACTCAGCCAGCGCAACACTGGTGGCCGTCTGGGAAGGGTGCCAGGCCAAGAGCCTGCCACATGATGTCACGCGTTTAGTCGAGATGATGCAGCACCAAGACGGCGCCCTGAAGCCACAGGGACGCCAGCAGATGACCAGGCTCCACAAGACGGCCCTCCTGAGGTCGCAGTTGCCCCAACAGGCGGCCAAGCTCCTGAGGTGCCCCAGTCTCAGGAGGTCTCGGACTCCACTAACACTTCTTCCCTCGTCGAGCACTCAGTGTACTTCGTCAGCACTGGACTGTGTGATGCGCGGGCACGTTACCCCATGCCACAGAAGCTTCTGCTCATGCACCTCGTTGCCTTGTGCAAGTTGCGCCACTACTTCCAAGGCCACCCCATTAAGGTCATCTCAGCTTACCCGCTGGAGAGGGTGCTCCGGAACCCCAATGCTGCGGGAAGGGTCGCCGAATGGAACATTGAACTGCAGGCATTCCAGCTGGAGTTCAGCACCACCAAGGTCATCAAGGGTGCCGCGCTCGCCAACTTCATGGTGGAATGGACCGACTGTGACAGCCTGGATTTTGCCTTCTCTCTTTTTCCAGACTTGCCTTCTCTCTGTTTCCGAACTTGGTTTTTGCCTTGCTTTGATTTGGGTTTTGGAATCAATTCAAATGGACTTGTTTTGTTGGAAATATGCCCTAGAGGCAATAATAAAAGGTTATTATTATATTTCTTTGTTCATGATAATCGTCTATTATTCATGCTATAATTGTATTGTCCGGAAATCGTAATACATGTGTGAATACATAGACCACAACGTGTCCCTAGTAAGCCTCTAGTTGACTAGCTCGTTGATCAACAGATAGTCATGGTTTCCTGACTATGGACATTGGATGTCATTGATAACGGGATCACATCATTAGGAGAATGATGTGATGGACAAGACCCAATCCTAAGCATAGCATAAAAGATCGTGTAGTTTCGTTTGCTAGAGCTTTTCCAATGTCAAGTATCTTTTCCTTAGACCATGAGATCGTGCAACTCCCGGATACCGTAGGAGTGCTTTGGGTGTGCCAAACGTCACAACGTCACTGGGTGACTATAAAGGTGCATTACGGGTATCTCCGAAAGTGTCTGTTGGGTTGGCACGGATCAAGACTGGGATTTGTCACTCCGTGTGACGGAGAGGTATCTCTGGGCCCACTCGGTAATGCATCATCATAATGAGCTCAATGTGACTAAGGCGTTAGTCACGGGATCATGCATTGCGGTACGAGTAAAGAGACTTGCTGGTAACGAGATTGAACAAGGTATTGGGATACCGACGATCGAATCTCGGGCAAGTAACATACCGATTGACAAAGGGAATTGCATACGGATTGATTGAATCCTCGACACCGTGGTTCATCCGATGAGATCATCGTGGAACATGTGGGAGCCAACATGGTTATCCAGATCCCGCTGTTGGTTATTGACCGGAGAGGCGTCTCGGTCATGTCTGCATGTCTCCCGAACCCATAGGGTCTACACACTTAAGGTCCGGTGACGCTAGGGTTGTAGAGATATATGTATGCGGAAACCCGAAAGTTGTTCGGAGTCCCGGATGAGATCCTGGACGTAATGAGAGGTTCCGGAATGGTCCGGAGGTGAAGAATTATATATAGGAAGTCCAGTTTCGGCCACCGGGAAAGTTTTGGGGGTTACCGGTATTGTACCGGGACCACCGGAAGGGTCCCGGGGGTCCACCGGGTGGGGCCACCTATCCCGGAGGGCCCCGTGGGCTGAAAGTGGAAGGGAACCAGCCCTTAGTGGGCTGGGGCGCCCCCCCTTGGGCCTCCCCCCATGCGCCTAGGGTTGGGAACCCTAGGGGGGAGCTTCCCCCTTGCCTTGGGGGGCAAGGCACCCCTTCCCCCCCACTTGGCCGCCGTCCCCCCTTGAGATCCGATCTCTTGGGGCTGGCGCACCCCCCGCCCAGGGGCCTATATAAAGGGGGGAGGGAGGGCAGCAACCTACAGCCTTGGGCTCCTCCCTCCTCCCCTGCAACACCTCTCTCTCTCTCGCAGAAGCTCAGCGAAGCCCTGCCGGAGACCCGCTACATCCACCACCACGCCGTCGTGCTGTTGGATCTTCATCAACCTCTCCTTCCCCCTTGCTGGATCAAGAAGGAGGAGACGTCGCTGCACCGTATGTGTGTTGAACGCGGAGGTGCTGTCCGTTCGGCACTCGGTCATCGGTGATTTGGACCACGGCGAGTACGACTCCGTCATCCACGTTCATTGGAACGCTTCCGCTCGCGATCTACAAGGGTATGTAGATGCACTCCTTTCCCCTCGTTGCTAGTAGACTCCATAGATGCATCTTGGTGAGCGTAGGAAAATTTTAAAATTATGCTACGATTCCCAACAGTGGCATCATGAGCCAGGTCTATGCGTAGTTACTATGCACGAGTAGAACACAAAGCAGTTGTGGGCGTTGAGTTTGCCAATTCTTCTTGCCGCTACTAGTCTTTTCTTGTTTCGACGGTATTGTAGGATGAAGCGGCCCGGACCGACCTTACACGTACACTTACGTGAGACAGGTTCCACCGACTGACATGCACTAGATGCATAAGGTGGCTAGCGGGTGTCTGTCTCTCCTACTTTAGTCGGAACGGATTCGATGAAAAGGGTCCTTATGAAGGGTAAATAGAAATTGGCAAATCACGTTGTGGTCATACGTAGGTAAGAAACGTTCTTGATAGAAACCTACAAACCACGTAAAAAACTTGCAACAACAATTAGAGGACGTCTAACTTTTTTTTGCAGCAAGTGCTATGTGATGTGATATGGCCAGAAGATGTGATGAATGATATATGTGATGTATGAGATTGATCATATTCTTGTAATAGGAATCACGACTTGCATGTCGATGAGTATGACAACCGGCAGGAGCCATAGGAGTTGTCTTTATTATTTTGCATGACCTGCGTGTCATTGAATAACGCCATGTAAATTACTTTACTTTGTTGCTAAACGCGTTAGCCATAGAAGTAGAAGTAATCGTTGCCGTGACGACTTCATGAAGACACAATGATGGAGATCATGATGATGGAGATCATGGTGTCATGCCGGTGAAGAAGATGATCATGGTGCCCCGAAGATGGAGATCAAAGGAGCATGATGATATTGGCCATATCATGTCACTATTTGATTGCATGTGATGTTTATCATGTTTTTGCATCTTATTTGCTTAGAACGACGGTAGAAAGTAGGATGATCCCTTACAATAATTTCAAGAAAGTGTTCACCCTAACTGTGCACCGTTGCGAAGGTTCGTTGTTTCGAAGCACCACGTGATGATCGGGTGTGATAGATTCTAACGTTCGAATACAACGGGTGTTGACGAGCCTAGCATGTACAGACATGGCCTCGGAACACACGCAATACACTTAGGTTGACTTGACGAGCCTAGCATGTACAGACATGGCCTCGGAACACGGAGGACCGAAAGGTCGAACATGAGTCGTATAGAAGATACGATCAACATGGAGATGTTCACCGATCTTGACTAGTCCGTCTCACGTGATGATCGGACACGGCCTAGTTAAGCTCGGATCATGTTCCACTTAGATGACTAGAGGGATGTCTATCTGAGTGGGAGTTCATTAAATAATTTGATTAGATGAACTCAATTATCATGAACTTAGTCTAAAATCTTTACACTATGTCTTGTAGATCAAATGGCCAACGTTGTCCTCAATTTCAACGCGTTCCTAGAGAAAACCAAGCTGAAAGATGATGGCAGCAACTATACGGACTGGGTCCGGAACCTGAGGCTCATCCTCATAGTAGCCAAGAAAGATTATGTCTTAGAAGCACCGCTAGGTGATGCACCAATCCCACAGAACCAAGACTTTATGAACGCTTGGCAATCACGCGCTGATGATTACTCCCTCGTTCAGTGCGGCATGCTTTACAGCTTAGAACCGGGTCTCCAAAAGCGTTTTGAGAAACATGGAGCATATGAGATGTTCGAGGAGCTGAAACTGGTTTTTCAAGCTCATGCCCGGGTCGAGAGATATGATGTCTCCGACAAGTTCTTCAGCTGTAAAATGGAGGAGAACAGTTCTGTTAGTGAGCACATACTCTGAATGTCTGGGTTGCACAACCGCTTGTCTCAGCTGGGAGTTAATCTCCCGGATGACGCGGTCATTGACAGAATCCTCCAGTCGCTTCCACCAAGCTACAAGAGCTTTGTGATGAACTACAATATGCAGGGGATGGAAAAGACCATTCCCGAGGTATATTCAATGCTGAAATCAGCGGAAGGGGAGATCAGAAAAGAACATCAAGTGTTGATGGTGAATAAAACCACCAAGTTCAAGAAGGGCAAGGGTAAGAAGAACTTCAAGAAGGACGGCAAGGGAGTTGCCGCGCCCGGTAAGCCAGTTACTGGGAAGAAGTCGAAGAATGGACCCAAGCCCGGGACTGAGTGCTTTTATTGCAAGGGAAGTGGTCACTGGAAGCATAACTGCCCCAAATATTTAGCGGACAAGAAGAAGGCCGGCAACACCCAAGGTATATGTGATATACAAGTAATTGATGTGTACCTTACCAGTACTCGTAGTAGCTCCTAGGTATTTGATACCGGTGCGGTTGCTCATATTTGTAACTCAAAACAGGAACTACGGAATAAACGGAGACTAGCAAAGGACGAGGTGACGATGCGCGTCGGGAATGGTTCCAAGGTCGATGTGATCGCCGTCGGCACGCTACCTCTGCATCTACCCACGGGATTAGTTTTAAACCTCAATAATTGTTATTTAGTGCCAGCTTTGAGCATGAACATTGTATCTGGATCTCGTTTAATTCGAGATGGCTACTCATTTAAATCCGAGAATAATGTTGTTCTATTTATTTGAGAGAGATGTTTTATGGTCATGCCCCGCTGGTCAATGATTTATTTTTGATGAATCTCGAACATGATGTTACACATGTTCATAGTGTGAATACCAAAAGATGTAAAGTTGATAACGATAGTCCCACATACTTGTGGCACTGCCGCCTTGGTCACATTGGTGTCAAGCGCATGAAGAAGCTCCATGTAGATGGACTTTTGGAGTCTCTTGATTACGAATCATTTGACACGTGCGAACCATGCCTCATGGGTAAGATGACCAAGACTCCGTTCTCCGGAACAATGGAGCGAGCAACCAACTTATTGGAAATCATACATACCGATGTGTGTGGTCCAATGAGTGTTGAGGCTCGCGGAGGATATCGTTATGTTCTCACTCTCACTGATGATTTAAGTAGATATGGATATGTCTACCTAATGAAACACAAGTCTGAAACCTTTGAAAAGTTCAAGGAATTTCAGAGTGAAGTTGAGAATCAACGTGACAGGAAAATAAAATTCCTACGATCAGATCATGGTGGAGAATATTTAAGTCACGAGTTTGGTGCACACTTAAGGAAATGTGGAATAGTTTCACAACTCACGCCGCCTGGAACACCTCAGAGAAATGGTGTGTCCGAACGTCGTAATCGCACTCTATTGGATATGGTGCGATCTATGATGTCTCTTACCGATTTACCGCTCTCATTTTGGGGTTATGCTTTAGAGACTGCCGCATTCACTTTAAATAGGGCTCCGTCGAAATCCGTTGAGACGACACCGTATGAATTATGGTTTGGGAAGAAACCTAAGCTGTCGTTTCAAAAAGTTTGGGGATGCGATGCTTATGTCAAGAAACTTCAACCTGAAAAGCTCGAACCCAAATCGGAAAAATGCGTCTTCATAGGATACCCTAAGGAAACTATTGGGTATACCTTCTACCTCAGATCCGAAGGCAAGATCTTCGTTGCCAAGAACGGGTCCTTTCTGGAGAAGGAGTTTCTCTCGAAAGAATTGAGTGGGAGGAAAGTGGAACTTGATGAGGTGATAGTCACCCCTTCCGCACCGGAAAGTAGCGCAGCGCGGGAAAATGTTCCTGTGGTGCATACACCGACTGGGGAGGAAGTTAATGATGATGATCATGAAGCTTCAGATCAAGTTACTGAACTTCGTAGGTCCACAAGGACACGTTCCGCACCAGAGTGGTACGGCAACCCTGTCCTGGAAATCATGTTGCTAGACAACGGTGAACCTTCGAACTATGAAGAAGCGATGGCAGGCCCGGATTCCAACAAATGGCTAGAAGCCATGAAATCCGAGATAGAATCCATGTATGAAAATAAAGTATGGACTTTGACTGACTTGCCCGATGAGAGGCGAGCCATAGAAAACAAATGGATCTTTAAGAAGAAGACGGACGCGGATGGTAATGTGACCATCTACAAAGCTCGACTTGTCGCTAAGGGTTATCGACAAGTTCAAGGGGTTGACTACGATGAGACTTTCTCACCCGTAGCGAAGCTGAAGTCCGTCCGAACAATGTTAGCAATTGCCGCATACTATGATTATGAGATATGGCAGATGGACGTCAAAACGGCATTCCTTAACGGCTTCCTTAAGGAAGAGTTGTATATGATGCAGCCGGAAGGTTTTGTCGATCCTAAGAATGCTAACAAAGTATGCAAGCTCCAGCGCTCAATCTATGGGCTGGTGCAAGCATCTCGGAGTTGGAACATTCGCTTTGATGAGATGATCAAAGCGTTTGGGTTTACACAGACTTATGGAGAAGCCTGTGTTTACAAGAAAGTGAGTGGGAGCTCTGTAGCATTTCTCATATTATATGTGGATGACATACTATTGATGGGAAATGATATAGAATTCTTGGAAAGTATAAAGGCCTATTTGAATAAGTGTTTTTCAATGAAGGACCTTGGAGAAGCTGCTTATATATTAGGCATCAAGATCTATAGAGATAGATCAAGACGCCTCATTGGTCTTTCACAGAGTACATACCTTGACAAGATATTGAAGAAGTTCAGTATGGATCAGTCCAAGAAGGGGTTCTTGCCTGTATTGCAAGGTGTGCAATTGAGCACGGCTCAATGCCCGACCACGGCAGAAGATATAGAAGAGATGAGTGTCATCCCCTATGCCTTGGCCATAGGGTCTATTATGTATGCCATGCTGTGTACCAGACCTGATGTAAACCTTGCCGTAAGTTTGGTAGGAAGGTACCAAAGTAATCCCGGCAAGGAACACTGGACAGCGGTCAAGAATATCCTGAAGTACCTGAAGAGGACTAAGGATATGTTTCTCGTTTATGGAGGTGACGAAGAGCTCGTCATAAAGGGTTACGTCGACGCTAGCTTCGACACAGATCTGGATGACTCGAAGTCACAGACCGGATACGTGTATATTTTGAATGGAGGAGCAGTAAGCTGGTGCAGTTGCAAGCAAAGCGTCGTGGCGGGATCTACATGTGAAGCGGAATACATGGAGGCAGCACAGGAAGCAGTCTGGATGAAGGAGTTCATTACCGACCTAGGGGTGATTCCCAATGCGTGGGCCCAATGACTCTCTTCTGTGACAACACTGGAGCTATTGCCCTTGCGAAGGAGCCCAGGTTTCACAGGAAGACCAGGCATATCAAGCGTCGCTTCAACTCCATTCGTGAAAGTGTTCAAAATGGAGACATAGATATTTGTAAAGTACACACGGACCTGAATGTAGCAGATCCGTTGACTAAACCTCTCCCTAGGGCAAAACATGATCAACACCAGGACGCAATGGGTGTTCGATTCATCACAATATAACTAGATTATTGTCAGGACCCCGATTCCAAGTCACACCGATCTAGCCTGTAACACCTCATATAACATTGCGGCCTCACGCACGGTACTCCCACGGGTGTCGCCTTACCATGGCCCGGGACCGTTTGCGCCTTTTGGCTCACATATATGATAATGTCGCTAGCATCCATATGACAGAGAACCCGGGCCGACATGGCTAGTCGTGAACCCAAAGCGGCACTAACGTATGGGGCAGGCATACATGAATCAACATCGAACGTGTCGGTCGGCAGCGTGTGAATCCGGGCTGTAGCACTGGGCTAACAGGACTCCGGGAACCCGGGCTGTAGCAGGCTAGGCAGGACTCCGGATGTCACCGCGTGACATTTCCCCGAAGGGACAGACATAGGAACGATATGACTCACATGCCGGCCAGTCAAGTGTCCAGAGCAGTAGTGCTGGGCTAGCAGGACTCCGGTGAACCGGGCTGTAGCGGACTACTATGGCTCAAGGAGGCACTAGACTACATTTCCCCATAAGAGAGGCTGCTAAAGATAAACAACTAGATTGTCGGATCCCACACATACCAAGCATTTCAAACATACACACAATATGCTCGATATGTGCAAATACAACATGGCATCACAACAAAACTCTACAACTCAAGTACTTTATTTAAAGGGCTCCGGAGAGCCTTACATAACTTGTTCATACAGATAGGGGTCACATGACCCGACACTCAAGTCATACAATCATACAAGCACATGCGGAAGCAAACTGTCTGGGTACAGACACTAGAAAGAAAGAAGGCTTGACGAAGCCTGTCTATCTACATAGGCCCTTCACAAGCCTAGATCACCACCTGGGTGGTGCGTCACTCGTCGTCGTCGAGTTCTACGTAGAACCCGTCAGAAGGGGTGGTGTTGTCGTCTGAAAACAGTAATTAGGCAACATGAGTACAAAGGTACTCAGCAAGTCTTACAACAGATCCTACTATACATGCTCATTCTCAAGAAGGTAGTGGGCTTATTGCAGCAAGCCAGCTTTGACTCTTGGCTAAGCTATCCTACGGTACACCACTTGTGAAATAGTTTTCGCACACGAGTCCACTAATCACCATCTCAATACTCCACCGTGGATCCTCCCTCGTCATCCAACGAGAGGGCCATGCACGGTACTCACACTTATCTTGAGGCTTTTAGTAGTATCCATTTACTTGTCTATGAACTACATAAGCGACCAAGTAGTCCTTTACCGCGGACGCGGCTATTCGAATAGTTTCATACCCTGCAGGGGTGTACTTCGTCACACACGCTCTCACCACTTATCGTCGCTACACGACGTGTACTCGGCAACCTTCAAGCGGAAGCCCAACGTGGGTGTCGGCCACAGCCTACCTAAACACTCGAGTCTCTAGTCCAGGTTTATCGCCTATTCAGGTTCCATCCGCAGGGAGTCCGGCCGAGGTTTCCACATACGGCCCCGAACGATGTGTGCAGGGTTCCCGGTCACCAAAAGGGCGACTCGGTACACCGGGCCACGAGCCTACCGCATCACAGCCCACCCCTTGGTCAGCGCTGTCCACGGCCTCCAGCTTACTACAAACACCAGAAACTACGTGCAACTCCTGGACAGAGGACAAGGGTGAATAAGAAGCCGAGGGGGTCCATTGGTTTCGGGCCCAATGTGTGGTAGTAGCTGAATCTTAAATCACGCATACAGATCTCAGTTCTTAGGGACGGTCTCAATGAAACAACCCACCATGTACTCCTACATGGCCTCCCATCGATACCTTTACCAAATCGTATTCAACACTTTACTCTCTTTACCGACACACACACTTTCACTCTAGTTCATCACCCTGATGAGCCAGACCTGACACAACTCTAAGCATAGCAAGCATAGCATTGTAGGAACACAACAAGGCTCAATCAACTCCTACACATGCTAGTGGGTTTCATCTAGTTACTGTGGCAATGACAGGTCATGCAAAGGAAAGTGGGTTACACTACCGCAACACACAGCAGTTTGAATCGCGTTGTCCTAATGCAGTAAACGAGAGCAGAAGCGAGAAGATGGGTTTGTATCGAAATGATCAATGGGTTGCTTGCCTGACAAAGTGGTGGTGGGATTCTGCCCTTCAGTTGGATACTCGTGAATATCCTCGGAGGCAGGACCTACCACAATGAACACATCGAAGCACAATCAACACCAAGCAAGTGCAACAATATGATGCATGCATGGGACATGGCAAAATGGATGTATTGGGCTAATGCAACTAAGACCAGATGGGTTTGGACTAATTTGAATCAAAGATTCAAATTCCAAGTTCATAAATGGCCCATGTTAGTGCTTTATCTTGTTCTGTATAAAACAGTAGGTTAACTTGCTTAATCATGCATGAAACCAGTGCAGATGGATAGAATGGATTTTTCTGATCATTTTTCATATATAAATCTTTTCATTCTGAGCTATAGATTATTTTCTATGATTTTTTGAAGTTTGTGATAATTTCTGGAATTTCCAATATAAGAATAATTCCAGTAAAAGCTTTACTGCGTCAGCCTGACGTCAGTGTGATGTCAGCAGGTCAACGGGGTCGTCCAGGTCAAACCTGACGTGTGGGTCCCCTGTGTCAGTGACACTGTTAGGTAATTAGTTAATTAGGATTAGTTTTAATTCTAACTCAGATTAGTTAGCAGGCGGGCCCCACTCGTCAGTGACCCTGGGGGGGTTGACCTGTGGTCAAACCACGTTGACTCACCGGCGTTTAGCCGCCGGCGACGTCCAGACGCGGCGGTGGAGTGCGGGATCCCCCTCCGGCGACCAAAAGGACGGCGGAGAGTACCTATGTGTAGCTGGGGGCGAACCGCGTCGACTGGTGGTGGTGGAGGAGCTCGGGGTCGCCGGAATCGACGCCGGCGACGAGCCGGGCGGCTGCCGGGTACGGACGTAGTCGAAACCGTAGCTAGAGAGCGCGGCGAGGAATGTGCGAGGGTGCTACGGGTTCCTGGCGTTGCGGTGAAGCTAATGGCTACGGTGGTGTGGCCGTTGGATGGCCGGAGCCTCGTCGGCGACGAGCTCGTGCGGCGGCGCGTACGGGTGAGCTTCGTGCGGTGGCTACAGAGCTCGAGAGAGAGAGAGGAGAGGATGGGAAGGTGGCCATGCTCACGGCGGTTGCGACGGAGCAGGCGGCGAGGTCGGAGACGAGCTGTAGCAGTGGCGACGGCGGAGGGGATCTCCGACGGTGAGCGGCGAAGGCGAGGTCGGTGACGGAGCTTCGGGGCAAACGAGCGCTCGGGGCTCGGCTTGCTCAAAGGAGTGGGCGACGGCGGTGCTGTAGGACACGGTAGTACGGCGCAAGGTCGACGGTGGCCGCGGTTACTCCGGTGAGGTGTCTGCGGCGGCGTCGGCCATGGTGGGGAGAAGGCAAGGGAGAGGCGATGGGGGAGAATGGCGATGTCCGGGGGCTCGGGGCGCGTCGAGAGAGGTCGGCCAGCTCATCCGCGGCGGGGGCGGCAAGCTGCTGGCGCCGTGGCGAGCTCACGCTCGCCGGCGTCACCTCTCTGCCTGCTCTGGCGAGAGCAGGCAGCTGACTGGCGCGGGCCTGGGCCGCCAGGTGGGCTGCCAGGTAAGTCTTCTGCCTTCTGTTCTTTTCTCTTTTTATTTATTTCTGTACTGTGTTTTGAAATAGTAAAAATACTATTTCATTTGGAAAAATCCTGAAAATATTCTGAGGCACCTTTGAGATTATTCCCAACAGCCTAAAAATACCTTCAAGATTATTTGGGCATTTAAAAATATTTATAGCATTTAAAATGCCCAAATGCAAATACTTATGGCTTGTGCAAAAATCCAAGATGGCCTCCAAAAATATGAAACCATTTTTGGCAGAGGTTTTAGCCAAGACCAAAGGTGGTGAACATTTATGGAGGGCATTTCAGGTTCATTGAAAGAATTTTAGTAAACCCTAGTTGTTCCAGGGGGTGCTGGGGGTTTCTGGCATCCCCATTTCAGGTTTCTGTGAAATGTAGACATGATGCAACACTCTAATGCATGAACTAACTAGGATGTGACAACTCACCCCCACTCAAAAGAATCTCGTCCCAAGATTTAGGATCCGTTGGGAAGAAGGTGGGGTACTCAAGTCGAAGACGATCCTCCCTTTCCCAAGTAGCTTCTTTCTCGGAATGGTGTGACCATTGAACTTTGAGAAACTTGATGTTTCGGCGTCGAGTGGTACGCTCGGCTTGATCAAGGATTCGAACGGGATACTCCCGATATGTGAGATTATCTTGGAGATCAAGCGTTTCGTGGTCCACTCCACGGATAGGATCCGAGAAGCAACGCCTGAGTTGAGATACGTGGAAGACATCATGAACCTTGGAAAGATGCGGAGGTAGTTCCAATTGGTAGGCAACTTCTCCTCGCTTGGCAAGAATGCGAAAGGGTCCAATGTAGCGAGGGGCCAATTTGCCTTTGATACCGAATCGATGGGTTCCCTTTAAAGGAGTCACCCGAAGGTAAGCCTTCTCGTCAACCTCAAAAGTCATAGCCCTATGTTTGCGATCATAATGGCTCTTTTGGCGAGATTGGGCTGTTTTCAATTTCCCACGAATAATGCGAACCTGCTCTTCTGCTTCCTGGATCATATCCGGGCCAAAGAGTTGTCTTTCCCCGGTTTCCGACCAGTTAAGAGGCGTTCGACATTTTCGTCCATAGAGAACCTCGAAAGGGGCTTTGCCCAAACTAGCTTGGTAACTATTATTATAAGCGAACTCGGCGAATGGAAGGCATTTCTCCCAATCCATGCCGAAGGAGATGACAGAAGCTCGGAGCATATCCTCCAGAATTTGATTAACTCGTTCTACCTGACCACTTGATTGAGGGTGAAAGGCGGTGCTAAAAGAGAGACGAGTTCCCATAGCATTTTGGAAACTTTCCCAAAATCGAGAGGTGAAGAGACTTCCATGGTCTGAGTTAATTTCCAATGGAACACCATGAAGAGACACTATTCGGGAGATGTACAAGTCTGCTAGCTGGCTAGCGGTTATACTCTCACGAACAGGTAAGAAGTGGGCTACTTTGGAAAGACGATCGGCAACAACGAAGATAGCATTATTCCCTCTCTTGGTCCTGGGAAACCCGGTAATGAAATCCATACCGATTTTATCCCATTTCCATTCAGGAGTAGCTAGAGGCTGAAGGGTGCCAGCAGGCCGTTGATGCTCTGCTTTAACTCGACGGCAGACGTCGCAATTAGCAATGTATTGAGCAATTTCTCTCTTCATCCTAGTCCACCAAAACCTCTGGCGTAGGTCTTGATACATTTTAGTACTACCGGGATGAATGGTGAGAGGAGATTCATGAGCTTCCTTAAGGATCAATCGCCTCAGGTTGCGTACCTTGGGAACCACTAGGCGGTCTCCAAAGAGCACAACACCTTGGTCATCAACGGAGAAACAATCCGCAACTCCTTTCTTGATGTTTCTCTTAATACGGGAGATTCCCGGATCTACCTTCTGAGCTTTAATGATCTGATCCGTAAGGGTAGGTTTCGCCACCAGGGTGGATAGAAATCCTTGAGGAACAATGTGAAGGTTAAGCTTACAGAATTCCTCGTGGAGAAGTGGTTGACTTTGTTGTAACATCAAGTTGTTACAATAGGATTTACGGCTTAGCGCATCAGCCATGACGTTGGCTTTGCCCGGGGTGTAAGTAATTCCTAAGTCGTAGTCTGAGATCAACTCAACCCAACGTCTTTGCCTGAGATTCAAATCCGGTTGAGTGAAGATGTATTTCAGACTCTGGTGGTCTGTGAAAATCTCGCAACGTTTACCGAGAAGGTAATGTCGCCATGTTTTGAGTGCATGGACTATGGCTGCAAGCTCTAGATCATGTGTGGGATAATTATCCTCATGTGGACGCAACTGTCGGGAAGCGTAGGCAATCACATGACGATCTTGCATGAGTATGCAACCTAGTCCTTGTCGCGAGGCGTCGCAATAGATAACAAAGTCCTTAGAAAAATCTGGTGGTACGAGTACGGGGGCAGATGTCAGGCGTCTTTTCAGTTCCTGAAAGCTGAACTCGCACTGTGAGGTCCACTCAAACTTTTTATCTTTCTTGAGGAGTTCGGTTAGAGGTTTAGCAACCTTGGAGAAATTCTCGACGAATCGGCGGCAGTAGCTCGCTAAGCCAAGGAAACTCCGAACTTGCTTGACCGTTTCAGGGGGAGTCCAGTCAAGGATGGCTTGAACTCGTTCGGGATTGACAGCAATACCCTTACCAGAGATCACGTGGCCTAGATAGGTCACTTCTGGCAACCAGAATTCACACTTGGAGAATTTAGCATAAAGGCGATGCTCTCGAAGTTTCGTTAGTACTAGCCTTAGATGCTCGGCATGTTCTGCCTTTTCTTGGAGTAGATGAGTATATCATCGAGGTATACTACGACGAATTTATCCAAATACTCCATGAAGATTGAGTTCATTAACCGAGAGAAGGTGGCTGGAGCATTGGTTAAACCGAAGGACATGACTGTATACTCGTATTGGCCATAACGAGTAACAAAGGCCGTTTTAGGAATGTCCCCGTTCTAGATTTTGATTTGATGGTAGCCCAACCTCAAATCCATTTTAGAGAAGACTGAGGATCCAGCGAGCTGATCATACAGGTCGTTGATCCTGGGAAGCGGATACTTGTTCTTGATTGTGACTAGGTTGACGGGTCGGTAATCTACAACCATCCGATCCGTACCATCCTTCTTCTTGACGAAGAGGACGGGGCAAGCCCACGGAGAAGAACTAGGACGGATGAAACCCTTTTTCAAGGACTCATCGAGTTGTTTCTTAAGCTCGGCTAGCTCTAGGGGTGCCATCTTATAGGGTCTTCTGGAGATTGGGACGGTTCCTGGAACGAGGTCTATCACGAACTCAACATCCCTGTCAGGTGGGATACCTGGCAGTTCTTCAGGGAAGACATCCGGAAAGTCACGGACTACCGGCACATCTTCGAGGTCTGGGAGAGGGTTGGCATTTAGTGAGTAGAGCTGACGCTTAGACACTCGGGTCAAAACATTAACTGTCTTGCCCGACGGATGGGTGAGTTGAACAGTTCTAGTAGAACAATCAATCTTAGCATAATGAGCTGACATCCAGTCCATACCCAAGATGATGTTTATGTCCGAGGACTTGAGAGCTATTAGTGATGCAAGGAAGACCAGTCTGTCAACAAGAATTTCATTTCCATGGCTTATCTTAGAGGTTTGCCATCTAGAACCAGGAGTTTGAATTTCCATGGAAGTAGGCATGTCACTAAATGTGGTGTTGTGTAATCGAGCATAGCTCTCAGAGATAAATGAATGAGATGCTCCAGTATCGAAAAGAACAGTTGCCGGATGGCAATTAACAAGGAGCGTACCAAGGACGACGTTGGGATCCTCATGAGTTTCTTCAGCTGAAACGTAGTTGACATGGCCACGTGCAGTGGTGGCTGGCTTGGCGTAGTAAGTCTTTCCTGCTGGCTTACCACGGCCAACGGACTGTCCAGGTTGATTTAGGTTGTTTCGGGGGCACTCGCGCAAATAGTGACCCGTTTCTCCACACTTGAAGCATGTCACAATATTGGGGCGTGGAGCAGCATTAGCAGCGGGGCCACCATAAACCTTGGGCGGTGCATGCTGCTGGTTGGGGCGAGGCGCCTCGAAGGATGGCCTCGGAGTGAACCTGGGTGGCAGAGCAGTATTTGGAATCCAGACCCGGCGCTTCTGGGATCCGGAGCCAGATGAGGAACCAAAGTCACGAGAGTGCTTGCGTGTAGCGTCGTAGTCAGTTTGTCCTGTCTCGGCACTGATGGCCTTATTGACCAACTTCTGGAAAGACGTGCACTCATGCAGACGGAGATCACGGCGAAGCTCGGGGCTAAGTCCCTTGCGGAACCTTGCCTGCTTCTTGGCATCGGTGGATACCTCTTCAGGAGCATAGCGTGCTAGATTTCCAAACTCACGGCTGTAAGCATCCACGGTCAGTCTGCCTTGGGTGAAGTTGCAGAATTCTTCCCGCTTACGATCTATGAGACCCTCCGAAATGTGATGCTCACGGAAAGCCTCACTGAATTCAGCCCAAGTAGTGATTTGGCCAGCTGGGCGCATAGCCTCAAAGTTCTCCCACCAAAGGCTAGCAGGGCCTTCGAGGTGATAGGCAGCGTAGGTAACCTTATCAGCTTCGGCTACGTTGGCAGAACGTAGCTTATGGGTGATGCTGCGAAGCCAATCATCCGCATCAAGGGGCTCGACGGAGTGGTTGAACTTCGGTGGGTACAGCTTGATAAAGTCATTGATGGACACCAGGTCATTCCTCTGGTGACGTGCAGTATTCTGCTCAATTCGCTCTAGCAAGCGGTTAGTCTCACGCTTGTTTCTTTCTGCCTCCAGCATAACTTCGGCCAGTGAAGGCGGTTGGGGCAGATCCTCCGCCCTGGCTGCATTGGCTTCACCCTGCGCCTGGACAGCAGGGTTGTTGCGGGTGTTAACCATCCTAGGAGAAACAAAGCAACGGTTTAGACGAGGATGGCTAAATCTTGATAGGGAAAATGCGGAATGTAATGGATAACACGGAATGCAGAGATGACCATCAGTATGACATGGTAACATAGCAACATACATATACCAATGGTCATACACGCCATACATAGCTTAGTACAAGCCCAGGCCAAGGTACAACTATGATGAAAGACGATACATCTCATCAGAGGCATTCCAAGCTCCTATACATTATTTTTCTACACCTCCGGAACGTGATACACACCAAGTCGTATCCCACATGACACGCAGGACTGTGGGGATTACAACTGTTACAATACAGGTGGAACTACTACCAACTCAGACGTCCCCGTAGTAATCCTCATAGAAGTCACCACCATGTCCTGGAAGCTGAACATGATCATCTGGAAACAGTCGGTCCTGTGGAGCTTGCGGTCCATAGGGACTCGGGTGTGGCCTTGGTCCAACAAACGGTGGCAGACGAGGTCCACGAGGAGGGGTGATGCCTCCTACATCACGCCATTCCATACATTCTGGCAGGCCAGATCGCACGGGGTATATGTCCCTCATGTCCATGAACCCAGCTTGCACGGCAGGTGCAAACCGTGTCAGAGTGGCCCAGTGATCAGCACGAGCATTAAAGAGCTCCATTCGCAAGGCACGATTCTCACGGTCCTTGTCCTCAAGCATCTCGGTGGTGGTACGGAGTAGTGAGTCCTCATGGGTAGAATCACAGTAAGTGGCCTGATAGTACCCCTGTGCCCCAGGGAGTGCTACTGGCATATAGCAGAAGTCGGTGTTCTGAAGCAAGGAAGTTCTGGCTCGCATGATAGTCATCATTGAGTAAGCTGCGTCCTGCACAGACATCTCGATAGTAACCCCAAGTCCATAAGAGCAATGGAGGGGTTCAGTGGCTCCAGGATAGGATGGGTAGATCCTGACTGTGCAAAGATACTGACTTTGATTAAAGTCTCGGAACTGCTCCTCGACGGTATACTCGGGATACCAACGATAGCCTGTCTCAACCATCACTCGGACCAACATGGCCGTGTGACCAGGTACGCCGATGCACCGGGTCAGACAAACCACTTGGTTCTGGGAACGGGTGGCCATCTGAAAGCACGAAATAATGCAAGGCATTAGTATTTCTAGGAGAATTTGGACAGCATAACGGTTGTAAATGCTCGAAAAAAGGATTTGAGACATTCGCAACAGTTTGCAATACCACTCAACAACATCATGTCAAGGTTCTGGTTCAACCGACAACATACTAGGGTAATAGAAACTGAACCGAAGCATGGAACCAACAATCCTATAAGTTACTACGGATTAGTAACACGTGAACCTGATAGAGAGGAGAGAGCCTAGTCCTTAACCCGCGTAGAATGAGAAGAGTATGACTCAGATCAGAGGGCATGAGGTAAAGGAGTAAAAGCACCTTACGTTCCCTCCCACAATCAATTCCCCTACATATAACTAAAGCATTTCTAGACTCGACATCGACCAGTTTGGCTTATCGCACCTACAGGCAGTCCGGCTCTGATGCCAACGCTGTCAGGACCCCGATTCCAAGTCACACCGATCTAGCCTGTAACACCTCATATAACATTGCGGCCTCACGCACGGTACTCCCACGGGTGTCGCCTTACCATGGCCCGGGACCGTTTGCGCCTTTTGGCTCACGTATATGATAATGTCGCTAGCATCCATATGACAGAGAACCCGGGCCGACATGGCTAGTCGTGAACCCAAAGCGGCACTAACGTATGGGGACAGGCATACATGAATCAACATCGAACGTGTCGGTCAGCAGCGTGTGAATCCGGGCTGTAGCACTGGGCTAACAGGACTCCGGGAACCCGGGCTGTAGCAGGCTAGGCAGGACTCCGGATGTCACCGCGTGACATTTCCCCGAAGGGACAGACACAGGAACGATATGACTCACATGCCGGCCAGTCAAGTGTCCAGAGCAGCAGTGCTGGGCTAGCAGGACTCCGGTGAACCGGGCTGTAGCGGACTACTATGGCTCAAGGAGGCACTAGACTACATTTCCCCATAAGAGAGGCTGCTAAAGATAAACAACTAGATTGTCGGATCCCACACATACCAAGCATTTCAAACATACACACAATATGCTCGATATGTGCAAATACAACATGGCATCACAACAAAACTCTACAACTCAAGTACTTTATTTAAAGGGCTCCGGAGAGCCTTACATAACTTGTTCATACAGATAGGGGTCACATGACCCGACACTCAAGTCATACAATCATACAAGCACATGCGGAAGCAAACTGTCTGGGTACAGACACTAGAAAGAAAGAAGGCTTGACGAAGCCTGTCTATCTACATAGGCCCTTCACAAGCCTAGATCACCACCTGGGTGGCGCGTCACTCGTCGTCGTCGAGTTCTACGTAGAACCCGTCAGAAGGGGCGGTGTTGTCGTCTGAAAACAGTAATTAGGCAACATGAGTACAAAGGTACTCAGCAAGTCTTACAACAGATCCTACTATACATGCTCATTCTCAAGAAGGTAGTGGGGTTATTGCAGCAAGCCAGCTTTGACTCTTGGCTAAGCTATCCTACGGTACACCACTTGTGAAATAGTTTTCGCACACGAGTCCACTAATCACCATCTCAATACTCCACCGTGGATCCTCCCTCGTCATCCAACGAGAGGGCCATCCACGGTACTCACACTTATCTTGAGGCTTTTAGTAGTATCCATTTACTTGTCTATGAACTGCATAAGCGACCAAGTAGTCCTTTACCGCGGACGCGGCTATTCGAATAGTTTCATACCCTGCAGGGGTGTACTTCGTCACACACGCTCTCACCACTTATCGTCGCTACACGACGTGTACTCGGCAACCTTCAAGCGGAAGCCCAACGTGGGTGTCGGCCACATCCTACCTAAACACTCGAGTCTCTAGTCCAGGTTTATCGCCTATTCAGGTTCCATCCGCAGGGAGTCCGGCCGAGGTTTCCACATACGGCCCCGAACGACGTGTGCAGGGTTCCCGGTCACCAAACGGGCGACTCGGTACACCGGGCCACGAGCCTACCGCATCACAGCCCACCCCTTGGTCAGCGTTGTCCACGGCCTCCAGCATACTACAAACACCAGAAACTACGTGTAACTCCTGGACAGAGGACAAGGGTGAATAAGAAGCCGAGGGGGTCCATTGGTTTCGGGCCCAATGTGTGGTAGTAGCTGAATCTTAAATCACGCATACAGATCTCAGTTCTTAGGGACGGTCTCAATGAAACAACCCACCATGTACTCCTACATGGCCTCCCATCGATACCTTTACCAAATCGTATTCAACACTTTACTCTCTTTACCGACACACACACTTTCACTCTAGTTCATCACCCTGATGAGCCAGACCTGACACAACTCTAAGCATAGCAAGCATAGCATTGTAGGAACACAACAAGGCTCAATCAACTCCTACACATGCTAGTGGGTTTCATCTAGTTACTGTGGCAATGACAGGTCATGCAAAGGAAAGTGGGTTCAACTACCGCAACACACAGCAGTTTGAATCGCGTTGTCTTAATGCAGTAGACGAGAGCAGAAGCGAGAAGATGGGTTTGTATCGAAATGATCAATGGGTTGCTTGCCTGACAAAGTGGTGGTGGGATTCTGCCCTTCAGTTGGATACTCGTGAATATCCTCGGAGGCAGGACCTACCACAATGAACACATCGAAGCACAATCAACACCAAGCAAGTGCAACAATATGATGCATGCATGGGACATGGCAAAATGGATGTATTGGGCTAATGCAACTAAGACCAGATGGGTTTGGACTAATTTGAATCAAAGATTCAAATTCCAAGTTCATAAATGGCCCATGTTAGTGCTTTATCTTGTTTTGTATGAAACAGTAGGTTAACTTGCTTAATCATGCATGAAACCAGTGCAGATGGATAGAATGGATTTTTCTGATCATTTTTCATATATAAATCTTTTCATTCTGAGCTATAGATTATTTTCTATGATTTTTTGAAGTTTGTGATAATTTCTGGAATTTCCAATATAAGAATAATTCCAGTAAAAGCTTTACTACGTCAGCCTGACGTCAGTGTGACGTCAGCAGGTCAACGGGGTCGTCCAGGTCAAACCTGACGTGTGGGTCCCCTGTGTCAGTGACACTGTTAGGTAATTAGTTAATTAGGATTAGTTTTAATTCTAACTCAGATTAGTTAGCAGGCGGGCCCCACTCGTCAGTGACCCTGGGGGGGTTGACCTGTGGTCAAACCACGTTGACTCGCCGGCGTTTAGCCGCCGGCGACGTCCAGACGCGGCGGTGGAGTGCGGGATCCCCCTCCGGCGACCAAAAGGACGGCGGAGAGTACCTATGTGTAGCTGGGGGCAAACCGCGTCGACTGGTGGTGGTGGAGGAGCTCGGGGTTGCCGGAATCGACGCCGGCGACGAGCCGGGCGGCTGCCGGGTACGGACGTAGTCGAAACCGTAGCTAGAGAGCGCGGCGAGGAATGTGCGAGGGTGCTACGGGTTCCTGGCGTTGCGGTGAAGCTAATGGCTACGGTGGTGTGGCCGTTGGATGGCCGGAGCCTCGTCGGCGACGAGCTCGTGCGGCGGCGCGTACGGGTGAGCTTCGTGCGGTGGCTACAGAGCTCGAGAGAGAGAGAGGAGAGGATGGGAAGGTGGCCATGCTCACGGCGGTTGCGACGGAGCAGGCGGCGAGGTCGGAGACGAGCTGTAGCAGTGGCGATGGCGGAGGGGATCTCCGACGGTGAGCGGCGAAGGCGTGGTCGGTGACGGAGCTTCAGGGCAAACGAGCGCTCGGGGCTCGGCTTGCTCGAAGGAGTGGGCGACGGCGGTGCTGTAGGACACGGTAGTACGGCGCAAGGTCGACGGTGGCCGCGGTTACTCCGGTGAGGTGTCTGCGGCGGCGTCGGCCATGGTGGGGAGAAGGCGAGGGAGAGGCGATGGGGGAGAATGGCGATGTCCGGGGGCTCGGGGCGCGTCGAGAGAGGTCGGCCAGCTCATCCGCGGCGGGGGCGGCAAGCTGCTGGCGCCGTGGCGAGCTCACGCTCGCCGGCGTCACCTCTCTGCCTGCTCTGGCGAGAGCAGGCAGCTGACTGGCGCGGGCCAGCACAGTGCTGGGCGCCAGGTGGGCTGCCAGGTAAGTCTTCTGCCTTCTGTTCTTTTCTCTTTTTATTTATTTCTGTACTGTGTTTTGAAATAGTAAAAATACTATTTCATTTGGAAAAATCCTGAAAATATTCTGAGGCACCTTTGAGATTATTCCCAACAGCCTAAAAATACCTTCAAGATTATTTGGGCATTTAAAAATATTTATAGCATTTAAAATGCCCAAATGCAAATACTTATGGCTTGTGCAAAAATCCAAGATGGCCTCCAAAAATATGAAACCATTTTTGGCAGAGGTTTTAGCCAAGACCAAAGGTGGTGAACATTTATGGAGGGCATTTCAGGTTCATTGAAAGAATTTTAGTAAACCCTAGTTGTTCCAGGGGGGTGCTGGGGGTTTCTGGCATCCCCATTTCAGGTTTCTGTGAAATGTAGACATGATGCAACACTCTAATGCATGAACTAACTAGGATGTGACAATTATTGACTCTAGTGCAAGTGGGAGACTGTTGGAAATAGGCCCTAGAGGCAATAATAAAAGGTTATTATTATATTTCTTTGTTCATGATAATCGTCTATTATTCATGCTATAATTGTATTGTCCGGAAATCGTAATACATGTGTGAATACATAGACCACAACGTGTCCCTAGTAAGCCTCTAGTTGACTAGCTCGTTGATCAACAGATAGTCATGGTTTCCTGACTATGGACATTGGATGTCATTGATAACGGGATCACATCATTAGGAGAATGATGTGATGGACAAGACCCAATCCTAAGCATGGCATAAAAGATCGTGTAGTTTCGTTTGCTAGAGCTTTTCCAATGTCAAGTATCTTTTCCTTAGACCATGAGATCGTGCAACTCCCGGATACCGTAGGAGTGCTTTGGGTGTGCCAAACGTCACAACGTAACTGGGTGACTATAAAGGTGCATTACGGGTATCTCCGAAAGTGTCTGTTGGGTTGGCACGGATCGAGACTGGGATTTGTCACTCCGTGTGACGGAGAGGTATCTCTGGGCCCACTCGGTAATGCATCATCATAATGAGCTCAATGTGACTAAGGCGTTAGTCACGGGATCATGCATTGCGGTACGAGTAAAGAGACTTGCCGGTAACGAGATTGAACAAGGTATTGGGATACCGACGATCGAATCTCGGGCAAGTAACATACCGATTGACAAAGGGAATTGCATACGGATTGATTGAATCCTCGACACCGTGGTTCATCCGATGAGATCATCATGGAACATGTGGGAGCCAACATGGGTATGCAGATCCCGCTGTTGGTTATTGACCGGAGAGGCGTCTCGGTCATGTCTGCATGTCTCCCGAACCCGTAGGGTCTACACACTTAAGGTCCGGTGACGCTAGGGTTGTAGAGATATATGTATGCAGAAACCCGAAAGTTGTTCGGAGTCCCGGATGAGATCCCGGACGTCACGAGAGGTTCCGGAATGGTCCGGAGGTGAAGAATTATATATAGGAAGTCCAGTTTCGGCCACCGGGAAAGTTTCGGGGGTTACCGGTATTGTACCGGGACCACCGGAAGGGTCCCGGGGGTCCACCGGGTGGGGCCACCTATCCCGGAGGGCCCCGTGGGCTGAAAGCGGAAGGGAACCAGCCCTTAGTGGGCTGGGGCGCCCCCCCCCCTTGGGCCTCCCCCCATGCGCCTAGGGTTGGGAACCCTAGGGGGGAGCTTCCCCCTTGCCTTGGGGGGCAAGGCACCCCTTCCCCCCCACTTTGCCGCCGCCCCCCCCCCCCCTTGAGATCCGATCTCTTGGGGCTGGCGCACCCCCCAGGGGCCTATATAAAGGGGGGAGGGAGGGTAGCAACCTACAGCCTTGGGCGCCTCCCTCCTCCCCTGCAACACCTCTCTCTCTCGCAGAAGCTCGGCGAAGCCCTGCCGGAGACCCGCTACATCCACCACCACGCCGTCGTGCTGTTGGATCTCCATCAACCTCTCCTTCCCCCTTGCTGGATCAAGAAGGAGGAGACGTCGCTGCACCGTACGTGTGTTGAACGCGGAGGTGCCGTCCGTTCGGCACTCGGTCATCGGTGATTTGGATCACGGCGAGTACGACTCCGTCATCCACGTTCATTGGAACGCTTCCGCTCGCGATCTACAAGGGTATGTAGATGCACTCCTTTCCCCTCGTTGCTAGTAGACTCCATAATGCATCTTGGTGAGCGTAGGAAAATTTTAAAATTATGCTACGATTCCCAACATGTTTCACTTGGGCATATCCTTGGCTTTCACCCAAGTCACCTATCTACTCCTCATTCAACTATATTTCCCTGATAAATCTCCAAAATAATCAAATGAATATTTTTCATAAAAGAAAAATATTCATTTTCCTCTCTGAAATTCAATTCAGAAACTTGTGCTCCAAAGCAACCCCAATTTTTCTTGCTCCCAAAAATCTGAAATAAATCCTTAATATTCTTTGAACCATGGCACACCTTCCCAAGCAAAAATATTGCATCACTTTTTGTAATATTTTTGCTATAGAAAATCATTTTTCTTCTGGCCCAAAATTCCAGTTTGTACAACAAGTACATTTTTCCTAAGAAAACCTAAACCCCAGGAGATCAGCCCTAATGGCCTTCTAGAAGGTTGCTTAACTTCGCGACCAAATTTCTGGTCAGAAACTTGCCAGCTTAGTAGAGTCAAATCTGGTCGGCCTGAGTATGAGCTATCAACTTTCCTAGACTGAACACTGTGTGGACGAGCGCGTAGACAAGGTTTGGCAGCGTTTGGGCATCGTCTTGACCATGCCAGCATGGTGACCGCGTGAAGACACGGTGCCTGGCAGCGTCTTGACGCGCTCTGGATGGCGCCTTCCTCTCTGTTCAGCGCGTGCTCGTTCCAGCGCTCGCCGACGCCTGCCGCCCCACGCCACCGACCCCGACCCATCGCCCTTGACCTCTCCCTGGCGCTCGCCGACGCCGGAGATGCCGCAACAAGCACGGGCATGTCGCGGCCAAAAGCCACAGTGCGCGCATGCACTTGTCCACTTCTCCCACCGCCTCCTGTGCTCGTCCGCGAGCGTGGGCAGCTCCTGCGTTGACGCTGCGTGCTTGCCCCCTCACACAGGAGCTTCTCGTCGCCGTTCGCCGCGCGTCCAGAGAGCTCTGGTGGCGACATGTTTCCCCCCTTTCTCCGGCTATTTATAGCGACCCCCTCCTCCATTCCTAGCCATGCACCACTCCACACCACCTCCACGAACATGTAGACGGGCCACAGCTCGGTCGGGCAGGCCTCTGGCCGTGGCCCCGACCAGAGAACTTCGGCGACCTCTGTAGCAAGGCCACCGCTATCCGGTGCCCCTCGAGCTCAACCAGCTGCTCGGGCGGGGCATTGGGGGTCTGTTGGTGCTGCCTGGACGCCACTGAGCCCTCGGAGCCGCCCCTACCCGTCGTCTTCAACCACTCCGGCGAAACCCGTCCGCCACCAAGGCTTGCGAGCTTGACTGCGAGCAGCTCTGTCCACCCCAAGCCAAGCCACGGGTATGGGCAGGTGCGCCATGATCCCAGCTTCAATCCTATCCCTCTATCCTAGCCCCAAACCCCCTCGTCGCCGGTGTGAACTCCAGCGAAGCGCCGCCCCTCTTTGATCTCGCTGTCCCCCTCTCTCTCCTGACGTGCGGGACCCACCCGTCAGCCTCACCACTCGCGGCCGAAGCGGTACGAGTGGAGGCGCACTCTCGCTTTACGCCTTCGACGTCACCCCCCCCCCCCAGGATTTCTGTTTAATTCAAAATTTATGAAATAAATTGACTAAACTTTGACCAGCCACCATTTCTAAACCATAAGTCCAAATGAATTGATTCTTTTTTCATTGTCTTTGTTTCAGAAAACTCTAGCAGTACACCAAAAGGTGGATTTTTCCTTGCTGACTAGAATTTCTGGTGATTTTTAAATGTGTTTTGATAATTGTTTTTGTGGTTTTAAATTCTTTTCAGAAGGAGAAGCTTGTCTTGAAGCAAACCAAGAGGGGTGTGATCCTCCTCTACACTAAGGCAAGCCACACCAGCATTTGGATGGTGTTATTTCAATATCTATGATTTTCTACTTGAATATGAGTTCTTATTTGCATTTAAAATTTGATAAATAAATTTTGTTAATTATTAGTTATTTTATCATGCATGATATGCTTGTTTTAGTTACTGGTTGAATGCATGAACTTGTTTGGTCAGGTAGAATAAGATTTTTCACTAGCTATATTGTTATGGTAAATAATGATAGTTCTTTTATGAAGTGATATTTTCATTTAAATGATGAACTAATAAAAATATTGCTTAATAATAAAAATGAGTCATAACCAGAAAAGTTTCTGATCCTGAGTATTGCAAGGTTATTATGTTGATAAGTTTGATCCATATACATGTGTTGTTTTCTTTGCATATCGATTAGTTGCATGGTTATGGCAGAATATCATTGTTATTTTATAAAAAGTTTTGCCAAAGTTAAACTTGATTAAGTTCAACTTGAATATGCTGTTGATCACATCATGGTGCCACTGAATCGGGTTTTTCTTCAGTTCGACCACATTTACCTTGCGGGAAGGTCATGATTCAGTCCTTTGTTGTCCATCTCACAGGTGCCTCCCGCGAGGGAAGGTTATGGGCGTGCATACCCTGGCCTAGTAAGCATACATAACCTTGTGTGCTCGTTTTTGTTTTTATGGTACCTTGTCCCCGTTTGGGACCGTTTTGCCATGACAGTGGCCGTTGGAGTCTTTGGTAGACACGGGGCCACCCAAGACCTAGCCCTGAGAGGGAGTTCGTCGGAGTGGCCGGGAGAGTGCCACAACAAAGGGAGGGTTTCGTCGGAATGCTTTGGTCCACCCGAATGGGTGTGCGAGGCCAGGGTTCCGTAGTGTGGGTAAAGTGCGCTACCTTTACAGAGTATATTTAATCTATCGATAGCCGCGTCCTCGGTTATGGGCATAACTCGTGAGTAAGTCACACCAAGGATCAACTTTTAAAATTAATCTTGCAAACTAAATGATTGTTGTGATGCATTGTTGTTCGAGCGAATCATGAACTCGTGAGTTGTTCATGAGTTGTTGGTTTCACATGTGACCCCGGTATGGTCACCGTTTGGGTTACGAGGTAACCGTCTGGTAAGAGAGTCCGTGAGACTCAGTGCACGTATCGTTTGCATTGCATCTTTAGTAGCTCTTGCATTGCATTAATCTGATTAATTGTCATGATATTGTCTGTCATCATGCTTATGTTTGTTGTGAGCTTGCAAGTACATTCAATGTACAGACCTGGCGTCTTATGCCAGCTTTCAGGCAAGTCGGTTTGCATCGGAGCGCATCTCGTGTCTAGGCCGTGTCCATGTCGGTGTCCCTATGCTATGGAGTTTCCACTTCGTCGTCCTTCCGCTACCGCGTAGTTTGTGTTATCGAGGCCCCCTCCATGTTCATTAAATAATGTACATACTGTCCAGCAGCACCGTGTGTGCCGCTTGGCCTTGTATCTCGATGTAATATCAGACTTATGTAATTCGCTAGCATCGATAAAGTGGTTTTTCTGTACCATGTTGTTGTGTATTGCCAGAAGACTTGATCTCTGGGCTGGCAATGCAAGGTAAACCGGTTGCTCTGAGCCGGGGTGCCACAATGCTTGGTATCAGAGCCGCGCTGATTATAGGACACGCTAGACCGTTAGTGCGTTAGTGAAACGGTAGGTAGCTTCGTTTGAGTGCCGGTAGTCATAGAAACTGGTTGTTGCATCGCATGCATGTTTATCTATTGTTATTACTAACCGTATGGTTTGTGAGTGTAGATGGCTCTAGTACCGTTCTTGTAACATCCTGAGCCAGCTCCGTACACATCGCCGCACCTGCTTCAGAACGTGTGGCGACGACTCTACCCAGAGGGTGCTGATCCAGAGTATCGGGTGTATCGAGAGCATCTGGCCGGTGCATCGTATGAGTATTATGCGTAGGTCACTCCACACCACAGTTCCCCTTCCGGCGCTTACACTCGTTATTCTAAGGGTGGTCTTGCTTCTACGCCATCTCAGGCGGTTCAGTTTGCTGCTATCGAGGCTCTTGTAGGCTTGCGCTACAACGAGGTTCGCATGCACACCCACCCAGGTTTCTTCTACAACACATCTCTGCACGAGAATGGACGAATCCGCTTTCCTTTGATTAATCTGGCATGCGATCGTCCCACTAGCCACCTTTCTCGCTATATCACTTCTAGTTATCTCCTAAACTACGAGTTAGCTCGGGAGCTTTCACGCGCCCGGACAGCTCTCGCGGCTGCTCGTATGAGGAACCCTCTTCCCACTGTCATATACACTTCTTCAGTTCCTCCAGTCTCTGTTCCACTGGTGACATCTCAAGGTGTCGTTAACCCTCTGACGGTGACCCATCGCAGTGCTCCTGCTGCATGGGCTTCCCTTGTCGCTACTACTGCCGCTCCTATGCTTAGATCCCCTCCCGTGCCTTCCCCTGAGGGAGAGCCCTCGAGGCAGCGCCGTCGCGTCTCTCTTAACCCGGAGGTCTCTACTATCAGTTCAGGATCTGGGTCTGGCTCAGGAGAGGGGCCCGCAGCAGCGCAGTCCGAGCAGTAGACCGTTAGAGTATCGCTTTCGTCATGAGTATTATGTATGGGTGTAATTGCACGTGTCATGATGCTTAGCTTCATGTATGAGGGTAGTAGACTCGTTGTTATGTTTACTTTCATGTTGAGCCTATGTATAATTATGTTGGAACCTTTTATTCGCTTTGGTTTTCATTCGTTGTTTTCTTCCGGGATTTGTCTTTGGCTTTCCTCCCATTTTGGAATTTTCTCATCATGGTTGCTATTACTGGGAAAAACAAATAATAGGATGACGCGTGGAGGCAGCAGTAGTCAAGGTTGTGAGGATGTCCATGTCTGTCGCTTCGCAAGGCACGCAGGACATTCCCCGAGCCTTACCAGCCACCTCCGTCTCCACCGCCAAATCCGTCATCCACTGAGCAAATCCTGCGCATGTTTGAAGAAAGAAGGAGCAACGATCTGCTGGAAATACTGAAAAGTGTGCAAGTTATGGTTGGGCAGAATGGAAACCAGAATGGCCATCACTCCAAGCTGTCAGATTTTCAGCGAACCAAGTCTCCCAGCTTCAGCCAAGCTATTGATCCATTGGACGCCGATGACTGGCTAAGGACTATTGAGAGGAAACTGGAAATTGCTCGAACTGAAGGGGGAGACAAGGTTCCCTTTGCAACGCATTATCTCCAAAGAGCTGCCGCAATATGGTGGGATAATGCTAAGGCAATATGGCCCGCGGATGAGGAAATTACTTGGACAAAATTCAAGGATCATTTCCGCAAGTATCATATTCCCACCGGGATTATGAAAAGCAGGCAGCGCGAATTCCTCGCCCTCACTCAAGGCAGCATGACCGTCAACGAGTATCTGAATAAGTTCAACCATTTGGCCCGCTATTCTCTCCACGATGTGGCCACAGAAGAACGGAAGATCGACAGGTTTCTTGGAGGACTGAATCAGCATATCAGGTGCACTCTCAGCATGTTTGATTTTCCGGACTTCCTGACTCTGGTGAACAAGGCCCTCATTGCAGAAAGGGAACACAAACTCCTCCATGACAACAAGCCAGCTGTTAACGACCACAAGCGCAAATTCGAACCGAAGAAGGATATGCAACCAGTGCAGAAGGCTCATACTTGGCAACAGACTCAAGTTGAGTACAAAGCCAACTGGCAGCAGAATGTCAACAAGACTACCACTCAAGTCAAGAATGTCGTGACCAGCCCGGTGCGCGAAGATTGTCAGCGCAATAATTCATGCTTCAGTTGTGGTCAAACCGGACACTATGCCAGACAGTGTCCCAAGAACAACAAACAAGCAGCTCCATTCCATCCGCAAGTCAACTACATGGAGTTGTATTCCGCCCTAGATATGATCTAGGGGCAAAGTCATCATATCTCCCAGACGAAGCCCAAGAGGACCCGGAAGTCGTCATTGGTATGTTTCTTGTTAATGACATACTCGCCGTAATTTTATTTGACTCTAGGGCTTCCAACTCTTTTATTTCGTGGAGTTTTGCTTCCCAAAACAATTTTCCTGGCTCGATTTTGGGAAAACACATGTTGGTACAATCCCCGGGATCCCTAATCAGAAGCAATCTCGTCTGCCGTAATTTGGAAATTGACATCAAGGGTTTCAAGTTTCCAACATCCTTGATAATCATCGACTCCTACAAATTGGATGTTATTTTGGGCATGAATTGGTTAACCCAATATCAAGTATGCATCAGTTGTGCGACCAGAGAACTTACCCTGAAAAATACGGAAGGTCGCACCACAAGTTTTTATGCCCGCAAGTGCATACCCACGAAAGATATGGTTTTCGCAGCAGTGGCAGAAGAGGTGGAATTAATTCCAGTGGTCAGTGAGTATCCAGATGTATTTCCTGAAGAATTACCAGGCATGCCGCCAGACCGAGAATTGGAGTTTGCAATTGACTTGGTGCCTGGAACCACCCCGATACACAAGAAATATTATCGGATGCCTTCATCGGAATTGGTGGAATTGAAGAAACAACTGGATGAAATGCTGCAAAAAGGATACATCCGCCCAAGCTCTTCACCATGGGGGTCACCAGCGATATTCGTGGACAAAAAGGATGGTAGTCTACGAATGTGCGTAGACTACCGACAGTTGAATGACGTCACCATCAAAAACAAGTATCCACTGCCAAGGATTGAAGATCTGTTCGATCAACTCAGCGGGGCCAAAGTATTCTCCAAAATTGATTTGAGGACCGGATATCATCAGCTCAAGCTAAAGAAGGAAGATATTCCTAAGACCCCGTTCACCACTCGGTACGGTCTTTATGAGTATACCGTTATGTCCTTCGGCCTCACCAACGCCGCAGCTTTCTTCATGCATATGATGAACAAGGTGTTTATGGATTTCTTGGACAAATTTGTGGTTGTGTTCATTGACAACATACTCATTTACTCCAAGAGCAAAGATGAACACAAGGAGCATCTCTGAGCAGTTCTACAAAGGCTTCGCGACCATCAACTTTATGCCAAATTTAGCAAATGTGAATTTTGGTTCCAGCAAGTGGGATTTCTCGGGCATGTCCTCTCGGCAGAAGGAATCTCAGTGGATCCAAGCAAGGTGAAGGATGTACTTGATTGGTCCGCACCTACGACAGTCTCAGAAATCCGGAGTTTCCTTGGACTAGCCGGATATTATCGCCGTTTTATTGAAGGGTTCTCCAAGATCGCCAAGCCAATGATGGAGCTCCTAAAGAAGGATAAGAAATTTGACTGGACTGAGGACTGCGAACGGAGTTTCAATGAATTAAAAATTAGGCTGACGTCCGCACCAGTACGGACTCTTCCAGAAATCTACCACAGTTTTCATGTCTACGGCGACGCATCCAGAAAAGGACTTGGATGTGTACTCATGCAAGATGGCAAAGTTGTGGCTTATGCATCCCGACAACTGCGTCAACATGAAGGAAACTATCCCACTCATGATTTGGAATTGGCCGCGGTGGTGCACGCTTTGAAGATCTGGAGACACTATCTGATTGGAAAGAAGTGCCAGATATTTACCGACCACAAGAGTCTCAAGTATATATTCACTCAGCCCGATTTGAATCTTCGACAGCGAAGATGGCTTGAGTTGGTTAAGGACTACGACCTCGGAATAAATTATCACCCGGGCAAAGCTAATGTGGTGACTGACGCCCTCAGCCGCAAACCAGCCAACCTTAATGCTCTCATGGATTCATTGCCTCCTGAGCTTTATGAAGAAATCACTCAGCTCAATTTGGTGATCACCGATGGTCGTCTTGCCAACATATTGGAAGTTGCCCCTACTCTCGAAGAAGAAATCCGCAGTGCTCAGGCAGATGATAAGTTATTGAAAGTATATGTCCAGAAGATGCACCAAGGGCATGCACCGGATTTCTCTAGGGATCAAAGAGGTTCGCTAAGGTTCCGAGGTAGGCTTTGCGTACCCAAGCAAGAAAGTCTGAAGAAGGAAATATTGGCAGAAGCACATGAAGCACCATACTCAATTCACCCCGGCGGTACCAAGATGTATGAAGACCTTCGTCGGGTATTCTGGTGGGATGGAATGAAGAAAGATATCGCATACTTTGTGGCCTGTTGCGATATATGAAACCAGGTAAAGGCGGAACACCAAAAACCCGCCGGACTCCTCCAACCTTTGCCGGTATCCTAATGGAAATGGGACGATATCTACATGGATTTCATCACCGGATTACCAAGGCCTCATCGAGGAAACGACGCAATATGGGTCATAGTGGACACCTTAACACAGGTGGAACACTTCCTTCCCATCCAGACCACATACCATGCAAATCAACTCGCACAGTTGTATGTGTCAAGAATCGTCAGTCTGCATGGAGTACCTAATACTATCACCTCCGACAGGGGATCTCTCTTCACCTCCGCATTTTGGTCCCGACTACATCAAGCCATGGGGACTGCTCTGAAGTACATTACGGCTTATCATCCTCAGACACATGGACAAACCGAGCGAGTAAATTAATCGAAGATATGCTCCGGGCATGTGCACTGGCCCAAGGAACCAAGTGGGAAGACTGTCTGCCCAACGCCGAGTTTTCCTACAACAATAGTTTCCAGACTAGCTTAAAGATGTCACCTTATGAAGCTCTGTATGGCGGGAAATGCCTCACTCCATTGAACTGGTCTCAAACCGGAGACAGCCGTATTTTCGGGACTGATTTAATGCTCGAAGGGGAGAAGCAAGTCAAGGAAATCCAAGACAGACTGCAGCTGGCCAAATCACGACAGAAAAGCTACTATGATGCCAAACACCGTCAGATCAGCTTCGAACCCGGAGAACACGTATATCTCCGAGTCACCCCTATGAAAGGAGTCAAGAGGTTTCAGACTCGCGGAAAATTGGCACCCAGATACATCGGTCCGTTTCCAGTCATGGCCAGGGTCGGAACAGTTGCATATCAATTGGAGTTGCCACCGGAACTGTCAGAAGTACACGATGTGTTTCATATCTCGCAACTGAGAAGATGCATCTCGCCACCGGAGAAAAGGACTGATATGGCAGAGATAGAATTGGCTAAGGACTTGACTTATGAGGAAAAGCCAATCAGGATATTGGATCAGACAGAAAGGGTCATTCGCAGCAAACAAATAAGGTTTTACAAGGTTCAGTGGGAGCATCACACCGAAGAGCAAGCAACCTGGGAAAGAGAGGAATTTTTAAGGACTGCATACCCAGAATGGTTTTCCCAAGCAACCGAATCTCAAGGACGAGATTCATCCTAAGTGGGGGAGGTTTGTGACAGCCTGGATTTTGCCTTCTCTCTTTTTCCGGACTTGCCTTCTCTCTGTTTTCGGACTTGGTTTTAGCCTTCCTTTGATTTGGGTTTTGGAATCAATTCAAATGGACTTGTCACTTGGGCATATCCTTGACTTTCACCCAAGTGACCTATCTACTCCTCATTCAACTATATTTCCCTGATAGATCCCCAAAATAATCAAATGAATATTTTTCATAAAAGAAAAATATTCATTTTCCTCTCTGAAATTCAATTCAGAAACTTGTGCTCCAAAGAAACCCCAATCTTTCTTGCTCCCAAAAATCTAAAATAAATCCTGAATATTCTTTGAACCTTTGCACACCTTCCCAAGCAAAAATATTGCATGACTTTTTGCAATAGAAAATC
Source organism: Aegilops tauschii subsp. strangulata (assembly GCF_002575655.3). Taxonomy (NCBI): domain Eukaryota; kingdom Viridiplantae; phylum Streptophyta; class Magnoliopsida; order Poales; family Poaceae; genus Aegilops; species Aegilops tauschii. Next base: position 278,196,076 of record NC_053038.3, on the reverse strand, counting down.
ATTTCTCTTCTGGCCCAAAATTCCAGTTTGTACAGCAAGTACATTTTTCCTTGATCTTTTGGCCCTGATCTTTCTTGAGCTTACACACCCTCCTAAGAAAACCTAAACTCCAGGAGACCAGCCCTAATGGCCTTCTAGAAGGTTGCTTAACTTGGCGACCAAGTTTCTAGTCAGAAACTTGCCAGCTTAGTAAAGTCAAATCTGGTCGGCCTGGGTATGGGCTATCAACTTTCCTAGACTAAACACTTCGTGGACGAACGCGTAGACAAGGTTTGGCAGCATTTGGGCATCGTCTTGACCATGCCAGCGTGGTGTCCGCGTGAAGACACAGTGCCTGGCAGCGTCTCGACGCGCTTTGGATGGCGCCTTCCTCTCTGTTCAGCGCATTCTCGTTCCAGCACTCGCCGACGCCTGCCGCGCAACGCCACCGACCCCGACCAATCGCCCTTGACCTCTCCCTAATGCTCGCCGACGCTGGAGACGCCGCAGCAAGCACGAGCACGTCGCGGCTAAAAGCCACAGTGCATGCATGCACTTGTCTGCTTCTCCCAGTGCCTCCTGTGCTCGTCCGCGAGCGTGGGCAGCTCCTACGTCGATGCTGCGTGCTTGCCCCCTCGCACTGGAGCTTTTCATCGCTGTTCGCCGCGCGTCCAGAGAGCTCCGGCGGTGACACATTTCCCCCCTCGCTCCGGCTATTTATAGCGACCCCCTCCTCCATTCCTAGCCACGCACCACTCCACACCACCTCCAAGAACACGTAGATGGGCCACAGCTTGGTCGGGCAGGCCTCTGGCCGTCGCCCAGACCAGAGAACTCTGGCGACCTCCGCAACAAGGCCACCGCTCTCCGGTGCCCCTCGAGCTCAAGCAGCTGCTCGGGCGGGGCATTGGGGGTCTGTTGGTGCTGCCTGGACGCCGCTGAGCCCTCGGAGCCGCCCCTAGCCGTCGTCTTCAACCACTCCGGCGAAACCCGTCCGCCACCGAGGCTTGCGAGCTTGACCGCGAGCAGCTCCATCCACCCCAAGCCAAGCCACGGGTACGGGCAGGTGCGCCATGAGCCCAGCTTCAATCCTATCCCTCTAGCCTAGCCCCAAACCCCCTCGTCGCCGGCGTGAGCTCTAGCGAAGCGCCGCCCCTCTCGGATCTTGCTGTCCCCCTCTCTCTCCTGACGTGCGGGACCCACCCGTCAGCCTCACCACTCGCGCCCGAAGCGGTACGAGTGGAGGTGCACTCTCGCTTTATGCCTTCGACGTCACCCCCCCCCCCAGGATTTCTGTTTAATTCAAAATTTATTCAGAAATTTGACTAAACTTTGACCAGCCACCATTTCTAAACTATAAGTCCAAATAAATTGATTCTTTTTGCATTGTCTTTGTTTCAGAAAAGTCTAGCAGCACACCAAAAGGTGGATTTTTCCTTGCTGTATACAATTTCTGGTGATTTTCAGAATGTGTTTTGATAATTGTTTTTGTGTTTTTAAATTCTTTTCAGAAGGAGAAGCTTGTCTTTAAGCAAACCAAGAGGGGTATGATCCTCCTCTACACTAAGGCAAGCCACACCAGCATTTGGATGATGTTATTTCAATATCTATGATTTTCTACTTGAATATGAGTTCTTATTTGCATTTAAAATTTGATAAATAAATTTGGTTAATTATTAGTTATTTTATCATGCATGATATGCTTGTTTTAGTTACTGGTTGAATGCATGAACTTGTTTCGTCAAGTCGAATAAGATTTTGCACTAGCTATATTGTTATGGTAAATAATGATAGTTCTTTTATGAAGTGATATTTTCATTTAAATGATGAACTAATAAAAATATGCTTAATAATAAAAATGAGTCATAACTAGAAAAGTTTCTGATCCTGAGTATTGCAAGGTTATTATGTTGATAAGTTTGATCCATATACATGTGTTGTTTGCTTTGCATGTCGATTAGTTGCATGGTTACGGCATAGTATCATTGTTATTTTATAAAAAAATTGCCAAAGTTAAACTTGATTAAGTTCAACCTGAATATGACGTTGATCACATCATGGTGCCACTGAATCGGGTTTTTATTCAGTGCGACCACATTTACCTTGTGGGAAGGTCTTGATTCAGTCCTTTGTTGTGCATCTCACCGGTGCCTCCCGCAAGGGAAGGTTATGGGCGTGCATACCCTGGCCCGGTAAGCAGACATAACCTTGTGTGCTCGTTTTTGTTTTTATGGTACCTTGTCCCCGTTTGGGACCGTTTTGCCACGACGCTGGCTATTGGTGTCTTTGGTAGACACGGGGCCACCCAAGACCTAGCCCTGAGAGGGAGTTGGTCGGAGTGGCCGGGAGAGTGCCACAACAAAGGGAGGGTTTCGTCGGAATGCTTTGGTCCACCCGAATGGGTGTGCGAGGCCAGGGTTCCGTAGTGTGGGTAAAGTGCGCTACCTTTGCAGAGTATATTTAATCTATCGATAGCCGCGTCCTCGGTTATGGGCATAACTCGTGAGTAAGTCACACCATGGATCAACTTTTAAAATTAATCTTGCAAACTAAATGATTGTTGTGATGCATTGTTGTTCGAGCGAATCATGAACTCGTGAGTTGTTCATGGGTTGTTGGTTTCAGATGTGACCCCGGTATGGTCACCGTTTGGGTTACGAGGTAACCGTCTGGTAAGAGAGTCCGTGAGACTCAGTGCACGTATCATTTGCATTGCATCTATAGTAGTTCTTGCATTGCATTAATCTGATTAATTGTCATGATATTGTCTGTCATCATGCTTATGTTTGTTGTGAGCTTGCAAGTACATTCAATGTACTGACCTGGCGTGTTATGCCAGCTTTCAAGCAAGTCGGTTCGCATCAGAGTGCATCTCGTGTCTAGGCTGTGTCCATGTCGGTGTCCCTGTGCTGTGGAGTTTCCACTTCATCGTCCTTCCGCTGCCGCGTAGTTTGTGTTATCGAGGCCCCCGCCATGTTCATTAAATAATGTACATACTGTCCAGCAGCACCGTGTGTGCCGCTTGGCCTCGTACCTCGATGTAATATCAGACTTATGTAATTCGCTAGCATCAATAAAGCGGTTGTTTCTGTACCATGTTGTTGTGTATTGCCAGAAGACTTGATCTCTGGGCTGGCAATGCAAGGTAAACCGGTTGCTCTGAGCCGGGGTGCCACACCGACGCTCCAGGGCGCGAAGCAGGCGAGGACCTGTCCCTCTCGCCAGGGAGCGAAGCACCTGACAGCTGGGTCATGTACTTTGACGGCGCCTTCGCACGCCAGGGCGCCTGGGCGGGAGCCGTGCTCATCTCACCCACCCAAGACAAGCTCTACTATGTCGTGTAGCTCTGTTTCTAACGTGGTGAGAAGGTCTCCAACAACATTGCGGAGTACGAAGGCTTGATCGCCGGTGTCAAGGCTGCGGCCGCTTTAGGCGTGAAGCGCCTCATCATCAAGGCCGACTCCCAGCTCCTCTTCAACTTCTCCAACAAAGTGTATGAGCCGAAGGATGAACACATGGAGGCATACCTGGCGGAGTTACGCAAAATGGAGAAACAATTCTTGGGCCTGGAGCTGCAGCACATGCCTCGCGGCACGAACAAGGAAGCCGACGACATCGCCAAGAGGGCATCCAAGCGCCAGCCATAGGAGCCCGGTGTCTTCGAGGAGCGGCTCTTCAAGCCTTTGGGAGCCCCCGCCTTTGGCCCGACCTCAGGAGCGCGCCTGCTCCGCGCGCTCGAGCCTCAGGAGGGGTTCTGGACCGAAGAATTCAAGGCGTACCTGCTGCAGGGAACCTTGCCGGAGAAGGAGGAAGACACGGAGCGCGTGTCTCGGTAGGCCACAGGCTACTGCATTCAGGACGGTGAGGTATACTGAAAACGACCAAACGATGTTTCCTTGCGATGCATCTCCAGGGAGCAGGGGTGTGAGTTGTTAACCGACATACAAGGCGGAGATTGCGGATATCACTCGTCATCGAGCACCTTGGTGGGCAAGGCATTCCGCAGCGGATTCTACTGGCCCCCGGCACTCAACGACGCAACCGAGCTGGTGAAATCATGTGAAGCCTGCCCGTTCCATGCCAAGCAAATCCACCAGCCTGCTCAGGGCCTCCAGACTATCCCGCTCACATGGTCGTTCGCCGTCTGGGGCTGGACATCTTGGGTCCGTTCCCTAGAGCGCCTGGGGTCTACCGCTACATCTACGTCGCCATCGACAAGTTCACCAAGTGGGCGGAAGTGGAAGCTGTCTGTATCATTCCATCTGGCTCGGCAGTCAAGTTCACCAAAGGTCTCGTGAGCCACTTCGGGGTCCCTAATCGCATCGTCACCGACAGCGGCTCACAGTTCACCAGCAACCTCTTCAAAACATATTGTGCTAACCTTGAACGCAGATATGCTACGCCTCGGTGGCGCACCCCAAGAGCAACGGCCAAGCTGAGCGCGCCAACACGGAGGTCCTGAGAGGCCTCAAAATAAGAAGCTTCAAGAAGAAGCTCGAGGCATGCGGCAGGGGCTGGCTCGACAAGCTCCTGTCTGTGCTGCGGTCCATCCGCACCACCACCACAAAGCCAACGAGCGAGAATGCATTCTTCCTTCTCTATGGTGCTGAAGCGGTTCTCCCACATGAGGTCAAGCATCGCTCTGCACGGGTCTTGGCGTTTAACGAGGCACGCCAGGACGCCACGCGGGGGATGGATCTCGTGCTGGGGGAGAAACGCCGCCGTCAAGCCTCGCTCCAGGCGGCAAGGTACCAGCAGGCGCTGCGGCGGTACCACTGCCGCAACATCCGCTCCAGGACGCTCGAGGTGGGCGATCTCATCCTGAGGCGGGTGCTCTCCAGGGAGGGGCTGCATAAGCTCTCTCCCATGTGGAAGGGCCCATTTAGGATTGCCCGCGTCTCTAGGCCTGGCGCCGCGCGCCTGGAGACGCAGGACGGCAATTCGAGGTTTGTTAGCTTCTTCAGGTAGTAGACTTCCGATATGGTGGTAGTTCTGGCCATGCAGTCGAAAAACATATGGTCCTTTGCCTTTGTTTATTTCTTTGTCAACAGCTCCTCCCATTAATGTGAATGAGAACATTGAGTTGTATGACCTGATATTTTCTCTGAAGTTTGTTGCATGACTTCCTTCACCCGTTAATAGTCCCGCGAGATATGGTGGAGGATATGCTATCTTTGGTAGATCAATTTTACCTTGTTTGCAGCAAATTCCGAAAGAAGGCTTTTTGGTTCCTTTATGAGAATTTAATCTTTCTTCACACCATAGTAGTGCATTGCAATGTTCGCATCTATATGTTGGCTTTCCAAAGTTCCATATCGTGCTAAAATAACTTCTGGATGTAGTGCTGCTGCTTGTTTCTATGATGTTGCTTTCAAGGTCATTGTCCCTCCCATTTCTCCTTGAACGCCTAACATCTCTTATTTCAACGATTTGTTCCTTTCTATTCCGTGAAGCATCTTCTTCTTTTTTTCATGGTTGTTTCCTGTGTATTCCTGCATCTATTACTCCTTTTTTTTCTTGTAGTTATAGCTTTCCTCCTGATAATAGCTTCTCTAGCTTCTTTTGAAAGTGGGCCTGCTGGTTTTGCCGTATACTGTCCCTTCATTTCTGCATTTGACATTCTTTTAGCAATATAGTATCAAATATTTGAAAGGTACTTTATGCACAATGTTGTAAAGAAACTAACAATATATGCACTAAATAAGAGGTGCTGGCTGCATGTAGAAACAACCTATAATTCTTATCAATCATGCTTTCAGGATTATTATGTTATGTGGTTCGAGTTGTAGCGTATCACATTATTGGTGTGACAGTGTGGTTGTTTCTTAGTGCACGACAATTGCTCCACGGGAATTACTATGGGGAAGTAAATCATTTTTAGCACTATACGTAAAATTATTAGGGTTTGTAATATTCACAAAGGGCAATCTTTCAAATGTATATGTTAGAGAAGTACAAGAATATAGTCATTACATGAAGATAGTCAAACATGGTCAATGATATACCTGACAGTGTCTTCTTGCCTTTGTTTTTTAAATTTTGTAAAGCTTCACACGCTTGTGCTAATTAATTATTGCCGTAATTGTATCTTTGGTGCAAAGCAAATCCTGTATTGATCCTGGAAAATATTTTGTACCATGTACAAAATTATATTAGAGCATATCTTTCTATTGCTGCCATTACTTTATCAGTCTGTGTGTAACTTTTAGTTGATGACAGAAGTTGGTACTGTTATCTCAAAGAAAATAGAGCTGATGTGAAGAGCCAAGGCATGACGTGTGAGAATAGTTTATTTGAGTCAGTATTATAAGCCTAAATATAAAACAATGTAATAATGAATAAAATATTTATGAGGTTGCTTTGAATTGTAGATAGTAGTAGTTTTCCACGTACCTTCTAATCTGAAGTCTGGCAGGCCTGATTCGTGTGCTAGTTCTTCCAGCGATTCTATCTAGGTCGATTATGACTAATCTTATTTAGTTTTATACGTGTCGACGATCTAAAGGTCTTGATGATATGATCCCTTTTTTAATCGAAGCGTACGTTCAGCTATATATGGGAAGCACGCCAACGTGTGCTCGGATGAGCCTATTTGATAAGGAGTAGGAACCGAGTTCATAACGATAACGGTATACTGTAGTTTTTTCTTTTTTGAGAAAAATATACTGTAGATAGATAAATTCCAAACCCAACTCTACATTCCCCACGTATGAAGGCCCAGCAGTTTTGATGCGGGCCCATGTATTTTATTTTTTATTTTGATAATCAAGCCCATGTCAGTTTTGACCACCCCGTATAAACAACCCGTACAAAATATTGGCGCTTCGCACAGGGGAATGACCAAGCGATGCTGCTTGGCCCGGACCGCAGGGGCGAATCTACGTACAAGGTTTTGGGGGCGAATGCCCCACTCGATTTTTCTGCCCACGTATACCAGGCCGAGGGTAATATCGTTGCCCCCGCTCAGCCCATGCTATTTGCCCCCACTCCTTAATTTTTTTGTCATATAAAGCCCATCTATTCATGTGTGAGTTGCAGCCCATGTAGAGATTATACGAGCAGGCAGATGCATACGGGCAGTTGCTTGCCAAATCGCTGGAAACCTATGCGCCGCCGCCTGGCTCCTGACTGACTAATCTGCTGCTCATGCGACCGCCGTGACGAGCCGAAGCTGTCAACGCCTGCAACTCTAAGCTACGTACAGGCCTCCCCTCCGACAATCAGCCTTGATCTGCACCATGCACCCCGGCTGGCCGGCCGGGTCGCCGTCCCAAGGAGAAAAAATACGTGCGCTACTCATCAATCTTTCAATCAAGGTAAGCCCTAGGTTCAGTTCTCATTTTTAGCTTCTAATTTTCATATTTTCAGTCTATTCTGATTCCGTGGTAATTAGGTTGATTTAATCTTGCTTATGTAATAATTTCATATGAATAAGTTTGAGCACATGGGAGTAGAATAAATCTCTGGACTATAGTAATATTCTGCCTTCATGTACTTCAATTTATTTAGAAAGCTAATGGACAATTTCTTTTACAAAATCCGCAACTGGTAGTATGCTTGAAATAGTCGATCTATCTGAACAAGCTTACTCGGGATCCACCTAAAAGGAGGATACTTACAGATTTTAATATCAATCATCTAAATGGAAGGGGTAATGTGCTCAAGCTTATATTTTTAGCAGTCAACGTTTACATTCTCTCTTTACATTTAAACACTTTTCTTTTTCCTACAGCTTGAAGGCTAGAATTCACGGACGTACCAACAAAAAGGAACGACATATTCATATTCCTCAACTTATTGTGCCTAAAGTTGTTAGTTTACTTTTATTTTGGCAATGATTTTTTTTTCATATTTACGTGTGTGCTCATACGATTTTTTGCTTTTCTATCACATATGTATGCTTTGTGTGGTTAGTTTCTTAAAGGATCTAGCCATTAGTTTGTATACACATTTCTCAAGAAAAAGAAATTTTGTACCTCATTGCCCCTTCTCGTGTTTCATCCTGGCTCCGCCCCTGCCCGGACCACTTACGTAGATACGTTAGGAACTGCCTAATCTGGTTTTGTTAACCTTCTAGAACGTTTGCCGAACTGGGTATTCGTTTCTTTCATTGGTTTTCCGGTCTTTTCACTTTTCTCTTTCTTTTTTCTTTTTTTGTTTCTTTTCCTTTTCCTTTCTTTTTGTTTTTCGTTTTTTCTTCTTTTTTTTCAACACAAGTTCGCAGTTCTATAAAATGTTTAGGATTTTCCGAAAAAGCAAAGAAATGTTCCTATTTTTTTAGAAAATGTTCTTGTTTTTTTAAATTGTTTCATAATTTCTAGAAATACATGGCAAACAACAATAAAGCCTTTAGTCCCAAAAAAGTTGGGGTAGGCTAGAAGTGAAACCCATAAGATCTCGCAACCAACTCATAGCTCTGGCACATGGATGGCAAACTTCTACGTACCCCTGTCCATAGCTAGCTCTTTGGTGATACTCCAACCCTTCAGGTCTCTCTTAATGGACTCCTCTCATGTCAAATTCGGTCTACCCGCCCTCTCTTGACATTCTCTGCACGCTTTAGCCGTCCTCTATGCACTGGAGCTTCTGGAGGCCTGCGCTGAATATGCCCTAACCATCTCAGACGATGTTGGACAAGCTTCTCTCCGATTGGTGCTACCCCAACTCTATCTCGTATATCATCATTCCGTACTGGTCCCTTCCTCGTGTGGCTACACATCCATCTCAACATACGCATCTTCGTCACACCTAACGGTTTTAGTTCTACTTATCCTAAAGCCTTTCGATTCCAAGGTTTGTCTCCATAACTCTAACTTCCTATTTACCCCCGTCCGACTATCGTCAACTAGCACCACATCATCCACAAAGAGTATACACCATGGGATATCTCCTTTTATAATTTCTAGAAATACATGAAAGTTTTAAAAAATGTTCGTGTTCTTGAAATAGTTTCAAAATTTGAAAAAATATCATGTTTTCTGATTTTCGTTCATCAATTCAATAAATGATGGGAATTTAAAAAAATGTTCCTGTTTTTTAAACTGTTCAGAATATTAAAATATGTTCCTGTTTTTAAATGATGTTCGGGAATTTCAAAAATTATGCATGCTTCTAAAAAACTGTTCAACAATTCAAAAAATGTTACCAATATCGAAAACTATTCAGAATATTAAAAATTATTTCACAAATCCAAATATTGTTCGTGTTTTAAAAAATGTTCTGAAATTTCAAAAAATGTTCCTGCTTTAAAAAAATTATTTAACAATTCAAAAGATGTTCACATTAATAAATTTTCTTCTCAAACTTCTGTAAATGTTCGAGTTTTTAAAAATGTTCGGGAATTTCAAAATATGTTTGAGCTTTACAAAAAATGTTCCCATTATCCAATTTTTTTCTCAAAAGTCAATAAATGTTCAGGAATTCCAAAATTAGTTTTGTCAAAATATGTTCACGTTTTTTATTTTTTGAAAATTTTCAAAAAAAATTCTTCTATTCAAACTTTGCGCGTTGCTACAAAAAATAACAATTTCCAAGAAAAGTTCAGACAATATCAATAAAACTGTCCGGATTCTGCCTTGGTGTTAGTTCTTATACTTCCACGCTCCGAGGTTTTCACTATCAGTTGTTCGGTCTACTGGTTATCCGCTCTGTGGGTTCACCGTCACAATACGTTTATGCCCAGTCGTAATACGCTTTTACGATTCATATAGACAAAATTATAATATAAACGAGGTGGTACTAATAGCATGGTCGTCCGTCCGACCTAGTTCGCCTATCGCACATATCAACCCAATCTGTTCCCAACAAAACCCGATCTATCTCGACCAGCATATGGTTATCGCAAGCAGAGCGATGGCGATGTCCGACGCAGCGCTGAATGTTGAGTATGTATTTTGTACTGCATGCATATTGGAGTTATGACCCATCTCCTAGTCTTGTATAGTTGAGATAAGGCCTTTCCTTGTATTATATATGCGTGCACAGCACCCCAATCAATCATCGTATTGCCAATCATCTGTCTACATGATATCATCCTTTTCGATCTAACCGTAGGGTAGCCGCCGCCGCGGCGGCGCCTCTCCGCGCTGCCGCCGCCGCGCCCCACCTCCCCTCGCTTCCGCCTCCCGCTGCAGCAGCGCTCGCTTTGCAATCCGCCGCATCCCGCTGTTTCGCTCGCTAGCCGCCTCCGCGTTGCCACCCATCGCTAGCTAGCACGTTGACTCATTGCTAGCTTGACCCATTGCTAGCCAGCTCGTTGACTCATCGCTAGCCAGCCCGCGCGCCTCGTGTAGCTGCTATTCCATCCCGCGCTGCCGCTCCGTCAGCCGCAGCGCCGTCTCCCGCTGCAGCCGCGCCATCGCGCGCCGCCGCCGCGCAGCGCCTTCTCGCGCGCGCCGCTGCAGCCGCCGCCGTGCAGCGCCTTCTCGCGCGCCGCCGCCGCCGCCGCGGCGACGCGCCTCCCCGCGGCGCCTCCGCCGCCCCCTTCCTCTTCGCGCCGCTTCTGACGCCTTCCATGGACTCTCCGGGCTACTTCACCATCTGTGGTGGAACTGCTCTACCGACCGCGCTGATCCAGTCGCGTCCTCCCGCACCCGCCGGGTGTTACCCGTTGTCGCCACAAGCGCCTCCCCCGCAGCACCCGCAAGGGGGAGGGGGCCGACGCAACCGGCGTGGCGGCAGTCGCCGCCGCCTGTAGCAGCGGCGGGCCCAGGACGCCGGGGGCGCCACACTATCAGCAGGCTCTCCCCGCTGGCCACCAGGCGTTCATCGGCGCGCCCTTCCAGCTGACTGGCGCCGGCTACGGCGCCCTCCTTGCGCCGCCGCCCCTCGGTGGTTATGGCCCGCCCGTCCCGGCGCCGCCCTACGGGGGCCTTCCGCCGCCGCCGGTACCTGTGCAATGGGACCCCACCCTCCTCGCCGCCCAGCACTCCGCGCCGTCGCCGAGTAGCTCTGTCAGTGGAGGCGACTGGTACATGGACTCAGGTGCTACTGCGCACATGGCAGCTCATCCCGGTAACCTAACCTCCTCCACTCCCGTTCACACACCCACTCGTATCACTGTCGGCAACGGCTCCTCCTTACCTATTACTCACATCGGTAGCACTAACTTTCCCTCCACTTCCACACCCATCACTATGTCTAATGTTCTTGTTTCACCAGATTTAGTCACGAACCTAGTTTCCGTTCGTCGCCTTACTTGTGAGAACCCACTTACTGTTGAATTTGACGGTGTTGGCTTTTCTGTGAAAGACACCCGTACCCGGATGGTCCTTCACCGGTGGGACAGTCCCGATGAGCTCTACCCCGTGCACGCCGGCGCCTCCACCTCCACACCCGTCGCCCTTGCCGCCGGCATTGACCTTTGGCACGCTCGCTTGGGTCACCCCAACCACACCGTCTTACATCAAATTCTTAGGAGTTTCTCTTTCTCATGTGATAAGCTTGACGAGCACTCTTGTGAGGCTTGTCGCTTAGGCAAGCACGTTCGTCTTCCTTTAGTGCGTCTTCCTCAGTTTCCACTTTTCCATTTCAATTACTTCATAGTGATGTTTGGACATCTCCCGTTGTGAGTAACACGGGCTATCTTTACTACTTGGTGATTTTAGATGATTACTCTCATTATGTGTGGACTTTTCCCCTTCGTCGTAAATCCGATGCTTTAGCCACACTCACTGCCTTTTACTCCTATGTCACCACCCAGTTCGGTCGCCCCATACTCGCACTCCAAACTGATAACGGAAAAGAGTTTGACAACGTCGCTCTCCGCACACTTCTCGCCTCTCACGGCACCACCTTCCGTCTGACTTGCCCCTACACTTCCCAGCAGAACGGCCGCGCCGAGCGCATTCTCCGCATTCTTAATGACTGCGTTCGCACGTTACTCTTTCACTCTAATGTGCCCGCTCGGTTTTGGCCCGATGCCCTCGCTACCACCACTCTTTTAGTTAACATTCGTCCATGTCGCCCTCGGTGGAACTACGCCCCTCACCACCTTCTCTTCGGCACACCACCGTCCTATGATGGTCTTCGCATCTTCGGTTATCTCTGTTGTCCTAGCACCGCGTCGACCACGCCACACAAGCTCGCACCACGATCCGTCCCCTGCGTCTTCCTTGGCTACCCTCCTAACACCAAAGGTTACCGGTGCTATGATCCTGTTAATCATCGTGTGTACACCTCGAGGCATCTGTACTTTGTCGAGACGGTGTTTCCTTTTTTTCAGGTTCCTCCGGCTTCGGCCCCTTCGGCGCCGGCCCCCGCGTCCCCTTCGTGGAGCGATGCGCGGCGGCCGCCCCCGACGCCCCCCCGGCACGGCGCCTTCTGCCGCCACCACCTGGCTTCATGACTCCCTTCCCCGAGGTCGAGTCCGAGCGAGCTCCCGGGTCCCCGTCTCCCTCATACGAGGATGAGCCCGGCACCCCGCCCGCCACCCCTGCGACGGGCTCGACGTTAACCTCGCCCGTCGCCTCTTCCGCCGCCGCACCGGGTGCCCCCGCTGCCCCGGCCCCCGCCACCGCCCCGGCCCCTGCCGCCGCGGCACCCACCGGCCCTGCTGCCCCGTCACTTGACGTCGACGCCCTCACCCGTCCCCACCTCCACTCGTGCTACCATTCGGGATCCCCACTGGCTAGGTGCGATGCAGGAGGAGTTCGACGCCTTACAGCGCAACCGCACGTGGCAGCTTGTCCCGTGACCCCCTCGTGCCAACATCATCTCTGGCAAGTGGGTGTTTCGACACAAGACTCGCCCGAACGGTTCTCTCCAGCGCTACAAGGCTCGGTAGGTGGTTCGTGGTTTTCGGCAGCGCGCAGGCGTGGACTTCACCGACACCTTCGCCCCGATTGTCAAACCGGGCACGATTCGCGCCGTTCTTCAGCTGGCGGTCTCGCGCGCCTGGCCTGTGCACCAGTTGGATGTCTCCAACGCCTTCTTGCACAGCCATCTCGCTGAGCAGGTGTTCTGTGAGCAGCCCACTGGTTTCGTCGACGCCGAGCACCCTGACTTCGTGTGCTTGCTCTCCCGGTCTTTTTTACGGGTTGAAGCAGGCACCTCGGGCTTGGTACCAGCGTATCGCAGCCTTCTTGCAGTCTCTCGGATTTCGGTCCACTCGCTCCGATGCTTCACTCTTCGTGTATCATCAGGGAGTTGACACTGCATATCTGCTGCTCTACGTCGACGACATCATCCTCACGGCGTCCGCCCCTGACCTCCTTCAGCGACTGACTGCTCGTCTTCGTGATGAGTTCGCCCTCAAGGACTTGGGGCCCCTACACTACTTCCTCGGCATCGAGGTGGTCCGACCGACTGACGGCTTCTTAATGCATCAGCAGAAGTACGCCCACGAGCTCCTGGAGCGTGCCGGTATGCTTAACTGCAAGCCGGCGCCCACCCCCGTCGACACGAAGGCGAAGGTCTCTGCTCTCTCGAGGGGTCTCTTGCGTCCGATGGAGCGTTTTATCGCTCTATTGTCGGTGCTTTACAGTACTTGACGCTGACTCGCCCCGACCTGCAGTACGCTATCCAGCAGGTGTGCCTCCATATGCACGCCCCGCGTGACTCTCACTGGACTCTGGTGAAGCGTATTCTCCGTTACATACGCGGCACCATGTCTTTGGGACTCACCCTGACGGCCTCCGCCTCCACCGACCTCGTGGCCTATTCGGATGCCGACTGGGCTGGCTGCCCCGACACGCGACGCTCTACGCCAGGCTACTGCGTCTACCTTGGGCCCTTGTTGATCTCTTGGTCTTCGAAGCGGCAACCCACGGTCTCCCGCTCCAATGCGGAGGCAGAGTATCGCGCCGTGGCTAATGTCGTGGCCGAGTGCTCTTGGCTACGTCAGCTGCTCCAGGAGTTGCTTTGTGATGTTCACCAGGCCACTCTTGTCTACTGCGATAACGTCAGCCCGGTCTACCTCTCCGCCAACCCGGTGCACCATCAACGGACGAAGCATATTGAGCTCGATATTCACTTCGTACGCGAGCAGGTTGCCCTTGGTTGTGTTCGGGTTCTCCACGTGCCGACGACGCAACAATTTGCTGATGTGATGACTAAGGGATTGCCTACTACCTTCTTCGAGGAGTTCCGGTCCAGTCTCTGTGTCTCCGGCGACGCTTCGACTGCGGGGGGGTGTTGAGTATGTATTTTGTACTGCACGCATATTGGAGTTGTGGCCCACCTCCTAGTCTTGTATAGTTGAGGTAGAGGCCTTCCCTTGTACTCCCTCCGTTCCCAAATATAAGTCTTTTTAGAGATTCCAACAAGTGACTACATACGAAGCAAAATAAGTGAATCTATACTCTAAAATATGTCTACATACATCTGTATGTTGTAGTCCATTGGAAATGTTTAAAAGACTTATATTTAGGAAGTGAGGAAGTATTATATATGCATGCACCAGCACCCCAATCAATCATCGTATTGCAAATCATCTGTCTACACTGAAGGCGACCCCATCGTGCCCCCACACCCGCCATCTCCCGCCATCGACTCGGAATTCTCTGACATCTCAATCTACCATCAGGTACCTACAGAGGAAGTCCACAGGCGTATCCTGATCGAGTAGTGGCGTTAATGAATGTCTCTTTGGCCTTTACTGAACAAAAGATGAAACGCTTAGAAGGTGCATGCATAGGAGTCGACGACAAGTACCAGCTGCCGGGCGCCAACTTCATCATCCCATCATGTTTGGTATGTACGCAAGGAATTGATAAGTACCGGCTGGCTGCAGTTTCATCATATATGCTCATGTTTGGTTTGATCTCTGCATGCACACATACGTATCTCATGATGGAGGAAAGTAAATGGCGTGAATTTATGCAGGTTTAATCTATGCCCATCCTCAACAAACCTGATGTCTGATTATCACCCAGAGTATAATCTAGGTCTCTATTCTCAATAGAAATTCTACTAATTTTTGTATGAAGCAACCATATATGGTTGGGGTGAGTTCATATACACGGCTTGATTATGTTCCATGCTTAGCTTGCAGACGCACATAATAAGTTATTAAATAAATTTGTACTTATAAGTTGCACAATGATGTCATAATTATAGTTTCAGATGGTGGATTTAAGACAACTGACATAGAGACACAATAAGCCTCAAGGTCAACTCATATGCTAACAGGTGCTACATCACAAAGATTTACTATGTTGTGTACTCATAATAAGTGTCGAAGAAGTGTATCATGTCTGAGCATAAATCATTGAGAAAAATCTTCCATTATTTTCCTTAGTGATATGATCATAGATAGCACAACTTACACCTTGGGGATAGTTGAGAAGTAGTTGCCCAAAGATATAGACCTTTTCAGCATACTGTTACCATTCATTTAGATGTCAATATTTTTTAATACAAATAAGCATAGAGTACAAGAATATATTTTCATACAAATTTATTGACATATATATGCTGCAATCATGGTGGGAAGAAATATAGGCGGCCACACGGGTGGGGGTTAAAATATAGGACATTGACCTGTGTATGGGTGGGGGAGGTGGTCTTAGCAATGCTTATTGAGGCTAGGTGGTGTGATAACTTTTTATCCCGTTGCAATGCACGGGCATTTTTGCTAGTTTATATAAAATAAAAATCTCTCAGCTCAGTCGTTCCCCTCCAACATCCTTATCCATCCGCATGCACCACCTCTTCCATTAGGTGGCTGATTAAGATCTCACCGCTTGCAATCACCACATTGATGCCCAAACCATCACAAATGATTCATTCCTTCCTATTTCTCTTCGTGTAGGTACTGGCGCAGTTTGACGTTGAGCCAAGTACGCGGACGCGTCCATCGCGTTCTCGAGGATGTGGATCCTCGACGACCTCGTGGAGTCCGGCAGAGAGTTCTCAAGGGTTTCGGCCAAGATGGTGACCTCTTCTTGGCCTACGGCTAGATGTCCATGGCACAGGTGTTGTAGTTTGGCCGAGTGGAGGAGGCTGCGAGGGAAATCACCGTGTCACCTGCCGAGTGAGTTATTAGATCTGACATCTGGAAAATACAAATAGCAGCGGATGACCATGAGATGCTGGCCTCCTCATTGTTCTTGCTGTCAGGCCACTACTAACTTTAAGTGCGAACTGAATATTTTTCTTGCACTTTATCCATAGCAACTCCATAGTATTTTTAATTTGTTGTTTGCAAGAAATGATGCCTTTTCTCTTAAAAAGGCCTCATGCACCGGAAGTTGGTTCTTATGTGTCAATTATTTTCTTAAACTGCAAAGGCCTTACCTTGTGTGTGCTAATCCGTCACCCTGGATATTTATTTTGTTATAGGTTTGTTGAGCAGCTCACCTGTGTCAGCGAGATGCCATTGATTTGCTTATATCTAGTCTTTCTTTTAAGTTATTGATGAAGAAGGGTATGTTTCTTTCTATTGTGCCGGCGTCATATAGATTTGACAAAGTATTAGTTTCTTCAAATTGTGAAGTAAATCCTAATGTGCGAAACTCTAGTCTGATAGTATGTTCTTGTCTATTGTGCTGGCCTCATAAAGATTCGCCTGAAATAACATGTGCATAAAGGAAACTACATGAAGAAAGTTATCAATCTATTTTAGACTAAGAACATTGGTAACATTCACACCCTTAATCTAATAAGTATTCTTCTTATCATGGTCGATGTCAATCAAATACTGTACTTACCTTGGCCGATACAAATAGACGGTCGGACTATTTATGTCATAAGCTACTGATCCACTAATTATCTAGGTAACATCCTTTTTCTCCTGGCCTTCGATTTTGGTCCTTCATCTTCAAGCATAGTTTTTTTGGCTTCTGCTTTAACATGTTTCTTGTTCCCACAAACACCTTTTTCCTTTTGTTCAGGCATATTCGTCTCAATGCATTCATCCTCTGACTCATCTGATATTACAACAGATCTCAGTATCCTTTTAGTGCCACTGCGGAGCTCACGTGATGCCGATGATATTTTGTTTTGACTCTTATCTTTATTTAATGCAATCCTAGTGCTGTCATGTGGTTCCTCTTCCACAGGCACCAGTTCACATGAAAGTTTGCTAGGTGAAACTTTATTATTCTATGACTACAAACATATACATTTTCAAAAACTAGACACATTTCTAAAATCTGAAGTGCGTATATAGTTAAAAAAATCAATCACCTTTATGTCTGGCATATTTTGCTTCTTCATTAACATGGTGTCCACCTCATCATCCATCAATTCCTATGAAACATATATAAGATAAATTAGTTAAGGAGTTCTGAAGATGGTAAAAAGTTAAAGCAGCTTTACCTCCTCGGCTTTATTGTCCAAATAGAGCATCTCAAGCCTATCATCAGGCACAAATGTTCTTTTTACTGTATAGTTTTGTGTGCCAAGTGTGAGATTATTACCATTGAGCTTGAATCTAAATATAAGTTTTCTTCCACATAATTGTTGAATAATCTTTGGCGCTTCTTCTGATTTCCCATCCTGTGTGTCCAACAACTTGGATGTAGATGTATTAAGCAATCTTGCAGCCTCCTCGTCAAATAAAGTGCAACTTGTAGTAGATGTATGGTCACTAATTTGGAGTCGAACACGATACCTAACATACGATTCATGTTAGTGGAGAGTAAATATAATATAACAGTTCCTGTTCATATTTTAGTAATGTAATATGCTTACCGAGGTGTGACCTTTTCTGGATATATACCACAACTCTTGCAATAATAATTGTAGGTTTCCTTGGTAGCCAATTTGTGACACTTATCACATGACATGTACCACCGTTAAATATTTTCTTGCAGACGATCCACTGTAGCTATTGTTATGAGCACAAAATCCTAAAAAAGACAACGTTAGCATTTGGGTGGGGTGCGGGATTAAGAGGCATATATAATCACAATATGGTTTTGTTGTAACTAATATTAAATGAATTGTCATACAGGTCTTATCTCGTATCACGGAGATTGATGGTATCATTTATTGGAATTCTGATGCATTACCTGGTCTGACTGGTTTCCGTGCCTCATTGTAGTAAGTTCTTGTAATGTTCTCCTCTTATAAAACATCTGTTCTTCTTGTGTTCCTTGATTACTTATAAAACATCTATACTCATAATTGTTGGTAAGGTTTCTTCTGTTGAGTCACTACACATGTATGAAGTACATAAGAAACCTTGAATCAACCTGAATCACTAATTATGAGTGAAAAATAAATAAACTGGTGGTGTTTCATACCTATCAAGAAGTTCTTGTGTTTCTGGTATATCCAGATCTATATATATATATATATATTCTTACCGCACTCATTTACTTTGGGCACAAACCTATTTAATCAATCAGTTAGAATTTGTAAATGATAAGAATTCCATGTAAGTCTATGCACTTACCATTAAATCTCTGCACCATCGTTGATGTGATAATAAGGACAGTTTGGCTGCCGATTACATCCTCGGTCAAAAAATAAGCAGACTTTCCCCATAACATGATTCTGGTTTTAACACCCCTAAATAATTGAATCCTAGAAGTTAGTGCTAACCACATGGGGGAGGTTTAGTTAAATTTGAGACATGCATATGCATATGGACTTACTCTGGCATTAGGATTTCAATCTCATGGATATATGAAGGTTGTGGGTTCCTTTTTGTTATTCTTGTCTCCACTGGCTTCATTCGAGTCAGTAGTCTAATGACATCTGCATATTTGGAGATTAGTGATATAAAATTAGAAATATCAATTATTTGGAGGTCGTAATTACAACTATAAACATACCTGAGCATTATGTGTCCTTGTCTGCCCTTTCTCTAGTGTGTCCATGGTAGCAAACTCGAAGTAATAATCTGGGAAAACTTTCAAAGAGCCTTTACCTTTACCTTTGTATTGTATGCAAATAATATTTTAACTTCATTGCTCAGTGGCCTATATTTCGTGGATTCCATGACCTGAAAATTGCTGAATGCATAAATATATTTTTCATTGATCTTTGATCTAAAAGTGTCTATAAGATTCTTCCAGATAATAGCATGGATTGTTTCACCCTGTTAAAAGAATCAAATATGGTTGGTTACTTGCTTCATATGACAGAATAATTCTAATTTAATATATTAGAAAACAGACCTGCTCGTCCATCAGTATCATATCTAGGCTAATAAACTCATCGGTCGTAGGATTCACTGAATCCCACATTCTCATTACTTTCACTTGAATATTCCAATTCTGTCCCCTTGTAGTTAAGTCACTCAACTTCTTGTATGCCATATTCTTATGTCTTCAAAATTAACAGGGAACAATTTATCAATTGATATAGTATTTATGAAGATTGTATACATAAAAAGTAAGCTTGCGAAATAACAATTACCAAATCTGATGAATCAGGCCAGGAGTGCTTTGGCGTCATTTCTTCCGGCGTCAATTCGAGCCGGCATCGCTTCGTCGGGCGTCGAGCGTGCTTTCGCGTGATTTGCCGAGCGTCCAGTCAAGCGGCTGGAGGTGGTTTTGCGTTTGGATGTTGAGTCTCATGTGGCGTGTTCAAGTCATCGGCACCGGCTTGTAATTGTTTGGTGGGTCCTTGTGCGTCCGTGTGTACTTATTTATATATGGGTTGTATTTGGTTGTGGTGGCCGAGACTGGTCAGAAATCAGATGCCAACACCGTGTGCAAATCAGACTTGTTTTATTTGCGTGTATTCGTTCCTGATCTGGAACTTTCCTCACATGAGGTGGTTGCCCTAGTTAGTTAATAATAGGTTCCTTATTTGTTTAGGTTTGACTAATATTCTTCATAAGCATTGCCTTAATTCTACATTTTGTTAAGAGTAAATATAGATGTGATAATATAAGAAAAAATGGAGAATATTTAAGATAAGATTAAGAGTGATGCTACATGACCAAGTAGCTATAAATGTAAGTATAGCGATATAGGCAAAAGGTACAAGCCAAGAGCAATGCAGAGCTAAACTTCTTCAGGACCATTGGTGTTATCCAACCTTATGGTAAGAGTAAATATAGATCTGATGCGTAGAAAATGAAGGGCAAAGGAAAATAAGCTGCAGAGTGACGGTATATGAACAACTACCTGTCAATATAAGTACACTGATAAAGGACAGCAGGTACTTACAAGAACAATGCAGAGCTAAAATAATTCATTGGCATTGGATATATTCTACACTAATGTAACCATTCATACAGATTAGAAAATTTGGAGCGAACAATTGATAAGCAAGCTATCATGCATACTGCTATCACATAATGAACCAGGTATGAATGCAAGTATAGTGATACAGGACAACAGGTACTAACAAGAGCAAAGCAGCGGGCAGCATATTTGCGATATCCTGTCGTTCTTTTCAAACTGGAATTCTTCTTCAAGCTGATTTCCTGCAAAAAAGATTCGTAAGGCGCATGCGAAAAAGTCGAAGTTCAAATTGTCATGTGATATCATAGACAGTACCTCATCCTGGGAACGAGACCAGTGCATAACAATGTTTTTCCATTCAGTGTCTTCTAAATTTAGCATAGGATACTTCACCGAAAATTCGTTTATAGACTTGCCATCAAAGTGTGATTTCCTCAGGTAACACCGATACTGTTGCAATGCTTCCTTGAAAAGCGCAAGCAAGATTTGCTCGTCATGACTATCCAGATTGACCCTCGCCTACTTACAACAATGTAATGTAAATCATTGATGTGTTCAATCAGCAGAGAACAGGAAAATAATCACCATGAATAATAGCACTTACACGTAAGTGGGACAGGAAGATGTGAAAATGGTGTTTTTCTTCATTATAATCTTCCCATGATGTGAAAATGGTGTTTGTCTTTAAAACTGGGAATAACTGGAATGGGGTTCCAATCTGCAGGAATTGGCCATCTCTGTGGTTGGGATAGGTCTTCGGCCGGTGGACTTGCTGTACTTTTTGCTGGAGTGGGATTTTTCTGTGGTACGGCTGGTGCTATGGCAACTGAAATCGGCATACGTTTTGCTGGAGTGCAGGTCCTGTGTGGTGGGGCTAGTGGTGTGGCCAGTGAAGTATGGGTACAGTCTGCTGGAGTCGGTCCTACGTTTTGTGTCACTGGTTGTACAGCCAATATAAGTGGGGTGCTGTCTGATTTCTCCGACACCACCACGTTTTTCAAGGACTTTGCTGGTGCTCCTTCAGGTTCGGCAATCACCCTCTTCCTTTTTGATGTCTGATGCACAAGAACAGCATTTGAGTGGAAAAACATGGTATGATGATAGATGGAATATGTATTGATAATGGATGGGCATGGCATCTTCACATATATGATGAGTAAACTAAGCAGATGGCGGTGCAACAAAGTAGAAGAAATGCAAGACAACATATGCAAGATACGCACAATCAATAAAACCTTGCCAAATTAGAACAGACACCTTGATGGGTGAACAGGACAGGCCTCTGCCTTTGACTCCTCGAGGTTAGAATAGTCATTAGGATCATATTCTGAACAAGAATCTACAGGTGGGGAACGTATGAGTCTCATTGCATCCATAATGGCACTCAATGCCTTGGTGCCAATTTTGTAAGTCGTTGTAGTGTTCCACAATATTCTTCTGATTCACGGATTCTGATATTCACTGTAATTACGTATAATATCTGAGAACCATGAAAACATAAATAGTAGTGAGATTATCATTGTAATGCAGAGGATATTCTAATATAGGGGCGCTCCTGTAAACCCTTGTGTGCTATCACTGGATTCTGATGAGAGAGCTCATATGTGCTGTCATATGGTCCATGCATTAATATAATCTGGCACAAGTACACAAAAAATAGGTTTCAGAAGTAAGAATAGTTGGCAGATGATAGGTTCATAATATACTGTACAGAGAGTTTATTGCCAAACCCTGATAACAAGAGCACACAACAACTAGGAAGGTCGTAGTGTACATAAATGGGGTACACCATAACTAAGGGAGTCCTGAACTAAGGGGTCCTCGGGCGTCCGGCCTGTTGGACATGGGCTGGACTAATGGGCTGTGAAGATACAAGACCGAAGACTCTCTCCCATGTCCAGATGGGACTCTCCTTGGCGTGGAAGGCAAGCTTGGCGTCCAAATATGAATATTCCTTTCTCGGTAACGGACTTTGTACAACCCTAGTCCCCTCAGGTATCTATATAAACCGGAGGGCTTAGTCCGGAAAGATATATAGTCATACAGGCTAAACTTCTAGGGTTTTAGCCATTACGATCTCATGGTAGATCAACTCTTGTAATACTCATATTCATCAAGATCAATCAAGCATGAAGTAGGGTATTACCTCCATAGAGAGGGCCCGAACCTGGGTAAACATTGTGTCCCCCGTCTCCTGTTACCATCGACCTTAGACGCACAGTTTGGGACCCCCTACCCGAGATCCGCCGGTTTTGACACCGACATTGGTGTTTTCATTGAGAGTTCCACCGTGCCGTCCTCAAAAGGTTTGATGGCCCCTTCAATCATCTACAACAATGATGTCCAAGGAGAAGTCTTCCTCCCCGGATAGATCTTCGTGTTCGATGGCTTTGCACTATGGGCCAACTCGCTTGGCCATCCGGAGCAGATCGATAGCTACGCCCCTGGCCGTCAGGTCAGATTCGGGAGCTTGAACTATGTCGCGGATACCCGCGGAGACTTGATCTTCGACGGATTTGAGACCACGGTAGTCGCTCCCCGTCACCACGATGAACATGACTTAAATCTGTCATCAGACCATACCCAGGAGATAGCACCTGTAACTGCTCTGGGCCTAGATCCGGAGTAGATCGCACCATCCGAAGACGGGAAGCTCAACCCCGCCACGGATACCGCAGTCCCAGCGGCGTCAGAGCCACACACAGACCCAACCTCGAGTGGGATCTATGTCACCGGAGCCTCGGACTCGTTTTCGGCTACAGGTTCTGAACCGTGTGCGTCCACGTGCGTCGAGCTCGATCAGTCATCGGTCATTGAATTCAGCGCCGCGGACATTTTTTCACACTCACTTCTGGGCGATGTGTTAAACTCGTTAAAAGCGCTGTCCTTAGCGGAGGGGTCACATCCGAACTATATCTGGTTCGAACTGGAGGCTGATGACGGGGAATTTCGCTTCCCACTCACCGCCCACTTTATAGCCACTGTCGAAGATTTAACCGACATGCTCGATTATGGCTCCGAAGACATCGACGGTATGGACGACGATGCCAAGGAGGATCAGGGCCGAAACCCGCCGTTTACCGGACGCTGGACGGCCACCTCTTCTTACGACGTATACATGGTGGATACGCCTAAAGGAATTAACGACGACGACAAAGAAGATCCAGTTGAGGATGAACCTCCTGTGATACAGCCAAAATACCGGTGTCAGTGGCGCCGCTCTAAGTCACGTCGTGGAAAAGACAGCAATACCGGCACGGGAGAAAACAATACTCCGGACGATGCCAAAAATAATGAAGACCCCATTGAGATAACTTCCGAACAGGAGGAACGGGAAAACGGGCAAGTTAGCCCTGATGAACAGGCCATAAACGACGACTCGAAGGACAGTAATTATCTTCCACTCTCCTAGGATGAGGTGATCCTCGGCAACGAGGATTTTATTGTGCCTGAGGAACCTCTCGAGCAAGAGCGCTTTAAGCGCCGGCTAATAGCCACTGCAAGGAGCCTGAAAAAGAAGCAACAGCATCTTCAAGCTGACCAAGATCTGCTCAACGATAGATGGACTGATGTCCTAGCAGCCGAAGAATACGGCCTCAAGCGCCCAGCCAAAAGCTACCCGAAGCGCAAATTGCTACCTCATTTCGATGATGAGGCGTCGGAGCCCATACCATCATCGCGCAATGCGGCTGACCGACCACCACGCGGCCGGGATAAAGCGGCAACTCAAGCCGAACACCAGCCCGCCCCGCCTCATCGTAAAGGCAGAGATAAAACAGCTCGTGGTTATACACATGATCTTCGGCAGGAACTGGACAATAGAGCAGGACATACCAGATTGATCTACGGATCGCGAGGACGTGCCCCGACACGTAACGATGGCTATCTATTCGGACGTGACAAGCCTAGTCACGCCCGGGCCGAAAACCGCAGACGGACTCCATCGGAGCTACGTCGCGATGTGGCCCGATATAGAGGCGCCGCACATCCTCTTTGCTTCACTGATGAAGTAATGGAGCATGAATTCCCAGAAGGGTTTAAACCCGTGAATATCAAATCATACGATGGAACAACTGAACCCGCGGTGTGGATCGAGGATTTTCTTCTCCATATCCATATGGCCCGTGGAGATGACCTCCATGCCATCAAATACCTCCCGTTAAAACTCAAAGGGCCAGCTCGGCACTGGTTAAACAGCCTGCCTAAAAATTCTATTGGCAGCTGGGAGGATTTGGAAGATGCCTTCCGCGACAACTTCCAAGTTACATATGTCCGGCCACCAGATGCCGATGACTTATTTTACATAGTTCAACAGCCCGGAGAGTCAGCCAGGAAATTCTAGACTAGGTTCTTAACTAAAAAGAACCAGATCGTCGACTGTCCGGATGCCGAAGCCCTAGCAGCCTTTAAACACAGCATCCGTGACGAATGGCTCGCCCGCCACCTCGGCCAAGAAAAGCCGAAGTCCATGGCAGCCCTCACGGCACTCATGACCCGCTTTTGTGCGGGTGAGGATAGTTGGCTGGCCCGTAGCAAAAACACAGCAAGCGAAGCGGGCACCTCCGAGGGCAAAAACAGCAATAGCAAGCTCCGACGCAACAGGCACAAACGTCGAAGCAATGGTGATAACACCGATGACACTACATTCAACGCCGGATTCAGTGGCTCCATGTCCGGTCAGCGGAAGAAGCCATATAAAAGAAACAACTCAGGACCATCCAGTTTGGACCGCATACTCGATCGTCCGTGCCAGATCCATGGCACCCTAGAAAAACCAGCCCACCATACCAACAGGGATTGTTGGGGTTTTTAAATAGGCCGGCAAGTTAAATGCCGAAAACAAGGAGAAGGGATCGCAAAGCGAGGACGATGACGAGGAGCCCCGGCCACCGAACACAGGGGGACAGAAGAAGTTTCCCCCTCAGGTCAAAACGGTGAACATGATATACGCTACACACATCCCCAAGAGGGAGCGCAAGCATGCGCTCTGGGACGTCTATGCGATAGAGCCAGTCGCCCCAAAATTTAATCCGTGGTCGTCATGCCCGATTACCTCCGATCGTTGGGATCATCCGACCAGTATCCGTCACGGCGGTTCGGCCGCACTGGTCCTTGACCCAATAATCGATGGATTCCACTTGACGCGAGTCCTAATGGATGGCGGCTGCAGCCTTAACCTGCTCTATCAGGATACAGTGTGGAAAATGGGCATTAATCCATCACGGATCAAGCCCACAAAGACTACCTTTAAAGGAGTCATACCAGGTGTAGAGACCCACTGTACGGGCTCAATCACACTAGAGGTTGTCTTCGGATCTCCGGACAACTTCCGAAGTGAAGAGTTAATCTTCGATATTGTCCCCTTTCACAACGTCTATCACACACTGCTCGGCCGGACCGCATTTGCTCGATTTGACGCGGTGCCACACTATGCTTATCTCAAGCTCAAGATTCCCGGACCACGCGGCGTCATAATAGTTAATGGAAACATGAAACGCTCCCTCCGCACCGAGGAGCACACCGCTGCCTTAGCAGCCGAAGTATAGAGCGGCCTTTTCAAGCAGAACCTTAATTCGGTGGCCGAGCTCCCGGACCCCGTCAAGATAGTCCGGACTATTCTGCAGCAGGATAGCTCGGCTCATCAAGAGCTCGACTAGCAATTTGGCCTCCGTCCCAGTCCTCATCAAGTGGCGGCATTCGTACCGCGCGTACATAACTACGCACTCAAAATACCATGGACATGGACGGAGGCATAACTAGCTTATGATCCACAATATGGCTTGACCGCCCCCGGACACCTGCACTTTCACTGTTTCCTTTTTTCTACTTTTCAGGTGTCTTTTCCACAGGCCTTCCCTAACGGCCTGATCGCAGGTCCTTTCGAAGGATAAATACACCAAGATGGCAGTAAGCATGGACGTAGAGGGGAATTTCCAGGTGGTCTCTTTAAAAGACCACTCTACCTATTTTCAGGACCCACACGCAACTCTCCCTTGGTTGTGGCATATTAAATAGCCTGTTGCTTATTGCACTACTTGTACAAATTAAATGTGCTTTGACGTACCAAACAAATTATAATGGAAATAGTTTGCGGCCCAAATTCTACGGCTCTAGCTTAATAATCTTTCCTATTTTCTTTTTTTTGATAACTTTATCAAATAGCACCCGTACACTTTGGTACGTTTCAATTTGCCAGGGGCTTCATAGCGCCCCGCAACACGGCAACAAAGTCCGATCACTTTTTACAGTATAGTTCGGCACCCCGAATTTAGCACTATATGCACTGGCTCCGAATCATGTCTTTGGTCAATAGTTGGGTTGCTCAGCTCCTGTGCTTGCTACCTTACGTTCCGTTATATCGGCTAGGGTAGTAAAGGGAGAACTACTACGATTGTGCCCTGGTTTACCCGGATGAGCACCTCAGTAGAGAAAGCCGAAAACTGACTGTCATGATACGGCGAGAGCCGGTCAGCTCTTCGGCGGTCTCAAATCTTTAGAGTTTTTTTCCGCATTACGCGAGGGATTGGTACTTGCCCGATCAGGTGTTTACAGCATCCTAGTTCAGATACTAGGGGCTGCGCCTAAATTTTTATTGTCAAACTCCTATGGCTAAGTGAGGGTGTTCAAGCCGCATAGTCTGATTGCCTGGTTCGTTGCACTAAACACCTCCTTCAAGGACCAAACAATTGGATCAAGAGTGTTTAGATTCCATCCCGAACACCCCCGTACTACCTATGTGGGGGCAGAAGCCGACGACTGGCCAACTCTCAGATTTCCTACAATACGGCCGCACAGGAGGTGAAATTTTTAAAAACAAACATTATATTACATAACAACTTTGTTTCATCATACAAGGCAGAGACAACATGAATGTATTCATTCAAAGATAATGTCTTGTGCACATTGCATCGCCACAATGCGAGACCCCTCCAGGACGTCTTCAAAATACCGCTCGGGCGTGCGGTGCTCCTTGCCCTCTGGCGGCCCCTCGGTCACAAGCTTGACGGCGTCCATCTTCGCCCACCACACCTTGACGTGGGCGAAGGCCATGCACGCGCCCTCGATGCAGACCGACCGCTTGACGATGTCCAGCCGAGGGCAGGCATCTACCAGCCGCTTCACAAGACCGAAGTAGCTGCTGGGTATAGCTTCGGTAGCCCATGGCCAGATTATTAAATCCTTCATGGCCAGTTCGGCCACCCTATGCAGCTCGACCAGCTATTTTAACTGATCGGTAAAGGGCACTGGATGTTTCGGATGTTCTGGCGCAAGGTATTGCGACCAGAACAGCTTCTCCGTTGAGCTCCCTTCTTCGGCACGGAAGAATTCCGCATCATCAGAAATACTGCGCGGCAGATCCGCAAACGCCCCTGGAGAACTCCGAATCCGGGTTAGTAAGAAATACTTCTTCTTCACATACTTGCTTTACATACTAAACGCCTTACTCACCGCGATTTTCTTGGCCTCCTGGATCTCCTGGAGGGCGCCCTGGGCTTCTACCTGGGCCTCTTTCGTGCTTTGGCTAGCCGTGGCGAGTTCGGTCTCTCGAGCTGAAACATCACACTCCAAGGTCTCGCATTTTTTCACGGCATCCTGGAGCTCTTGCTGGACCTCATTAAGCCGGGCCTTGAGCTTGTTACGGGTGGCTTGTTCCTTGCCAGCTTTCTCCTCGGCTTGGGCCAGGGCCTTTTTAAGGACATCGACCTCGGTTGCCGCTCCTACAAATACCATGACATTACGGTCATTACACATCATTCATTCTTTTTGAGTATACAGCAAGTCGCAGCATACCTTGCTTGTCCTCTAGCTGCCTTTTTACAAGGCCGAGCTCTCCTTCGGCCCGTTCCAGACTCTGCTTTAGTCCGGAGACCTCCGCAGCATGAGAGGTTGCGGCCAGCAACGACGCCTGCTCACGCATATAAGACATCTTTAGTTAGTTCCTTGCGAAAATAAATTGATCCTCTGTCCGGCTTTTCTTTCCGAACACCGAACAGTGTCTCAGGGGCTACTGTCTATACTAGGACTTTTCCTTTTGCGACACATACCTCAAAGCATGTTAGCAGGCTGCCGCAGGCTTCGGCCAGTCCGCTCTTGACGGACTGAACCCTCTCAATCACCGTACCCATTAGGATACGGTGCTCCTTCACAATGGAAGCGCCTCGTAGCGCTTCCAGAAGATTATCCGATGCTCCGGTTGGACAGAGGTCACCGGCGCGATAGGCACACCTCCTTCTTTCGAAGGAGGCTACACGCCAGATTCCGGAGCCGTATAGGTCTCCGCAACCGTATCCGGTTGGGGGCCGAACTGAACATGGCCCCCATCGCCAGTCTCCATGGGGATCTGCTCCCCCATGTGTTCAGCGGCCGAGGTTTCGCCCTCTAGCGCCAGCCTGACGGCCTCCTGAGCCTCTCCCTGGCCTGGGAAGATCCTTCGAGACAGCACCTCGGCGTCACCCTTGGCTGTGGGAGAGTAAGCGGCTGGCAGCGACTCGCTGGCCATCGCCATTGAATCCAACGAACCTCTTGATGAGGATCGCTGGGAGCTGTCGTGGGCCAGACTGTAATAGCATAATTAACCATATTAATACCATAAAGAGGAGAGGCTGAATACATGGACGTATACATGTTTTTAGTACTTACGATGCGGTCAGGGGCTTGCTTGGGGGGCGTCGTTCTGGATTGCTATCGACGTCCCATGCGGAGTTATCCGCAAGGAGGCCCTTCCCCCTCTTGGGCGCTTCCGCCTCCAGATTTGTGGAGGCCACCCTCTTCTTCCTTCCCCCACCAGGGGGAGAGTTGCTTTCTTCCTCCTCCCCGTCATCGTCTTCGGCGGCGGAGGAGCGAGTCTTGTCTTCAAAGGACACGTTCGAAGCTCCTTTGCGGCGAGGGCCACCTTTGGCCCCCTTGGCCTTCTTCTTGGCCTTCTTCTCCGGCGCCTTGTAGGGCGCCGAAACCAGCATCTTTGCCAGGAGCGGGATGACTGGTTCTTCGGGCAGCGGAGCCGGACACTGAATCCGCTCCGCTTTCTCTGTCCATACCTGAAAAAATAAATGGTGAAGTTTTAGCTATCTTCCTTGAACAAGCAAGTAGAGGATGTACCTTGAGACGAGGAATACTTACCGCACTGGCAGGATGGGCAAGATCATGCCTGCGGTCCGAGTCTATGGCCGGCGGCGTCTCGTTGCCCTTAAAGAGCAACTTCCAGACATCTTCGTGGGTGGTTTCGAAGAGCCTTTCCAGGGTCTGGTGCTTCTCCGGATCAAATTCCCATAAAGGGCATCTTCGGCTCTGGCATGGTAGGATCCGGCGAACTAGCATCACCTGGGTCACGTGGACGAGCTTGATGTTTTAATCCACCATGCTTTGGATGCGCGTTTGCAGCGCTATCAGCTCGTCCGACGAAGACCAATTAGGGCCCTTCTCTATCCAGGAGGTGAGCCGCATTGGAGCTCCGGATTTGAACTCGGGAGCTGCGGCCCAGGTGGCGTCGCGGGGCTCTGTGATATAGGACCACCGTTTCTGCCACTCCTTGACGGTTTCCACAAAAGTACCTTTGGGCCATGTGACATTGGGCATCTTGCTCACCATGGCACCTCCGCACTCCGCGTGTTGGCCATCCACCACCTTCGGCTTCACGTTGAAAATCATGAGCCATAGTCCGAAGTGGGGAGGAATGCGGAGGAAGGCCTCGCACATGACAATAAATGCCGAGATGTTGAGGAAAGAGTTTGGGGCTAGATCATGGAAATCTAGCCCGTGATAGAACATAAGTCCATGGACGAAAGGTTGGAGAGGAAACCCTAACCCACGGACAAAATGAGGGATGAACACCACCCTCTCGTTGGGCTTCGGGGTGGGGACGACTTGCCTCTTGGTCGGAAGCCGGTGGGCGATTCCTTTCGCCAGATACCCGGCCTCCCGAAGCTCGGCGATGTCCTTCTCCTTGATGGAGGAGGCCATCCATTTGCCTTGACCTCTAGATCCGGACATGGTTAAATGCTTTCTTGAAGCAAAAGAGATGAGGACTTGGGCGCTGGAGCTCGAGAATGGAAGGGCGGAGAAAGAGAGAAGGCGTGGGTGAAAGAAGGGAATCCCTATCTTCTTATAAAGGCAGTGAATATCGAGCGCCTCCCCACTCGGCTTAAAACTCGCCTATTCCCAAGGGCTATGCGAACGGCACGGTTGGATTACCCACGCCCGTATTGATGAGAATCTCGTAATAAGGTGACATGATATCTGCTTCGACAAGACGTGCCAATGAAAACCGTGTCTCGAAATGTGGAACGACAGACGAAAACGGTTCGAAATAATGACTGGGCAGACGTGATGCCACCATACAAAAAGTTGTCAGCGGATTGGACTCACGAAATATTATACTCTCTGCGGTTGTGTGTGGTACTTGTGTTGCAGATCCGGATACATTCGTTGCATCCGAAGACTATTTTGGAGTATTGGGAAAAGGGAACCCGCCTTGCAATGCCGAAGACAATCTGCGCGTCGGACACCTCATCATTGAAGCCTGGTTCAGGGGCTATTGAGGGAGTCCTGGACTAAGGGGTCCTCGGTCATCCGGCCTGTTGGACATCGGCCGGACTAATGGGCTGTGAAGATACAAGACCGAAGACTCTCTCCCATGTCCGGATTGGACTCTCCATGGCGTGGAAGGCAAGCTTGGTGTCCAAATATGAAGATTCCTTTCTCTGTAACGGACTTTGTACAACCCTAGTCCCCTCCGGTGTCTATATAAACGGGAGGGCTTAGTCCGGAAAGATATATAGTCACACAGGCTAAACTTCTAGGGTTTTAGGCATGACGATCTCGTGGTAGATCAACTCTTGTAATACTCATATTCATCAAGATCAATCAATCAGGAAGTAGTGTATTACCTCCATAGAGAGGGCCCGAACCTGGGTAAACATTGTGTCCCCCGTATCCTGTTACCATCGACCTTAGACGCACAGTTGGGGACCCCCTACCCGAGATCCGCCGGTTGTGACACCGACAATAACCACGATATATAAATTGGGAAAGTGGAACTGGCTAGAAAATACGATGTTCTATTGCCGCTACTAATTGAAAGCCTATCGATTACAGGCCAACTCGATCAGCTGTTGACTGCAGATGTGCCTGCTCCCCTTCTGGACAAGGAACATACTGTACGTACTACATACAGAATAACAAAAGAGGAACATGTTAAAGAACAGAAGAGGAAGCATTTTCTTGAGGTTCCACTGCATTGCATACAATGTTGGTTGCCTAGTCATGATGAATCACAGCGCCCAAAGAAATGCAATTCCATGTTGTCTCTCTATATGTGGCCACATGCATTTGGAAAATAAAGTGGGAGCATTACCTGACCAATTAAATGTGTGTCTGTTAACTAATATCAGTATTATATCACAATTCGTATTTGAAGAAGTAAGCTTTGGACTTATGATTGGTGTGTTGTTTAGTTTCAAGAGTGGACTGCTGCTAGTGCGACACATAGCAGCTACACAGATCATAGTGTAGATATAACAGGAAAACCGTAAGCATTAGGAGTAAAATCAGCAAAGTGGAACTTGCTGGAATATATGTGCTAGTATTGCCAGTATGGCTAGAAAGGCTTCGGATACCAGCTCTCTTCAACTGAAGGTGCGGTACTGTTAATATCAGTGTAACTCTCAAAGGCGACACAACTCCACGCATTTCCTTGCTAATCTTATAGTATTCAAGTGGGCAGGCCACTACAAATCCTATTCCTATGTTTACAAAATCCTATGAATCAAAGAGGCCCGAAGAGTTCAAAGTGTCCATCACAACCGACCGTATAGACCTCTACACTGCAAATGTCCCTGCTCATCTTCACTACAAGGAACATACTGTACTACTATCATACTCCCTCCGTTCCAAAATATAAGTCTTTGTAGAGATTTCCACTATGGATCACATACAGATGTATACAGATACATTTTAGAGTGTAGATTCACTCATTTTGCTCCATATGTAGTCCATGGTGGAATCTATACAAAGACTTGTATTTAGGAATGGAGAGAGTACTTATTAAAAAAGAACGAAAGAGGAACATGCTAAAGAAGAGCAAGCAGATTTTGGATAATAAAATGTTCGTTGCGCAGTGCCCACACATGATGAACCAGAGCGCATTAAGAATGCAACTCCCTGTTGTCTCTCTATATGTGGTGCACGTGCTTTTCGAAAGTAAAGTAGGAACATTAGCTGACCAATTAAACATTATCTATTTTAGTAATATCAGCATCATATCATATTCGTATTTGAGCAACAAGTTTGGAATTATGAGTGGCACGTTGTTTAGCTTGATGGATTCAGGAGTAGTGCTAAGCAGGTACGATGATGGTACTGAATATAAAGGCATGTTTGCATGCAAGTCTCGTGACTTTTGTCATTTGGGTCAGTCGACCATTTCTGGCAGTTGAATGAAGATCCTACATCTCCTAACCCTTCTTCTTCCTCGCCTCTGATTCTTCCCATACAGAACATCACACGGGCCGCCGGCCGAACCACCGGCCCCGATCCCCGCCCTCCCCTGAACCGCCCCCACCGCTTGTGTTCCTCCGCCACCCCCACCCCCGCCACCACCCGCGTCAAGTTTTCTTCGTTCGGCGAGGCCCCACCACCGTCCTCACACGAGCCCCTTCCTTCGCATCGGCGAACTCCGGCGAGCTCTGAAAAATCGACTGACCCTATTTTTAATTAGTCTACTGTCATTTAACTAGTGTGGAATATAAAAGGGGAAAACCATAAGCATTGCGAGTATAGTGTTGAGCGTGCCATGGCGGATCTGAAGGTGCAAACCAGACAAAGGCAACTTCGCAACCAATGTTTGCTTTCAACTAGCAAGTAAGTGATGGACAAGAAATCAGAGTAAAGCAGTGGTGATCTATTTTCGTGCTGCGATAAATAAGTTGAGCAGATACGAAAGAGTATCGCCTCTGGTGCGGCGCCGTGTATGCATCTGCTAAGAATTTGACGCTGCTACGGTAGCAATGGCTGTCGGCGGCGTGGAAGCAGATTTAGGAGGGTAGAAGGTGGCGGCGGGGTGCGGTGGACGAGACAGTCGTAGGAGCGGCGCCGGCAAGGTGGACGACGGCGGGGATGAACCGAGAGGACTGGATCCAAGGATCTCGGTCCGAAGCCGCGGATGAGAGAGGTCGATCTCTTGTAATGGAAGACGGCGTCGCGGTATCAGCTCCGGCATGGTTGTCGGTGGGAACGACTCCTACGGGATCACTGGGACCCCTTCTACGGTTGGCGGGCGCGGTGTTGTGCAAAGAGCAGGTCTGGCAGGAAGCACAAAGATAGTTTACCCAGGTTCGGGCCACGAGGATGCGTAATACCCTAGTCCTGCTTTGGTGTATGTATTTGAGTGTTCTTGAGTTCTTGAGCTAGCTACGGTGCGTGGGTAGCCCAAAAGATCCGACTCCTTCTCCTGGTCGCCTCGGGCCTCCTTTTATAGGCAAAAGGGTTTGTCACACTGGCACATAGGAGGTGGAAAGGTCTACAGTACACAAGCTTATCGCCTGTCATTATGGGACAAGACGCATTAAATGCGCCTCGTTAGGTGTCCCATTGCTTTATTGGAGATGGCAACGAGGCCCGTCCTGTTCGTCGCCGCCCCACCCTGCTCCGACACGCGTCCAGGCCAACGATGCATGTGGTGCCATGTAGGCTGGCTGGCTGCTGAGATGGCGTGGTGGTAGGGTCTTCACGAAGATCTGCATGCCACCACGCAGGTGCTTGCTGAGCTGGCCTGGAAGCGGCATGTCGCAACGCAGGTGCCTGCCCAGCTGGTCGGGCTGGCAGCTACATGAGAACGGCAGCGGAGTCTTGGCAGATGCAGGCCTGGCTGTGGCCCCGTAGGTGTCTTCGGCAAGACCTTTGCCGGGACCCCGGCAAGGGTCTTGCTGTGGCATCATAGTCATCCCCCGCAAGCATATTGCCGGGGGTCTCGTGGGTTTCCTCGGCTAGGATCCCGCGGAGGATCGTCGTCTTCTTGTCCTCATATGATCTCGTGTGTTTATGATCTTGACGAAGATCCGCATGCCACCACGGAGGTGCCTCCTGAGCCTTGGTTCCAATGTGGTTGTTGGAAACGGTTTGGCTCAAGGGTGGCGCCCCCCGCTGGCGTCAGGCAAGTTGCCCCGACAAGGCTCTTGCCGGGGCCGCGGAGGCCGTCCGGCAAGGGTCTTGTCGGGGGAGTCCACCTCGCCCCTTTGCTCTTTGTGGTCTCTGGTCTTTGCGTTGCTCTGATCGCCTTGTGCTCCGGCTCCCCTCTTCTGCCCTGCTCAGTGTGGCCGCGGGCGTGGCTCCGACTGTCCATGCACAAGCAAAGGGGTTAAAAGGAGAGCCCCTACTTTTGTACACCGGCAGGAGCCCCCGGGCCTGGGACACACATAAGCGCAACACGCTGTTGGGCCAGGCCCAGAACGGTGCGCGGGCAGGCGGGGCGGATTTTTACCGCGGTAACTTTTTCGTTCGCTTGCGCTTCCCCATGACCCGCGTTGAATGTGCGTCATGGAGGGTCGTGCGTGATGTGGGGGGCATGTGTGGGGCGGTTCCCGCACGCATGCGTCACATCATAGTAAAGAGGCGGCTTCGCGCCTTCCCCATAAAAAGAGGAAAACGCAGAGGCGCGGCTCATTTACTAAGCGGACTCGGGTCGTGGTCTTCAAGGCATCCGCGCCCCATGATCACGGGGTGGGGAACTGAAGGAAATATGCCCTAGAGGCAATAATAAAGTATTATATATTTCCTTATATCATGATAAATGTTTATTATTCATGCTAGAATTGTATTAACCGGAAACATAATACATGTGTGAATACATAGACAAACAGAGTGTCACTAGTATGCCTCTGCTTGACTAGCTCGTTAATCAAAGATGGTTATGTTTCCTAGCCATAGACATGAGTTGTCATTTGATTAACGGGATCACCTCATTAGGAGAATGACGTGATTGACATGACCCATTACCTTAGCTTAGCACCCGATCGTTTAGTATGTTGCTATTGCTTTCTTCATGACTTATACATGTTCCTATGACTATGAGATTATGCAACTCCCGTTTACCGGAGGAACACTTTGTGTGCTACCAAACGTCACAACGTAACTGGGTGATTATAAAGGTGCTCTACAGGTGTCTCCAAAGGTACTTGTTGGGTTGGCGTATTTCAAGATTAGGATTTGTCACTCCGATTGTCGGAGAGGTATCTCTGGGCCCACTCGGTAATGCACATCACTATAAGCCTTGCAAGCATTGTGACTAATGAGTTAGTTGCGGGATGATGTATTACGGAACGAGTAAAGAGACTTGCCGGTAACGAGATTGAACTAGGTATCGAGATACCGACGATCGAATCTCGGGCAAGTAACATACTGATGACAAAGGGAACAACGTATGTTGTTATGCGGTCTGACCGATAAAGATCTTCGTAGAATATGTGGGAGCCAATATGGGCATCCAGGTCCCGCTATTGGTTATTGACCGAAGAGGTGTCTCGGTCATGTCTACATAGTTCTCGAACCCAAAGGGTCCGCACGCTTAAAGTTACGATGACAGTTTTATTATGAGTTTATATGTTTTGATGTACCGAAGGTTGTTCGGAGTCCCGGATGTGATCACGGACAGGACGAGGAGTCTCGAAATGGTCGAGACGTAAAGATTGATATATTGGACGACTATATTCGGACACCGGAAGTGTTCCGGAGAAGTTTCGGATTAAACCGGAGTGCTGGAGGGTTACCGGAGCCCCCGGGGAAGTATTGGGCCTTAGTGGGCCTTGAGGGGAGAGAGAGGGCAGCAGCCAGGAGGTGGTGCGCCCCCTCCCAGGAGGAGTCCTAGTTGGACTAGGAGAGGGGGGCGCAGCCCCCTTTCCCTCTCCCTCTCCCTCTCTTTCCTTCCCCCCTTCTTTTCCTAGTAGGACTAGGAAAGGGGAGTCCTACTCCTACTAGGAGGAGGACTCCCCCTCTCTCCTTGGCGCGCCCATAGGCAGCCGGCCTCCCCCTTGCTCCTTTATATACGGGGGCAGGGGGGCACCTCTAGACACACTTGATAGACGATATTTTAGCCGTGTGCGGTGCCCCCCTCCACCAGATTACACCTCGATAATACCGTCGCGGAGCCTAGGCGAAGCCCTGCGTCGGTGGAACATCATCATCGTCACCACGCCGTCGTGCTGACGAAACTCTCCCTCAACACTCGGCTGGATCGGAGTTTGAGGGACGTCATCGAGCTGAACGTGTGTAGAACTTGGAGGTGCCGTACGTTCGGTACTTGATCGGTCAGATCGTGAAGACGTACGACTACATAAACCGCGTTGTGATAACGCTTCCACTGTCGGTCTACGAGCGTACGTGGACAACACTCTCCCCTCTCGTTTGCTATGCATCACCATGATCTTGCGTGTGCGTAGGGAAATTTTTGAAATTACTACGTTCCCCAACAGTGGCATCCGAGCCAGGTTTTATGCGTTGATGCTATGCACGAGTAGAACACAAGTGAGTTGTGGGCGATATAAGTCATACTGCTTACCAACATATCATACTTTGGTTCAGCGGTATTGTGAGATGAAGCGACCCGGACTGACATTACGCGTACGCTTACGCGAGACTGGTTTCACCGTTCGGAGCACTCGTTGCTTAAAGGTGACTGGCGGGTGTCTGTCTCTCTCACTTTAGTTGAACCGAGTGTGGCTACGCCCGGTCCTTACGAAGGTTAAAACAGCACCAACTTGACAAACTATCGTTGTGGTTTTGATGCGTAGGTAAGAACGGTTCTTGCTAAGCCCGTAGCAGCCACGTAAAATATGCAACAACAAAGTAGAGGTCGTCTAACTTGTTTTTGCAGGGCATGTTGTGATGTGATATGGTCAAGACATGATGTGATATAATGTGTTGTATGAGATGATCATGTTTTGTAACCGAGTTATCGGCAACTGGCAGGAGCCATATGGTTGTCGCTTTATTGTATGAGATGCAATCGCCATGTAATAGTTTTACTTTATCACTAAGCGGTAGCGATAGTCGTAAAAGCAATAAGTTGGCGAGACGACAACGATACTACGATGGAGATCAAGGTGTCGAGCCGGTGACGATGGTGATCATGACGGTGCTTCGGAGATGGAGATCACAAGCACGGTGCTTCGGAGATGGAGATCACAAGCACAAGATGATGATGGCCATATCATATCACTTATATTGATTGCATGTGATGTTAATCCTTTATGCATCTTATCTTGCTTTGATTGACGGTAGCATTATAAGATGATCTCTCACTAAAATTTCAAGATAAAAGTGTTCTCCCTGAGTATGCACCGTTGCAAAAGTTCTTCGTGCTGAGACACCACGTGTTAATCGGGTGTGATAGGCTCTACGTTCAAATACAATGGGTGCAAAACAGTTGCACACGCGGAATACTCAGGTTAAACTTGACGAGCCTAGCATATGTACAGATATGGCCTCGGAACACAGAGACCGAAAGGTCGAGCGTGAATCATATAGTAGATATGATCAACATAGTGATGTTCACCATTGAAACTACTCCATCTCACGTGTTAATCGGACATGGTTTAGTTGCTTTGGATCACGCAATCACTTAGAGGATTAGAGAGATGTCTATCTAAGTGGGAGTTCTTAAGTAATATGATTAATTGAACTTAAATTTATCATGAACTTAGTACCTGATAGTATCTTGCTTGTCTATGTTAATTGTAGATATATGGCCCGTGCTGTTGTTCCGTTGAATTTTAATGCGTTCCTTGAGAAAGCTAAGTTGAAAGATGATGGTAGCAATTACATGGACTGGGTCCGTAACTTGAGGATTATCCTCATTGCTGCACAGAAGAATTACGTCCTGGAAGCACCGCTAGGTGCCAGGCCTCCTGCAAGAGCTACGCCAGAAGTTATGAACGTCTGGCAAAGCAAAGCTGATGACTACTAAATAGTTCAGTGTGCCATGCTTTACGGCTTAGAACCGGGACTTCAACGACGTTTTGAACGTCATGGAGCATATGAGATGTTCCAGGAGTTGAAGTTAATATTTCAAGCAAATGCCCGGATTGAGAGATATGAAGTCTCCAATAAGTTCTATAGCTGCAAGATGGAAGAGAATAGTTCTGTCAGTGAGCATATACTCAGAATGTCTGGGTATAATAATCACTTGATTCAATTGGGAGTTCAACTTCCGGATGATTGCGTCATTGACAGAATTCTTCAATCACTGCCACCAAGCTACAAGAGCTTCGTGATGAACTATAACATGCAAGGGATGGATAAGACGATTCCCGAGCTCTTCGCAATGCTAAAGGCAGCGGAGGTAGAAATCAAAAAGGAGCATCAAGTGTTGATGGTCAGTAAAACCACTAGTTTCAAGAAAAAGGGCAAAGGGAAGAAGAAAGGGAACTTCAAGAAGAACAGCAAGCAAGTTGTTGTTCAGGAGAAGAAATCCAAGTCTGGACCTAAGCCTGAAACAGAGTGCTTCTACTGTAAGCAGACTGGCCACTGGAAGCGGAACTGCCCCAAGTATTTGGCGGATAAGAAGGATGGCAAGGTTAACAAAGGTATATGTGATATACATGTTATTGATGTGTACCTTACTAATACTCGCAGTAGCACCTGGGTATTTGATACTGGTTCTGTTGCTAATATTTGCAACTCGAAACAGGGGCTACGGATTAAGCGAAGTTTGGCTAAGGACGAGGTGACGATGCGCGTGGGAAATGGTTCCAAAGTCGATGTGATCGCCGTCGGCACGCTACCTCTACATCTACCTTCGGGATTAGTTTTAGACCTAAATAATTGTTATTTGGTGCCAGCGTTGAGCATGAACATTATATCTGGATCTTGTTTAATGCGAGACGGTTATTCATTTAAATCAGAGAATAATGGTTGTTCTATTTATATGAATAATATCTTTTATGGTCATGCACCCTTGAAGAGTGGTCTATTTTTAATGAATCTCGATAGTAGTGATACACATATTCATAATGTTGAAGCCAAAAGATGCAGAGTTAATAATGACAGTGCAACTTATTTGTGGCACTGCCGTTTGGGTCATATCGGTGTAAAGTGCATGAAGAAACTCCATACTGATGGAATTTTGGAATCACTTGATTTTGAATCACTTGGTACTTGCGAACCGTGCCTTATGGGCAAGATGACCAAAACACCGTTCTCCGGAACTATGGAGAGAGCAACAGATTTGTTGGAAATCATACATACAGATGTATGTGGTCCGATGAATATTGAAGCTCGTGGCGGATATCGTTATTTTCTCACCTTCACAGATGATTTGAGCAGATATGGGTATATCTACTTAATGAAACATAAGTCTGAAACATTTGAAAAATTCAAAGAATTTCAGAGTGAAGTTGAAAATCATCGTACAAGAAAATAAAATTCCTACGATCTGATCATGGAGGAGAATATTTGAGTTACGAGTTTGGTCTACATTTGAAACAATGCGGAATAGTTTCGCAACTCACGCCACCCGGAACACCACAGCGTAATGGTGTGTCTGAACGTCGTAATCGTACTTTATTAGATATGGTGCGAACTATGATGTCTCTTACTGATTTACCGCTATCGTTTTGGGGTTATGCTTTAGAGACGGCTGCATTCACTCTAAATAGGACACCATCAAAATCCGTTGAGACGACGCCTTTTGAACTATGGTTTGGCAAGAAACCGAAGTTGTCGTATCTTAAAGTTTGGGGTTGCGATGCTTATGTGAAGAAACTTCAACCTGATAAGCTCGAGCCTAAATCGGAGAAATGTGTCTTCATAGGATACCCAAAGGAGACCGTTGGGTACACCTTCTATCACAGATCCGAAGGCAAGATATTTGGGTCTAGAAATGGATCCTTTCTAGAGAAGGAGTTTCTCTCGAACGATGTGAGTGGGAGGAAAGTAGAACTTGATGAGGTAACTGTACCTGTTCCCTTATTGGAAAGTAGATCATCGCAGAAATCAGTTTCTGTGACACCTACACCAAGAAGTGAGGAAGTTAATGATAATGATCATGAAACTTCAGGTCAAGTTATTACTGAACTTCGTAGGTCAACTAGATCAAGATCCGCACCAGAGTGGTACGGTAATCCTGTTCTGGAGGTCATGTTACTAGACCATGGCGAACCTACGAACTATGAAGAAGCGATGGTGAGCCCAGATTCCGCAAAATGGCTTGAAGCCATGAAATCCGAGATGGGATCCATGTATGAGAACAAAGTATGGACTTTGGTTGACTTGCCCGATGGTCGGCAAGCCATTGAAAATAAATGGATCTTCAAGAAGAAGACTGACGCTGATGGTAATGTTACTGTCTATAAAGCTCGACTTGTTGCGAAAGGTTTTCGACAAGTTCAAGGAATTGACTACGATGAGACCTTCTCACCCGTAGCGATGCTTAAGTCTGTCCGAATCATGTTAGCAATTGCCGCATTTTATGATTATGAAATTTGGCAAATGGATGTCAAAACTGCGTTCCTGAATGGATTTCTGGAAGAAGAGTTGTATATGATGCAACCGGAAGGTTTTGTCGATCCAAAGGGAGCTAACAAAGTGTGCAAGCTCCAGCGATCCATTTATGGACTGGTGCAAGCCTCTCGGAGTTGGAATAAACGCTTTGATAGTGTGATCAAAGCATTTGGTTTTATACAGACTTTTGGAGAAGCCTGTATTTACAAGAAAGTGAGTGGGAGCTCGATAGCATTTCTGATATTATATGTGGATGACATATTACTGATTGGAAATGATATAGAATTTCTGGATAGCATAAAGGGATACTTGAATAAGAGTTTTTCAATGAAAGACCTCGGTGAAGCTGCATATATATTAGGCATTAAGATCTATAGAGATAGATCAAGACGCTTAATTGGACTTTCACAAAGCACATACCTTGACAAAGTTTTGAAGAAGTTCAAAATGGATCAAGCAAAGAAAGGGTTCTTGCCTGTACTACAAGGTGTGAGATTGAGTAAGACTCAATGCCCGACCACTGCAGAAGATAGAGAGAAAATGAAAGATGTTCCCTATGCTTCAGCCATAGGCTCTATCATGTATGCAATGCTGTGTACCAGACCTGATGTGTCCCTAGCTATAAGTTTAGCAGGGAGGTACCAAAGTAATCCAGGAGTGGATCACTGGACAGCGGTCAAGAACATCCTGAAATACCTAAAAAGGACTAAGGATATGTTTCTCGTATATGGAGGTGACAAAGAGCTCATCGTAAGGGGTTACGTTGATGCAAGCTTTGACACTGATCCGGACGATTCGAAATCGCAAACCGGATACGTATTTACATTGAACGGTGGAGCTGTCAGTTGGTGCAGTTCCAAGCAAAGTGTCGTGGCGGGATCTACGTGTGAAGCGGAATACATAGCTGCTTCGGAAGCAGCGAATGAAGGAGTCTGGATGAAGGAGTTCATATCCGATCTAGGTGTCATACCTAGTACATCGGGACCAATGAAAATCTTTTGTGATAATACTGGTGCAATTGCATTAGCAAAGGAATCCAGATTTCACAAGAGAACCAAGCACATCAGAAGACGCTTCAATTCCATCCGGGATTTAGTCCAGGTGGGAGACATAGAAATTTGCAAGATACATACGGATCTGAATGTAGCAGATCCGTTGACTAAGCCTCTTCCACGAGCAAAACATGATCAGCACCAAGACTCCATGGGTGTAAGAATCATTACTATGTAATCTAGATTATTGACTCTAGTGCAAGTGGGAGACTGAAGGAAATATGCCCTAGAGGCACTAATAAAGTATTATATATTTCCTTATATCATGATAAATGTTTATTATTCATGCTAGAATTGTATTAACCGGAAACATAATACATGTGTGAATACATAGACAAACAGAGTGTCACTAGTATGCCTCCGCTTGACTAGCTCGTTAATCAAAGATGGTTATGTTTCCTAGCCATAGACATGAGTTGTCATTTGATTAACGGGATCACCTCATTAGGAGAATGACGTGATTGACATGACCCATTACGTTAGCTTAGCACCCGATCGTTTAGTATGTTGCTATTGCTTTCTTCATGACTTATACATGTTCCTATGACTATGAGATTATGCAACTCCCATTTACCGGAGGAACACTTTGTGTGCTACCAAACATCACAATGTAACTGGGTGATTATAAAGGTGCGCTACAGGTGTCTCCAAAGGTACTTGTTGGGTTGGCATATTTCGAGATTAGGATTTGTCACTCCGATTGTCGGAGAGGTATCTTTGGGCCCACTCAGTAATGCACATCACTATAAGCCTTGCAAGCATTGTGACTAATGAGTTAGTTGCGGGATGATGTATTACGGAACGAGTAAAGAGACTTGCCGGTAACGAGATTGAACTAGGTATCGAGATACCGACGATCGAATCTCGGGCAAGTAACATACCGATGACAAAGGGAACAACGTATGTTGTTATGCGGTCTGACCGATAAAGATCTTCGTAGAATATGTGGGAGCCAATATGGGCATCCAGGTCCCGCTATTGGTTATTGACCGAAGAGGTGTCTCGGTCATGTCTACATAGTTCTCGAACCCAAAGGGTCCGCACGCTTAAAGTTACGATGACAGTTTTATTATGAGTTTATATGTTTTGATGTACCGAAGGTTGTTCGGAGTCCCGGATGTGATCACGGACATGACGAGGAGTCTCGAAATGGTCGAGACGTAAAGATTGATATATTGGACGACTATATTCGGACACCGGAAGTGTTCCGGAGAAGTTTCGGATTAAACCGGAGTGCCGGAGGGTTACCGGAACCCCCCGGGGAAGTATTGGGCCTTAGTGGGCCTTGAGGGGA
This sequence comes from Aegilops tauschii subsp. strangulata, assembly GCF_002575655.3. Lineage (NCBI taxonomy): Eukaryota > Viridiplantae > Streptophyta > Magnoliopsida > Poales > Poaceae > Aegilops > Aegilops tauschii. Next base: position 278,153,177 of record NC_053038.3, on the reverse strand, counting down.
GAGAGAGGGCAGCAGCCAGGAGGTGGTGCGCCCCCTCCCAGGAGGAGTCCTAGTTGGACTAGGAGAGGGGGGCGCAGCCCCCTTTCCCTCTCCCTCTCCCTCTCTTTCCTTCCCCCCTTCTTTTCCTAGTAGGACTAGGAAAGGGGAGTCCTACTCCTACTAGGAGGAGGACTCCCCCTCTCTCCTTGGCGCGCCCATAGGCAGCCGGCCTCCCCCTTGCTCCTTTATATACGGGGGCAGGGGGGCACCTCTAGACACACTTGATAGACGATATTTTAGCCGTGTGCGGTGCCCCCCTCCACCAGATTACACCTCGATAATACCGTCGTGGAGCTTAGGCGAAGCCCTGCGTCGGTGGAACATCATCATCGTCACCACACCGTCGTGCTGACGAAACTCTCCCTCAACACTCGGCTGGATCGGAGTTCGAGGGACGTCATCGAGCTGAACGTGTGTAGAACTTGGAGGTGCCGTACGTTCGGTACTTGATCGGTCAGATCGTGAAGACGTACGACTACATCAACCGCGTTGTGATAACACTTCCGCTGTCGGTCTACGAGGGTACGTGGACAACACTCTCCCCTCTCGTTTGCTATGCATCACCATGATCTTGCGTGTGCGTAGGGAAATTTTTGAAATTACTACGTTCCCCAACAGGAACGGTCTCTTCACCCGTGCCCTCGATTTCTCCTTGCTCTCCACGTGTCACCCATGCCCCTAAGGTGTCATGCGGTGGAGGCGGGAAACCGGGCCGTCGCTGATTGGAGCAGCGGGTCAGTCTCGACGGATTGGTTGAGTGGGGCGGCCGAGCCCCGATCCTGCCCCTTTATAAGAAGGGGCGAGGGGGATGGCATCCCACACTCTATCATGATCCATGTCCTTCCACCTCGTCTCTTCACTTCCATCTGCCATGGCGAGTGGAGGCGCCGGTCCTTCGACAGTGGCGGCGAGGGTCTCTACTCGACAACGCGTCCCTCCTTCCCAAGAGCTTGCGACGGCGGAGCCGGCCATGATAGGAAGGGGGAGGGGGCAAGGCCGAGGTCACCGTGGCGCCCGGGAAAGAGGGGGACGGGGCGGCGCACCGGCCTTGCCTCCGCCGACGATGCCTCCCTCAATGGAGGACCACGTCGGGGACCAGCCCCGTGAGTTCTTCATCAGGCTACGCCGGCCACCGCGTCGTCGTCTTCGTCTCCCCACTCCATTCGCTCGGGAGACGGAGCTCGACCCGCCACAGACCCTGAGGCTGCAGATGAGGGGCTGCGGGAATGGCGGTACGTGGGTCGACATCGACTTTCCCGCTCCTCACGTCATGGACCTTCGTTGTGGATGGAAGACTTTCGCTCGCGTCCACAGCCTGACGGTGGGGCTCGCTCTCTACTTCAAATTAACGGAGAACGGCCTGCCCTCCGTTAAGGTCTTCGGGGACCTTGGAACTCGCTAGAAGTGCTGCATGGAGAGCTCCTCCGATGATGAAGATTCCTCCTCGAGCAGGAGTGACGAGGAGGACAACGACAACGACGACGGGGGTGTCGAGCTGGAGGATGCCGACCTCGACTCCAACTGACCCCTCCCTCGGCCACGCGCCTTGCCGAGGGTCTTCGTCGTCAAGCTCTCCATCGGCGCGTTCCCCGTCGCCTCCTTGGGCGGCTGGCGTAGGAGGGCCGGAGAAGACGAAGAAGGCGGGTGGCGGGCCGTCAAGTTAGAGTACGCGGGCACCGACACCTTCATCGCGTATTGTCGGCCCGCTGCCTCATCTTTCGGCTCCTCTCCCGGCGTCTTCTCCTGCTTGTACCCCGCCTAGGCATTCTTTTTACCCTCTTGCTATCTCGTTCCACCTTCTGAGGAGAGGGACAAGAAAGGGATTACGGGTATCTTATCTCTTTTTAGTTTGTAAGCCTGTGGGCATTTGTTAAATTTAGAACTTGTAATCCCCTTGATCATGTTTTTCATTTCGTATGAACTATACCTGTATGGGATGTTTTTAATAAAAAGGGTGTTTGCCGGGTTCTTTGTGCGCGTGCGAGGCCCATGCCAAGGAGTGAATCCTTGTTATTTTTAAGATAAACATTGCCGCCCGGCAACAAGCCTTGCCGCCCCCTTACTTCATTCGACCACTCTCACGCTCTTGGCGGAGGCAGGGGCGAAGTAGAGTTAGGCCCCTCGTTTGTCTCCTTGTCACCGTGACTACGACCTAGTTCCGACCAGGGAAATAGTTCTTGGGTGCAGGAAAAAAGGGGGAGCACGACGTCCTAGGAATAAAATGAGGTTTCCTACGTCCCAACTTCATACGGAAATGTACAATAGGGGATAAAAGACTTACCTGGATCTGCAGCCCCCGGCAGCTTCGGCTTGCCGTGGTTGGATTCTTGTGTCTGCAGCCCCCGGCAACCTTGGCTTGCTGGGGGCCGGAGTGCGGGCTTGTTCTCTTTCTTCCGAACAGCTCAGCAGAAGCATCCATGTACCCTGCGGACCAAAGCGGACAGAAAGGAACAGAGAGACGCACACTCGACCTCTATGCTAGGGGTTAGTCGCCGCTAAGCACTATCAACCCTAACCGAGGGAAAAACTTAACCTAGCATGCATGCTAAAACTTAGGGCGCCAGCGCTTCGTTTATTTATGCTCAGGGTCTGCGCCTTGCTTTGTACAGAGGGTTACATGCCTTGCCGGCAAGGCTTGTACAAAAGGTGGTTTGCCGGGGGGCCGGCAACCGCGCCTTATGGGTAAAACTTGCAAAGATGTTCAATGTTCTAGGAGTTGCTCACCGGAATAGCATCATCGGTCTCCAGGCGGACTGCGCCAGGCCTGGTGACTCGTATTACCCGATAAGGGCCTTCTCACTTCGGCATTAACTTGTTGGAATTCTTGGCCGATTGAACGCGTCGAAGAACAAGGTCGCCTTCCTCAAAGCTTCGGGCATGAACCTTGCGGCTATGGTAGCGGCGCAAGGCTTGATGGTAGCGCGCTGCTCTCACAGCCGCCCGAAGACGATCTTCCTCAAGGAGCATTGCGTCATCTTGCCGCAATTGCTCTTGCTCAAGCTCGTCATAAGCGAGCACTCGAGGTGACCCGTATGTGACTTTCGTGGGGAGAACTGCTTCTGCCTCGTATACCAGGGCAAAGGGTGTCTGGCCGGTGGCTTGATTTGGCGTCGTTCTGATTGACCAAAGAACCGCTGGCAACTCATCAATCCAACGCCTTCCGCACTTGTGCAGCTTGTCAAAAGTCTTTGTTCTCAGGCCTCGCAGTACTTCAGCATTTGCCCTCTCCGTCTGGCCGTTGCTCCGTGGGTGTGCCATGGAAGCGAAACAGTCCTTGCTGCCCAGGTCCTGGATGTATTGCATGAACGTGTGGCTTGGGAACTGCGTGCCGTTGTCGGTGATGACTCATTTTGGCACACCAAAACGGCAGACTAGCCCCTTGAAGAACTTGACGGCTGACTGTCCTGTCACTTTCCTCACTGCTTCCACCTCAGGCCACTTTGTGAACTTGTCGATTGCAATGCACAAGTACTCAAAGCCCCCGACAGCGCGGGGGAAAGGGCCCAGTATGTCGAGCGCCCAGACCGAAAATGGCCAGGAGAGAGGAATTGTTTGAAGGGCTTGAGCTGGTTGATGAAGCTTCTTTGAATGGAACTGACACGCTTCACACCTGGTTACTAGTGCCGTTGCATCCTGGAGGGCAGTGGGCCAGAAGAAACCTTGCCGGAATGCCTTGCTGGCAAGGGCCCTCGACCCTATGTGGGAGCCACATATGCCTCCATGTATCTCAGCCAACAGCTCTAGTCCTTCCTCCCGGGGAATGCACTTCAATTTCACACCGTTCGGTCTTTTCCTGTACAGGACGTCATCGACGAACTGATACATGGCAGACCGACGGGCTACTTTCTCCGCTTCTTCCTGCTCCTCAGAAAGTTCCCTTGTCTGGAGGAATCGGGTAGTATGATGTGCCCATGCCAGAGCCTGGGGCTCGACGGCAAAGACTAAAGGCATTTCCTCCACCATGGGAGCGGCTATCTCTACGGCCAGGGCTTGATGCCCTGCCGGAGTCGGTTGCCCCATGGCAGGCTCAGTGTCCACGGCAGCATCCTTGCCGGCGGCTCCTAGGAGCTCGGCGGGGAAGTACTTGTCGGGGCCTGATTTCCTCCGCTTGTTCTACTCTGTTGATGGTTCAACGGATGGTTGAGTTAACCGAAGCACAAAAGTACCTGGTTCCACAGGTAGTTTGAAGGCAGCGCACTTCGACAGGTAATCGGCGATGTCGTTCTCCACTCGGGGAACGTGCTCCGCTTGTATACCGTCAAAGCGCTCTTCCAGCTTCCTCACCTCATCTACGTAGGCCTCCATCAACGGGTTCTGATAATCTTTGTTGACTTGCCTGACGACAAGTTGTGAATCACCCCTGACGATGAGCTTCTTAACCCCAAGGTCTGCCGCGATCCTGAGACCGACAAGCAACCCCTCGTATTCAGCAGTGTTGTTCGTGGACATCTCCCTGGGAAAGTGCATCTGGATTACATACTTGAGGTGCTCTCCGGAGGGTGCGACGAGCAGCACACCAGCGCCGGCGGCTTGCAGCGAGAAAGCCCCGTCAAAGTACATGATCCAATTGCGACTTGCTTCCTTGCCGGGGAGAGTGGTCTCCTGGATTTCTTCGTCGGGCGTTGAGGTGCATTCCGCAATGAACTCCGCCAAGACTCTGCTCTGGATTGTCGAAGTACTTTCAAACTTCAAACCAAAGCTCGACAGCTCCAAGGCCCACTCCACAATCCTCCCGGTTGCGTCTGGGTTATGTAGTATCCGTTGCAACGGGAGGCGGGTGACGATGGTGATTTCGTGTGCTTGGAAGTAATGGCGCAGCTTACTCGAGGCCATAAGAAGGCCGAAGACCAATTTCTGCACACCGGAGTACCTTGACCTAGCCCCCTGCAAGAGGGAGCTGACAAAATAAACCGGGTGCTACATCATCTTCTTCTTTTGCATCACTTCTCTTGGTCGCGCAGGCCCTGTCCCGTCAATGTCAAACTCTGTCGGGGGCCTTGCCTTGCCGGCAACAGGCCCTGCTGGGGGAATCTCTGGCTCGCCATCCACCAGTCCTGCCGTTGCCACCACCTCTTCGTCGACCTCCCTCTGCGCCACTAGCGCGGCGCTGACCACTTGATTCGTCGCCGCCAGATACAGCAGCAGCGGCTCTTGTGGTTCAGGTGCAACCAGTATCGGTGTAGAGGAGAGGTATTTCTTCAAATCCTGCAGCGCTGCTTCGGCCTCTGGGGTCCACTCCATCGGGCCCGCTTTTTTCATGATTTTAAAAAAGGGAAGGGCACACTCAATAGACTTGGAGATGAATCTGCTCATGGCGGCAACGCAGCCGGTGAGCCGATGCACATCCTTGATCCGCTTGGGCGCCTCAATCTGCTCGATAGTGTTGATCTTGTCTGGGTTTGCCTTGATCCCACGCTATGACACAAAGAACCCGAGAAGTTTGCCGGACGGAATGCCGAAGACACACTTCTCAGGGTTCAGCTTGAGGTTGATCTTGCGCAAATTTGCAAATGTCTCTTCCAAATCTTGTACAAGTGTTGCCTTGTCCTTGGTTTTGACCACTATGTCATCCATATAAGCTTCCATATTTCTATGTAGCTGGGGCTCAAAACCAATTTGGACTGCCCTTGCAAACGTTGAGCCAGCACTCTTCAACCCGAAAGGCATCCGTAAAAAGCAATACGTACCACATGGGGTGATGAATGATGTCTTCTCTTCGTCCTCTCTTGCCATGAAGATCTGGTGGTATCCTGAGTAGGCGTCAAGGAATGATAATAGATCACACCCGGCCGTGGAGTCAAGAATCTGGTCGATGCGCGGCAACGGGAAAGGGTCCTTGGGACAAGCCTTATTGATATATGTGTAGTCAATACACAGCCTCCACTTCCCGTTCGCCTTGCGCACCACCACCGGATTGGCCAACCACGTCCGATGGAGTACTCCTCTCACCAAACCTGCCGCTTCCAACTTCTTGATCTCTTTTGTGATGAACTCTTGCCTTTCCAAAGCTTGCTTCCTGACCGTCTGCTTGATGGGTCACGCATGAGGACAGACAGCAAGATGGTGCTCAATCACCTCCCTGGGAACGCCGGGGATGTCGGATGCTTGCCATGCAAACACATCGACATTCGCCCGTAGGAAGGTGACGAGCGCGCCTTCCTATTTGCTGTCGAGGGTGGAGCTTATGGTGAAAGCCCCTCCCGTGCCATCCTCCTTGACGGACACCTTCTTGGTCTCTGGTGGTGCAGCTCTGGATTTCTTGCTCTTGCCGGTCCTCGACGGGAGCACAACACTCCGAAGAGGTGCGCTTGCCGGAGTGGGTGTGAGAGGTCTTGCCGGTCTTCTTCTTCCCTCCCGGAGCTTCAGCGGCAGGAGCAAGTGCCTTGGCGGCAGTCGCTGCAACTCCTTCCCGGTAGAGTTGGTCGGCGCAGATCAGCGCATCCTTCTTGTCGCAAGGGACGGTGATGATGGTCATCGGCCCAGGCATCTTCAACGTGTTGTAGGTGTAATGCGACGCCGCCATGAACTTGGCTAGTCCCGGGCGGCCGAGGATCCCGTTGTAGGGCAAGGGGATCTCGGCTACATCGAAGACAATCCTCTCCGTCGTGTAGTTCAACTCGCCTCCGAACGTCACAGGCAGCGTGCCTTTACCATTCGGCTGACTCCTTCCCGGGATGGCCCCTTGAAACGTGCCCGTCTCCTCGAGGTCTCCATCAGGAATTTGCAGCCTTTCGATCACAACGGGCGAGATCAAGTTCAGACAGGCCCCGCCATCAACTAGCATCTTTGTCACCTTGAGGTTGCATATCATTGGTGAAACCAACAACGGCAAACACCCGACTGCAGTTGTGCGATCAGGGTGGTCCTCGGCGTAAAAAATGATAGGCGTGCTGGACCACTTCAGTGGCTTTTGAGCATCGAGCGATGGTTCCGCTGCCGTGATCTCACGCGCCCACTGCTTGAGCTAGCGATGAGAAGTATGCAGTGAGGCGCCACAGTCGACGCACATGGCCTCCGTAGCTTTCTGAAACTCATGCTCGCCGGACTCGTCGTCCTCGTCATGATCATCGCTTCATGCTTCTTGTCGCTGCCCCGAGTCGGCCTCTCTTGCTGGTTATCCTTGCCGCGGCGGCCTCATTGGCCGCCATGCTTCTTGCCGGATCCTTCGGCACCATCCTGACCCTTCTCCTTGTCCCGCCTCTCATACTCGGCTTTTTGCTTTTCAGCAAGCCGCTCAACTTGTCGGCAGTTCTGGAGATCGTGGCCCTTGGTGCGGTGGATCTTGCAATACTGCTTGTCGGAGCCTCCTGGCTTGCCGGCAACCGCCAAGGCCCGGCAAGCGGCACACCCGGCAATCTCCTTGCCGGGGTCGTCTGCCTTGGCCTTCTTGGCAGCGCCGGTGTCGTCGGATCCCTCGACGGCAAGCACGGCCTTGCCCTTGCACTTCCTGTTGCGACGCCGGCCCCTCTTCGTCGTGGCGGCGGTGTCTTCGTCCGTAGAGTCGGTTTCCGCGACGGCGTCCTTGCCGGGGTACTTCCTTCCCTCTTCAGCTCGAGCGCATCTATCAGCCAGAACATAAAGTTCGGCCACATCTTTGACCTTGTTCATCGCCAGCTCCTCACGCATCTTGCGGTTGCGCACATTCTGATGGAATGCGCTGATCATGGTGGTGGGATGAACATCTGGGATGCTGTATTGCACCCGGCTGAACCTCTGTATGTACTTGCGCAGGTTTTCACCTTCCTTCTTGGGAATGATATGCAAATCGCTTGTCTGGCCATGAGCTTGGTGGCCTCCAGTGAAGGCACCAACGAATTCATGACACAGATCCGACCAAGAAGAAATGGAATCCGCGGGCAAGTGCATCAACGACGACATGACTTTGGGTTTTAGTGCCAACGGGAAGTAATTGGCAAGCACCTTATTGCCGCGAGCTCCAGCGGCTTGCATCGCGATGGTGTAGATGCTGAGGAACTCTGACGTGTGGGTCTTGTCATTGTACTTCTCGCCGACGTCGGGCTTGAACATGCGGTGGGACGGCCACTGAAACTGCCGCAGCTCACGGGTAAAGGCCGGGCTACCCACCTCGTAGGGTAGGCCACCGGAGCCTCCTGGCGCTGGGTGGTCCATAGTGGGCCCTGCCGCCTATCTGACTGGTGGCGTGCATCGCGCCGGCGCTCGATGGTGGTTCGAGCATCTTCATGGGCTCGCTGCCGAAGAACTTGGCGCTGATCGCGGTGGGTCCGTGGGTCGGACGACTCTATGGAAATGTTATCACAAGCGTCATCACGACGGACCGGCACCTGCGGCAACTGGCGTGGGGGAGGAGAGTGCACCGTGGCTGCAGCACCTCCGGTCCTTCCACCGCTGGCATGTGGTGGCTCGACGGAGCATCGGCCTGAGCGCCCCGCTAGTCGCGGTTCATCTTTGTTGGCGACACCGACAAGGCTCCGGATGCTGGCTCTCCACTCTTCGAGCTTTTCCGCGGCAGGAGGGAAGTAGAGGAGCAGCTGCGCGCGTGCCAAAGCTTCTGCTGGCGTGGGAGGCGGCGAAAGTTGCATGGACCGTGACGTGCTCCGACTTCTAACCACGTTAGAAGGAGCTCTATCACGGCCTGACTGCTGTGCGCCTTTTTGCCAACACTTCGGCGGGCATGCTGGCCTCCTTCGTCCCGCGAATGATGCACAGGACTCTTCCCACGGCGGCGTCCGGGTCACCAGCGTGGTGACGCTGCTCGTCGCCCACACCCTGGGAATAGCGTGTTGTGGGCGCCGGTGTAGGCGTCTTGGAGGTCGCCGCACCGCCCGTGGGTGGCACGACGCCACCCTTGGAGGGCCCCGTGCTGCCTGCGGGGGGCCCAACATCGTCTTTGGATTTGGCGGTGTGCGGCCCGTCGTCTCGCGCATGAACAACGCCACTCGCCAGGCTCTAACTGCCAGAGCGATGTTGGTGTTCGCGGGCCGCGCCCCGGGTTCTGTCCGTGACCGCCCCGCTGCTCGCCCGCACCGGTGCGGGCCGTCCGGCTCCGGATGAACCGATCACCGTGATCATCTTCTTCTTGGGAGCCATGGCGGTGAGGACTTTTGGGTTGCCTGTACAGTTCATAGACAAGTGAAAGTGGATACTCTAAAACTCACAAGATAAGCGTGAGTGCTATGGATGGCCTTCTCGTAGGGAGACGGGAGCAGATCCATAGTGGTGTATTGATATGGTGAATATGTGGACTCGTGTGCGCCACCTCAAAAGAGTTACTTGAAGTCATAGTTTATGATAGCCACTGAGTCAAAGCTGGCTTGCTGCAGTCAAACTCCACCACCCCCTTTGTTGATGTTGATGCATATGTAGCTAGTTCTGATGTAAGTCTTGCTGGGTACATTTGTACTCATGTTTGCCTATTTTATGTTTTGCAGAGAGATGTCAGTCTCGCTAGTAGTTCCGCGTGGACTTCGACGTTTAGCTTGTTATCTCAGCTACAATCTTGTACCCTTGGGAGGGTCTTGTAGATAGTCAGGCTTCTCAGCCTTCTTCATTTGTAGTTGTCTGTACTCAGACAAGTTAAGCTTCCGCATGTGCTTGTTCCTTGTATGCTCTGTATGTTGGGGTCATGAGACCCATGTTTGTAATACTTGGCTCCTCAGAGCCTAATGAATAAATACTTGAGTCGTAGAGTTATGTTGTGATGCCATGTTGTATTTACACATATCGAGCATATTGTGTGTATGATTGAAATGCTTGGTATGTGTGGGATCCGACAACCTAGTTGTTTATCCTTGGTAGCCTCTCTTATGGGGAAATGTAGTCTTGTGCTTCCATGAGCCATAGTAGTCCGCTACAACCTGGTTCACTGGAGTCCTACTAGCCCAGCACTACTGCTGCGGAACACTTGACTGGCCGGCATGTGATTCACTTCGTTCCTATGTCTGTCCCTTGGGGAAAATGTCACGCGGTGACATCCGGAGTCCTGCCTAGCCTGCTACAGCCCGGTTCACCGGAATCCTGTTAGCCTAGTGCTACAGCCTGGATTCGCACGCCGCTGACCGACATGCTCGATGTTGATTCATGTATGCATGTCCCCGTAAGTTAGTGCCACTTTGGGTTCACGACTAGTCATGTCGGCCTGGGTTCTCTGTCATATGGATGCTAGCGACACTATCATATACGTGAGCCAAAAGGCGCAAACGGTCCCGGGCCATGGTAAGGCGACACCCGTGGGAATATCGTGCGTGAGGCCACAAAGTGATATGAGGTGTTACATGCTAGATCGGTGTGACTTACAATCGGGGTCCTGACAGTGTTGGTATCAGAGCCTGACTGCCTGTAGGATTACCAAGCCAAACTGGTCGAAGTTGAGTCTAGAAATGCTTTAGTTATATAAGGGAATTGATTGTGGAAGGGAACGTAAGGCTCTTTTTACTTCTTATACCTTATGCCCTTCTGATCTGAGTCAACCTCTTCTTTTCTATGGGGATTAAGAACTAGGCCTTCTCATCTATCTATCAGGATGACGACTTACTATGATAGAGACTTATAGGATTGTTGGATTAAGCCCCAGTTCAGTTTCTACTACTTCCATGTGTTGACAGTTGATCTCGGAACCTTGACATTGTGATTCTGAGTGGTTATGCCACCATTTTTGCAGGATGCCTCAAATCTTTTGAGCATTTATAGCCGTTATGCTGTCCGAGTCATCCCAGGTTTCTAAATAATCTGATGCATTTGCAAATCCCTTCTTTCCATTCTCGATGTTCCTTTGGGCCAGATTAACCACACTAATCGATGAGTTGAGGTACTCTGTTGCCTTGACATATATGTGGAGTTATTATTATGACCTTAGGTGTTTTAGCGGATCATCTAGTAATCTATCCATGTTTTGTGTTCCCAGTGTGATGATTCTGGCCGCCATTCTCGAAAGCATCCCGTGATGCCATTTAGTTAGTAGGTATTCTATTCCTGGGTTATGAACCCGAGATTCACTCCACTCACCTCTTATTGATAGTGTTTGCTAGTTCCTTTAGGATATTAGTAACCTTTGCGATAGTCCTCGAGGTCCGTGGTATTTTTCTTCTTCCAACTACCATGAACTACTTATGGCAGAAGTTCCTCGTTGAACCGAAAGATCACAACTAGAGTGCTCTTGGCGAGTTCCCGATTCTATGTTGATACTCTGCCAGTTCTACCTTTCTGCATGGGTTATCCGGAAGGAACCTGTTGAACCTGGTTCGACATACTAATCTATGCATCCACAACTCAGAAAATCATATGTTCTTTTGAGTTGTCCCTCTTTAGTTGTATTCCCGCCCTTGTGTATCAGTTGATAGTTAGGAGTATTTGTGCACCCTTGTTCATCGATGCCTTTTACTCTTATGGTCCGCCAAGCCATTCTACTCCAGAATGACTAGGAGAAACAAACTCCAGCACCTCATCCACATCTAGGATTGGGTCAAAGCAATTGTATTCCGCAGATTAAGAATGCCAATCCAGCTTCTAGTCTGTTCTACCTGGAGTATTACCCCCGTTATATCATAATGTCATGGGAATTGCACAACCTCTTATGAACTCTTGATGCAGTGATATTTTTCTCCATCATTATTCATTCCTCGGTCCCGTGTTGTTGCAACCGGAATACCGACAAGTGAACCGTGATGTGTGAAATCAATACTCCTAGCAACTAGTTGCTTGGTAGTAAATGGACAATATTCTCATTCTTAGCGTGTTGGTTATTGAATCATCATTCTAAGATAGATTGTGCTACCTAGTCCTTATTTCCGGTGCACTCTTCGATCAATGAGTTAGGATTATTCAATCCCTTGCTTATTTGATCATATCGTATTGCTCTGAAAAGCAAGATTGTTCTCGAGCTTAGTAACATATCGGTGGTTCGTGATGTTCCGAATATCTTCTCGGAAGTATTACCAGGTTGTCACCTGACCGCTATGTTGAGTTCGTGATCATGTTGGTTTTCCTCCAAACCACCCATTCTCCAAGAATATGTGTTGGATACCCTGAGCTAGTTGGTTAAGCCAAACAACAACTTGGAGAGTTGGAAGATAAAGCTTGTCTGACTTAGTTCATGTTAAGGGATATCTTTGTGTGTGTGTGTGTGTTGAAGAAAGATGATATCTCCATCGATTGGTCCTCGTGATCAGTTGTTGGATCTATTGCCTTGTCAAAACTTTGACTTGAGTATAGGCTATCATCAAGTCAAATCAGAACCAACGATGTTCGTAATGTTGTCTTACTCGTGGTTGATCCCTCGAGCATACACCATTACATCTTTTGGTCTGACCAATGCTATCACCGTGTTTACATGATGGTGGAAGTCCAGTGATATGGAAGTTCCGATGAGTTGCTGTTGAGCCCATCAGCAGCATTTTGTCTCCCCCATGACTCATGTTGAACATTACACTAGTATTGGAAACTTTGTAAGCATTGCCTTCATATTTCGCTCATGAGGTATACGTTTGGATGAAAGGAGTGACTTCCTCTAATTCACGTGCATTTGATGTAAGTTGCCGCCGTGAATTCGAGAAAGCTTGTTTTTGCATCCTTCGGAACCATCCCAAGTCAGTCATGCATATGTGCGAAGTATTCTATGGTTTGAAGACTTGCAACCTTCATCCCATATGTATTCCCTAGCACCCCAAGCCACTGATTGATTTGTTCAAGGAAAAGGAGTTGGTGTGCGAATACTAGTTCATGCACAAGACTTCGATATCCTCCTTGATGGTGCCCCACCTGAATTCGGTAGTGTTTTATTATAAGACTACTACCTGGTCATGATTGTCTGCGATAGTGTGTTCACATGTATGTAGCAGAACCAGCTCATGTTTTGGAGCTTGCTATCGTGGTTCATTCCCCGAGAATCTCGCAACTCCGTCTCATCGGTTTGTGTTGCAAGCTTTCTTTTCCAGACAGGCTGTCTGAAATATCCTGTTTCCAACCAGATCTGAATCTCAGGCAGATATGATGGTTGGAACATTCCCAACATTTGCATTTTGTTCCCAGCTTGCACCCCATTGTGCCAATTTCCCATGGGTTGTCCTTCTCAGCAGTTGCTGTCAAGGATCATCTTCAAAAGTGGACTTACCATGGGTCCCATACATTTCCGGTGATAAGCAAAAGTCATCCATTGTGTTGTCTTCAACAAGGTAGTCCACATCATCCATCCTAGTCCGAGTATGCCATTTCTTCGAGCTCTTTCAAACGATCAATTGTAAATTGCCTTAAGCTGGTATGAAGAGTTTCAATGATCTATGGATCAAAAGTAATTCTTTTTGCCACTTAAGGGAACAATCCAACGAGTCACCTTTCCCAAGGTGCCCCGTTACGGCATCATGGCAATTATTTCCTCGCCACCTTGACACCATCCACCATCTTTCTAAGCGTGGAATTGTTGACCACCAAATCAAACCCCGTCGTTTGTTCTTCCATCCCTCTCGATGTGTTTTGTGCTCAACTCGAGATGTTTCATCATCTCATTCCACGAGTTGATCTTGTATAGCTCGATCTTCAAGAAGATCAATACTAGTAGAGTTTCTTTCCGTCGTCATCGCGTGGATGAAGATCTCAAAAGCGAGGATGTCAAGATCAACGTATGCAACGAATCAACCACCTTATGAGGTGCAACCTGGATCGTGAAGATTGTGTTGGTCTTGTGCCCCCTCTGTCTTCTTACCTCACGTCTTGAATCTCAGGACGAGATTCTTGTTTAGTGGGGGTGAGTTGTCACAGCCCTAGCTTAGCCTTTGCTTGTCCTTGCATGATCATCATGTCATCATGTTAAATTTTCTCAGAAAGTTGAAATGGGGATTAGAGAAACCCCCAGCACCACTTAAACCAGTTAGGGTTACTAAAAATACTTTTTCAATGAACCTGAAATGCCCTTCTAAAATGTTCATCATCTTTGCCTTGGTCTAGAACCTCTGTCAAAAATGGTTCACATTTTTCTAGGACAACATTGGGTCACTGAATTAAATCATACTCTATTTGCATTTGGGCATTTAAATGCTATATAATATTTTAAATGTCCAAATAATCATGAACTGAAATGTTTACTGTTGGAAGTATTCCAAACAGTGGGCTTGAGAAGTTTCATGATTTTTGAGTTAGTTTTAGTATTTTAATTAAAGCCCTAAAGTTACAGAAGAAATAGAAAACAGGAAATAAAAGAAAGAGAGAGACTTACCTTGCCTCACCTGCGCAGCCCACCTGGCCGGCCCAGCTGGCAGCACAGCCAACTGGCCCAGCCCACTGGTCGAAGTGGTCGTCTTCAACCTCTGCCAGTAGGCAGAGGCGTGTCGACGCCCGCGCAACGGAGGTCTCCACCTCCTCCCTACCTGTCTGGCCTCCCTGGACGGCTCAAGACGACGCCACGCGTCCCCCCGACCTCTCTCTCTCTCTCTCTCTCACGCCCGCAGCTCCTCCCCTCCTCTGGCTCTCTCTCCCTCTCTTCCCGAGCGCACCACAGGGCGCCGCCGTGCTCTGCCGCGACCACGAGCCACCCCACGCCTCGTTGACGTGCCAAGAAGCCCCGCCTCGTTCCCCTCTTCCTCCTCACCAAGACGGAAGGCACCGGAAGTCCTGGATGCCGCCAGCTCCGCTGTTCCCCTCCTCGGCCACCGAGGATCGCCCCCGTCGATTTGTCGCTGTCTCCGCCTCCCCGAGCTCAATGACCGCACCAGAAGACTCGCCGTGAGCCCCGCCATCTTCCCCCTTCTCCCGCGTTCATTTGCATGCTCTAGCCGTGCTAGCCACCGGACCCGAGAGCTCACTGCCGCCGCGCTCGTTGTCGTCGGCGAATAGGCTAGCAACCGTCGCGTACGAGCACTGCTACGTGCTCAGCATGTTCCCAGAAACCTAACACCACCATCAGCTAGTCCTCCCGTGCACCGCAGCGTCGTTGCCGAGTTTGTCCGAGCTCCGGCCGCCGCACTTGCCATCGCCGCCGTCGTTACGGTCCACTCCGACGCGAGCTGGTGGCTCCGTTCGATGCGGACGAGCACCAGCTTCACGCCAAGCCAAACCGCCGCTCGTTTCGTTGCATGTGCTATGCTTCCGAGCCGCGCCGCCGTCTCGGGCCTCGCCGGCGTCATGTCGCTGGTGGCTTTGACCCATTTGACCATGTGGCCCCCGCCCCCTGGTCAAATCTAGATTAGGAGTTAAACTAATACTAATTTAGTTAGTTAGCTAACTGTGACACTGACGAGTGGGTCCCACTGGTCAGGTTTGACCTGGACAGCGCAGTTGACCTGCTGACGCAATGCTGACGCAGTAATGCCTTTACTGGATTATTCTTATATAGGAAATTCTAGAAAATACTACAAACTTCAAAAATTCATAGAAATTAATCTGTAACTCCAAATGCAAAGATTTATATATGAAAATTGATCAGAAAGATCCCATCTTTCCATCTGTACTAGTTTCATGCATGTCAGAACACTTTAACCTTGCTGTTTAGATGGAACATGATAATGCACTTATATGAGTTCATAGTTTAGGCTTGTATTTGAATCTTTGATTCAAATAAGCTCAAACCACCCTGGTTTTAGTTGCATTAGCCCAACACATAGCATATTGACATGTCATGATCATGCATCATATTGTGCATTGCATTGATTGTGTTTCCTTCTCTGTTGCTGGTGTTTGTCCCCTCTCCGTAGACGTGGTTTCGATGATGAGTTTGATGACACCGATGAAGAGTTATATCATCTTCAGAAGTGCCAGGCAAGCAAAACCCCCTTGTTCATTCCGATACAATCCCACTCTCTCACTCCTGCTCTCTTTTACTGCATTAGTACAACAACGATTCAACTGTTACATGCTGCGGTAGTTGAACCCCTTTTCCTCTACATGACCTGTCATTGCCACAGTAAATAGATGAAACCCACTAGCATGAGTATGAGTTGTTTGAGCCCTGATGTGCCTACTCATTCATGCTTGTTTGTCATGCCTGCTACTGCTTAGAGTTCAGTCAGGTCTGATTCATCGGGAATGAATTGGAACGGTGATGAACATGTCCTACTGTGTGTGAGCTAAGTGTGTGAACACGATTTGGTAAAGGTAGCAGTGAGAGGCCATGTAGGAGTACATGGTGGTTTGTCTCATTGTAGCCGTCCTCAGGAACTGAGTTCTGTGTTTGTGATCCATGAACAACTACTACCACGCATTGGGCCCGAAACCAATGGACCCTCTCGGCTTCTTAACCACCCTTGTCCTCTGTCCAGGAGTTGCAAGTAGTTTCTGGTGTTTGTAGTATGCTGGAGGCCGTGCCTAGCGCTGACCCGCGGGGTGGGCTGTGATGCGGTAGGCACGTGGCACGGTGTACCGAGCGCCCGTTTGGTGTCTCGGGAACCCTGCTCACATCGTTCGGCGCCGTATGTGGAAACTTCGGCTGGACTCCCTACGGATGGAACCTGAATAGGCGATAAACCCAGACTAGAGACTTGAGTGTTTAGGTAGGCCGTGGCCGACACCCTCGCCAGGCTTGCGCTTGAAGGTTGCCGAGATACATGACGTGTACATGGCGGTAAGTGGCGAGAGCGTGTGTGGAGAAGTACACCCCTGCAGGGTTAGCATCATCTATTCGAATAGCCGTGTCCGCGGTAAAGGACTTCTGGGTTGCCTGTACAGTTCATAGACAAGTGAAAGTGGATACTCTAAAACTCGCAAGATAAGCGTGAGTGCTATGGATGGCCTTCTCGTAGGGAGACGGGAGCAGATCCATAGTGGTGTATTGATATGGTGAATATGTGGACTCGTGTGCGCCACCTCAAAAGAGTTACTTGTAGTTATAGTTTAGGATAGCCAATGAGTCAAAGCTGGCTTGCTGCAGTCAAACTCCACCACCCCCTTTGTTGATACTGATGCATATGTAGCTAGTTCTGATGTAAGTCTTGCTGGGTACATTTGTACTCACGTTTGCCTATTTTATGTTTTGCAGAGAGACGTCAGTCTCGCTAGTAGTTTCGCGTGGACTTCGACGTTTAGCTTGTTACCTCAGCTACGATCTTGTACCCTTGGGAGGGTCTTGTAGATAGTCAGGCTTCTCAACCTTCTTCATTTGTAGTTGTCTGTACTTAGACAAGTTAAGCTTCCGCATGTGCTTGTTCCTTGTATGCTCTGTATGTTGGGGCCATGAGACCCATGTTTGTAATACTTGGCTCCACGGAGCCTAATGAATAAATACTTTAGTCGTAGAGTTATGTTGTGATGCCATGTTGTATTTACACATATCGAGCATATTGTGTGTATGATTGAAATGCCGGTATGTGTGGGATCCGACAACCTAGTTGTTTATCATTGGTAGCCTCTCTTATGGGAAAATGTAGTCTTGTGCTTCCATGAGCCATAGTAGTCTGCTATAGCCCGGTTCACCGGAGTCCTGCTAGCCCAACACTACTGCTCCGGAACACTTGACTGGCTGGCATGTGATTCACTTCGTTCCTATGTCTGTCCCTTGGGGGAAATGTCACGCGGTGACATCCGGAGTCCTGCCTAGCCTGCTACAGCCCGGTTCACCGGAGTCCTGTTAGCCCAGTGCTACAGCCCGGATTCGCACACTGCTGACCGACATGCTCGATGTTGATTCATGTATGCCTGTCCCCGTAAGTTAGTGCCACTTTGGGTTCACGACTAGTCATGTCGGCCTGGGTTCTTTGTCATATGGATGCTAGCAACACTATCATATACTTGAGCCAAAAGGCGCAAACGGTCCCGGGCCATGGTAAGGCGACACCCATGGGAATACCATGCTTGAGGCCACAAAGTGATATGAGGTGTTACAGGCTAGATTAGTGTGACTTAGAATCGGGGTCCTGACAGTCGCCGGCGATGGCGGGCACTGGTCTGCTCCGGCGGCACGGGGTCCTGGAGGTGAGGCTCGGGCGAGCTTAGCGCGAGGCAGAGGATGGGTGAACGCAGGACAGCGTGTCTTGTCGCTCGGTGCAAGGTGAAATAGAGGGGCTCGAGGAGAAACGACGGACGCGCAGAGGAGGAGCGGTGCCCGGGCTTGCGAACTGCTGCTATTGGCGCGACGATGAGGCAGCGAGGCGAGGGAGGCGGGGCGACGAAGACCCTGGCGTGCCATGGCTCGAAGAAGGCCTCGCGGTGAAGAACTCCGGGAAGCAGGGAACGGGGCGACGACAAGCTCCCTCGGGAGGCGCGGGCATGGCGCCGGTTGAGGAGGCTGGTTTCTGTCCAGATAGAGTGACGGCAGGCATGGGCTTGCGGTGCTGGTCTCCGGCGAGGTAAGGAGGAGTCTTGGCAGATGCGGTCCTGGCTGTGGCCCCCGGCAAGCGTCTTGCCGGGGGTCTAGTGGATTTCCTCGGCTAGGATCCCGCCGAGGATCGTCGTCTTCTGGTCCTCATCTGATCTCGTGTGTTTATGATCTTGACGAAGATCTGCATGCCACCACGGAGGTGCCTCCCGAGCCTTGGTTCCAATGTGGTTGTTGGAAACCCTTGGGCTCAAGGGTGGCACGCCCCCGCTGGCGTCGGGCAAGTTGCCCCGGCAAGGCTCTTGCCGGGGGAGTCCGCCTCGCCCCTTTGCTCTTTGTGGTCTCTGGTCTTGGCGTTGCTCTGATCGCCTTGTGCTCCGGCTCCCCTCTTTCTGCCCTGCTCGGTGTGGCCGCGGGCGCGGCTCCGACTGTCCGTGCACAAGTAAAGGGGTCAAAAGGAGAGCCCCTACTTTTGTACACCGACAATGGTGGATGAGGACGGCGGTGGATGGGGTGGCGGACAGAGGAGGCTGGGTTGGAGAGGCTGTTTTGGCGCACACGGAGTACGAATGGGGAAATGGAGGGAGAGAGGAAGGGGGGAACCATGTCTTCAGGGCGCGCTTGTCCCAAATGCGAGGAAATTTACAAACTTAGCCCCCGTTTTAAATTTCCTACGTCACAGCAATATTAGTCGGTTGGGGATAGGACGGTAATCTCGCATACACCGAATATTTGCCGACGAGAGTTTGTTTTTGGCGCCCACCGTGTATGAATCAGGGAGGGAGTCCATTTCGGCCGAGGAGACACTGTGTTTTGGCGCCCACTGTGTATGAATCCGGGTGAGAGGCAGTTATGTCACGTTCGAGTGAAATTACAAACCTGCACCTATCAAAACCTACAGAAATCGAGCCGATAGGCTTTGCGTGTCAGGGATAGGCAGTAATTTCCATCTCGCAGATTTTGGTTTCAGGCGGTTACTGCGACTTTCCCCGCTTCGTTCAAATTTTTGCAGAGCAAGAGTGCACGTTTACCGTGCCAACTCAATTCGAATCTGGTTCATATTCTATTTTTGTTCGGCCAGGATCCATTTGCAATTCAAATAAAGTTCTATATACATCATTTTTTTATATATACTTTCAAAAGCACAACAAAGAATTCTGCTCCTTTATATGTATATAATATGATTTACAAATACAATGATATCAAAATCGTAAGGTTAAATTCAAAAAAACTTAAACCAAATTATGTTCTACTAAAATGTATGGATCAGTAATATCTACATATTATATAACATAGATGCGCGTGAATTCATATGAGTATGCATGTTTGATAGATCAATTTTTGTTCGAGTATGAGTTACATGCATCATCATCTTGAATTCAAATATTTGAATCCCTTTTATGTTGACTCCTTTCACGCCCATCTCTCTGGCATGCTCCTTCATGTAGCTATCATTCTCTTTTCTCCAGCTCACCCGCACGCTCACTTCATGTTTCTCCTATCTTTGCAAACATGGTCCCTCGACGTCTCCCTTGAGAAGTATCACACTCTCCCTATCATTATACATTACACGGTTTTCATTATCTCTCACTTCTCTACCATTCTCTGGTATCACTAGGTACCTAAGATTTCTTTTTCACCGCCACACACAATGTCTCACTCGTCTTTCACTTTGTCTTTCTCTCTATGGGGTTCTCTCACACAGCCTATATGTCTCTAGATATGACTCATACCACTAAAATTACTCTCTCCTGCAGACACAACATTTGTTGCGGTCTCCTTTCCGTCTCCATCCCAGTTATAGAATGACATTATTCATTTGTTTACCGATCAGACAAACTCCACCCCCGCTCTCTCTCACACACACACATCTCCTGCTTCCACTCCCCTTCCCGACTATCGTCTCTCTCTCTCACACACACAAAACTCTCGCTTTCGCACCCCGACTCGTATTTCTCTCACATCATTGATCGACTAGCCTCCAGATAGGTTTATACACCCGCACACTCGTGCTTCCACTATCGCGTACATGTCTCTCTCGCGCTCCTTGTATCTATGTAGATTTTTCGTTCCTTCTTGGGACACGCCCTCTCGATCGTGCACACACACACTATTGCCTCATTTTAAGCTGATACCTCTAGCACACACACTCTTTCTATCTTTTTCACACATGCACTCCGTCCTCCTCCTATCTCCCTCTCTCTCTCACACACACAACACACACACACATGGGCTTTTTGCGACAACTAGCAAGATGCCCATGCATTGCACGGAACATCAAGATGCATTTGTATGAGTAGTTTATCTTGTGGGAGAAAAGAATGAATGAGGGAAGGCCTTATTTGCAAACGTGGAGAGGGGTGTGGGTATCTTTTCACAAAATTGCCATAGTTTCCTTCCTATCCGTGAGATATAAATCGGATGGCCTATATTGCAGCATGGCAGGCACATCATCATCACCAACTCTGTTTTTTATCTCGAACTCTTATAAAAAGCATAGTCGGTGATGATGGTGTGCCTGCCATCCTGCAATATAGGCCGTCCGATCTATATCTAACAGATAGGAAGGAAACTATGGCAATTTACCTGCACTCCTCTCCACATTTGCAGATAAGGCCTTCCCTCGTCCATCCTTTTCTCCCACAAGATCTTGATGTTTCGTGCAACGCATGGGCATCTTGCTAGTAAGAATAGAAATTAGAGATATACCACTTCTTGAATCTTAAAACCAACAAAATTCCTCCCTTATCTCATCAAAACCGCCAAAGGAATATATTTTGAGTGAAACATAATATATTTTTAGTGATACACGTATTTCAAAAGTAGACTCTTTTTTCTATCAAATCAATGAATATGTATTAATCTACTTTGATTGTGTGGCAACGCATTGGCACATTGCTAGTAGTTATTACTACTGTATAATTTTTTGGACACCCGACAAACGGTGGAGTACATATACAAAGAGAAGAGGCGCACGCACGCAGTCGGTCTCTCGATGTCTCGCACGCATGAGAGTTACGTAAAGGCATCATTAACAAATAAACCCTAAAACCCTAGGTGCATGATTGTTGCATGCGCGGGTACCGGGTACGTGGTGGAGCGCACCTTTGTAGGAATAGTCATCTCGCATGATAATTTGATCCGTAGGAGTTGATGGTCGGGACCACAGCTGAATGACCTGGAGGCGGTGGATTGCCAGTTGCCACAGATCGAGTTGCCACATTTCAAATATCGTTTTTTAGTGGGGTAAGAGTTCCGATTTTCAAGGGCGCGTTATATGTACTTAAGTAGTTTTTAGAACGATTGGTATGGAGCGAAAATGAAATCCATAACTACTACCTCCTTGGCGTATGGTTGTATGGGTTTATGTTGCGAGATGTTGAACCTGGTAGTTCTAGGGCAAATACTATGGTTTAGATGTTGGCTTTTCAGTAATAAAAATCGGAAGGGGAAACCCTTCTTTGATAAAAAAACTACTACCTCCGTCCTGGTTTACTAGTCCCCATCGTATTTTGGGTCAAAGTTTGTCCATGAATTTTACTTGTAAAATGTGAATGGAAAACGAGATTTTGTTATACCCAAACAAAAAAGGACTGGAGGGAGTGATTGCTCTGACACGGACGCAACCTCTCATAGCGCAGGAATTGAATCGGTGCGCCGGCTAAGAGGGCCCCACTCGCTGCAGGCCAGGGTGAAAACGCCTCCTCGCCACATGCAACCGGCTTCATACTGCCCCGCCTGCCTCCATTGAATCCGTGCGTGTGCCGGCTACACGTCCTTTCATGAGCCAGCTGGCATTTTAGAACACAATGTCGGTGGCTGGCTCCTCTCGCCCGCTCGCTATTTAAACGAGGCCAGACGCCTGGCAAGAACTGCACCACACCGCTGCTCCCCATATCCTCCTTGCACCATTTTCTCCACACTCTCTATAGCATCCGGTGAGCAGGAAGACGAGTTCTCCGGCAAAAAGGTCGGCTGGGTGCCCCGACAAGCCAGGCAACTCACTACCCCACCTCCCTCCCCGCCCCAGGCCGTCAGCATGATGGGCGAGGCTGCAGGTGGGCAAGCGGAGGAGCAAGCCGCCGCTCCAAGCTAGCCCCTGGTGCATCAACTCGACGCTCCAAGCCTGCTCGCGGAGGAGTGGCCAGTTGCCGCACGCCGGCACAGGGGGACCACGGCATCCAGTGCACCGTGGTTGGCCGCGCCATCTGATGCAAACGTTGGCGGAACCGCGACATGTTGGCGGAGGTGGCCAACACATTTGCGGCCATCGCTGACACCAAGGAATAGTAGACCACGGGAGCCGCCGCCGCTCTGAACCCACGAATGCTATGACCACCGCGTCACCGGCATAGACACCCGGTGTGTTGCCCGGTTTGGCTCAAAACATCGTCGACCCCAGCCGCGACCGGCATTAGAAATTATACCTGCTTCCAGAAGTTATTTGCGATTAGTCAAAAAAGACCAAAATATATTTTAATTGCGCATGGTCTTGACTTGTTGTGCTCGCACTGGTAGTAGGAACTAGAGGTTTTTCTTTATTTATAACTCTCCTCACATTTTTTTGGCTTTTAAGTGAATCATGGTTGTGGACATTATCTATGAATGTGTAGATATCTGTGAACATGAGTTCGATGTGGAAGTTGAACTTGGAATGTTGGGCTTGCGTGTGAACTATACCATGTCCAATGCTTCGTCTGTTATTGTTTGGAAAGTAATTTCTGTTATTACATGACCCGAAAAAAAATTATTATGTGCCACATCAATAGATGCACGGACATCACAACAGGCATACTAACTGGGTAAACATTTGAACCTAGCTATTATGAAGGAAAATTTGTATTGACAACAGTTTTAGATAGCAGGAGACACCTAGCCTACTCTGCCTCTGCTACCTTCTTTCTGGCTTCTTCCATCTCTTCTTTGGCTTGGGTGAAGAGAGCATCTGATTGCTCTTTTCGCTTCTTCAGGAACTTAGCTACATTCTCAAGGGTTGCTGCATGCTTTCTTTCAGCCTTTACTAGAGCCACGAGGACACGAATAGTTGATGACTCCACTTGGCTTGTGTGTAATCCAGCATCATCTAGGAATTTGAACCTTGTGTCTAATCCAACATCATTAGGGAAATGGCACCTTGTGTGTAATCCAGCCTCATTTTGGAAACATGATCTCGAGGTTGACCATACTTCCCTCCTCGCAGGAACTGCATCCTGACATTAAGTTATTTCTTTTTTAGATCAATAATCAGAGCAACCCAGATCCATTTAGTAGAAGCCAGATAAACATGACTCAGAGAAGTGAATTCAAAAGGAAACATATAAAAACAGACTACAAGGTGAGAACACCCACTTCCCACATCAAGCTAAAAACGAAAGCACTAGGACGATTAAGACTCCTCTTATTACACATCAAAGAACACGAGGCTAAGAGAAATAGAAAGTACAACATATACACATCGAAGAACACGAGGCTAAACGAAAGTAATTGAAAGGGTGTTACTTACCAAAGCTCGTTTTACAGGTTTGGTGCAGCTCCTCTTTAACTTGCCACCCTCCTTGAAGATGTCCCCAATATCCCGTGTTTGGTCTTCATTGCTCCTCTGCATGTTCGCACTCGTGGTTTTAAAATCTCAACATGGCAAGAAAAATATACTAGTAATACTCAGGCATCTTGTGGGCAACATTAAAGCACTCGTCTACCATGTTAGAGCATCTCGAACAGAAGCGCAATGCGCGGCGCTTTAAAAAGCGTTTACAGTGCTGAGACCGAGAAGTAGAGATAGAGAGTAGAGAGTAGAGACATAGATAGTTCTCAGCATAAATATAACATAGATAAATAAAAAAAGATAGTTCAGCTACTCCTCGTCGTCCGACTCCTCCTCGGTGATGTCCTCCTCCGATGTCTAAATGTAGGCGTGAAGATACCGATCGTCGTCGGATTCCCAGGGCGACGCTGCTCCTAGCGTCATGTTGAATTGAGCGTCAGCTTTCCGCGTACGCTTGTCCTCGCGATAGGTGACTCGCTCCACCCTCCTCTTCTCCCTCTCGGCCCTCCTTTGCGCGTAGAACTCGCGCTTGTTGATGATGTCTTGCGGGAAGCGTTGGCGCCATAGTGCCATGGCTTCCTCGTCCATCTCGGCGATGCCGAGACGGTGCTCCCGCCTCCGGTTGTCGCGACGATCCTCGTCCCTGATAAGCCGCGGCAGAGGCGCGAGCTCCTGCGCCCGCTCCCACGTCGACACGTTGGGGAAGTTCAATGTTCTATGAGGCCACCAGAGGCGCCACGCCGCCGCGTCGTACGCGCGGGTGGCCTCGTTGGCGGTGTTGAAATTGCCGAGGCCGAGGCGCATCTCGCGGAACCGGATCTCGGCGGAGAAGCCGCCGGAGGGGCACGCACGGACGCCACGGTATCCCCAAGTTTCCCAGCGATGCGGCAGCATGGTGGCGCGGCGGCGGCGAGGCAAGAAAGAGCGGGGAGAGAGCGGTGGCGAGGCGCAGAGCGTGGAGAGAGCAGTGGCGAGGCACAGAGCGGGGGGAGAGCTGTGGCGAGGCGCAGAGCGGGGAGAGAGCGGTGGCGAGGCGCAGAGCAGGCAGAGAGCGGTGGCGAGGCACAGAGCTTGGAGAGAGCGGTGGCCAGGCACAGAGCGGTGGGAGGGCGTTGGATTTTATAAAGCGCGCCGGACGCCGCACGCCAAAAGTAGCGCGCGCCCGGCCGCTTTTTCCCGCGCGCGCGCGATCCTTTCCCTATCTCTACTCTCTTCTCTACTGTTATATTTACTTTATATTTAATATTTATCTCTATTCTCTTCCCTACTGTTATATTTATTTTATATTCCTCTGTCCCAAAATATAAGAGCGTTTTTACACTACACTAGTGTCAAAAATGCTCTTATATTATGGGACGGAGGGAGTAATATTTATCTCTACTTCTCTACTCTCTACTCTTTTTTCTACTTTCTTCTTTAAAAAAACAGAGTTGGTGATGATGGTGTGCCTGCCATCCTGCAATATAGGCCGTCCGATTTATATCCGACGGATAGGAAGGAAACTATGGCAATTTTGCAGAAAGATACCCACACCCCTCTCTAGATTTGCAAATAAGGCCTTCCCTCGTTCATCCTTTTCTCCTACAAGATAAACTACTCATACAAATGCCTCTTGATGTTCCGTGCAATGCATGGGCATCTTGCTAGTTCTAAAAAGCTTTCCATCATTTGCCACACTACTGGTTGCAGATGAAGAACCTACCCAAGCACAGCGCGATACAGGAGCGACGCACAATTACAAGCTGATATTATGTTGGACAATGGAGGCTATAACCAATTATATTTATGGGAACAAGGAAATTTGAAGGGTAGGTATGAACAGAATTGGAACTGCACGTGTACTGCTAAGTGATTCAAACATTACCAATCAAGGAGGAGAACGATGGTCGCGGCGGCCTCTGTGCATCACAGTGTGCAACAGGAGTCAGTTCATTGTCCACGACAGTGGTGCTTCTGCGCTTGGCGTCGGCTTTCGGGAAGAAGATCCGAGACCGTGGAAGACGGTGCCGGGGAAGAGGCTCCGCGTACGACGACGACGGTAGACCGACTCCAGTGCGGCGTACGAGGTCGTCGATGAGGCAGATGCGCTGCGGTGGACGAGTGTGCCGATGGAGAAGGGGAGGAGCACGAAGGCTGTGCTGCCATGGAGAAGTCTATTTTGGTGTGGGGATAGAAAATGGGGAGTATTCAGGTGTACTACTCTGGGTGCCGGGGTGGGGTTGGCTGGGTAGGGTGAACCTGAAGTTACGAAAACAGGCCCCTACCAATTATAATCCGTAGACCTGTTCCAAAGGTTATGATGGTAACTTCGCACTACTCGAATTAGGGTCGCGGGGGATTTTCCCGCCGACCTCAAAATTTTGTGACACTGAACTCCCCGTGTGGCATGTTGGGTGATTGGGCTAAGCAACTAGCGAGTAGTACTAGTAATTACTAGTACTCCCTCAGATTTTATTAACTGCATATTAGGTTTGACCGAAGTCAAACTTCCTAAAGTTTGACCAAATTTAAAGAAAAATATAAACAATTACCATAACAAATATGTATGATGTGAAAGTACATTCAATAATGAATCTAATGGTATTTATTTGTTATTGTATATGTTAATTTTTTTTGTTATAAACTTTCTGAGAGTTTACAAAACTTGACTTTGACCAATGCTAATACACGGACATAAATAAAAACGGAGGGAATACACATTTATTTTCTTAGTTTGTAGTGAATTAGTCATTTGTTGTAATTGTGAAATAAATATACTAGGCTACTGACTTCGAATGTAATGGTCTATACAGTTCAATAGTTACAATCATTGTTGAATTCCAAGATGTATATGAGGTCTATAGTACTTCACAATATGCTCAAACTCACATAATCCCAATCAAATGAGAACCTAAATGCATTTCATAGTTATTACTTTGTAGGATGCAACAAAACCAACCATAACTCTACATCATCCATTATAAAAGCAACATTTTGAACACATCCCAATGTGTGAATGAAATGTTTAGAGAGAGCTTGCGAAGATGGAGCAGATAGGGAAGTAAAGATTGTGTGTATGTGGACAAGAGAGTAGGAGACAAACCTAACGAGAGAGAGAGAGAGAGAGAGAGAGAGAGAGAGAGAGAGAAAGAGTGAGGAAGAAGTTAGGTCTGTGAGATAGATGGAGACATGTAATATACGTGAGATGTGTGTGCATCCGGATTATGTAGACGTGGAAGGAGAAGAGACAACAGGTTTGATGAGAGAGCTGGAAAAACATGGACGAGAGGGGAAGGATCTCGTGGGTTGAGGGATTGATAATTTTGTGTGGGAGAGAGAGGGATTGGTATTTTTGTGCGGGAGAGGGGGGAGTCAGTCAGTCGTCGTCACATCATCCTGCTTCCAAATGGCCCCGCATTCTCTAGTGCAGTGTGGTCGCCGTCTTCGGTCTCCTCGATGCCCTCTTTGAAGGTTGAGGTGTTGTGCATGCTGGGGTGCAGAGATGCACAAGCGAGAGTGGTCGCCATATAGCCTTAGATGGGGATGAATTGTGTGCTCGGGGGAGGGGGAATGCGTGTGCGGTGTGTGTGTGTGTGTGTGTGTGTGTGTGTGTCAGGTATTGAGAGAAATCAAACCTATGGAGAGAAATGTCTGTGTATGTGACGGAAAGCTACATGCTAAATAGGGTTTTCACGAAGAGATTGGGCGTGCGAGATAGAGAGCGATGTACGGCCCTTGAGGTGGGCAGCGGCCGGGTGAGGGTGTCAAAATGTGTGCGTTGATGCATGTGATACATGCGATCGTTCGAGGGACGGACGCATCGAGAGAGATGGTTGTTGTGTTACGGATGCTCCTCTCTCTCTCACACACACACACACAAGTACAAATAGAAGACCGTTCTCTCATGTATACACAATGTATCGGCATCTGTCTATGTCTCACTCATCCATGATCATTTGCACATTCACACCTCTCTATGTTTCTATCACACGCACACCGTCTCCACATTGCCCTTCCGCCACAACACACATATGGACACATACGCACGTTCTCTCTCAGTCACGCACACAAAATAAGTATTAAAAAAACTAGGGTGCACCTAAAATGTCCAAATCCAAATAAACACAAACTGGAGCTAAATTCAAATATATGGAAATATTTTAGCTTCAAGAACTTTTCCAAGAAAAAAAGTTGAGTAATATTCAGGGATTGTTTTCACACACACACAAAAAGCTTCGGTGGATGTCCTTCGAGCGCGACACGGTGACGCACCGTACGATCGACTGCGCGGTCGCGGTTCATGTGCTTGCACAGGATTCTGTATCATGGTTGTGGTAACTAATGTAAGAGCTGCCTCAGTCTAATGTTAACGTGTACTAGTACGGTTTTCTTGTAAGTTTGACCAACCCTATATAAAACTAAAATAAGCTCCCATACGCGCACTCATCAATATGCCGCCGCCGTCGTTGTGCATGCCGGCGCCCGCCTGCTCCGGCCAACCATTTCTCGCCCATCACCGCCCTGTCGCTGCCATCCCTGTACCATGAACCAGAAGGCTCGCCCGCTCATGTCGTCTGCAGTCCCTCCTCGCGATGCTGCCGCGCTGCCAAGAACGCGAGCAGCTGGTGGAGCCGTGTCTATGCACGCAGCGTATGAAGAGGAGGACGAGCGCATGCTCCAGCACGCCGGCGAGGAGGAACTAGCGTGTCATTGTCGTCTCCGCCCGCGCGGAGGAGGCGCGCATGGTGGTTGTCGTGGTGGAAGCCGGTCGCGCCCGCGCCGAGACCGCAAACCGGGTGCAGACGCGGAATCTACCTTCGAGACCTTGAATGTCACATGGATCCTGCAATCTGAAGGAGCAATTTGGGCCAGTCGACTCTTGTGAGCCGTTGGATGCAACATGGATAGCTAGAAGGGCTTCTTCAACCTCTAAAATTGATGCACTGTTCATCTTCTCAGCCCGCCACACGCCTAACCGCCTGTCGCTGCCGCCCCGCCCTCCCCTGAACTGCCTGCCGCTGCCATGCTCCCCACCCCCACCCCCGCCATCCGTTTAACCCCGGACACGATCCATTTTTTCCGGCGAACTACATTCCACACCCAACACTCATAAGATATATCATGGGCACCCTGCCACCCTAATATAAATACTGGGGTAGCTTCTCTGCCATCTTCTTCCTTCGCTCCGTCGAACTTCTTTCAGAAATCGACAAACCCAAATTATACTACCAGTACGAACGTATCAAGTATAGTAGGAACACGAAGATACGAGTAGTAGTACCAACTACAAGAAGAAAAGTAGTAAGAGATAGTACAAGTACTACTGTACGTACTAAAGAGTTCAAATAACGAGAAAGAACATAAAGTTAAAATATCAAGAAAGAACATAAACATAGTTCTGCTGGGGGCTTAGCACACCACACCCCTGAAATAAAACTAAGCAAATAGTCCGCTTGACACTGTAGTAGAACCAGCATGAGCGACGGCACTGCGACCTTACTCGGAGTCCGAGTCCACGTCCTCGTCCCTCTTCCTCTTCCTCTTCGCCGCCGCTTCTTTGCTTGAACCGGACACTGGGCTCTGCTTCTTCATCCAACCCTTGTAGATATTTAAACAAAGGTAGGCATCCATTGTTGCGTACAGGATGTGATCTTCATCTATTGTCCTCGACTCCCATGCATGATGAAACTCATGGTGAGGTTTCTTCAGTTTAGCCTACGAAGGATCAATCATGGCAGCTGCCAGGGTCAGCATTGAAGGCTGAGAGGAGGACACCAGGCTTGCCTTCTGGAGATCGAAGGGCTGTCCTACAACGAGGCCTGTCCGACCCAGGGCATCCGTGTCGTTCCTAAAGTCTACAGTAACGAATTTCACTCTTTCGTCCTTGTGGAAGTTCTTAAAATCCTGGAACTCAACGTCGGCATGGCATATGTGGTAGACCAAGCACACGTTATGTACGTAAACCTGGATCACAGCGGGCTTCTTCTTCTCTGCCTCCTTTAGAATCTTCTCGCTTTCCAGGACTATGGTGTACTCAACATCTAGCCCAGCGACCCACTCATCCTTTGAACTGTTGCACATGCGTAGGAAGCGAGCAAGGCATGCTGTCACCGTCGCAGATCCTGGGTGTAGATGAGGATGAACTCATCGCCGGTGATGGCTCTAACCTGGTACTCAGCGGTGACCATGGAGATTTGGGAGGCCTTGGATTTTGGTGGAGGGTTAGGAGAAGTTGAACTGGTGTAATGTGAAAGGACGGGACGACTGGGAGCGAACTATTGTAAGGTAGAAGACGGGGACGAGTAGGCCTTGCGAACGGCGTGGGGTTGTTGGCTTGCCAGGTGGATAAATGGCTGCAAGCCCCCAAAGAGTTCTCGAGTACTATGCGGGACCCACTAGATGTCATGTATTCTAGACCCATATTGTAGGCCTGACAGTATAGCTCCTGCCTGCTCGCACGCCATGCCGGCGCGTGGATGTAACTTCACTTAATTCCCTCAACCGTCGCGCCTCCCACGACCTTCTCCTCCCTCGCGCGGTCGCGCCCTTTGAGACTTCGACCAGCTATAAATGAGCAATATTTTTTGCCTACTCCGCATGCATGATACTCCCTCTGGTCCTTTTTACTTCCGTCAACCGTTTGCAAAGTTTTTGACCAAATTTATACTAAAAATATCAATATCTACAATACTGATTATAATGAGTATAAAAACTACGTTTTATAATGAGTATAAAAATATTGATTTGACATTGTGAATGTTGATGTACCTTTTTTTGTAAGTTTGGTCAAAGTAGAGGTACATTGACTTCACACAAAACTACTTCCCTTCTAGTTGTGTGCAATGTCCTCTCTAGTCATCACAACAAGGTTAGCTATTAGAGTACCACTACCTCCCTTCTAGTTTAAAGGGCTCGATTCAAAAATTTCACCTACTCTTACCAAGATAGAGGCGGTGGAATCCTTTAAAAAAAGATACAGGCGGTGGAATAGTTCTTGTACTGGTTTCTAGAGTCTAGACTCCATCTTCAGGAACCTTCGCCGCCGCCGGCAAGAATGCAAGGAGATGAACCAGAAAGGAAATGAGGCTGGAATGAGTAGTCCCGTATTTTATAAAGTGGCAGAGGTGGGTAAATATATGCTATACAGTACCTCCGGTGGCAAGGCCATGTCTCTATGCACACACATCTCAGCCGTTGGTTCCAAGTAGATCGAACGGCTCACATTGTCCAGAGGTAGACATACCATCACCACCAACTAAGATTTTTATAGGAGTGGTCATGTTATGCATGTGGTGTAATTAATGCATCGGTTTACACCAATTTTTGAGAAAAAATGAGAGTACTATTAAGTACTTTTGCAAACTACAGAATTAATTCAACCATTCATCATCTACCTTGGTTGAAGAAATTTTCAAATTTTAAACCGGAAAGGAGGGAGTACCACATTACCACCACTATGGTCAGCCTTAATTATCGCATGCAATAATTTAGTGCACCTTGAAATCTGAACGCCTGCTTGACTATCCTTCTCCCTCCAGCAGTCCCACCACTCCACCCCGTGTGGAAAAAATATGCATGCATGACTCTCCTCCCCCGCGCTCGTCCAATCCGTTGTGACCAGCAATATTTCCACCCCTTCCCTCACCCGTAATTTACTCCAACAAATATGCCCACGTAGGTGCTTCAGTTACTTAACTGTAGGCGCAATGGGTCACTGACATGTGGGCCCAAGAGGCATCTGGCCCACATGTCAGTGACACAACTGGAACTGCAGTTAAGTCAGTGAAGCTCAGTCCATATATTATGTAGGTGTGCCATTGCTCGCTATAAATACTGCGCCTCCCACGACATTCGGAAGAAAGCTCACGTTCATCGCTATCTCCTCCCCCTCCCTCTCACGTCGACCACCATGGCATCCCCCTCCCAAGCCCTAGGTGCGCCTCGCTGCACCGTGCGGACGGTCACGTGTCGCCGTTCCTCGCCGCTACTAGTCGAGGAAGACGCGTCGCCGTTCCGTTCCTCACCGCCACTAGTCGAGGAGGACGCGTCGGCGTTCCGCTCCTCGCCGTGACGTGTCGAGGTGGACACGTCGGTGTTCCCAATCTCCCCAGCACGCGCGTCCGAGGACGCGTCGGCTCCCCGCTACAAGGAGAACTCTGCGCCGCCCGCCGAGCCCCCCAGCCTTGAGGAGCTTTGGAAAGAAATGGATGTAGCCTTGTGGGAGGCTTTGCCTCCGGCAGAGTGCGCCAAAATAGAGGCGGAGAAGAAGGCCAAGGAAGAGAAGCGCGTCGTGGGGCAAGCTGCCTGGTGGGCCTATGTCACGTCCGAGAGAGTCAGGCAATTGGCTCTTTGGCAGAAGGCTCGTGCGAGGGCGGTGAGGGTGGCGGAGGACGCCCATGCCAAAGCCCTGAGTGCAGTCGGGCCCAAGCGCCTCATCTACGCTTGGCGGTACGTGGACCGGGTGCACGCTTCCAGCGAGGAGGAGTACCTGTTGGCGCCGGATCACCACGCCGGTGAGTTAGCGCTCGCCCGCCGGCAAGCCGCCAATCAGCACCTCGCAAGTTGCGAGGCTGAGAAAGAGGCGTTGTGTCGGCGCGCTAGGAAACGGCCGCACACCAGGGCACTCGTGGCGCGCCGCAAGAGCTCATGCGAGCGCCGTGGCTTTTATTAGGAATATAATTTAGTTCCGTAAGGCGAACTCATTAGTTTTAGGACGCAAATGTTAAATCCCGAACGTTCGGGAATTATTAGTGTCTTTAATTAGGTATGTAAAAGAAAAGTTTGGAAACCCTGTGTATCCGTACGCATTTTGTAAGTACTTGCATATGTCACATGCACTAACATTTTATCAGTTAAATGTTTGGTCAAAATTTAGCACAAATTACAATGGCGACGAATAAACCAGGACGGAGGTACTACTAGTACTACCTCCGTCCTGGTTTATTGGTCCCCATTGTATATTGTGTCAAATTTTGACTATAGATTGAACTAACAAAACATTCATGCATGTTACCAAAAATTATATCATTCAAAACTATGTTGAAATATGAATCCAACGATATAATTTTTGTTGACATGCGTTAACATTTTGTTAGCTAAATATTTGGTCAAAATTTGGCACGAACTACAAAGGTGACCTATAAACCAGGACGGAGCTAGTAGTAGTTTAGAAGCCCAAATAAATGAGTCAGGCGCCTTACTGTTACTCTCCACTGTGACTAGTCTTATGGGAAAAGCTGGGGAAGAGACGGCTTATTTTTTAAGCCGCCAAAAGAACTGGCCCTAGGAGTAGTAGCTAGGGATACTAGGGATCGAGTGTGTGAGATGAACCGGAGAAAGTAAATGCAGAGAGATGAAATGCAAAAAGACGGAGGGATGTGATGGTTGCTTGTCCGTTTATTTTATGAGGCCACTTATTACTGGGAGTGGTTGGGTTTTGTGATATGACAGCTTTACTGCCGCGCCACGAGCGGGGTCAGACTCCTGTGCAGTGCCGCCCTCTACACTAGTACTACATCGGTCATGGTTTATTAGTCCCCCATTGAATTTGACTGAGGATTTAACTGACAAAATCTTAGTGCATGTCAACAAAAACTATATCGTTGGATTCGTATTTGAACATAGTTTTCGATGATATAATTTTAGGTGACATGCATCAGCATTTATCGTACTATATATAATTTTAGTTCAATTTTTGGTTGTACTAATCTATAGTAAGGTGGTCGTGCGTTGCACAGAATAGTGAAATGCATTGATCGGGGAGTTGTTTATTTTGACAAAGGATGTGGGGGTCATCTCATGTGTAACGGGTATCAATAGGTTTCTTCGGATATTATTTCATCTCTAGAGCTCACAAACATCCGGGTGAAATAGATAAAAAAGTATCTTTTGCAAACAAAAGCGTTCAACTGTTCAACCTGCATCCAAAACTTGTGAAGAAATAACACTTATTGTGCTTTGCAAGAAATGATCTTTAAGAATTAGTTTTTGAGTATTGATTGTTATACATGTTGGCTACAGATGACATGGCACTTTCATATAGTCAACAGTTGGCTATACTATTATGTATTAACCATGCCCTTATACACCTAGACGGAGGGATTAAATCAGGATGACTTGGAAGGGGGCAGCGGAGATGTAAGAAATGGTTTATCATAAGTCTTTCACACTTACTGTAGTAAAAAATTCATACATGGAAGATTCTAGACTAAACCATAAATGGATACACTTTTATTCATGCGCGTTACTCCAATAGAGCAAGATCATGCATGTAAGTCTCCACATGCTTAGACAGCGGATTACACTGAGCAAAGACTAGTGATCAACATTTAACTTGGTAATGCATATGTCCAGGTGAACCTCCTTGGAGTCCCCGTGCACCTCGTTGGGGGCCAAATCATACCATGCGTATTCCATGTCCACATCGGCGGGAAGGTCCTAGCTCTGCACAGTTCTAGTCAGCTTGATGTAGCCAGCCCAGCCAGTGTCGCCGCCCACATACCTCTCAGGGGTAGTAACAGTGATCACACACCCGTACATCATCCTCGTGTAAGTGTCAGCGTCACCGTCAGCGGCGTCGCCCCTGATGCACACTATAGAGACGGGGCGGCGGCCTGCGCGGGCCTCACCGGTGCCCACGATCAAGAGGAAGACGCTGGCGTCCTCCTCCGAGACTAGCAGGCGGCAGTGATCCTCCAGTGACTCCGGA
Organism: Aegilops tauschii subsp. strangulata; assembly: GCF_002575655.3. NCBI lineage: Eukaryota > Viridiplantae > Streptophyta > Magnoliopsida > Poales > Poaceae > Aegilops > Aegilops tauschii. The sequence goes on along the minus strand of NC_053038.3, from coordinate 278,118,692 downwards.
ACGGTGAATGGGTAGCATGTCTCGTACTTGATGTTCTCCGCCAAGGGCCAGTAGTGATCGCCGCAGGCCTGCATGAGGTGATGCACGATGTCCGCCGGCGAGCCCCAAAACGGCATCAGGCACTCATAGCCATAGGCGAAGGGCTCTTTGGAGGCATCGACCAGGCCGTCCATGAAACGGGAGTGGCTATAGGGGATGTTGCGCCAGTTGAATATATGAGCAAGTTACTACAAGATTTAGTCTGAATAAGCACAAAATAAATCATGACGGCTATAACAGAGATTAAACTAATCATATGGACAAGCATAGTAGATGAACAGATCGGATCTAGGACACAGACTAGAAACATGAATTGTACCACGATTTCGAACAGGAAGGACAGAAACACATACGGTCCAACGGGAGCAGCACCATTGGCGCTGAGGTTGTCACCCATGCCGTTGAGGAAGAGGTTGCCGAGGTGGGGGAAGAAGTCGTCGTCGGTGAAGTCATCGCTGCCAGCAGTCGCGAGAGTGCGCTCCCCAAATTTCAACAGCGCCCGCCGAATGGGGCGCAGGAGGGAGTGGCTGTAGGGGACGTTGCGGCCGCCGAATGGAGCATAGGAGTAGCACACGAAGCAGTAGATGGTGCTCCTCCCTAGTCTCTAGCTCTACTCTTATCTCTACTACTCTTCTTTCTTTTTTAGAATATACTAGTAGCTATCAAATCGAATAGTACTGCGCCGCCGCTGCACGCTAGGCTGAAAAAGCCTCCTCGCCTCCATCAAACCCCTCCGTTAAACCCGCATGCAAACCGAGAAACCTACTCCGGCCCGCGGGAGGAAATTTACCGGTTGTCATTGGAGAATAATAGAGTCACGTCCAATCCATTTGAGTTAATTGCATGTATTATTCTCCCTCTATAAAAAGTTAATTGCATCCTTAATCTTGTATTCTAAGTACTCAGTGGGTTCCACTGTCAGTACAGTGTACATTACTTGCAGGCTGGCTATAGATTCGTACAGAAAGTTAGAAAGAAATGAATCCATCCTTAATCTTGTATTCTAAGTACTCTGTGGGTTCCACTCCTAGTAAAGTAGCGAACGAAGTATATATTAAAAATATATAAAAAGCTACAGTTTAGGACAGAATTCGAACTCAGGCCATCACGCTGCAAGGATCCGGCCCGGACCAGTACACCAGGTGTTCGTTGCGGACAATTCAAGAGATAAACCTTTATAGCAATGAGCCCGTCCGTTGCAACAGATCCAAAGTAGAATAATACATATACACAAATTTGAAAGAAAACAGTTTAGTTTTGATATACATATCACTAAAAATATCTTATGTTTCACTCCAAATATATTCTTTGGGCTGTTTTGGAGGTAAGGGAGGAATGTGGTTGGTTTCTAGATACTAAGGGGTTTTGTGTAAACTCGAGTAGAGAAGTGGGAATTGTTGCAAAAGGCCACAACTTACATCACAGTCGTTAGATGCAGATCTAATGGTCAGAAATGGCGGATGGCAGACACACCATCATCACCAACTGAGTCATTTATAGGAGTACTAGCAAGATGCCCGTGCGTTGCACAGAACATCAAGATGCATTTATATGAGTAGTTTATCTTGTGGGAGATAAGGATGAACGAGGGAAGGCCTTATCTGCAAATGTGATGAGGGGTGCGGGTATCTTTCTACAAAATTGCCATAGTTTCCTTCCTATTTGTCAGATATAGATCGGACAACCTATATTGCAGGATGGCAGGCACACCATCATCACCAACTCTGTTTTTTATAAGAGTAGAGTAGAGATAACTATAAGTAATACTAGCAAGAGGCCCATGCGTTGCATGGAACATCAAGATGCATTTATAGGAGCTGTCTATCTCGTGGGAGATGAAGATGAACGAGGGACGTCCTTATCTGCAAATGTGGAGAGGGGTGCAGGTATCTTTTTGCAAAATTGTCATAGTTTGCTTTCTATCCATCAGATATAGATCAGACGGTCCATTGCAGGATGGCAGGCACACCATCATGACCAACTCGGTTTTTATATAAGAGTAGAGATAGGAGTAGGGGTAGAGAAAAAACCGAGTTGGTGATGATGGTGTGCCTGCCATCTTATAGATAGACCGTCCGATCTATATCTGACGGATAGAAAGAAAACAATGAAAATTTTACAAAAGATACCCACACCTCTCTCCACATTTACAGATAAGGCATTGCCTCGTTCATCCTTATCTCCCACAACCTCATTGCCGAGCAATTAAAAAAGGAAGTCTCTGGAACAATCTGGCATGGTGGCCGCTGCCGGCTCCGTCCATCCCCATGCCTTCGCCCAGTCCGACCACCAGTCACCACCACGCCCCACTCCTCCTCACCTTATCTATCATCTTTCTTGAGATATCATTTTTTCGATGAAATGGTCGAGATACCATGTTTCCGATAAAATTCCCGAGATATCATTTGTTTATACACATAGGATTACTCCTGCATGGGCCAATCACAATAGGTGTTTTGTAAAAAAATGCATCTTGATGTTCCGTGCAATGCACGTGCATCTTGCTAGTTTTTTTTGCATATAATTCCAAACACCACGTAGACACGGTCTTTGACCATTTTACAACTATGTTAGTATCATTGTTAGTGGTCAGCCGGTGCAAGTTATAGCCCCGAGTGTTTTAACCTTTTTTTAGTAATGATATCTGGCGATTGTTCGCCACGAGCTCAATCATGGCAAATCCCACGTAACTGTCAGATTTCCATCCCACGGTGGCCTGGTTTTAAGCCATAGTATTTGACAAAACCGCCACCCTTACAGACGTACTATAACTGCGTCGTGGGCATTTGCAACTGCCATGTCTGCCAGCGAAGGTTTGCTGGGGATTGGAGTTAGCACCGATGGCGGTTTGTAGTCGTTCCATGCTCGGGCATTGAAGTTTGTAACTATTTTATATTAAAATATACTAATCCTCCGGTGCTAGTAGTAGAGCAGAGTCCTACTCCACTACTACTCTAGTCAAGCAAGTTAGGGCATAGTAGTAGGTACTGTAGGGAGTACCAGTACTGTGATCACTCAAGCAAGTTGTCTGGCATCAATATGACCCTACGCTGCTGGTATGTGTCTCGTAAGTCAAGCGACATGCTGTAGTCATCATCACCTGTCCAATTCCCACAGCACATATTCGCTTCTCCATCCTTGTCCGCACATAATCGTCCAATCTTCCATCCCCGCTAAGGCGCCTCCCCCCTTCCAAAACCCAAGCACCAACAATGGCAGAACCGAGCAGCGTCTGCCGAAAGAGTGGCTGGAATTCGCTCCCCACAGAGGTAATCAAGCTCATTGTTTCGCATGTGGACAATCTCAGTACCATGGCGCTCACCGCGTGCTTGTCGGGGTTGTACCGTTTACTCAAAGCCCTCAGGCCGGAGCTTTTTAAGCCAACTACTTGCTTGCTGATGCCGCCAGATCTTCATAAACGGCGTGTCACGTAGCATAACGATCGTAGGGTGGCGAGCATCAACCCTCTTGAGTGCGATCCGATCCCCGTCACCCTCAACTACATTAACGGTATGTACTGGGTTGGCATGAACACGTCTTGGATGGTGCTCGTCGATGGTGGCGGCAGCTGGATGCTCGTGGAGGTCTACACCTGGCGATTGATCCCCCTTCCTTCAATTAACACTGCACTGCTTTGGTACCGCGGCCCAGAATACTCGGAATCTTAAGTAGCCAACATGATACCAAGTTTGATTTGCTCAAGGTTGTAATCTGCCAAGTGCACACAAGATCTGCAAATTATAAAGACTTTAGGCTAATTGCGTTCTTCAACCGTGGTCTCGCCTATCTGACAGGTCACTGCGGTAAGTGGATAAATCTGCACGTCCATCGCAGGATCATACATCCTCCATGGTTCTCTGATGCCATTGAACACAAGGGCTTCATTTACGCTGTCGACTCCTTCTATGGCTGGACGTATTGCTTGCCTACTCCAGTCATCGCTACAAATGGCTGTTACAGCAGTATGTTACTTTCCTATGATATCATGATGGCTTGCTTATATTACTGTCAACATTTACTGAAAAAATATTCATGCTCATAACATGCTGTCCTTAAGATTGACTACATTAAGAGCCCTTTTTTATTTGACTCCAACTTGATATGATGTTGTAGGCCGCCTGGTGTCCCTACCCTTCCTAATCCCAGAACCTTTCAAAGAAAAGCGGCATGGCAGTTGCTGTTGGTTCCTGGCTCGATCAGACGACGACGAATGGTTGATGATTGTTCACGCGTACCAGATGTGTTGTTTCGTGGAATACAATCACAGTCACTTCAAGGTCTTTGAGCAGGATCCCAGCTTCTCTGGGCCTTCAGGAATTTTTGACTGGAGGCTGGTAAGTAGCCTTGGTACACGCTCTCTGTTTCTCGGACTGAATTATCCGATTAACCAGGAGATAACCGACGACAAGGCTCATGATGGCAACGCAGTTTCGTTCATCAGGCAAAACTGTGTGCCCACAGCATACCATGCGTCTCTGCATGCACCATACCCTGATATGTGCTGCCACGCTCTGCAGCCCAAAGTAGGAGAGAGGGTCACAAGTATCAGACTTCGACCTGCTGGTTGGAGTTTCCCCCGTGACGCACCCATCTGTTTCAAGCCGTCAGCCAATCTCCACAGCTTAATAAATAGTAACGTCTAACTGACCCAGTTAGTTAGATGCATACTCTTGGTGTAGTAGGATCTTTATTTAGTTTGATACATACACCTGTTCTTTTTTGGTAGCCCTTTTGTAATGATGGCTGATGTTTGGTTGGAAGAGAGAGTTGCGTCTTTACTCTTTTGGCCTGCTTACTCCTTCTGTTGCACCCCCAGCCCTGGTTGCTGCTGCTGCTGTTTTCAATGTACAATCAGTAGTATATTTCGTTTCTTGGTTGAATAAATGTGTTGTTAGAACGAAAAACACAATGTTTTAGAAGTCGTTGCACGGTCCGATCCTTTAGTGCCAGATACGTCTCCAACGTATCTATAATTTTTTGATTGCTCCATGCTATTATATATTCTGTTTTGGATGTTTAATGGGCTTATTTATACACTTTTATATTATTTTTGGGACTAACCAATTAACCCAAGGCCTAGTGCAAATTGCTGTTTTTTGCCTACTTCAGTGTTTTGCAGAAAAGGAATATCAAACGGAGTCCAAACGGACTGAAACCTTCAGGAGAGTTATTTTTGGAACAAACATGATCCAGAGGACTTGGAGTGGAGGAGGCCACTAGGCAGGGGGGCGCGCCCTCCACCCTCGTGGGCCCCTCGTGGCTCCACCGACCTACTTCTTCCTCCTATATATACCTACGTACCCCGAAACCATCAAGGAGCACCACGAAGCCCTATTTCCACCGCCGCAACCTTCTGTACCTGTGAGATCCCATCTTGGGGCCTTTTCCGGTGTCCTACCGGAGGGGGCATCGATCACTGAGGGCTTCTACATCAACACCATAGCCTCTCCGATGATGTGTGAGTAGTTTACCACAGACCTTCGAGTCCATAGTTATTAGCTAAATGGCTTCTTCTCTCTCTTTGGATCTCAATACAAAGTTCTCCTCGATCTTCTTGGAGATCTATTCGATGTAACTCTTTTTGCGGTGTGTTTGTCGAGATCCGATGAATTGTGGGTTTATGATCAAGATTATCTATGAACAATATTTGAATCTTCTCTGAATTCTTTTATGTATGATTGGTTATCTTTGCAAGTCTCTTTGAATTATCAGTTTGGTTTGGCCTACTAGATTGATCTTTCTTGCAATGGGAGAAGTGCTTAGCTTTGGGTTCAATCATGCGGTGCTCGATCCCAGTGACAGTAGGGGAAACGACACGTATTGTAATGTTGCTATCGAGGATAAAAAGATGGGGTTTATATCACATTGCTTGAGTTTATCCCTCTACATCATGTCATCTTACCTAATGTGTTACTCTGTTCTTATGAACTTAATACTCTAGATGCATGCTGGATAGCGGTCGATGTGTGGAGTAATAGTAGTAGATGCAGGCAGGAGTCGGTCTACTTGTCGCGGACGTGATGCCTATATACATGATCATGCCTAGATATTCTCATAATTATGCACTTTTCTATCAATTGGTCGACAGTAATTTGTTCACCCACCGTAATACTTATGCTATCTTGAGAGAAGACACTAGTGAAACCTATGGCCCCCGGGTCTATCTTCCATCATATTAATCTCCCGCCAATGAGCTATTTCTGTAGCCTTTTATTTTGCATTATTTCCTTCAATCTTTATCATAAAAATACCAAAAATATTATCTTATCATCTCTATCAGATCTCACTTTTGCAAGTGGCCGTGAAGGGATTGACAACCCCTTTATTGCGTTGGTTGCAAGGTTCTTATTTGTTTGTGTAGGTATGAGGGACTTGCGTGTGGCCTCCTACTGGATTGAGACCTTGGTTCTCAAAAACTGAGGGAAATACTTACGCTACTTTGCTGCATCACCCTTTCCTCTTCAAGGGAAAAACCAACGCATGCTCAAGAGGTAGCAAGAAGGATTTCTGGCGCCGTGGCCGGGGAGTCTATGCACAAGTCAAGACATACCAAGTACCCATCACAAACTCTTATCCCTCGCATTACATTATTTGCCATTTGCCTCTCGTTTTCCTCTCCCCCACTTCACCCTTGCCGTTTTATTCGCCCTCTCTTTCCATTCGCCTCTTTTTCACGTGCCCCTTGTGTCCCGTTTGCCGTTATGGCTAGTCCTTTATCTACTCCTTTATCTCCCGAGAATGAAGTTCTTAATTTTAAACAAAGGGAGGGAGAAAATCTGAAAGATGCTTGGTATGGAATTTGCAATGCGCAAAATAGATCCACTAGGAAGCAATCTACTTCCGTTCTTCTTCGCAATTTTTATGTAGCATCACTCCTTGGAATAGATATATTCTGGATACCATTACCGGAGGGAATTTCTTGGGTAGCCATACTTTTGATTCTTATAATGCTATGATAGATTTGTTTGGCCCACCACCTATTTTGGTTAATGGAACTATTTTAACTTTGGAACATGCGATGCAAAGGCTTTAAATTATTGAAAATAAAGTTGCCACCATAGAGTTGATTGACAATTTGGATAAAAAGATCCACAACCAAATTACCCAATACGGATCTAAGGTAGGAGTTGCTCTTAAATTTTTTAAAGAAAAGGAACCCATGGTTAACGAAAAGATAGATCAAGATTCCACTAGAATTGATAAGATTGAGGATATTATTACCAACTTAGGGTCAGCCTTTTATTCCGTGAAAAACACTCCAAGACCTCCTAATGCTAAAATTCTCAAATTTATATATGTTCCTAAAAATAAGGTTGAAACTTCTAGTAAGGAAAATGCGGATCTCAAATCCATAAGTGTTCACCCCAACTTTCTCGCTATCATTAAGGAACCTTTTGCTACAAATAATTTTCATGATTTCTTGCCTAAGGATTTAATCATTAATAAAAAGAAGGAAAACCCTAAGGGTTATAAGTGTTTTATTGAAGAATTGCCTCCCAAAGATGGCAATACCTAGATCTATACTTGCCTTTATGCCTAGCTAGGGGCGTTAAATGATAGCGCTTGTTGGGAGGCAACCCAATTTTATTTTAGTTTCTTACTTTTTGGTTCAATTTAGGAATAAATAATCCATCTAACTTCTGGTTATATGTTTTTGTGTGTTTTATTTAGTGTTTGTGCCAAGTAGAACCTTTGGGAAGACCTGGGTGAAGTCTTTTTGATCTTGCTGTAAAAAACAGAAACTTTAGCGCTCACGAGATTAGCTACAACGTTTTACTGGAGAGTGCTATTTAGTTGATTCTTTTTTCAGATGATTAATAGATAAATTCCTCACGTCAAAAAATTTATTTTAGAATTTTTGGAGTTCAAGAAATTTGCGTTAGGTACAGATTACTACAGACTGTTCTGTTTTTGACAGATTCTGTTTTTGTGTGTTGTTTGCTTATTTTGATGAATCTATGGCTAGTATCGGAGGTTATGAACCATAGAGAAGTTGGAATACAGTAGGTTTAACACCAATATAAATAAAGAATGAGTTCATTAAAGTACCTTGAAGTGGTGTTTTGTTTTCTTTCGCTAACGGAGCTCACGAGATTTTCTGTTAAGTTTTGTGTTGTGAAGTTTTCATGTTTTGGGTAAAGATTTGATGGATTATGGAACAAGGAGTGGCAAGAGCCTAAACTTGGGGATGCCCAAGGCACCCCAAGGTGAAATCTAAGGAAAACCCATAAGCCTAAGCTTGGGGATGCCCCGGAAGGCATCCCCTCTTTTGTCTTCGTCCATCGGTAACTTTTCTTGGAGCTATATTTTTATTCACCACATGATATGTGTTTTGCTTGGAGTGTCTTGTATGATTTGAGTCTTTGTTTTTAGTTCACCACAGTCATCCTTGATGTACACACCTTTTGAGAGAGATACACATTATTCGGAATTTATTAGAATACTCTATGTGCTTCACTTATATCTTTTGAGCTAAACAATTTTGCTCTAGCGCTTCACTTATATCTTTTGGAGCACGGTGGTGGTTATATTTTATAGAAATTATTGATATCTCATGATTCACTTATATTATTTTGAGAGTCCTTAGAACAGCATGGTAATTTGCTTTTGGTTATAAAATTAGCCCTAATATGATAGGCATCCAAGATAAAAACCATAAAGTGCATTGAATACTAAGAGAAGTTTGATACTTGATAATTGTTTTGAGATATGAAGATGGTGATATTAGAGTCATGCTAGTTGAGTAGTTGTGAATTTGAGAAATACTTGTTCTAAAGTTTGTGATTCCCATAGCATGCACGTATGGTGAACCGTTATGTGATGAAGTCGGAGCATGATTTATTTATTGATTGTCTTCCTTATGAGTGGCGGTCGGGGACGAGCGATGGTCTTTTCCTACCAATCTATCCCCCTAGGAGCATGCGCGTAGTACTTCGTTTCTATAACTAATATTTCTTTGAAGTAAGTATGTGAGTTCTTTATGACTAATGTTGAGTCCATTGATTATACGCACTCTCACCCTTCCACCATTGCTAGCCTCTCTAATACCGCGCACCTTTCGCCGGTATCATATACCTACCATATACCTTCCTCAAACAGCCACCATACCTACCTATTATGGCATTTCCATAGCCATTCCGAGATATATTGCCATGCAACTTACCACCGTTCTAGTTATTATGACATGCTTCATCATTGTCATATTGCTTTGCATGATCATGTAGTTGACATCGTATTTGTGGCAAAGCCACCGTTATAATTCTTTCATACATGTCACTCTTGATTCATTGCATATCCCGGTACACCGCCGAAGGCATTCACATAGAGTCATATTTTGTTCTAAGTATCGAGTTGTAATTCTTGAGCTGTAAGTAAATAAAAGTGTGATGATCATCATTATTAGAGCATTGTCCCATGTGAGGAAAGGATGATGGAGACTATGATTCCCCCATAAGTCGGGATGAGACTCTGGACGAAAGAAAAAAGAAAGAAAGAAAAAAGAGACCAAAAGAAAAGAAAGAGAGAAGGCCCAAATAAAAAAATGAGAGAAAAAGAGAGAAGGGACAATGTTACTATCCTTTTCCACACTTGTGCTTCAAAGTAGCACCATGATCTTCATGATATAGAGTCTCCTATGTTGTCACTTTCATATACTAGTGGGAATCTTTACATTATAGAACTTGGCTTGTATATTCCAATGATGGGCTTCCTCAAAATGCCCTAGGTCTTCGTGAGCAAGCGACTTGGATGCACACCCACTTAGTTTCTTTTGTTGAGAATTCATACACTTATAGCTCTAGTGCATCCGTTGCATGGCAATCCCTATTCACTAACATGGATATCTATTGATGGGCATCTCCATAGCCCATTGATACGCCTAGTTGATGTGAGACTATCTTCTCCTTTTTGTCTTCTCCACAACCGCCATTCTATTCCACCCATAGTGCTATGTCCATGCCTCACGTTCATGTATTGCATGAAGATTGAAAACGTTTGAAAACATCAAAAGTATGAAACAATTGCTTGGCTTGTCATCGGGGTTATGCATGATTTAAATACTTTGTGTGGTGAAGATAGAGCCTAGCCAGACTATATGATCTTGTAGGGATAACTTTCTTTGGCCATGTTATTTTGAGAAGACATGATTGCTTTGTTAGTATGCTTGAAGTATTATTATTTTCATGTCAATATTAAACTTTCATCTTGAATCTTTTGGATCTGAACATTCATGCCACAATAAATAGAAATACATTGAAGAATATGCTAAGTAGCGTTCCACATCAAAAATTCTGTTTTTATCATTTACCTACTCGAGGATGAGCAGGAATTAAGCTTGGGGATGCTTGATACGTCTCCAACGTATCTATAATTTTTGATTGCTCCATGCTATTATATATTCTGTTTTGGATGTTTAATGGGCTTATTTATACACTTTTATATTATTTTTGGGACTAACCTATTAACCCAAGGCCCAGTGCAAATTGCTGTTTTTCCCTATTTCAGTGTTTCGCAGAAAAGGAATATCAAACGGAGTCCAAATGGAATGAAACCTTCGCGAGAGTTATTTTTGGAACAAACGTGATCCAGAGGACTTGGCATGGATGTCAAGAAATCAATGAGGAGGCCACGAGGCAGGGGGCGCGCCTATCCCCTAGGTGCGCCCTCCACCCTCGTGGGCCCCTCGTGGCTCCACCGACCTACTTCTTCCTCATGTATATACCTACGTACCCCGAAACCATCAAGGAGGACCACGAAACCCTATTTCCACCGCCACAACCTTCTGTACCCGTGAGATCCATCTTGGGGCCTTTTTCAGCGTCCTGCCGGAGGGGGCATCGATCACAGAGGGCTTCTACATCAACACCATAGCATCTCCGATGATGTGTGAGTAGTTTACCACAGACCTTCGGGTCCATAGTTATTAGCTAGATGGATTCTTCACTCTCTTTGGATCTCAACACAAAGTTCTCCTCGATCTTCTTGGAGATCTATTCGATGTAACTCTTTTTGTGGTGTGTTTGTCGAGAACTGATGAATTGTGGGTTTATGATCAAGATTATCTTTGAACAATATTTGAATCTTCTATGAATTATTTTATGTATGATTGGTTATCTTTGCAAGTCTCTTCGAATTATCAGTTTGGTTTGGCCTACTAGATTGATCTTTCTTGCAATGGGAGAAGTGCTTAGCTTTGGGTTCAATCATGCGGTGCTCGATCCCAGTGAAAGTAGGGGAAACGACACGTATTGTATTGTTGCCATCGAGGATAAAAAGATGGGGTTTATATCATATTGCTTGAGTTTATCCCTCTACATCATGTCATCGTACCTAATGCGTTACTCTGTTCTTATGAACTTAATACCCTAGATGCATGCTGGATAGCGGTCGATGTGTGGAGTAATAGTAGTAGATGCAGGCAGGAGTCGGTCTACTTGTCGCGGACGTGATGCCTATATACATGATCATGCCTATATATTCTCATAATTATGCACTTTTCTATCAATTGGTCGACAGTAATTTGTTCACCCACCGTAATACTTATGCTATCTTGAGAGAAGCCACTAGTGAAACCTATGGCCCCCGGGTCTATCTTCCGTCATATTAATCTCCCGCCAACGAGCTATTTCTATCGCCGTTTATTTTGCATTATTTACTTTCAATCTTTATCATAAAAATACCAAAAATATTATCTTATCATCTGTATTAGATCTCACTTTTGCCAGTGGCCGTGAAGGGATTGACAAACCCTTTATCGCGTTGGTTGCAAGGTTCTTATTTGTTTGTGTAGGTACGAGGCACTTGCGTGTGGCCTCCTACTGGATTGATACCTTGGTGTCAAAAATCGAGGGAAATACTTACGCTACTTTGCTGCATCACCCTTTCCTCTTCAAGGGAAAAACCAACGCATGCTCAAGAGGTAGCAGTGCCCCGTAGCGTACGTAGCGCATACTATTTTTCGTACGGAACACATTTTCCACTTGTTGATAACATGCAACCCACTGATGAAGGCCCAATATAGGAGCCCATAATTAACTGGAAGGGAGGCTCTCACTTGAATCCAGACCAGGTACATGCTCATGGTCCCCTAAACATAAATAAGTAAATAAACAAATAAATAAAGCTAAATGCTCATGCACCAGTTCTTTAAATTCACGATTTAACTAGAGGATATTATTTCCTATGATAGTGTCGTTACATTCAGTCGATATAATTCTTAGGCAAAGATAGCGACCAGTCTTCCTGCTCCCACCATTTTCTTCCTACAACCAGCGGACCCATGCAAATCGTAGTCAACGTCGTAAATAGTTCCGGTCCATTTTTATGTTTCAATAAGAATGTCCAACCCAGCCCAGCACATTGGTGACAACACTTTATCCTCCGCCTTGGTGCGCTCGCTGCAGCGCTGCTGTCCGGCCCTGTCAACATAGTGAATCAGGACAGCACTGTAGATGTGAGTATGACAGTACGGACCCACCAGGTCCACTCCCGAACACAAGCAAAGCGCCTCTTTTAGTACTCAGATGCACCCATCCTTTTTTTTACTCTAATCCACCCTTCTGATATCTGGGACCCACATCATTTTCAACGTATTGTCAATTAACGACAGAATTGCCCAATTTTTTTCAGGATTTGTTCGGAGGAGCACGCTATAAACTGGGGTGTGCGGTCTCTGTCGCCCGTCTAACAACATGACCAGCCAGCAGTTTTTGCTTTGGGAAAATAGGTAGGCTCTTTTTGAAGAATACCCAAGCTAGGCCTATTTTTTTTCTCTGACTTACTGGGCTACAAATCTTTCAAGAAGAGGAGGGATGCATTTCGGCCTGGCCAAAGAGTTTGGTCAGTATCTGTTAAAAGTAAATGGGAAATTAGTTTCTTTTTTTGTTTTTGTTCTTCACTGATATTTTATATTTCATTAGATTTTAACATGACATAGTACTAATTTATTTTTAAATTTGATTTAGTATGGCTAATAATTTTTGGATTAAGAATATTTTCTTCCCAGAAAAAATGCGAATTATCAAAATTTCGCACATTTTTAGTTCAATTTTTTAACCCTGGTACTGACCAGAAAATGGGCAGCAATTCTAAAAATGGAAAATGGGCTGCAACAAATTCCATATGAATTAGAAAATGAGTAAAAATTATAAAAATATTAGCAAATGGGCTGTACATGCCACAAATTTCGAGGCTGACTTGTTTACGCAAGGCTTTGTCAGTCAACACACGATTCTAGCAGCAGTGACTGTTGGATGTCCATCCTACGGCCGACGTGCTTCTTCAATCTCTGATCTTCCTGCTCCAGCCGCCTAAACCAGCGCCGGCGGGACTGCCTGCTCCCTCCGCTTGTAGCCTGCTGTCATGCTGCGCAGTCTTCACCGGCCCACCCTACTCCCTCCGCTGGCTCGGCCGCACACAATCAACTGCCTCCTTATTACGCGAAAAAATGATTCCTCCCACTGACATCTGGGTGCACCGGTTCGGAGGCTGACCTGTGGGCCTACTAAGTTGACACATACCCAGGGCTTTGTCAACTTAGTCAACAAACGATTCCAGCATCAGTGACCGTTGGATTTGAATCGAACGGTCCTGCTGTTTCTTCAATCGCTCCTCTTCTTGCACCAGTTGTCCAAACCAGCGCCGGTGAGACCGCCTGCTCCTGCCTGCAGTGGCCGCCTGTGCTGCCGTTGAGGCCTCACCGCCCCCTACTACTCCCACCGCTAGCCAGGCCTTGCGGCGACGACAGGCTCACACTGAAGCCGAACCAGTGAACCCTCATACTCCTCTCCGCGCGGGCTTCCACTACCGCGTCTTCCCTGGCTCCGCGTTGTCGCCTTCCTAGGCCTCGCCGTCATCCACCGCCCTGGTGCTCTCGCCGCGGCGTGGTCAACGTGGTCAAGGAACGACTTCCATCGGAAGAGTACTGTACATGGAGAGGCTAACAGCTGGGTCCACAGTCGCAGCAAGGAAGTGCCTCCTTATTTCGCGGAAAATACTGATCCCTCCACCTGACAGTAGGGACCCAGCAGACGGGCCACCGTATTTCGTGAAAAAAAAGTTTCCCCCATGACTGCTGGGACCCACTAGCTACATCTTCACACGCAAGGAAGTGCGTCCATATTACGGGCAAAAAAAGGATTCGCCCCCTGACTGCTGGGACCCACCAGCTACATCTTTGCACGCAAGTAAGTGCCTGACAGTCGGGACCCACTCGGTCGAAGCATACGTAGCATTGTTATTTTGGTCGCGAACGTGTACGTACATACTAGTCGATGTAGAGGCGCGCACGTAGCATGTACACGTACGCACAACGGCCAGTGTGCAAGAAAGTTAATATGGCCACCTACGTACATACGGGCGGGGTCTCGAACGCCTACTCGCGCATACGTACGGCCAGGGCTCGTGTACATGGCTGTTCATGAGGAACGGAGAAACTGCGTCGTCGTTGTGTTCATGAGGAGGCAACGGAATGCGTCGTGTTCATCGGGAGGCAATGGAACGCGTGTTGTTCATCGGGAGCCAACCGGCTTGGACGGAACAGCCGATGGAAAGGAGGCCTGGCCTACCGCAGAACGGAGGAAACGGTGTTGTGTTCGATCGGCCACGGTGGAAACGGGATCCTGTTCATCGGGAGGGGTCTGGCGTACCGCAAAACGGAGGAAACGGACCTCCTACGGTCGAAACGGGGTCCTGTTGATCGGGAGGGGTGTGGCGTACCGCAAAACGGAGAAACAGACTTGTGTTGGAGCGCTACGGTTGAAACGGGGGTCCTGTTCATCGGGAGGGGTGTGGCGTACCGCAAAACGGGACTCCACGGGATACTGTTCATCTCCACCGTCGACCTCCTCCAGCCTCCACGGGCTACTGTTCATCCACCGTCGACCTCCTCCAGCCTCCACCTGCGACTGTTCATCCACGGCCTCCTGTTCATCCAGCCTCGACCGCGCGCCCTCCACCGGCTACTGTTCAACCAGCCCTCTCCACGGGGTCCTGTTCAACCACCCCTCCATGGGCTACTATTCATCCAGCCCTCCACCGGCTACTATTCAACCAACCCTCCTACGGCTACTATTCAACCAACCCTCCACGGGGTCCTGTTCATCCAGCCCTCCACGGGGTCCTGTTCATCCACCGGCTCGATCGATCGGGGTCCTGTTCATTCAGCGGCAACGGCCTCTACTACCACGGGGTCCTGTTTATCCAACCCCCCACCGGGAATTGTTCATCCAAACCCCCCAACAACACTCACTGTTCATCCAGAGGCAGCATCGACTGGCTTCAGTTAGCAGCAGTAGCGAAGGAATCACTCGGGTTCAGTTAACAGCAAGGGATCGATCGATCGCTCGGGTTCAGTAATGCGTAGCCTGCAGTGCAATCGCTCAGATTCAGTTAGAGCACAACACCTCACTCGGGTTCAGTTAGAGTGCAACGCCTCGCAGACACGCGCGTACGTATGAGAGAAACGCGCATCGCTCGACCCCCGACCACCCACCGTAACCGGGAAGTCCCCCGATATTTTCCTCGCCCTCACTTCTACCAGGGTTTTCTCCGTCATGGACGGCCCAAAGAATGTCATGCAGCTGCGTCTCCGGCCCGCCCAGGACGAAAAGCATATTTTCTCTCATGATTTTTTGTCATAGAAGTAGGAGCCCACCACATATATGATGATACCGGGTTTTGTCACAGTTATTGTCATAGAAGTGTCATAAGTATGACAGAAAAAAATTTCGTTCGGCCCAAAATGTCACGGATGTGTCATTTTTTGTAGTGTACACTGGTTACATCGAAATAATTTTTACAATTTGATTCACAATTATGTGTTCGAGAATACTCCTCGTGTGCACCTGCCGTCCAATGGGGACATATATCGTCCAAGAGAAAGTGATGCAGGGACAAACTCATGGGGACCGGAGAATAAACATATTATGGCCGAAGTAGAGAAGAACACTGAGTTACTTCACCGAGATCTTCGAGAGATTCAAAGCTTGAGGGAGGTACTAATGAATTTATTGGAGAATATGGCAACACCACCACCATCATCATCTTCACTACCAAAGGAGACTTGAGTAATGGGTATGGGCACACCCTTGGCTTGTGCCAAGATTGGGGGAGGTGCACCGGTATCGTATCACCACCACTTTCCTTGTCTTTATCTATCTTAGTTCGATATTTAGTTATCCTATGAATTAGTTGAATAAAAGTTCGCTTGATCTATTCTCGAGTATTAGTTCCGTGATATTTCTTTCTATGTAAGCGAATGAAAGTTATATAATAAAGTTAGTTGAGTTTTGTCTCTTTACTTTTATGTTTCAATAAAAAGAAAATGAAATAATGAAAAGATCATATGCTAATCTTATGGTAAGTAATGACATCACATAGGGAAAAGTACCAGCGGTAAAATATGTTGAAAGTTGAGAAACATAGCATTGGTCAATGATGCAATTAATCAAAGAATTAATAAGGGAAGAGAAGATTCACATGAAAATACACTATCATGGACATCTTTTATGATTGTGACCCCCCATCAAAATATTATATGCCAAAACGGTTAACGTTGGACAAGGAATACAACATAATGATTTATGTTTGTTCATATTCACATAGAAGTTATATTGTCATAGATCCTTCAACCTGTGGTGCTTGCCCAATATCTTTGCTAGCAAAAACATCCGCACTAAGTAGAGATACTACTTGTGCATCCAAAAACCCTTAAACCCAAAATCATGTTTTGAGAGTTCACCATACCTACCTATGGATTGAGCAAAAATAATAAAAATTTCTTCTAAATGTGTTTGACCATTTAGTGTAAGATAAAATTGAGTGTTGTACGAAATTGTGACGACAAAGTAATAAAAGAGACGGACTGCATAATAAAGGTTGCTATCATAAGGGGCAGTATAACATGACATTCTTTTGCACTAAGAGATTGAGCATACAAACCTAAAAGCTCATGGCAACCTCTGCTTCCCTCTATGAAGGGCCTATCTTTTACTTTATGTATTTACTTTTTGTGCAAGAGTCAAAATATCTTCTCCTATTCCTTTTTATTTTTCTCTTTAGCAAGCATCACGTGGTGAGGAAAGATCCAGGCACATATATCCAGTTGGATATGAGTAGACATGAGTTATTATTGTTGACATCACCCTTGAGGTGAATGAGTTGGGAGGCGAAACTATAAGCCCCTATCTTTCTATATGTCCAGTTGAAACTTTTTGCTCATGTGTATGAGGTGAGTGTTAGCAATCATAGAAGATAAAAAGATGGTTGAGTATGTGGACTTGCCGATACGAGACCCTTCCTGAAAGGATGATGAATTGTAGTTGCAAAGTTGACTAAGAACATAGTTTGTTGGTTTTCAATAAAGTTTATGCTTTTTACTTCGAAGTAGTGATGAATTGTTACTTGTTCATGAGAAGCTATATGATGAAGTTATACGATAAAATTTTATGACAAAGTTTGTTGCTGTTATAATAATATGCATGATGCTTCTATGTCCGTATTTTCTTTTTATCAACACCTCTCTCTCTAAGCATGTGGCCATGTTTTTCGATTTCGGTTTTCGCTTCAGGACAAGAGAGGTCTAAGCTTGGGTGAGTTGATATGTCCATTTTGCATCATGTTTTCCTATTATTATTTACAATGATTTTATGCATAATAAAGCTCTATGGAGTAACTCTAATTCCTTTTTCTCCCAGAATATGCAAGGTTTACACAAAGAGGGAGAATGCCGAAGCTGGAAGTCTGGGCCTGGAAAAGCTACATCAAAGTTACCTATTCTGCACAACTCCAAATGAGCTATAACTTTATGGAGAATTATTTGGGAATATAAAAAAATACTGGAGCAAATAATTACCGGAGGGGGGCCATCTAGTGAGCACAATACACCAGGGCGCGCCAGGCCCCCCAAGCGTGCCCTGGTGGGTTGTGGTTAGCCCAACCCACCTCCGGTGCACATCTTCTGGTATATAGGTCATTTTGACATAGAACAATTTGGAGAGGACTTTCGGGATGGAGCGCCGCCGTCTCGAGGCGAAAGTTGGGCAGTAGCACTTTTTCCCTCCGGTGGAGCAAATCCGTCGGGGTAACTTCCATCCCGGAGGTGGAAATCAAAGCCATCGTCATCACCAAGAAACCTCTCATCCTTTGGAGGCCAATCTCCATCAACATGTTCAACAACACCATCCCCTCTCAAAGCCTAGTTCATCTCTCGTGTTCAATCTTTGTACCGGAACCTCAGATTGGTACGTGTGGTTGACTAGTAGTGTTGATTACATCTTGTAGTTGATTACTATATGGTTTATTTGGTGGAAGATTATATGTTCAGATCCATTATGCCATTTAATACCCCTCAAATCTTGAGCATGATTATCATTTGTGAGTAGTCACTTTTGTTCTTGAGGTCACGGGAGAAATCTTGTTGCTAGTAATCGTGTAGCTTGATATGGGTTCGATATTTTGATGATATGTATGTTGTGATTCCCATAGTGGTGTCATGTGAACATCGACTACATGGCACTTCACCATCTTTGGGCCTAAGGGAATGCATTGTGGAGTGGTTATTAGATGATGGGTTGCTAGAGTGATAGAAGATTGAACCCTAGTTTATGCTCTACTTCATTAGGGACCGATTTGGATCCAAATGTTAGATTTTTTCTTAATACTTTTCTAATAGTTGTGGATGCTTGCGAGGGGGTTAATCATAAGTGGGAGGCTTGTTCAAGTAATAACAGCACTCAAGCACCGGTCCACCTACACATCA
Source organism: Aegilops tauschii subsp. strangulata (assembly GCF_002575655.3). Classification (NCBI taxonomy): domain Eukaryota; kingdom Viridiplantae; phylum Streptophyta; class Magnoliopsida; order Poales; family Poaceae; genus Aegilops; species Aegilops tauschii. The sequence goes on along the minus strand of NC_053038.3, from coordinate 278,099,896 downwards.
AATTATCAAAGTAGCGAACGCGGATCAAACCAACTTGATGAAAGTGACAAGATGAAATTCCCGTGTACCCTCAAGAACGCTTTGCTTATTACAAGAGACCATTTTGGCCTATCCTTTGCCACAAAAGGATTGTTCTACCTTGCTGCACTTTATTTACCGTTACCGTTTCTTGTCCGTTAAAAAATATCTTGCTATCAAACTACGTGTCACCGTTTATTTCAGTGCTTGCAGAAATTACCTTGTTGAAAACCACTTGTCATCAGATCAAGATGGTGGCAGAAGACGTGGAGAGGACGACCTTGATACGTCAATTTTGCGTCATGTTTTCTTACTATTATTCATAATTTTTTTATCCATAATAATGCTTTTTGGAGTAATTCTAATGCCTTTTCTCTCATAATTTGCAAGGTACACACCAAGAGGGAGAATTCCGGCAGCTGGAAACCTGGACCTGAAAAAGCTACGGCAGGCCACCTTTTCTGCACAACTCAAATGGGTTGAAACTTCATGGATATTTTTTATGTAATATATAAGAAATATTGGAGCCAATAAGTACCAGAGGGGGGCCACCAGGTGGGCACAACCCACCTGGGCACGCCAGGCCCCCCTAGCGCGCCCTGGTGGGTTGTGGCCTCCTCGGTCCACCCCCGGCGCCCATCTTCTGGTATATAAGTGGTTTTGACCTAGAAAAAATAAGAATAATAATTTCGGGACGGAGCACCGCCGTCTCGAGGCGGAACTTGGGCGGGAGCACTTTTGCCCTCCGGCGGAGCGATTCTGCCGAGGGAACTTCCCTCCCGGAGGGGGAAATCGTCGTCATCCTCATCACCAACAACTCTCCCATCTTGGGGAGGGTAATATCCATCAACATCTTCACCAGCACCATCTCATCTAAAAGCCTAGTTCATCTCTTGTATTCAATCTTGTTACCAGAAGATTGGTGATAGGGGTTCCTAGTAGTGTTGATTACATCTTGTAGTTGATTACTATATGGTTTATTTGGTGGAAGATTATATGTTCAAATCCATTATGCATATTAATACCCCTCTAATCATGAGCATGTTCATTGTTTGTGAGTAGTTACCTTTGTTCTTGAGGTCACGTGATAAATCATGTTGCAAGTAATCACCTGAATTTGATATGTGTTCGATATTTTGATGGTATGTATGTTGTGATTCCCTTAGTGGTGTCATGTGAACATCGAGTACATGACACTTCACCATATTGGGGCCTAAGGGAATGCATTGTGGAGTAGTAAATAGATGGTGGGTTGCGAGATTGACAGAAACTTAAACCCCATTTTATGCACTATTCCGCAAGGGACCAATTGGATCCTAGAGTTTAATACTATGGTTAGAATTTATTCTTAATACTTTTCTCGTAGTTGCCGATGCTTGCGGGAGGGTTAATCATAAGTAGGAGGTTTGTTCAAGTAAGAACAGCACCTCAACACCGGTCCACCCACATATCAAATTATCAAAGTAGCGAACAAAAATCAAACTAACATGATGAAAGTGACTAGATGAAATTCCCGTGTACCCTCAAGAACGCTTTGCTTATCACAAGAGACCTTTTTGGCCTGTCCTCTGCCTCAAAAGGATTGGGCTATCTTGCTGCATACTTGTTACTATTATTGTTACTTGCTCGTTACAAATTACCTTGCTATCAAATTACCAGCTACTTACAATTCAACACTTGCAGATATTACCTTACTGAAAACTACTTGTCATTTCCTTCTGCTCCTCTGGGTTCGACACTCTTACTTATCGAAAAGAGCTACAATTGATCCCCTATACTTGTGGGTCATTAAGGCTATTTTCTGGCGCCGTTGCCGAGGAGTGAAGCGCCTTTGGTAAGTGGAATTTGGTAAGGAAACATTTATATAGTGTGCTGAAATTTATTGTCACTTGTTACTATGAAACAAAATCCTTTGAGGGGCTTGTTCGGGGTATCTTCACCTCGCCCGGAACCTCAATTAATTGCCCCTCAACCTATTGCACCTACTGAAATTATTGAATACGAAATTCCTTCGGGTATGATAGAACAACTACTAGCTAATCCTTATGCAGGAGATGGAACGGAACATCCTGATATGCACTTGATACTTGTAGAACAAATTTGTGGATTGTTTAAGCTTGCAGGTTTACCCTGGGATGAAGTTATGAACAAGGTTTTCCCTTTATCTTTGAAGGGAAAAGCATTGGCATCGTATAGGATATGCGATGATATTGGATCGTGGAATTGGAATTGTTTGAAATTGGAGCTCCACCAAAAAATTTATCCTATGCATCTAGTTCATCTGACCGGAATTATATATATAATTTTTGGCCTCATGAAGGAGAAAGCATCGCTCTAGCTTGGGGTAGGCTTAAGTCAATGTTATATACATGCCCCAATCATGAGCTCTCAAGAGAAATTATTATTCAGAACTTTTATGCTCGGCTTTCTCGTAATGATCAAACCATGCTGGATACTTCTTGTGCTGGTTCTTTTATGAAGAAAACTATTGAATTCCGGTGGGATCTTCTAGAAAGAATTAAACGCAACTCTGAAGATTGGGAACTCAAGAAGGTAAAGAGTCAGGTATAAAGATTAAGTATGATTGTGTTAAATCTTTTATGGATACTGATGCTTTTCAAAAGTTTAGCACTAAATATGGACTTGACTCTGAGATAGTAGCTTACTTTTGTGAATCATTTGCTACTCATGTTTAACTCCCTAAAGATGAATGGCTTAAATATCACCCACCTATTAAAGAACTGGTACCAGTTAAAGAAGAAACTATTCTCTATAATGTTGATCCAGTTGTTCCTACTACTTATATTGAGAAACCCCCTTTTCCTGTTAGGATAAAGGAACATGCTAAAGTTGCAACTGTGGTTAACAAAAGCTCTGTCAGAAGACCTAAACTAGAATAACAAATTAGAATTGAACCTAATATTGCTATGGTTAAAGATCTCTTAGAAGAAGATGTGGATGGGCATGTTATTTACTTCTGCAAAGAAGCTGCTAGAATTGCTAAACCTGATGAAAAAGATGAACATAGACCATTTGTTGGCGTGCCTGTCATTTAAGTTAAAATAGGAGATCAACGTTATCATGGTTTATGTGACATGGGTGCTAGTGTGAGTGCTATTCCTTACAAGTTATATCAAGAGATTAGAAAAGACATAGCACCTACAGAGTTAGAAGACATAGATGTTACTATTGAACTTCCTAATAGAGACACCATATCACCTTGTGGGATTATTAGAGATGTTGAAGTCTTGTGTGGGAAAATAAAATATCCTACTGATTTTCTTGTTCTTGGTACCCCGCAAGATGATTTCTGTCCCATTATCTTTGGTAGACCTTTCTTGAACACATTTAATGCTAGGATAGATTGCCAGAAACAAACTGTTGGTGTTAGCTTTGGTGATGAGTCTCATAAGTTTAATTTTTCCAAGTTTAGTAGAAACCATCATGAAAAAGAATTGCCTAGTAAGGATGAATTAATTGGTCTTGCTTCTATTGTTGTGCCACCTACTGATCCTTTGGAACAATACTTGCAAGACGATGAAAATGGTTTACATATGCATGAAAGAAATGAAATAGATAATATTTTGTTTGAACAACGCCCTCTGCTTAAACACAATTTGCCTATTGAAACTCTCGGAGGTCCCCATCCACCTAAAGGTGATCCTGCGTTTGAATTAAAACAATCGCTAGACACTTTGAAATATGCTTATCTTGATGAAAAGAAGAGATATCCTGTTATTATTAGTGCTAACCTTTCAGAACATGAAGAGGAAAGATTACTGAAGGTTCTAAGGAAGCACCCAGCTCCTATTGGATATACTCTTGATGATTTAAAGGGCATTAGTCCCACTCTATGCCAACATAAAATTAATATGGAACCTGATGCTAAACCCGTTGTTGATCACAAACGTCGGTTAAATCCAAAGACGAAAGAGGTGGTAAGAACGGAAATATTAAAACTTCTGGAAGCAGGTATAATCTATCATATATCTGATAGTAGATGGGTAAGTCATGTTCATTGTGTCCCTAATAAGGGAGGTATTACTGTTGTTCCTAATGATAATAATGAACTTATTCCACAAAGAATTGTTATAGGCTATAGAATGGTAATTGATTTCAGAAAATTAAATAAAGCTACTAGAAAGGATCATTACCCTTTGCCTTTTATTGATCAAATGCTTGAAAGATTATATAAGCACACACACTTTTGCTTCCTTGATGGATATTCTGGCTTTTCACAAATACCTGTTTCTCAACCTGATCAGGAAAAGACTACTTTTACTTGTCCTTTTGGAACCTATGCTTATAGACGTATGCCTTTTGGTTTATGTAATGCACCTGCTACCTTTCAAATATGCATGATGGCTATATTCTCTGACTTTTGTGAAAAGATCGTTGAGGTTTTCATGGATGACTTATCTATTTATGGGAAGTCTTTTGATGATTGTTTAAGCAATCTTGATCGAGTTTTGCAGAGATGTGAATGAACAAATCTTGTTTTGAATTGGGAGAAGTGTCACTTTATGGTTAATGAAGGAATTGTCTTGGGTCATACAATTTCTGAAAAAGGTATTGAAGTGGACCAAGCTAAAGTTGATGCAATTGAGAAAATGCCATGTCCCAAGGACATCAAAGGTATTCGAAGTTTCTTAGGTCATGCTGGTTCCTATAGGAGATTTATCAAAGACTTTTCTAAAATTTCTAGGCCTCTTACTAACCTTTTACAAAAGGATATTCCTTTTGTCTTTGATGATAACTGTCGTGAAGCTTTTGAAACACTCAAGAAAGCTTTAATCACTACACCTATAGTTCAACCTCCTGATTGGAATTTGCCTTTTCAAATTATGTGTGATGCTAGTGATTTTGCTGTTGGTGCTGTTCTAGGACAAAGAGTTGATAAGAAATTGAATGTTATCCATTATGCTAGTAAAACTCTAGACAGTGCTCAAAGAAATTATGCTACTAGTGAAAAAGAATTCTTAGAAGTGGCGTTTGCTTGTGATAAGTTTAGACCTTATATTGTTGCTTCTAAAGTAACTGTTCACACAGACCATGCTGCTATTAAATATCTTATGGAAAAGAAAGATGCTAAACCTATACTTATTCGTTGGGTTCTCTTGTTACAAGAATTTGATTTGCATATGATTGACGGAAAAGGAGCTGAGAACCCCGTAGCTGATAACTTGTCTAGGCTTGAAAATGTTCTTGATGACCCACTTCCTATTGATGATAGTTTACCTGATGAGCAATTAGCCGCAATAAATGTTCCTAATGGGACTCCTTGGTATGCTGACTATGCTAATTACATTGTTGCTAAATATTTACCACTTAGCTTTACTTACCAACAAAAGAAAAAATTCTTCTATGATTTAAGACATTACTTTTGGGATGACCCACATCTTTGTAAACAAGGAATAGATGGTATTATTAGACATTGTTTACCTGAGGATGAACAGGGAAAAATCCTACATAAGTGTCACTCCAAACCGTATGGAGGGCATCATGCTGGAGATAGAACTGCTCACAAGGTATTACAATCTGGATTTTATTGTCCTACTCTCTTCAAGGATGCTCGTAAGTATGTCTCATCTTATGATGAATGCCAAAGAATATGTAATATTGGTAAGCGTCAAGAAATGCCTCTGAACTATTCTCTTGCTGTTGAACCATTTGATGTTTGGGGATATGATTACATAGGACCTTTTCCTTCCTCTAATGGGTATACACATATTCTGGTTGCTGTTGATTAGGTTACTAAATGGGTAGAAGCTATTCCAACTAGTAATGCTGATCACAACACCTCTATTAAAATTCTTAAGGAAGTTATTTTCCCAAGGTTTGGAGTCCCTAGATATTTAATGACTGATGGCGGTTCACAATTTATTCATGGTGCTTTCCGTAAAATGCTTGCTAAGTATGATATTAACCATAGAATTGCATCACCTTATCATCCTCAGTCTAGTGGTCAAGTTGAACTTAGCAATAGAGAAATAAAATTAATTTTGCAAAAGACTGTCAATAGGTCCAGGAAGAATTGGTCTAAGAAGTTAGATGATGCACTTTTGGCTTATAGAACAACATATAAAAATTCTATGGGTATGTCTCCTTATAAAATGGTTTATGGAAAAGCTTGTCATTTGCCTATTGAGTTAGAACATAAAGCATACTGGGCAGTTAAAGAACTCAACTATGATTTCAAACTTCTTGGTGAAAAGAGGTTATTTGATATAAGCTCATTAGATGAATGGAGAACCCAAGCTTATGAAAATGCAAACTTATTCAAAGAAAAAGTTAAAGATGGCATGACAAAAGAATTCAAAAATGTGAGTTTAAAGTCGGAGAATATGTTCTTTTGTACAACTCTCATTTTAGATTCTTTGCAGGGAAGCTCCTCTCGTAATGGGAAGGCCCATATGTCATCGAGGAGGTTTACCGGTTAGGTGCCATCAAAATAAATAATTTTGAAGGCACTAAATGTCGGTGGGATCGACACCTATGGGATCACGGGGATCCCTTCTATGGTTGGCGGGCGCGGGGTTGTGCAAAGAGCAGGTCTAGGAGCCAGCACAAAGATCGTTTACCCAGGTTCGGGCCGCGAGGATACGTAATACCCTAGTCCTGCTTTGGTGTATGTATTTGAGTGTTCTTGAGTTCTTGAGCTAGCTACGGTGCGCGTGTAGCCCAAAAGATCCGAATCCTTCTCCTTCTCCTGGACGGCTCAGGCCTCCTTTTATAGACAAAAGGGGTTGCCACGGTGGCACACAGGAGGTGGAAAGGTGTACAGTACACAAGCTTATTGCCTGTCATTACAGGACAAGGCACATTAAATGCGCTTCTTAGGTGTCCCGTCGCTTTATTGGGGCCGGCAACAACGCCCGTCCCGTCCATCGCCGCTCTATCTTGCTCCAACACGTGTCCAGGCCAACGAGGCATGCAACGCCATGTAGGCTGGCAGGCTGCTGAGATGGCGTGCTGGTAGGGTCTTCACGAAGATCTGCATGCCACCATGCAGGTGCTTGCTGAGCTGGCCTGGAAGCCGCACGTTGCCACGCAGGTGCCTGCCCAGCTGGTTGGGCTGGCAGCTGTATGGGAACAACGGTGGAGTCTTGGCGGACGCGGGCCTGGTTGTGGCCTCGCAGGTGCCCCCGGCAAGGGTCTTGCCGCGGCATCACAGTCGTCCCCGGCAAGGATCTTGTCGGGGGTCTTGTGGATCTCCTCGGCAAGGATCTCGCAGAGGATCGTTGTCTTCTGGTCCTCATCTGATCTTGTGTGTATATGATCTTGACGAAGATCTGCATGCCACCACGGAGGTGCCTCCTGAGCCTTGGTTCCAATGTGGTTGTTGGCGTCTGGAACCCTTGGGTTCAAGGGTGGTTCGCTCTGCTGACGTTGGGCAAGTTGCCCCGGCAAGGCTCTTGCCCGGGCTGCGGATGCCGCCCCGGCAAGGGTCTTGACGGGGGAGTCCACCTCGCCCTCTTGCTCTTTGTGTTTCTTGGTCTTGGCGTTGCTTTGGCCATCTCGTGCCTTTGGCCGAAGCGCTTTCTGGTGTTCTTGCGCTTCTGCTCCTTCCCCTTGCCCTGCTAAGTGTGGCCGCAGGCATGGCTCCGACTGCCCATGCACAAGTAGAGGGGTAAAAAAGGAGAGCCCCTACTTTTGTACACCGACAGGAGCCCCCGGGCCTGGGCCACACATAAGCACAATGCGTTGTTGGGCCGGGCCTAGAACGGTGCGCGGTCAGGCGGGGCGGATTTTTACCACATTAATTCTTCGCTTGCTGCGCTTCGCCATGACCCACGTTGAATGCGCGTCGTGGAGGGTCGTGTGTGATGTGGGGGGCATGCGTGGGGCGGCCGCTGCCCTCATGCATCACATCGTGGTAAATGGTAACGAAGCAGCCTGCGCCTTCCCAATAAACAGAGGAAAACGCAGGGGCGCGGCTCATTTACTAAGTGGACTCGGGTCATGGCCTTCGAGGCGCTCGTGCCCTGCGATCATGGGGTGAAACACAGTTACCCCACTTGTCCCCTCGATTTCTGCTCGCTCGCCACGTGTCCTCCATGCCTTGAAGATGGCAGGCGGCGGGTGCGGGCCTTGAATGACGAGGCGGACGAGGCGGGAAACCGGGCCGCCGCTGATTGGAGCAGGGTGTCGGTCTCGATTCCCTGCGCTCTTGGTGGCCGGATTGGTTGACGGGGCGGCCAAGCCCCGACCCCGCCCCTTTATAAGAAGCGGAGGGGGGGCACCCCTCAATCCTTCACCATCCGCCTCTTTCCACCTTTGCTTCTTTCTCTCTTTTGTCATGGCAAGAGGGCGTGCCGGTGCTTCGATGGTGGCGTTGAGGGTCTCCGCTCGACAGCGCGCCCCTCCTTCCCAAGAGCTCGTGGCGATGGGCCAGCCATGAGGGGAAGGCGGAGGGGGCGAGGCCGAGCTCGTCGTGGCGCTCGGTAAAGAGGAGGACGGGGTAGCGCATCGGCGTCGCCTCCGCCAGCGGTCCCTCCCCCAATGGAGGGCCACGTCGGGGACCAGCCCCGTGAGTTCTTCAACAGGCTAGGCCGGCCAGCGCAAAGTCGTCTTCGTCTCCCTACTCCATTCACTTGGGAGATGGAGCTTGACCCGCCACAGTCTCTAAGGTTGCACATGAGGGGCTGCGGGAATGGCGGCACACGGGTTGATGTCGACTTTCCAGCCCCTCACGTCATGTATCTTCGCCGCGGATGGAAGATCTTCGCTCGCATGCATAGCCTGACGGCGGGGATCGTTCTCTATTTCAAATTAATGGAGAACGGCCTGCTCTCCGTCAAGGTCTTTGGAGATCTTGGAACTTGCCTAAAGTGCTGCATGGATAGCTCCTCCGATGACAAAAACACTTCCTCAAGCGGGAGTGACGAGGAGGACAGCGACAGCGATGACGAGGGCGTCGAGCGGAGGCACGCCAACTCCGACTGACCGCGTCGCTCCTCCCTTGGCCACTCGCCCTGCCGAGGGCCTTCCTCGTCAAGCTCTCCATTGGTGTGTTCCCCATTGCCCCTTTTTTGCCTTCACCTGCCGCACCTGGGGGGAAAAGGGCATGAACGGGGATCACGGGGCACTTACCATTTTTCAGTTTGTAAGCCTCGGGCCTTAGTAGAATTTAGACCTTGTAACCCCCTTGCTCATGTATGCATTCCGTATGAATTGTACTTGTTGGCAACGTATTAACGTAGAGAAGGGAGTTTGCCGGGTTTTATTTGCGCGTGGGCGAGGGCCACACCGAGGAGCGAGTCCTCGTTATCTTAAGATAAACACTGTACCCCGGCAACATGCCTTGCTGTCCTGCCCTTATAGGTTGGCCACACTCACGCCTTTGGCGGAGGTAGGGGCTAAGTGGTATTAGGCCCTTCGCCCGTCCCCTTCCCATTGCACTACAACCAAGTTCCGGCCCAAACATGGCTTTCAGACACAGGACAGAGGGAGCAAGAGGGTATGGGAGCGAGCGAAGTCTCATACGTTCAAGTTTCATACGGAGGCATAGAGTGGGGCAGGAAAACTTATCTGATGTTGCTGCCCCCGGCAACCTTGGCTTGCCGTGTCTGGATTCTCGGACCCACAGCCCCCAGCAACCTTGTGTTGGGGTCCGGGCGTCGGCCCGTCCTCTTTTATTCCAAAATAGCTCAACAGAAATGTCCACGCATCCTGCGAACCCAAAAAGGACGGAAAGGAACAGAGAGATGCATACTCGACCTCTATGCTAAGGGTTAGTCGCCGCCAAGCACTATCAACCCTAACACAGAGAGAGACTCAACCTAGCATGCATGCTAAAACTTAGGGCACCGGCGCTTCATTTATTTATGCTCAGGGTCTGCGCCTGGCTTTATACAAAGGGTTACATGCCTTGCTGGCAAGGCTTGTACAAAAGGTGGTTTGCCGGGGAGCCCGGCAACTGCGCCTTACGGGTAAAACTTGCGAAGATGTTCGATGTTCTAGGAGTTGCTCACTAGAATACCATATTCTGTCTCCAGGCGGACTGCGCCGGGCTTGGTGACTCGTATTACCCGATAAGGGCCTTCCCACTTTGGCGTCAACTTGTTGGAATTCTTGGCCGACAGAATGTGCCGAAGAACAAGGTCGCCTTCCTCAAAGCTTCGGGCATGAACCTTGTGGCTATGGTAGAAGCGCAAGGCTTGCTGGTAGCATGCTGCTCGCACAGCCGCCCGAAGACGATCTTCCTCAAGGAGCGTTGCGTTATCTTGCCGCAACTGCTCTTGCTCAAGCTCATCATAAGCAGCACTCGAGGTGACCCGTATGTGAGTTCCTTGGGGAGAACTGCTTCTGCCCCGTAAATGAGGGAGAAGGGTGTCTAGCCGGTGGCTCGATTTGGTGTCGTTCTGATTGACCAAAGAGTCGCCAGCAATTCATCAATCCAGCGGTGTCCGCACCCGTGTAGCCTGTCAAAAGTCCTTGTCCGGAGGCCTCGCAACACTTCAGCATTTGCCCTCTCAGCCTGGCCGTTGCTCCGTGGATGTGCAACCGAAGCAAAGAAGACCTTGCTGCCGAGGTCCTGGATGTACTGCATGAAGGCGTGGCTCGAGAACTGCATGCCGTTGTCGGTGATGACCCTATTTGGCACACCAAAACGACAGACCAGCCCCTTGAAGAACTTGACGGCTGATTGTGCTGTCACCTTTCTCACTGCCTCCACCTTCGGCCAGTTTGCAATGTACAAGTACTCAAAGCCCTCGACAGCATGGGGAAAGGGGCCCAGTATGTCGAGCCCCCAGACCAAGAATGGCCAGGAACGAGGGAAACTAGCATGCTTCACACTTGGTTACTAGCGCCGTCGCATCCTGGAGGGCAGTGTGCCAGAAGAAACCTTGCCGGAATGCCTTGCCGGCAAGGGCCCTCGACCCTATGTGGCAGCCACATATGCCTCCGTGTATCTCTGCCAACAGCTCCAGTCCTTCTTCCCGGGGAATGCACTTCAATTTCACACGGTTTGGTCTTTTTCTGTACAAAACATCGTCGACGAACTGATACATAGCAGACCTACGGGCTACTTTCTCCGCTTCTTCCTGCTCCTCAGGGAGTTCCCCTGTTTGGAGGAATCGGACGGTATGTTGTTCCCATGCCGGAGTCTGGGGCTCGACGGCGAGGACCAAAGGCATTTCCACTGCCATGGGAGCGCCTGTCTCTACGGCTAGGGTTTGACGCCCTACTGGAGTCTGTCGCCCCGTGGCACGCCCGGCGTCCACGGCAACACTCTTGCCGGCGGCTCCTGGGAGCTCGGTGGGAAAGTACTTGCCGGGGCCTGATTTCCTGCGCTTGTTCTGCTCTGTCGATGGTTCAATGGATGGTTGGGTTAACTGAAGGACAAAAGTACCTGGTTCCACAGGTAGTTTGAGTGCAGCGCGCTTTGACAGGTAATCGGCGGTGTCGTTCTCCACCAGGGGAACATGCTCCGCTCGTATACCGTCAAAACGCTCCTCCAGCTTCCTCACCTCATTCACGTAGGCCTCCATCAATGGGCTTTGATTATCTTTGTTAACATGCTTGACGACGAGCTGTGAATCACCCCTGACGATAAGCTTCTTGATCCCGAGGTCTGCCGCGATCCTGAGACCGGCAAGCAACCCCTCGTACTCAGCGGTGTTGTTTGTTGACATCTCCTTGTGAAAGTGCATCTGGACTACATACTTGAGGTGCTCTCCGGTGGGTGCAACGAGTAGCACACCGGCACCAGCGCCTTCCAGCGAGAAAGCCCCGTCAAAGTATATAGCCCAGTTGCAACTTGTCTCCTTGCCGGGGAGAGTGGTCTCCTGGATCTCTTCATCGGGCATTGAAGTCCATTCGGCAATGAACTCTGCCAAGACTCTACTATGGATTGTCGAAGTACATTCAAACTTCAAGCCAAAGCTTGACAGTTCCAAAGCCCATTCCACAATCCTCCCGGTTGCGTCTGGGTTATGCAATATCCGTTGCAACGGGAGGCGGGTGACGACGGTGATTTCATGGGCTTGGAAGTAATGACGCAGCTTCCTCCATGACAAAAGGAGGCCAAAGAGCAATTTCTGCACGCCGGAGTACCTTGATCTAGCCCCCTGCAATAGGGAGCTTACAAAGTAAACCGGGTGCTACATCATCTTCTTCTTCTGCACCATCCCATTCGGTTGCACGGGCCCTGTCCCGCTGGCGTCAGACTCTGCCGGGGGCCTCGCCTCGCCGGCACCAGGTCCTGCCGGGGGAAGCTCTGGCTCGTCATCCGCCCATCCTGCCATTGCCGCTGCCTCTTCGTCGACCTCCAGCTGTGCCACTAGCGCGACACTAACCACCTGGTTCGTTGCCGCAAGATACAGTAGCAACGGCTCTTGTGGTTTAGGTGCAACCAGTATTGGTGCAGAGGAGAGGTACTTCTTCAAATCCTGAAGTGCTGCTTCGGCCTCTGGGGTCCACTCCATTGGGCCCGCCTTCTTCAAGATTTTGAAGAAGCGGAGGGCACGCTCGGCAGACTTGGAAATGAACCTGCTCATGGCGGCAACGCAGCCAGTGAGCCAGCGCACATCCTTGATCCGCTTAGGCGCCTCAATTTTCTCAATGGCCTTGATCTTATCTGGATTCACCTCAATCCCGTGTTGTGACACAAAGAACCCGAGAAGTTTGCCAGACGGAACACCAAAGACACACTTCTCAGGGCTCAACTTGAGGTTGATCTTGCGCAAATTTGCAAATGTCTCTTCTAAATCTTGCACCAGTGTCGCCTTGTTCCTGGTTTTGACCACTATGTCATCCATATAAGCTTCCATATTTCTATGTAGATAGGGCTCAAAACCAATTTGGACTGCTCTTGCAAACGTTGAGCCAGCACTCTTCAACCCGAAAGGCATTCGCAAAAAGCAATATGTACCACATGGGGTGATGAATATTGTCTTCTCTTCATCTTCTCTCGTCATGAAGATCTGGTGGTATCTTGAGTAGGCGTCGAGGAACGATAACAAGTCGCACCCGGCCGTGGAGTCAACAATCTGTTCAATGCGCGGCAACGAGAAAGGGTCCTTTGGACAAGCCTTATTGATATCCGTGTAATCAATACCCAGCCTCCACTTCCCATTTGCCTTGCGCACCACCACTGGATTGGCCAACCACGTCGGATGGAGTACTCCCCTCACCTAGCCTGCCGCTTCTAACTTCCTAATCTCCTCCGTGATGAACTCCTGTCGCTCCAAAGCTTGCTTCCTGACCTTCTGCTTGACGGGTCGCGCATGAGGACAGACAGCAAGATGGTGCTCAATCACCTCCCTGGGAACGCCGGGGATGTCGGATGCTTGCCATGCAAACACATCGACATTCGCCTGCAGGAAGGTGACGAGCGTGCTTTCCTATTTGCTGTCAAGGGAGGAGCTTATGGTGAAAGCCCCTCCCGTGCCATCCTCCTTGACAGACACCTTCTTGGTCTCTGGCGGCACAGTTCTAGATTTCTTGCTCTTGCCGATGGAGCTCTCTGGCACGTCCTCGACGGGGCACAACACCCCGAAGAGGTGCGCTTGCCGAAGTGGGTGCGAGAGGTCTTGCCGGTCTTCTATCATCCCGGGGCTTCGGCGACAGGAGCAAGAGCCTTAGGGGCAGTCGCTGCAACTGCCTCACGGTAGAGTTGGTCAGCGCAGATCAACGCATCCTTCTTGTCGAAGGGGACGGTGATGATGGTCATCGGCCCAGGCATCTTCAGCGTGTTGTAGGCATAGTGTGACGATGCCATGAACTTGGCTAGTGCTGGGTGACCGAGGATCCCATTGTAGGGCAACGGGATCTCGGCGACATCGAAAAGAATCCTCTCTGTCCCGTAGTTCAACTCGCCTCCAAACATCACGGGCAGTGTGACCATACCCTTCGGCTGACTCCTTCCCGGGTTGACCCCTTGAAAAGTACCCATCTCCTCGAGGTCTCCATCAAGAATCTGTAGCCTTTTGATCACAACAGGCGAGATCAAGTTCAGACTGGCCCCGCCGTCAACTAGCATTTTTGTCACCTTGAGGTTGCGTATTGTTGGCGAAACCAACAACGGCAAGCGCCCGATCGTAGTTGTGCGATCAGGGTGGTCTTGGCGTCAAAAATGGTAGGCGTGCTGGACCACTTCAGTGGCTTTTGAGCATCGAGTGATGGTTTCGCTGCTGTGAGCTCACGCGCCCACTGCTTGAGCTGGCGGTGAGAAGTGTGCAGCAAGGCGCCACCGTCGACGCACATGGCCTCCGTAACTTTCTGAAACTCTTGCTCGCCGGACTCGTCGTCCTCGTCATGACCATCGTCTTCCTGCTTCTTGTTGCGGCCCCGAGCGCGCCTCTCTTGCTGGCTATCCTTGCCGCGGCGACCCCCTTGGCCGCCACGCTTCTTGCCGGACCCTTCGGCACCATCCTGACCCTTCTCCTTGTCCGGCCTCTCATACTCAGCTTTTTGCTTCACAGCAAGTAGCTCAACCTATCGGGAGTTCTGAAGGTCATGGCCCTTGGTGTGGTGGATCTTGCAGTACTGCTTGTTGGAGCCTCCTGGCTTGTCGGCAGCCGCGAAGGCCCGACAAGCGTCGCACCCGGCAATCTCCTTGCCGGGGTCGTCTGCCTTGGCCTTCCTGGCAGTGCCGGTGTCCTCGGATCCTTCGACGGCAAGCACAGTCTTTCCCTTGTGCTTCCTGTTGCGGCACCGGCCCTTCTTGGTCGGGGCGGCTGTGCATTCGTCTGTGGAGTTAGATTCCGCACCGGCATCCTTGCCGGGGTACTTCCTCCCCTCTTCAGCTCGAGCGCACCTATCGGCCAGAACATAAAGTTTGGCCACATCTTTGACCTTGTTCATCACCAGCTCTTCACGCATCTTGCGGTTGCGCACATTCTGGTGGAATGCGGTGATCACAACGGCAGGATGAACATCGGGGATGTTGTACTGCACCCGGCTGAATCTCTGTATGTACTTGGGCAGGGTTTCACCATATTTCTGAGGGATGATATGCAAATCACTTGCCTGGCCATGAGCTTGGTGGCCCCCCGTAAAGGCGCCAACAAACTCATGGCACAAATCCGACCAAGAAGAAATAGAATCCACTGGCAAGTGCATCAACCATGACATGACATTGGGCTTGAGTGCCAACGGGAAGTAATTAGTAAGCACCTTGTCGTCGCGAGCCCCAGCAGCTTGCATGGTGATGGTGTAAATGCTGAGGAACTCCGACGGGTGGGTCTTGCCGTTGTACTTCTCACCAACGTCGGGCTTGAACGTGTGGTGGGAGGGCCACTGGAACTGCCGCAGCTCACGGGTAAAGGCTGGGCAACTCACCTCGTAAGGTAGGCCGCCAGGGCCTCCTGGTGCTGGGTGGTCCATAGTGGGCCCCGCCCGCCTATCTGACTGGTGGCGTGCATCGCGCCGGCACTCGATGGTGGTCCGAGCGTCTTCATGGGCTCGCTCCCGAAGAACTTGGTGCTTATCGCAGTGGGTCCGTGGGTCGGACGATGCTATGGAAATGTTATCAAAAGCATCATCACGACGGATCGACACCCACGGTGGCTGGCGTGGAGGAGGAGAGTGCACCCTGGCCGCAGGACCCCCGGTCCTTCCACCGCTGGCATGCGGTGGTTCGACGGAGCGCCGGCCTGAGGGTCCCGCCGGTAGTGGCTCATCTTTGTTGGTGACACCGACGAGACTCCGGATGGTGGCTCTCCACTTGTAGAGTTTTTCCAAAGTGGGAGGAAAGTCGAGGAGCAACTGCGTGCGCGCCAAAGCTTCAGCTGGCGTGGGTGGCGGCGAAAGCTGTGAGGACCATGACGCGCTCCGACTTCTAACCACGTTAGAAGGAGCTCGATCACGGCCTGGCGGGTGTGCGCCATTCTCGCTAGCGTCTCGGTGGGCGTGCTGGCCTTCTATGTCCTGTGAATGAAGCGCAAGACTCTTCCCACGGCGGCGCCCAGGGTCACCAGCGTGGTGACGCTGCTCGTCGCGCACAACCTGGGAGGAGCCCGTCATGGGCGTCGGCGTAGGCCTCTTGGAAGTCGCCGCGCCGCCTGCAGGTGGCACGACGCCGCCCCTGGAGGGCCCCTCGCCGCCTGCAGGGGGCCCTGCTCCGTCTTTGGATTTGGCGGTGCGCGGCTCGCCGTCTCGCGCACGAACGATGCCGCTCGCCCGGCTTTGACTGCCAGAGCGATGCGGGTTTCGCGGGCCATGCCTCGGTTTCCGTCCACGACCGCCCCGCCACTCGCCCGCACTGGTACGGGCCCTTCGGCTCCCGACGAACCGATCGCTGTGATCGTCTTCTTATTGGGAGCCATGGTGATGTAGAACTGCTAAACTAGCTGCTAGACCAGATTTTCACAACTGCTTCCCCTACCTGGCGCGCCAAAGATGTCGGTGGGAACGACACATATGGGATCACGGGGATCCCTTCTATAGTTGGCGGGCGCGGGGTTGTGCAAAGAGCAGGTGTAGGAGCCAGCACAAAGATCGTTTACCCAGGTTCGGGCCGCGAGGATGCGTAATACACTAGTCCTACTTTGGTGTATGTATTTGAGTGTTCTTGAGTTGTTGACCTAGCTACGGTGCGCGTGTAGCCCAAAAGATCTGAATCCTTCTCCTGGAGGCCTCGGGCCTCCTTTTATAGACAAAAGGGGTTGCCACAGTGCACACAGGAGGTGGAAAGGTGTATAGTACACAAGCTTATCGCCTGTCATTACGGGACAAGGCACATTAAATGCGCTCCTTAGGTGTCCCGTCGCTTTATTGGGGACGACAACGACGCCCGTCCCGTCCGTCGCCGCTCTGTCTTGCTCCGACACGTGTCCAGGCCAACGAGGCATGCAGCGCCATGTAGGCTGGCAGGCTGCTGAGATGGCATGGTGGTATGGTCTTAACGAAGATCTGCATGGCACCACGCAGGTGCTTGCTGAGCTGGCCTAGAAGCCGCACGTTGCAACGCAGGTGCCTGCCCAGCTGGTTGGGCTGGCAGCTATATGGGAACGGCGGTGGAGTCTTGGCGGACGCGGGCCGGGTTGTGGCCTCGCAGGTGCCACCGGCAAGGGTCTTGCCGCGGCATCGCAGTCGTCCCCGGCAAGGATCTTGTCGGGGGTCTCGTGGATCTCCTCGGCAAGGATCTCGCCGAGGATCGTCGTCTTCTGGTCCTCATCTGATCTTGTTTGTTTATGATCTTGATGAAGATCTGCATGCCTCCACGGAGGTGCCTCCCGAGCCTTGGTTCCAATGTGGTTGTTGGCGTCTGGAACCCTTGGGCTCAAGGGTGGTTCACTCTGCTGACATTGGGCAAGTTGCCCCGGCAAGGCTCTTGCCCGGGCTGCGGAGGCCGCCCCGGCAAGGGTCTTGCCGGGGGAGTCCACCTCGCCCTCTTGCTCTTTGTGTTTCTTGGTCTTGGCGTTGCTTTGGCTGTCTCATGCCTTTGGCTGGAGCGCTTTCTGGTGTTCTTGCGCTTCTGCTCCTTCCCCTTGCCCTGCTAAGTGTGGCTGGAGGCGTGGCTCCGACTGCCCGTGCACAAGTAGAGGGGTAAAAAAGGAGAGCCCCTACTTTTGTACACCGATACTAACCCTAAGGTTGTCAGCGGGCAATGAATAAAGCATTATATTTCAGGTACGCCTATTAATGTTGAAAGTAATATTATCCAAACTTTGACACCGGAAGAACACATAAAAGAGTCCTTCCGGAACACTCCAGAATCGTCGAAACAAGGAGGTACGTGATACCGTAAGTAAACGGACTCCAAAAAATCTACAAAAAATATTTTTTATTAGTTTTGGAATATTTCAAAATTTTGGAAATAAAGAAACTCCCAGAAAGCGTCCCCTGGTGGGCACAATACACCAAGGCACGCCTGCCCAGGTGGGTTGTGCCCACTTGGGACACCTCCCGTACTCCGTTTTTCTTCCATATGCTTGTCCTGCAAAATAAAAATACTATATATACTTCCTAAACCTGTTAACCACCGTATCATGGAGAAAATCATCTGTTCTCTTTTCTTGCTATTTCCGGTCAGATTTATCAAGCTATGCATCATGTCTTCCTGCTCCTCCAACCACATGGAAGAAGACGCTTGGCTTATGAAAATCTAAACGAAGCTGAAGGAAGCAAAGGGCAAATTACCTTCTTCATCACCATCACCATCTTCTTCACCACCAAAGGAGAACTGAGTGTCGGGTATGGGCACTCCCCTTGGCTTCCGCCAAGCTTGGGGGAGGTGCTCCGGTATCGTATCATCCCACTATCTTTTTACTTTTACTTATCTTAGTTCAATCTTTTGCTTAGATGAATAAAGTTTAGTTCGGTCTTTTGTTATTTTAGAAATTTCCTTAGTAATCTATCATTATAATCATGTGCAAGTTATATAATAAAGTTAGTTTGAGTTTTTTACTTTCCTTACTTTCATGTTACAAATAAAGAAAAGAAATAAGAAAGAAAGGAAAAGAGAAAGGAAATAAATCAATAAGATTATATACTAATCCTATGGTAGGTGATAGCACCACATAAGGAAAAGTATAAGTAAGGAAATTTTATTAGAGGTTGACAAACATAGCATTAGTCAATGATGCAACTCATGAAAGAATTAATAAGGGAAGAGAAGATTCACATATAGATATACTATCCTAGAAATCTTTTATGATTGTGAACTCTCATCAAAATATTATATGCCAAAATTGTTGACATTGGACAAGGAAGACAAATTAATGGTTTATGTTTGTTTATATTCACATAGAAGTCATATTGTCATAGGTCCTTCAACATGTGGTGCGTGCCCCTATCTTTGCTAGCCAAAAATTCCGCACTAAGTAGAGATACTACTTGTGCATCCAAAACCCCTTTAACTCAAATCTTTTTCAAGTGTCTACCATACCTACCTATGGATTGAACAAGATCCTTCAAGTAAGTTGTCATCGGTGCAGAAAGGCAATAAAAATTGCTACTAAATATGTAAGATCATTTAGTGTAAGAGAAAATTGAGCATTGTACTAACTTGGATGACAAAGAATAAAAGCGACAGACTGCATAATAAAGGTTGTCATCTTAAGGGGCAATACAACGTGACGTTCTCTTGCACTAAGGAATTGAGCATGCAAACAAATAAGCGCATGGCAACCTCTGCTTCCCTCTGCGAAGGGCCTATCTCTTACTTTTATGTATTTACTTTTATGCAAAGAGTCAAAGTTTTCCTTCTATTCCTTTTTATTTATTCTTTTGGCAAGCATCATGTGGCGAGGAAACATTTAGGCACATATGTCCATTTGAATATAGATAGCATGAGTTATTATTGTTGACATCACCCTTGAGGTGAGTAAGTTGGGAGGCGAAACTATAAGCCCCTATCTTTCTATGTGTCCGGTTGAAACATTTTGCTCATGGGTACGAGGTGAGTGTTAGCAATCATAAAACACTATATGATGGTTGAGTATGTGGACTAGCCTAAAGGCTCCGATACGTGAACCTTCCTGAAAAGATGATGAATTGTAGTTGGAAAGTTGACTGAGAACATAGTTTTTTGGTTTCTAATAGAGTTTTTGCTTTATACTTCGATTGTGTGATGAACTATTACTTATTCATGGGAAGTATATGATGCAAGTTCTATGATAAAAGCCCTATGTTGAAATTTGTGGCTGTTATTATAATCAACATGATGCTTCTATGTCCGTATTTTGTTTTTATCGACACCTCTTTCTCAAAGCATGTGGACATGTTTCTCGATTTCGGTTTTCGCTTGAGGACAAGCGAGGTCTAAGCTTGGGGGAGTTGATACGTCCATTTTGCGTCATGTTTTCTTACTCTTATTTATAATGTTTTTATCCATAATAATGCTTTTTCGAGTAATTATAATGCCTTTTCTCTCATAATTTGCAAGGTACACACCAAGAGGGAGAATTCCGGCAGCTGGAAGTATGGACCTGAAAAAGTTACGTCAGGCCATCGATTCTACACAACTCCTAATGGGCTGAAACTTCACAGAGATTTTTTATGGAATATATAAGAAATATTGGAGCCAATAAGTACCAGAGGGGGGCCACCA
Source organism: Aegilops tauschii subsp. strangulata (assembly GCF_002575655.3). Classification (NCBI taxonomy): domain Eukaryota; kingdom Viridiplantae; phylum Streptophyta; class Magnoliopsida; order Poales; family Poaceae; genus Aegilops; species Aegilops tauschii. The sequence continues at coordinate 278,079,876 of NC_053038.3, read as the reverse complement.
GGTGGGCACAACCCACCTGGGCGCGCCAGCCCCCCCTAGCGCGCCCTGGTGGGTTGTGGCCTCCTCGGCTCACCTCCGGTGCCCATCTTCTGGTATACAAGTGGTTTTGACATAGAAAAATAAGAATAATACTTTCGGGACGGAGCGCCGCCATCTCGAGGCGAAACTTGGGCATGAGCACTTTTGCTCTCCAGCAGAGCGATTCTGTCGGGAGAACTTCCCTCCCGGAGGGGGAAATCATCGTCATCATCATCACCAACAACTCTCCCATCTTGGGGAGGGTAATATCCATCAACATATTCAACAACAACATCTCATCTCAAACCCTAGTTCATCTCTTTTATTCAATCTTGTAACCGGAACTATAGATTGGTGCTAGGGGATGACTAGTAGTGTTGATTACATCTTGTAGTTGATTACTATATGGTTTATTTGGTGGAGGATTATATGTTCAGATCCATTATGCATATTAATACCCCTCTGATCATGATAATGTTCATTGTTTGTGAGTAGTTACCTTTGTTCTTCAGGTCACGGGATAAATCATGTTGCAAGTAATCATGTGAATTCGATATGTGTTCGATATTTTGATGGTATGTATGTTGTGATTCCCTTAGTGGTGTCATGTGAACGTCGACTACATGACACTTCACCATATTTGGGCCTAAGGGAATGCATTGTGGAGTAGTAAATAGATGGTGGGTTGCGAGAGTGACAGAAACTTAAACCCAGTTTATGCACTATTCCGTAAGGGACCGGTTGGATCCTAGAGTTTAATGCTATGGTTAGAATTTATTCTTAATACTTTTATCATAGTTGTGGATGCTTGCATGAGGGTTAATCATAAGTATGAGGTTTGTTCAAGTAAGAATAGGACCTAAGCACCGGTCCACCCACATATCAAATTATCAAAGTAGCGAACAAAGATCAAACCAACATGATGAAAGTGACTAGATGAAATTCCCGTGTACCCTCAAGAACGCTTTGTTTATCATAAGAGACCATTTTGGCCTGTCCTTTGCCTCAAAAGGATTGGGCTACCTTTCTGCATACTTGTTACTATTATTGTTACTTGCTCGTTACAAATTACCTTGCTATCAAACTACCCGCTACTTACAATTTCAGCACTTGCACACATTGCCTTACTGAAAACTACTTGTCATTTCCTTCTGCTCGTCGTTGGGTTCGACACTCTTACTTATCGAAAAGAGCTACAATTGATCCCCTATACTTGTGGGTTATTAGACCTTCATCTCTCCTTGCGGCATATACTACTACACCTGCATGACCTTCGGCTTGAGGAGTGCTGGTGCCACCTTCCAGCAGTTGATGCGCATCACGCTGGGGCCTGAGATTGGGAGAAACACGGAGGCCTACATCGATGACATCGTGGTCAAGACTCGTGAGGCCGGGTCCCTCATCCAGGATCTCGAGGAAACGTTCGCCAACCTGCGCAAGGTCAACCTCAAGTTCAAACCTGACAAGTGCGTCTTTGGAGTCCCCTCAGGCAAGCTCCTAGGCTTCCTTATCTCCCACCATGGAATCGGAGTCAATCCTAAGATGATCAAAGCCATTGAGAGGATACGACCCCGCCAGACCCTCAAGGAAATGCAGTGCTTGGCGGATACCGTGTAAACAGCCGCTCTGTGTTTATCCTTAAAAAAACAGCCGCTCTGCATATAGAGATGGCGGAGGCGGCCTAGGCAGCGGCTATCGGAGAAGAGGTCAATCCTCGGTTGGTGGGTGGTGGCGGCATCGTAGGAGGTCAATCCTTGGTGTGTGGCAGGAGATAGGAGGAGCTCAACCAACGAGGTCGGCGGTGGCGTGATTTGAGCACATCCATCGCGGTCGATGGCGGGATAGTGGAGGTCGAACTTCAGGCGGCAACCGCACTAAGCTTTCCCCTCGACCCTGCTGTCTCGGCGTGCCGCCGCATCACACTTGTCTATCTGCTGGCTGGAGGTCGCCGTGCGGCTAATTAATTAAGGTATTCTTTCCGTGAGTCGCTTAATTACGGTATTCAATTCCTAAGGGTAGTGTTGTACTAGTACTCTGCGTGTAAATTGACAGGCCATTAATTTTTGTCATTGCACGTCTGGATAACAACATGTATCTTTGGGCAGCAGTCAGTAATTATGAAAATAAAACCTTGTGATTTATGCACGCATCTTTGGGCAGCAGTCAGCAATTATGAAAATAAAACCTTGTGATTTATGCACACATCTTTGGGCAGCAGTTAATCCGTGTATTAATGTTGTTGTTTTGTTTTTAGTTACCATTCGTGTGCTCTAGATGGAACGATCTCGATGGATGAAGAATTGGAAAACCGCAGATTTTATCAGTGGCGTGACAGAGTTCATGAATTTGGCTGAAAGTACAAAGAGGAGAATTGGTGATGCGGATTACATCATGTGTCCATGTACGGATTGTGCCAATACAGAGTGACATGAAGCTGGATGCCCAGATGAACTTAGTTTGTAGGGGATTCATGGATGGATATACACGTTGGACCAGACACAGTGAAGAGTAGGTCATGGATGAAGATACCCAGGGCAGCGAGATGCCAAAACCCGATCAGTGTCACATGGATGTTGAATCTAACATCGGGGCAGAGGCGTCAAGCTACCAATGGAACACCGGAAAGCCGAAACGCCTACTGGAAAACCAAGCGTCGATGCAGATGACGACGATATTGATATGCCACATTTTGCTTCTATGATTGCAGATTTCGAGGGCCCAAAAAGGGATATGATTGGGTACAAGGATCTGCCAACCATTGATGCGGACTCCAAGAAAGAATTGTATCCAGGGTGCAAAAAGAAATATTCCAGCTTGAGTGCCACCCTGGCGCTTCTCAGATTTAAAGCAGCAAACGGTCTATCAAACAAGGGCTTCAAAGAGATGTTAGGTCTTCTCAAAGAAATTCTTCCGGAAGATAATGTGCGCCCCAGAAGCACGAATGAAGCGAAGAAAATTATTTGCCCATTGGAACTTGAAGTACAGAACATACATGCTTGTGTGAATGATTGCATATTGTACCGTGGTGAGTACAAAGATTTGCATGTATGTCCCACATGCAAGCATGCACGATACAAGCGCAGGAGAGCAAAGGACAAGTACAAATTGGATGACGAGATCAAGACAGGAATCCCATTCAAGGTTGTTTGGTACTTGCCTTTAATTCTAAGGTTGAAGAGTTTGTTTGCAAACCCTAGATAGGCAAAGAGGTTGTGGTGGCATCATGATGAGCGAATTGCGGATAGGTTTCTGAGGCACCCGAAAGATGGGGCTCAGTGGGAATTAATCGACAAAAAGTTTGAAAAATTTGCCAAGGATCCTAGAAGTATAAGGCTCGGGGAATGTACTGACAGGATGAATCCTTTTTGGCAATATGAGCACCAATCACAGCACATGGCCGGTGCTTCTGTGCATATATAACCTAGCTCCTTGGTTGTCTATGAAGAAAAAACACATTATGATGTCAATGATTATCCAAGGCCCGAAGCAACCTGGAAATGACATCGACATGTACTTTCGGCTACTGGTAGAAGAACTGCCGACAGTGTGGATAGATGCGCCTGCAGTAAAATGTTATGATGCTTATAGAAAGGAGATTTTCAATCTACATGTGATGCTGGTGCACACTATTCAAGATATGTCGGCATTAGGCAACACATCGGGGCAGAAAACAAAGGGAGATGTAGGGTGTGTCACATGCATGGATAGGACAGCTAGCAGAAGACTTCCCAACTCGCACAAAACAGTGTATTTGCGTCATCATAGCTTCTTACGGAAAACTCACCCATACCGAAAGATGAAAGCTGAAATTGATGGTACAACAGAGGCAGGTGCGGGCCCAAGACCCTATGACGGGGAGGTGGTCCACAACATGGCTAAAAAAGTTATTGTTGTGCTTGGCAAGAACCACCCTTTGACGGTGAAACAAACACCCAAGGGTCAAGTGTCTAAGAAGAAATCGGTGTTCTGGAAATTACCTTACTGGGAGATTCTACGTGTACGTCACTTCATCGATGTCATGCACGTAGAGAAGAACATATGTGAAAGCATCCTTGGTACTATGCTCAAGATTAAAGGTAAAAGAAAGGACGGTGATGCTTCACGGCACGATATGCTTGCTGATCAATCAAAACGCAAGAGTGAAGCAGAAGATGATGACAAATTCATCAAAGCTCGCCAGAGTTAAAATTTCAGTACAAAAGAAGCAACACAGTTCTTCACCTATTGGTTGTCAGTTAAGACACCCTCTTCCTACTATGCAAACATCAGAAGTCTCATGGATGTGAGCTCAGGTAAAATGAAGTTGGGACACATGAAGTCACATGATTGCCACGTAATGTTGACACAAATCCTCCCAGTGGGCATCAGGAATCTGATGGACAAAGATATAAGAAACACACTCATTGACCTCTGTGATTTCTTCAACCAACTATGGTAGAAAGTTGTAAATCCTGAAGAGTTGGATCTTATGCAAGAATATTGTCCAACCTAGAGATGTTTTTCCCACCGTCATTGTTTGATGTCATGGTCCATCTCACTGTGCACCTTGTCGACGAGATAAAGTATTGTGGTCCTGTGTTTCTTCCGAACATGTTTCCCTTCGAGCGGTTCATGGGAATACTGAAGCGCTTTTGTCGGAACAGAAACCATCCAGGGCAAGCATCCTACAAGGTTATACCACAGAGGAGGTGGTTGAGTTTTGCACCGAATACATGAAACAAATACCTATAGGTTTGCCCCTCTCTCGCCACGAGGGAAGGCTGAAAGGTAAGCCGGTCCTTGCTGGCACGAAAATGGCTGCACCCGGAGAATTGGCAGAGAAAGCCCATTTGGAGGTACTGCTTAACAGCCTAGTTCTCATCGCTTATGCCGAAGAACACTTGGCGGAGATACGCCAAAGCTTCTTACCAATGGTGCCTTCATCAGATGTGGAGATGAAGGAGCACACTAAGAACTATGCCGAATGGCTGAAGAATCGTTTGGCACAAGGATCCATCGATGACATTGCTACGTGGTTGGCACAAAAGCCATCACTTACGGTGTTGACGTACCAAGCATATGACATAAATGGATCGATGTTCTACACTACGGAACGTGGTCACAAGACCTCATATCAGAACAGCTCTGTCCGAATAGAATGCATGACTGTAAATGAAGCTGATAAAAGGGTATACTATGGAACCATCAAAGAGATTTGGGAGCTTGATTATGTGAAAGTTAAGGTGGCATTATTCAGGTGCGCATGGATCCCTCTTGGTCAGGTAAGGATTGACGAGTACAGGAAGACCTGTGTTAACAGTACAACGATGGCATATCATGCGGACCCATCCATTCTTGCCAATGATGCTACCCAGATTTTCTTTGTAGAAGACCCCTTGCATAAGAACTGCCATTTAGCGATGCATGGGAAGAGAAGGGTACTGGTTGTCGACGATGTTGCCGATGAGGATGAGTACAATGAAATTTGATGAGTTCCAGCCAAGGGATCACGCACCCGTGTAACAGAGCAGCGTAAAATCATCAAAAACCCCAAGTTCATTCGGGGTCAACTTAATGATCCCAGTTCCCCCATGTACATGGGAATTAAGCCATAACACTAGTCTTTATGCCTACCCTACAACTTAATTCGTTCAATTTAGAACTGTCACGTGTACTGAATTTGTGAGTTATGCCCGGTTTTCTGTTGATGTAAAAACTGTTAATATGTTGACCTTGATATGCTGTCAGCTCAGGCAATGAATATGAACTGTTTTTTGTTGTTATTATTATTATATCATAGAGGTAGCACACTCAATTGATCTCACTACAGTATGTGTGAACAAAAATATGCAACCTGGTTTGCGAATAGCACACAGTTCGTTGATGAAAGCCGTGTGCCGACCAAACCCCGCCACCCCGCCCACGATCTGAGTCGTGCTTTCTGATTGGCCAGAACCCAAACCCCATCACTACTAGAAAAAGGGCTATAGATGGGATTAACACTAATGGCGCACCAGACAAGCCGTGCGCCATTAGTATATACTAATGGCGCACCACCTTCCGATACGCCATTAGAGATGAAACTACTAATGGCGCACCTGGCCCAGGGTGCGCCATTAGTATCAATTTTTTTTAACTAGTGCGCCTGTCCAAACATACTAATGGCGCATCCAGAGACAGTGCGCCATTAGTAGTTGAAACTACTAATGGCGCACCTGCCTCGGGGTGCGCCATTAGTATCAAAAAAAAATGATTTTTAACTAGTGCGCCTGTCCAAACATACTAATGGCGCATCCAGAGACAGTGCGCCATTAGTAGTTGAAACTACTAATGGCGCACCTTGACCAGGGTGCGCCATTAGTATCAAATTTTTTTTTTAACTAGTGCGCCTGTCCAAACATACTAATGGCGCATCCTGCCCACGGTGCGCCATTACTAGTTGTAACTAGTAATGGCGCACCAGGCCCAGGGTGCGCCATTAGTATAAAATGTTTTTTTTTACTAGTGCGCCTGTACAAACATACTAATGGCGCACCACCAGGAGGTGCGCCATTAGTAACCTGGATTAGTAATGGCGCATCAAGAGTTGGTGCGCCATTAGTAAGTGGGCAGCAACAAGATATTTTGGACAGCCTCTCCTACCCACACTCACTTTCTCCCCACTTCATTCTCTCCACCTCCTCCTTGTCTCGGGTGCCTCTTCTTTTTCACCTCATTTCCACCATAGATCCATTCAATTTAAGTGGTTAAATTACCTTGTTTTGATAGGTAAGTAAGGGGGGAAGCTATATTATGTTGTTCTCCCTACAACAATGTGCACATGCACTTTTTATGGCCTAGCTAGATCTATGTATGTTCGTGGTGTTGCATATGTTTGTGGTGTTGCATATGTGTTTGTGTTTGGAGGTGTGCCGGTATTTGAAATGCGATAGTTGCCAATATTTTGCCGGAATGTTGATTCATTTCCGTTTCGGCGAGAATTTTGGCATTAAGCATTCTTTTTGGTCCTATTTTTAGGGAAAGTCATGCCAAATTTTTTCTTGGTTCTAAAATATCGTTTTGCTCTACCCCGCAGGCGACCATGGTCCGCATGATGACCGAAGGCATCGTGAATAGGTTTTTGAGGTCCGCGAAGGCCGAGATGCTTGAAAAGAACGAGACGGAGATAAGATGTCCGTGTCGAAGATGCAAGCTGAAGAGCCTTATTGCGGACCCGGAATCCTGGCAGGTGCGGGACCAGCTGCTCTTGCGTGGTTTCATGGATGGCTATCGGTGGCAAGGTGATGAAGATGACTACGAAGTCTTCCATGGGGGCCGGGCAAGAAATGAGGAAGGGCAGCAAGACAACCACCGCGGCTCGGGCGGGCGAGAAGATGAAGAATCCCCAGGAGATGATCACGACGGTGATGCTGTACACAGTCATCGTGTAGAAGATGCAGGACATGATGATGAGGAAGATGCCGGAGCAGACGACGGGCATGATCATGAAGATGATGATGCCGGCAGAGCAGACGACGCTGGACCATCGATGGGCTGGGTGCAGGACCCTCATATTCAAGAGCTGCTTCTCAAGCAGACGGATAACGCAAGAGCTGCCACCCGAGAGAAAGCCAAGATGGATCAACTTGAGTTAGACGCAGTTACTCCATTGTATGAAGGATGCAGGCCCGAGGATACCCGCCTGAAAGTAACGCTCATGGCTCTGGAGATGAAGGTAAAACACAAAATGACCGACGCATGCTTCGACGAGAACATGTCATTCTAGCACGAACGTCTTCCCAAGGGGAACAAGTGCCCGACCAGTTTGGAGGAGGCGAAGAAAATCGTGTGTCCTCTGGATTTACCGCACGTGAAATACCATGTGTGCATGAACAATTGCATTATTTATCGGGACGAGCACGCGGAGTCTACCATATGTCCGGTGTGCGGCGTCACTCGATACAAGAAGAGGAAGAAAGCTCCTCGAAAAGTGGTGTGGTACTTTCCGATCACTCCTCGTCTGCAGCGGTATTTCGCGGACCCTAAGGTAGCAAAGCTCCTGCGTTGGCACACGGATAGGGAGGAGAAGAAGCGAGAAGATGACGCAAATGATCCGGAGATAGATAAAAAAGACAAGATGCTGAGTCACCCTAAGGATGCGAGCGAGTGGCAAGCGTTGAACTTCGAAGACCTAGAATTTGGGAACGATCCAAGGAACATCGTGCTGGGCGCGAGCACCGATGGAGTCAATCCGTTTGGCAGCCAGAGAAGCACACATAGCACCTGGCCTGTGTTTGTGTGGATGTACAACCTTCCCCCCTGGTTGTGCATGAAGAGGAAGTACATTCACATGAGTATGCTAATCGAAGGACCGAAACAACCAGGGAACGACATCAATCTATATCTGGGGCTGCTGAAAGAGGAGCTAGACACGCTGTGGAAAACGCCAGCCAATACGTGGGACGCCGCAGAGAAAGCATATTTCCCTATGAGAGCCGCGCTGCTCACGACGGTGCACGACTATCTCGGTTACGGATATCTCGCAGGGCAGGTGGTCCACGGATTTTCTGGATGCGTCAGGTGCATGGATGACACAACGTATCGCCAGCTAGATAGAGATCCCGGGTCTTCGAAAACCGTGTTCATGGGACATCGAAGGTGGCTTCGCGACGATGACCCGTGGAGAAAACGCAAGGATCTATTCGATGGTGAAACCGAACCCCGAGGACGCCCGCGTACGAGGAGCGGCGAGGAAGTAGATGAGCTGTTGAAAAATTGGAAAGACTGCCCACTGCCGGGAAAGAAGCAAAAGGCGCCAGAGCCGGGAAAGAAGCGAAAGGCGCCAGAGCCGCTGCTGAAGGTATGGAAAACGAGGTCTGTTTTCTGGGACTTGCCGTACTGGAAGATCCACCGTGTGCCTCACAGCCTTGATGTCATGCATATCACGAAGAACGTGTGCGAGAGTCTGCTTGGTACCCTGCTCAACATGCCAGAGAGGACCAAAGATGGGCCGAAAGCAAGGGCAGACTTGAAATCAATGGGCATCAGGCAGGAGCTTCACGCTATATATGATGATGATGATGATGATGATGAGGCGAAGCAGGACACGGAAAGTCGTCGCAAAGGAAAAAAGGCCAAGAAGACCGGAAATGACTACCCTCCCGCGTGCTTCACTCTAAGTCAGGAGGAGATCGAGCAGTTTTTCACCTGCCTCGTAGGAGTAAAACTTCCTTACGGTTACGCGGGGAAGATAAGCAGATACCTAGACCTAGCGAAGCTGAAGTTCAGTGGGATGAAGTCTCACGACTGTCACGTGCTGATGACGCAGATACTTCCAGTTGCAATCCGTGGGATCATGGACGCGCACGTCCGTGAAACGCTATTTGGCCTATGCAACCTTTTCGACGTCATCTCTCGGAAGTCTGTTGGCGTGAGGCAACTCAGAAGGCTACAGGAAGAGATCGTGGTGATACTATGCGAGCTTGAGATGTACTTCCCGCCCGCATTCTTCGACGTTATGGTGCATCTGCTGGTCCATATCGTGGACGATATCATCCAACTCGGGCCGACGTTCCTGCACAGCATGATGCTGTTTGAAAGGATGAATGGTGTCATCAAAGGATACGTTCGCAACATGTCACGTCCAGAGGGAAGCATAGCCAGGGGCTTTCTGACCGAAGAGTGCATCTCCTACTGCACGAATTATCTTGGCATCGAGAACCCCGTTGGTCTGCCCGTCAACAGGCACCTCGGCAGGCTCGCTGGATGGGGTCACCGTGAGGGTCGCCGCGAAATGCATGTCGACTTCGAGGGTCGACTCGCCGACTTTGAAAGAGCAAACCTAGTCGCACTACAACACATAGACGTGGTCGATCCTTGGGTGGTAGAGCACAAAACCTTTATTAAGAAGACGTACAATGACTGAGGCCAACAGAGGACGGACAGAGATATACTCAAAGAGCACAACTCATGTTTCACGCGTTGGTTCAAGCAGAAGCTTCTGTCGTACCCTTTACATGAGGATTCTTCCGCGGAAGAACAACTCATATTCGCCTTGTCACAGGGTGCCGAGCACAACCTGATGACCTATGAGGCGTACGATATCAACGGCTACACATTCTACACCGAGGCCAAGGACATGAAGAGCGATGGTTATCAGAACTCCAGGGTAACGATGGAATCCTACACCGGTAACGACAAGGACAGATACTACGGAAGGATCGAGGAGATCTGGGAGCTGAGCTACGCTGGAGAGAAGGTCCCGATGTTCCGTGTCAGATGGGCCAAGAGCGTCCTAAAAGAAGACCGGTATTTCACCACCATGGTTATACCCGAAGCCAAATCCAAGACCGCAGGCGCAAACGTCACCGCGAAAAATGAGCCATGGGTACGGGCTTCCCAAGTGGACCAATGCTTCTTCATTACTGACCCGTCAAAGCCCAGTCGTGTTGTCGTGAGGAGAGGCAAAAGGAAGATCATCGGAATGGATGGAGTAGCCAATGAGCAAGACTTCGACAAGTACGGCGACCCGAGAATTGAACATGACGACGATGATGAAGTACCAGCATACACCACAAGAAGAAGCAGGACCACCCTACCTAAAGGACGTCCGTTCCACAGAAGAACTCCATTTGCGAAAAAGAAGGGCAAGAAGATTGTGAACAGATAGCTAGCTAAGAGATCGATTGTATTTAAATCATAGCCTTCATTTCTCGATTGTATTTCATGGGCACTTTTTGAACTATCATGAATATTTTTAAATTTCATGGACACTCGATATCGATCCCCCTCCATCTCGATCGCTAGCTATCCCACCTCCCCAGATCCGGCCCCCCTCGCCGCCGAGCACCCCCCGGTCCACCGGCCCCCCGCACCCTGGCGCACCCTCCCCCGCTCCACCGGCATTACTATTTGATGATATTTTTAAAAAACTTATTATTGTCTTATAAAAAATTATTACTGTCTTATAAAAAATTATTATTGTCTTATAAAAAAATATTACTGTCTTATAAAAAATTATTACTGTCTTATAAAAAAATTGTGGAGCCTGGGAATCGAACCCAGGACCTCCTGGTGTGAGAACTGGCTGCTGACCAGTCGAGCTAGTAGAGTGGACTTGCTGTGGATCAGGTAAGGTGGAAGATAACCTGTTGGCTCGAGCAGAAATAAAAAAAAATACTAATGGCGCACCAGGGTGAGGTGCGCCATTAGTGTGGATGTACTTATGGCGCACCGAGGGGTGGTGCGCCATTAGTATTGTGCCCTCGCCCTCGCCTATCCCCGGCCCAAACCGGCCTCTCTCTCCCTCGCCCTCGCCCTCGATCCCCTTCCCCTCTCCTCTCCCGACGCTGCCGCCCCGCCGCCTCGACGCCGCCCCGTCGTCCTCGTCTCCGCCCCGACGCCCCGACGCCGCTGCCCCTTCCCCTCTTCGCCCCGTCGTCCTCGTCTCCGCCCCGACGCCCCGACGCCTCGACGCCGCCCCGTCGTCCTCGTCCTCGCCCTCCTCCTCCGGTGACTGCAGCGCCGCCGCCGTTGAGTTCTCAAATCCTGCTAGGTTCTCTTCTCCCCGTCCCTCTCTCTCATGCGTTTTTCTTCTTCAACCCTAACCCTAACCTGAACCCATTGTACAGCGGCGCGCCTCACTTGAGCCACCCGACCGGGGACTTGTTGACGATTCCTCCGCCTGCCCTGCGGAGGACTAAGGAGCTCTTAGTCTAGGAGCAAGCAGGGTATGTTTCGCCTCTTCCAATCAGAGTGCTTCTTCAGTTGGTCTCAACTACTGATGCTAATGTTAGGTAGCGCCTCACTTGCAGCAATTGTTGCATCATCTGTTTGTTTACCTCACAACTATCACGAGTGCAAAGTAGATGTTGATTCATAAATATATTCATAGTCACAAATTGATGATGATTAACTGCCAGCCCAACTGGAATCATAAAATGGACTGCACATATAAACTAGTATTGGGCACTCAGATTCAAAGAAGAAATTGCAAAGTTCTTTTGGATTCTTGTTTATAAGATAACAATGGTCAACCATTAGTCCTAGTCTCTTTCTTCTGTCCTGCCTTGTACCAAATGCTCAGGGATCCTATCGTGTATTGTATTGTAGTGGGAATGTCGCAATTATTATTGTATTGTATTGTATTGTCCCCCTGTAGTTTGTACTGCCCCTGTAGTTTGTTTGTAAAAATATGAAGTACTTCTTGCTTGATCGATCACTGTAGGCCCCTTATCACTATAGTTTGTTTGTAAAAATGTTACTGCTGCTTGTCATTTTAGCAATCTTGCTTGTCATTTGATCGATCACTTCTTCTGGATCCTTATCACTGTAGGCCCCTGTAGTTTGTACTGCTCTCGGGTCATCAAGAACGTCCAGTGCCGGTAGCTCAAGTAACCTGAACTCCTCACAGCAGAGTTTCTCCATATGTAAGCTTGCTGCATATATGTCATTTCAGGGAGAAAAATACAAAGATGAACACACTGCATTAGATTTGTTTAAAGAATACCACTACAGCAACTAGAAGAAAGGGTACAACAACACCATACAATCTGCAGTTGTAAGTCAGGGTTTGAAGAGTGCTAACCATGTCACAATGCTTACTTTTTTCAGTAGATCCTGTAGTACAATAATCAGTAATTATAAAGTCATACTAAAGAGAGGTAGAAGAATAATGTGACTTTGAAACAATTGAGCACATATCACTTGTCAACGGTTGGATGATTTATGACACTTCCATATCATATCTTGCTACATGGGTTCAATTTATTTTATCCATTTTGGGCAGTTTTCATGATGGTGTATTGTGTATGCCCTTGCTATATTTGATTCCATTATTTCTTAGAAGATTACTTGAACCTAATCTTTTGCATAATTAGATGTCTTCATCTGTACATCATATACATACATGTGATCAAACCAAGGGAGATCATGTTTGTTTGTTGCTTGCATTCTAAAAAACAGTAGCTACAATTTGTAAAAAGCATGTTATAGAAACTTTGCCATGTTATAGGAACTTTTATCTAAGAGTTTGTTACTTGCATTGCTAAAAAACAGTAGCTACAATTTGTAAAAAGCATGTTTGTTGCTTGCATTGCTAAAAAACAGTGGCAAATTTTTATCTAAGAGTTTGTTCTATTTGTATTTATCTAAAGATTAGCATGGCAATTTTCTACATGGCACAATCTTTTAGCATGGCAAAATATAGGATGATAGCATCCTAATTTTTTCATATGGCAAATATGAAGAAAAGCATCAACCTATACCTGAGGAAAAAATCTGCAGCTAGTGACCTGTGCAAAAAACAGAAAATTAAAAAATCAACGGCTAATATTAACTCAGTAGTGTCTTAAAATTTCTCAATTTTGTTAGCCAAAAAATAACCTCTGGGTGTAATGAGCAGATAATGAAAAACATATTTGTGTTTCCAAGTAAATACACAGTACCTCCTGCTGTAACTGCTGAGTTCTGAGACATCACTCTTTTCTTTTAATTTTCAGAACATTTACAGTCTTGCTCACTAATTTTTATGATTGATTTGTTGTTTTGTTACAGAATGCAGTACCTTGTATCACTGTATCATTGTAGCAAAAGTACTGAGTTTCTGCTTGTGTATCATTGTATCACTGTATCACTGTATCACTTGGGCATGAAATGGTTCCAGAAACCAAAAGCCTGTTGTACATTATAGCCAGATGATACTGCTTGGTGTATTTTCCATGTTGTGATGGAGGCCTTTTTTGCCTTGTCCACCCGAGAGGCCCTTGAGTTTGCCGGAATGTCGATTAACTTCCGTTCCGGCAAATTCGGGTACTCCATATGTCCTATTTTCAGCAAAGGTCATGCTGAAATTTTCCGTAAATTTTAGCATGACTTTGCTAAAAATAGGACATATGGGGTACTTGTGACTAATGCATGGGCCAGGGTATCTTAGTAGTTAATTAAGTAGGATCAAGTGCCCCGGCGTACTTGTGACTAATGCTTGGCTTTTAGGGTGCCTCGGTGTCGATAAAAACCGACATGATGAAAGCTTAGGCTTTTAGGGTGCCTCGGCGTCGAAAAACCCTCAATGATAAAAGCTTAGCTTTTAGGATGCCTCGGTGTCGACAAACCCTAAATGATGAGACCATGATCTTGTTCCTTGACAATAACCAACTTTTTGACCAAACTTTGTTCCTATTTAGAGAGAAACATGGCCAACAACGATGAGGCCGGGGGTTCGAGCGTCAAGCCATTCTGGATGCTGTCCCAGGAGATGGAGGAACAACCTCACTTGTATGAGGACGCCGCCTTCCCCACCGATCCTGAGACCACTGATGGTACCGCCGAGGATGACCCCACTGATGCCACCACTGATGGTGCCGCCGAGGATGCCACCACTGATGGTGCCGCCGAGGATGCCACCACTGATGATGGCGGCGCACGCACAGATGGCAGCCAACCGAAGAGGCAACGGAAGGACCGGCGCTCGACCATGCTCCGCACCCTCAAGGAGGAAGTTACTGAAGTGGACTCCGACGGGAATCCAACGGCGCCCGAACGAATAGTCAAGGGGTACTCGCTTCAGCTCGGGTGCATTCTCCGGAGCACCGTCTCGATCAACACCGAGAACCTGAGGCATCCTGACCGAGGGAATTTGCGCAACCTCCTCTTCACGAAGCTGCACGAACGATACAAGTTCCCCGCTGAATTTGAAAACACAAGCCTCAAAGGGAATAAGTGAACAATGCTGCCCTCACGAAGATGAGCAAGGCCCTGTCTACTTGGAAAAGCAATGTGAAGAGAATGGTCGAGAAAGGTGAGAGTTATGAGAAGATCAAGGAGAAAAATCCTTCGATCACCGAAGATGACTACAATGACTTCAAGATCAATTGCTCGAGCACCGCAAACTCCGAATCAAGTAAGTGGGGGAAAGAAATGCGGGAGCTGAACTTAGGGGAACACACACTCGGTCCTGGCGGTTACAGAGTGGCGGAGCCTATATGGGACAAGGAGGAGGCGGACCGTGCCGAGCAAGGCCTACCGCCCCTCTTCGATAAATATGGTGACAAGCAGACCAGGAACTTTGTCAGGGCCCGGTACAAGAAGGACCCGAAAACAAAGGAGCTTACCATGGATCCGAAGACTAGGGCGCTTGAGCTTGTTCTGGTAAGGAATACACCCCCTCATAATTAGCTCCATATGGTTGCATTCTAATTAATGAAGCCAAAATTCTAAATGGTTCACATTCCTTCCGCAGGCGACTGAAAGCAGTAGCGCGGGGTCGACTAAGAGCAACCCTTGGGACACCACTCTAAATAGGTCGTTGAATGTAATGAAGAACAAGGATAAGCTCAGTAAGCCGACGTCAGCTGGTCGTGTGGCCGGCAAAGGCTTGTCGACAAAATGGTCGTCATACTATGACACTGCTGGGCGAAAGGAGAAAAAGACCAGCTCGGAAAGCCAAGCGCGCGAGGTTCAAGAACTCAGGGCACAGGTGGCACGGATTCCGGAGATTGTCCAAGAGCAAGTGCAACAACAACTCGGAGCGACGATCACCGCCATTGTGCCTACCTTGATCTAGGGGATTAGTGCGTGGATTGCGGGCGGCCAACAGGGGCCGCCCCCGATTCCTAGCTTCACGGCCAGCAACTCACAGAACGCGATGGCGGGGCCATTGGTGTCTCCGGCGGAGCCGGCATTGGTGTCTCCGACGCCGGCACGGGAGCTTAATGCACCCGGGTGTACGCCGGCCGGCACCTCTGCAGCAAGCGGCCCCTCCGTCAACTGCACGCCCGCCGTTGGCGGTGCCTCGACATTAGCCGAGCTCGACGCCATCATCACGGTAACTAATTAAGCCTCTCTCGGCCGAGGACTTCATCTCCTTGCCTTTGACTGGGCATCCCTAACGCCCTACATGTTTTCGCAGGGCGCCGCCGACGTTCCGTGCACTCTCCTGCACTTCGTGAACAACGAGTTGGTCGATGTCGCCAAGGGAAAAATCGTTCAACCGGGCAACCCCTTGTTCCACGGTACCCAGATGCCACCCAACTTGTTTAGGGTTCAACTGGTTCGGGTGCTGCCAGGCTGCGATGAGGTGTTACCTCCGATTCAACCAATGGGGGCCGATGATGATGACGTGATGAACCTCAGCGCCTGCCTGAGCTGGCCCCTGCTTTGGCCGAAGAGCCAGATTCGTTTGGGGGCGGGGGACACCACCCCAAAGACAACACCGCCAGTCGTGCCGGCGCCAAGTCGGCCCCATGGCAAGACCGCCGCAACGGTGCCGGACATCCCTATGCCACTGGATCCAAACATGCATATGGCACAGGATCAGAACGACGACGACGACGATACATTTGCCAACGTCGATCAGTACTTTGCCGATCATGGGGATGGTGGCGACTTCATGGGGCCTCCTTCTCTAGAACCCAACCCAACAAAAGACGTGTGCGATCTAGCTGGTACCGCAGAGAAGCCAAGTTGCAACAGGCGTCGTCTGCTGTTCAGCTCTCAGGAGACGCCTCCAGCTGCCTACTTCACCGAGCCTCAGATAGGCGAGGTGCCAAATATGATCAGCCCCAACACACTCAAGAAGGCGGTCTGTGAGCAGAACTCGGTCCCATTACAGGAGATCAAGAAGAAGGCACGCAAAAGAAAGACTAACAAGGGTGCGGGCCAGCCGGCACCGAGTACGATCCGTGCTCAGGACGGGCCACCTTCAACTGCGGATATCTCGAGGAGGGTGCATGTGGCGGGTAGGCCGATGCTACCGAGAAATATGCTCGATGCTGCAACCGGTGCTATGCGGAGTCTGCATGACAATGTGCTTTCTTTGGAGAAGTGGCGTCTCCGAGAGAAGGATGTGGCATACCCGGTTTTCGCGGCCAAGGTGCCAGACGGCAAGGGCTTTGTGGATAACTCCATCGGGGGTACGATCGTCCTGCGGTTTGATGACATCCACGCTATGTTGAACCTTCATCCGCTGCACTACACCTTCGTTCAGCTATTTTCGCTGAGTATGGAGATGCGGATCATTCGCGACAAGACCCCGGACATCGTGATAGTCGACCCCTTCTACATGCGTGCCAAGATCTTGGGCAGCGCTGGGGACCGGCAAGTCGCGAGTTCTTACCTCGAAGGCGTCATTCTGGCAAACCAAGATAAGGACAACTTCCTCGTGCCTTACTTTCCCGAGTAAGTCCTCCCCTCAACCGCCCCGTAACATATGAATTCTTAGATTTTGATCATTTTTTTTAACATTCTGTGTTTTCTGCAGTGACACACATTGCACGCTCATCCTCCTAAGCCCCAAATATTCCATGGCCACGTATTTCGACCCGGACCGTCAGTCGAACATAGACTACACAAATGTCAAGAAGGTTTATGATGATGTTCTCCCCGGCTACGTCAAATCTGGAGGCACCTTCACCAGGCCTATTCGTAAGTACGGCAAGCACGTGTTCTCCCACAACACGACGTTCTGCTGCGTCAAGCAGCCGCCTGGCGGTCAGAAGGGTGCCTACTACGCCATCCATCACATGCGGGCGATCATACGGGACCATCATCAACTACTGCTACCGAGTAGACTCAAAGATTGGGCCGCGAGCGTGTCGGCAATCCAGGACGCGGACATCAGACAAGAATTCTTTCGCATCCAGTCGGAGTTTGCGGAAATCATCCATCAAGATGTCCTTCGTACCTCGAGGCAGTTCTACCTCAGAAATCAACCGTCCAACAGTGACATCGACACAATCCTACAAATGCAGGCTGACAACGCCCGTGGTTTCATGACTCCCACAATAGACGGCGGCTTCATCCACGCTCCGGTCCCTTGAGTCGAGTCGAAAGCAGTGATGCTGTGTCTAGTTCTGAAACATCGATTGGCTCATGTTGTAATTAAACTTTAATGAACTTGTAGTATGTCTCTTTGGTTTCGAGAGTCCTTCAACTTAGATGTAATCGATGTTATTAATGTCTTGCTTTTCTCTTCCGATCGTTCTGTTGCATACTTATATATTGCTTATGTATTGTCTGTGAATTGGTACTAACGTTTCGTTTGGCTACTGCATAGCGATGCCGTGGTATGTCGTGTACAAGGGTAAGGTTCCCGGAGTCTACGACGACTGGGAGGAGTGTCAGAGACAGGTTCACCGATTCAGCGGTAACAGTTACAAAGGGTACGCCACTAGGGTCGAGGCCGAATCTAGATACGCCCGCTATCTAGCGGGAGAGGGGAGGGAGCGTTGGAGGAACCGGATGAAGATGAGTTTCATCGTGATGATGCTCATCGTGATGACCGCAGCTCTCTTCTATGTGATGGTAGTTTAGATGATCGATATCGACTTGTAATGTGAAGACAAACTCGCGGTCTCGAGACTTGTAATATAATGATTCATACTTATACATTTTGTTCGGTCTTTTCAATTCGGAGACTAATATGATGAATTGTATCCGGAGACTAAAATGATGAATTGTATTCAGAGACTAATCTTTTATTGTATTCGATGAATCTGTTGTTGATGTGTGTTGTCTATATTTTGTCCAATTATACATTTTGTAACCTGTGCAAAAAACAGAAAATAAAAAAATAAAAAAAACCTAATATTCATACTAATGGCGCATCACATCATAGTGCGCCATTAGTATGCCAAAGGATACTAATGGCGCATCACTAAACAGTGCGCCATTAGTATGCCGAAGTTACTAATGGCGCATCCGTCTGTAGTGCGCCATTAGTATGCCAAAGCACCTGGTATACATGGCCCCCTGGGAGGCATACTAATGGCGCACTGTAGTATATACTAATGGCGCATCTGGGGTGCGCCATTAGTATACCAGATACTAATGGCGCACCAGTGGTGCGCCATTAGTAAAATATACTAATGGCGTGCTACTAATGGCGCACCACTGTTGCGCCATTAATGGCCAGATTAGGTGCGCCATTAGTAGTCCTTTTTCTAGTAGTGCATGGATCATACGTCTGCATCATTGTATGCTCCCAGATCGAATGCGATCCTCAGCCCCTTCGACAGCACATGCAGTTCCGGTTCTAATTTGATTTTTATGCACAAAATGCACCTTAATCTGAAAAAATGTCTTAAATATAGCTAACGATATCTAAAATGCGCCAAAAAATCAAACCCGTGGTATAATGGTGATTGCTTACCGTTGAAATGTTTATGAGGCCAAACGATGAAGTCACCGGCCACAGGAGTTTGAATTGACACGTCTCCTTTTGGAAACCATGATCCTTCATGTGAGATGCTCCGGTTTGGAAGGAGCGGTCATCAAAACTTGTGCCAAACTTTACGAATTTTTTTCCATGGGGTCGTGAGAGCATGCCACGGGCACACATCAATGTTGATGATGTTCGAACTCCATCTGAATTTCCTGTAATTAAAATACCAACTAGGCCTACGCTAGTGGCCGCACCTCACGGCTGAAATGTTTGAAACTTCTCCCCGCTTCTTGAACAAACGGATGAAAACTCACAAAGCTACGCACAAATGATCTGTACACCTTCTTTGCTAAGCTGATAGTAAGGGGGTATCATAGCTAGTATCATGCATGCCAACTACGCAATTTTGATGAGATGTCATAGGATTAAATGAAGAAAGAGAGGGTTAAGTATTATATCATGAAACCGTATCATAATAAATGCTATGCTACTATGTGTCATGCATGACAATATAAATAAAGTACTACATATGATACTAGCTACTCTATGATACTATGCATTAGAGCAAGTACAATAGAGTGACATAAAGGCTATAAGGAATAGAATAATATATATATATGTGCTTATTAGTTAGAGGAAAGAGAAGAGGAGAGAGAAGAGAAGCGGGCTCTTGGTTAGTAGAGCTAGCTGCAACATGAGACCCAAGACACTTTGTGAGGATGTAAGGTGGGCCAACTATTGATAAACTAGTACGTATATAGAACTTCATATTGTACATGCCTGCTAAGAGGTTGGCTGTATATGACATGGCAACTTTTTATAGCCGACCGTTGGCTGTATTATTAACCATGCTCTTAATGAGGTAGCTACTATATCATAGACTAGCTAGTATTAGACTAGCCACAGCGGGAGTAACTTCAGCAGTAACATCGACTCTAACTCAGCAAACTTGCTTATGTGGCAATAAGTTAATGAGGAGGGATATAGTTACAGTAACTTAGCTAGTTACTGTAACATCACATGTCCAATGCAATATGTGTCTATAACCTAATAAATGAAGCTTTGCATGACACTACACTTATGTTACTACCCACTATGAAGGTAGTAACATTGTCTAGGGATATGTCTATGTTACTAGTGTATGTTACTCTCCATCATGGCTAGTCTCATACTCCCTCCTTTCCGGTTTAGACTGGTTGTAATGGTAGTATCATAAGCGGTATCATGCATGCCAACTAGACTTTCTGGACGATGTGGCACACAATTAAATGAGGAAAGAGAGGATGTGGTATCATATCATGATACCGTGTCATATTAAATGTTGTACTACTTTGTGTGATGCATGACAGTTAATAAGGCAACCTAAGATACTAACATATGATACTATGCATTACGGAAGTAGTATCATACACTAGTATATATCATATGCTTGATACTAGTATATGATACTCCCCATTAAAACCAGCCTTATAGGGCTCAATTCAAAAATCTCACCAACCAAGGTAGATGGTGAGTGGTGGAATACTTTTTGTAGTTTGCAAAAACACCCAATTAATGCTTTTGTTTTCCTCAAAAAATTATGTTTTCCAATGTATTAATTGCAATACATGCATGCATAAAGTACATGCATTGGTCAACTTTCTCTTAATACTTGCATGCAATGATTTAATGCACCTTGGAATCTGAACATGTGATGGGGAATAACCAAATTGAGCGTTATAAAATGGAAAAACTAAAATTTTGAGATAAGCCTATAAAGCGGAAAGGAGGGAGTATATATGCATGATACTAGTATAAGATCGATAATACCTCTCTAATGCGCGCATGCATAGTATCATTAGTTAGTATCTTAGGTTGCCTTATTAATTTCGATGAATGACACAAAGGAGTACAACATTTAATATGATACGGTATCATGATATGATACCACACCCTCTCTTTCCTCATTTAACTGTGTGCCACATCATCCAAAAAGTCTAGTTGGCATGCATCATACCGCGTGGTACTCCCATGTTACGACCAACCTTATCATGCACTCGGGAATAGCAAATATGATGATGTGGCAAAGAAGCAATAACATAAGTAGATACCGTAACATATACATACATATATATATATATATATATATATATATATATATATATATATATATATATATATATATATATACTAGTTGACACCCCGCGCGTTGCACCGGGAATTTGTAGAAAGTAACTAATAAGAGGAAGCAAAAAAACATTATGTTAAGGGGTCACAAACATTATTAGGACCTCAATATGCATGTCCTGTTATTTTCTACTGACATCAGGCGGAGTACAGAACATCACACTTTTCAATTTTAGTGAGTAGAAACTACTAACTACCTAAGCACTAGTGACAGTACCATGCATGGAATACACAAATCACATGCCACAGTTCTTTTATAGTAGTTGTGTTCAGCTCACGAACTATGAGGATGTAAGGTACTATCATAGTTATCCTTCATGGGGTGTAGTAATCCAAGATTGTTATGTACTATGAGAAATTTGTGCGAGTAATATGCTATTGGTCATCATAAGAAGTTAAGAACTAATGTGATGATCTAAGGGAGCTATCAAGAGGCAAAAGTATTTATATTAATCCTGTCAAAATTTCACTTGAGGACATGTAAAAGTGCTTAGTGAAATTTTGGCATCAAACTATTTTAGCTACTGTTTAATTTGGTAATTAATTTGCAAAATGAAAATTACAGTTTTGAAGAAACATATCAAACACACATAACCTGGATTATAAATCTGTAGCTGCATAGGTGCCTGAAAACACTTCAGTAGAAACGTCTGGCAAACAACATCGCATGTCAGTAGAAAAATCCAATCAAGTATGAGTGTATGAAAACAGAGCATACAAAATCGGTTAATATATAGTTACCTCATCGCAAAAAAATTATAACTACCAACCTGCTAGCTTCAAGTAAATGCGGAAGATAACATAATCCAGTGCGAAAATCTCGGGACGTATTTAAAGAACATAAACTGAATTGTGGCATGCATGCACCCAGTATAAATAGAATTGAATAAGAAAATCGCTATGTTTTGAATTGCATAGAAATACATGCATGAGCAGATGAGCACAAAGGTAAGAAAACCCGACCTATTTAAATGAATTGTAAAATCAGTTCCCAAATTAACAATATTGCATAAGCAATCCTGTAAGGTGCAGAACAAAGTGTCCATGAATAAGATATGATCAACTTACAGTCTTGTTCTAATAAAACACCAAAACTGGCTCATTCAATCTAAGTACGAATAAAGCACATGGGTAGATGTCAGGTAGATCTTAGATGGAGATGTTTATTAACAGTAAGTCATTGAAGTAATATTATTGCAGCAAGCTGTACTCTCACGATCTCACCTGAGTAGAACCGTGTTCATCTCAACAACAAAAAACTGAGTAGATCCGTGCTACTGCCTGTGAGGGAAAGATGCTCTTGTACGGCGCTAGGCAAGCAGAGTTGGCCTCCATGGTGAATCTCCGGAGATAGCTAGAGGGAACGACAGCCTCTTCAGTGAAGTGCGATTCTTGTCTACCGTTTGATCATGGTGGAACTATGGAAGAGGAAGAGGAGAAGTGCGAGGTTTGGGAGGGGGCGTAGGCGCCTCAGGAATAAATATCTGTGGAAGGGAGAAGGTGCTAAGATAGGTGAAGAGGCACAGGGGAAGAGGGTTGGTCAGAGAGAGAGATAGATAGCTATCGATAGATTGGCTGTTGTTTGCAACTGAAAAGCTGATATGGCGCCAGGATGATGTGGATAGTGTGCATGTTGAGAGAATTGGTTGTAGTGGGGATCAAATTCTTAAGAATGTAAGATATATATAATAAATGCTATACTACTTTTTGCCATGCATGGCCATAAATACGGTCATCTATGATATATACTACTCTATGATACTATATATGCATTATAAAGGTACGTACGTAGTATCATACACTAGTATCAGATGCATGATACTATATATAGTATATGATACTCCCACTATATAAGGCTGGCCATAGTGGTGGTATCATAGCTGACGATGTCAGGCACCCCAAAGAATTAAATATATATAGAGAGGGTTAGAGTAACATATAGGTAGTACCATGTTAATGCTAATTTGTGTCATGCATGGTAATACATATGACCTATGATACTATACTCTATGTATTATACTATGCGCTATAATTAATTAAAGGTAGTATCATACACTAGTATCATATATGTTGTCTATGCATGATACTAGTATATGACACTCTCCACTATACTCGTGATTTCTTACCGTGGAAAAAAATTGGAGGCGAAACGATGAACTCATGTTTTCATTCGAACAAAAATATGATGTTAGGTAATGTAAATGTTTTCAAAGAGCACACGATTCACTCATGAAAGCCATGTGTCCACTAAACCGTGGCTGATGCACCCCCCCTCTGCCACGCGCGAGATCTGGGTCATGCGTTCTTATTGGCCAGAACCCAAACCCCACGGATCATACGTCTGCACCGTTGGATTCTCCTTGATCGAACGGCGATCCTCATCCCTTTCGACAGCACATGTAAATGTTTTCAAATAGCCCCTCCCCAAAAAAATGTTTTCAAATAACACACGGTTCACACACGAAAGTCGTGTGCCTACCAAACCATGGCCGATGCCCCCCCTTTGCTGCGCGCGATCTGAGTCGTGTGTTCTAATTGGCCAGAACCCAAACCCCACGTATTGTACGTCTGCACCGTTGGATGCTCCCTGATTGAACGACAATTCTTATCCCTTCGACAGGAAATGTAGTCCGGTTAGGAATTGATTTATATGCCAAAAAATGTCTTACATACAGCACACGAGACCTGAAATGCGCCAGAAAATCAAACCCGTGGTATAATTGTGATTGCTTTACGTGGGAAAAATTTAGAGGCAAAACGATGAACTCATGTCTATATCTCAAAATTAGTACGTCTTCATTTCAAATGAAATTATTTTGTTTGTGCACATGCGTGCTTAGAGGCAACCGTTTGCATAGGACATTCCGCGTGCGCGGCGACCGGAGATATTTTCACCCTTTTCACCTAGGCCGCCAACACCCGGAGTCTCCAACACCCCCCACCGTCCGGCCGGGTTCCACTCAACTAGTCCACCCAATCTCCTTCACCAGCTCCCCCCTCCCCCAGATCCACAGCAGAACCCTCTCCGGTGCCGCCGTGCTCACCCTGGCCGTGTGCCCACTCTTCGGCGTCAAGCCTACCTCCACTGTCGTTCCCAACACGCGGCGGCCCGCGCCTCACCGTCTTTGTTTGCTCGCCAGCCACCCTCGAGCATATTGATGCCGTAGCCCTCGCCTCTCCTGTGGTCCGGCCGGGTTTGCATTAAGAAGCCTGTTAGTTACTGCTCTCCATCGCATTAAGGCATATTTCCTTGCAATCCCTCTTCCAATTTCATTCCGTATGTTCCCAAATTGCCTATAAAATGATGGAGAGCATATATATGTTCATTATCTACCTTCCTTACTACATATAAGCTGTATTTGTTCCAATAAGTTACTGCCTATTTACAGATCACGGGCGCCCGAGTCACACAAACTTAACAAAGTAGTTGTAGATTTTCTAAATTATTGCATGGCATGTTTAGAAAGCTTGATACCAAGTTGTTAGTTTTATGCTTATCCTCCTTTCCTGAGTTTCGCATGTGTTCTCTGTAGATGCCGAGTAGCAGCGACATCACTCATGCTACAGGCCATGTATCTTCATCTGATTCGGACAACCCTAGGTCTTCAGCAGATTGTGAGGGATCGAGTAATCTTGAATGGGATAGAGCTGCAGCAATTACCCTTCCGGTCAGGACACGGAGGAACGCTCCAAGGAAGTCCACACACCAGCCTAAAGGTGTATATGAAGTAACCGAGATTGATTTAAAGTCTTGGGCTCCAACTAAACCAGATAAAGCATGCATGAGGTTCCAGAGTGTGTGTGGATTTGTTGGCAGGGCAAGGCTCAACATTAATCTATCGGGGTTTCTGAAGGCTGACACAGTAACACGGCGAAGGATAGTCCGTGAGATCATGGATCACTTCAACATTCCAGAGCAGTGGAGAATGCAGGTGGAACACGCTGCACTGAAGAAGGCTAGGGATCCTTGGAGAAACTGGAAGCACATGCTGTACAAGAAGTACTTGAGTGAAGGCAAGGACCCAATCCCTGCATACCCCCAAATTACAAAGGCAGACTGGGCAGAATTCAAAAGGGTCATGGCAAATAAAGAGTTTGTTGAGAAGAGTTTCAAGAAATCAGAACTTCAGAAGAAGAACATACACCCCCACCGTATGGGTGTGGCAGGATACTATGGCATGAAACTGATATGGGAACAGGAGGACAAAGAAGCAGTAGCGGCGGGTGGGAATCCGACCTTTAGTGAAATCAGGGGCGAACGCTCCAGAGACTACTTGCGGGCACGTGCAAAGAGGCGTGATGATGGAACTTATTACTTTAAAAACTCACGTGACGCCAAACTATATGAAGTGATGTTAGAGGCTTCTAAGATCCCTGGAAGGTTCTACAGGAACTCAGGGCCATGTGACATTCTGTCCATTGGTCTGGAAACAAAAGAGCCCCCTGGCCATGCAAGGGGTATAGGTGTTAATGTCCCGCACAAGAGGGCTTTCACACTTAGCAAAGAAGAGAGGCTCAGCATGATAAAAGCGAGGAGTGAAATGAAGCAGAATGCATCTTATGAAAGGTTGAGGAAGGAGATTTATCCGGTTGTTCGAAAGGATGTTGAGGAGTCAATGATGATTCAGAAGACTCTAACATTGACAGATAGCCAGGAGATGGGAGGGGAGGCAGGCATGGAGGATGTTGCTTATTGCGCGACAACACTGCACAAGAGTAGTTGTGCATTAGCTGACCCCCAGCGACACAGAGACTGAAGCTGCTCAGGATGATGCTATATCTGATCTATCTGGAATTAAAGACAGACTGAAGGGCATGCTTACACATTATGAAGGTACATTAAAATATGCAACAGCCTGGGTTTGCCGACCCTTCTTGGAAGATGGCCTCTTCTTGGGCAATGTGCCATTGAAGCCAGGCTGTGTGAAGTGCTACATGATTGAAGTAAAGCCTGGATTCAATGAATTTGCCCTGAAGAATATCCTTGGAGACTTTGATCAGCAAAGTACCTTGGGAGAAACACTGTTACATCACATCCAATGGCCACGAAAGGAAATAGAGTTCATCGATGAGATCCCTCAAGCCCCGCCAAGAGCAACCACTGTCGCCCCTCAACCGGTTACGCTCTCCTTGACACAGTTGCTCTCGCGGGTTGATGCATCAAGCTGTGATTAGCCGGCCTGACTTTGTGTCGTACATGCCATGTCATCCTCCGCCCCAAAGTAGCCAATGGCAAGGCCCACAACTGCTGAAGACGCATCACCGGTTCAGATGCCAGCCGCTGAAGCAGCGGGGGGAGACCTAGCTGCAGCACACGCTCAGCAGACTAACCTGGTGGAACAAACTGCTAAGCAGTCTGATGTTTCGGAACCGCCTGCTAAGCAGTCTGTAGGTCCAGGACCAACTTCTCATAAGTTCGTCGGTCTGCAGTCGCGTGATCAGCATACCAATGCGTCAGCACTTCCTGCTCAGCAAACCAACGTGTTGGCATGACCTCCTCAGCACACCGACAAGTTGGCACCACCTGCGCAGAAACCCGACAGAGCTTCAACGCATGGTCAGCAGTCTGATACCTCTACTCCTACATCCTAGCAGTCCGTCACAGCAGCACCGCCAGCTCAGCTGTCCGGCATAGATAAACCGTCTGCTAAGCAGTCCATCCAAGCTTCACCGTCTCCTTGGCAGTCTACCTTGCAGGCAACCAGATGTTCTGCCAGAAATGCTTCAAGTACCAAGAAGGAAGTGGCCAAAAAGGCTACACCCGCGACCACGAGGAAGCGCGGCGGGAGAGTGAAGAGGAAAGAGAACGATAGCCTCTTACTTAAAGCACTCATCGCCCAAAACCAAATTAGCAGCAGCTTGTTCGAATCGGGGAGTAATATTATTTCTGACGCCATGGATGATGAAGAAGTACGTTTGTTGCTTGATAAAAGTAAAGTAGACATACTTGAAGCACGCAATTACGTCCATGGCCAGCCATTTCTTGTTGGCGAATACTTTGATGAGTGTAGCTCCAGTTGCCGCGAGTTCCATGAATATTGCATGGATCAAATGTCAGCAAGTCTTCATGGTTTGCTAGTCCACTACAATAGAGATAATTTCGACATGATGTTGGTTCCATCAATGTGAGTATCGAGGACTTACATCTCTTCTTCAACTTCTCCATACAAGGCTGTAAATGATAAAGAGCTAACTGCATTTTATTCCTCTCAAGGGATTGAACGCGCAGAGAAGAAAAAGGGAGGGTGTGTATTACATAGATCCTGAATTAGCAAACGGCACAACAATACATGGTAAGGACCTATGGGACTGGGCCGTTAACACGGTCATCCGTCTCTTCAAAAACACGTCCCATGCAGAATCATTTCTCTGGCCAAATCATGAACGGTAAGTCAAGTAAACAACCACGCATACACTTATTGTCTTTCAGATTTCGACATAATTCATAAGTTCATGGCTTTCTTAATATGTAGCGATCACTGGATATTGGTATTCATTGTTCCAATCAAGAACACAGTTTACTACATCGATTCTCTCAGAGAGTCAACAAACACTCAGGATCTGACGCATCTTTCAGCAATTCATGGATAGGTATTGAATTCTATGATGTTGAAATTAATTTGCACTCATATCTGGTTCGATAAAATTGATGTTGTCAAAATTCAGCATCATTTGCAGTGTGCTCGCATTGTGGAAAACTAAACTAGGGAACCTGTTCAAGAGGGAACTACCTCCACAGCACGAGATCGTTTCTCCGGTAACACACCGAAATATGTTATTTTCGGAAAATTTATCCAATAGTCTGCAAATACCTTTCCTTACGTTAGTCAGATGTTCATGCTTCTAAATAAACCTCTTTCTATTTTGTCCAAATAAAAAATAATACATCTAACACCGATTAGGTTGTTCCTAACAGGACAAATACATGACTAATTCTATACAAAAAATTTCAGTGTCCTCAGCAAGAAGCAGGGACCAACCTTTGTGGATACTATGTTTGCAGACACATGATCTCCATCTGCAAATCTGTTGATAGTTGTGATGATCCTCGCGAATTAGTACCAGTAAGTCTATCTTACACTAGTAGAAAACAGGGCTTTGGTTCGGGCCTGGCCAGCCCATTAGTCCCGGTTCTGTACGAACCGGGAGCCATGGGGGGCATACTGTCGGCGTTCTGGGAACGGGGGTCCCCAGACATGCCTGCCTGCGGCCCACGGCATGGCTAAGTCGGCGGGCCGTACGACCCATCATCATCAACAAGGCATCCAAGGCCCTCGCGAGGGGCTAAGCCTCGTGAGGCGGACGACGCAAGACCTCCTCAAGAGTGGCCTAGCCAGGCAGGCTCACGAGGGGCAGAGATATCAAGGCGGGGCAAACCTCAAGAGGATCTCGTGACGTGAGCCATGACGATCGGCACCAGGCGGGCGCCAGCGCGCGCAGTGTCCTTGTTTCCTCTTTGGTGCTAAGGAGGCAAGCGCATGCGAGGAGTACCGAGGCATCAGGCAAAGGTTGCCATATCGGTGCAACGAGACCAAGACCAGAAGGATGGCAGGACGGAGGTCATCGTGGAGCCCAAGACAGCGTCACCACCAGAGCCTTTCGCAGGCGAAGACCACTTTTGTCAGCATAGCTTGTACTAGTTGTCCCCCTTCAAATTTCCCACCGTTGTTGGCTCCCTTCCCGCTCAATATTTGGGGAGAGGACTAGGGCCTATATAAGTAGAACTAGCCACCAAAGTAGGGGCATCTCAGCTTGATCTGATCTGATCGAGAGCCTACCCTAGCCGCAAGAACACCTCAGCCTCAGGAGGTTGTTCTTCCCCTTGTACTGTTCATCATCAGCCCAAGAGGTAATCCACCACCACCACACTGGAGTAGGGTATTACACCACAACGGTGGCCCGAACCAGTATAAATCTCGTGTCTTTCTGTGTTGTGAGTTTGTTGAGTTCGTCCGCGAGATCTTAGTGAGTTAGGGCGTGGATCGGTAGGAGGGAACGACTTTGCGCGCACCCCAGAGTTCGAACCTTAAGGGTTTTGCCGGAACCCCACATCCGACATTTGGCGCGCCAGGTAGGGGTGCGCCGTAGCTTCCCTTCCGTCGATTCGTCGCTCCGTCATCTCCATGGCGGACGCTCGCCGCGCTCGAGCTGAGCGCCGGGCTGCCCTCACCGCCCGTGTTGCTCAGACGGCTCCTGTCGGCGGGCCACCTCGTTGTTCTCCGTCTCCCGCCGCCAACGCCGCGACCGGCCCGGCGGGGAACGAGCAACAGGCGTCCTCGTTGCATCCATCGCTGCGGCAGGACGGCCGCACCGCCACTCCGTCGCTGACCCCGGCCAGTTCTTCGTCTCATGCACGCCGCGCCAGACCTCCTCAATGGTGGCCCGAATAGTAGAAATATACACCAATCCAGTGGCTAGTGCAACAGTAGAGTAAATTTTTTATTACGGGGTACAGTACAATGGTTTTACTGAACAAATTTCCATAAGATAACACTGGAAGATTTCTATAAGCATTAACAATACAAAATCTAAAGGTAACAAGTTTCAGCATTGGTATACTAGTTGTGCAACAGGATTAAACCAAATACAAAAGTCTCAAGGTAACTAGCATTATTAACTAATGACAGTATAAAAAATTGCAAACCATGTACTTCAAGGTAAATATCATCTCAAACTCGAGGGAACCTCGAAATTGATATCACAATCTTGATAATCGATCAAACAAAAAACTTGATCCAACAAATCAAGAGAACAGCTAGAGGAGGAGGTGCCCACTCTTGACATTTCCTCTTGTCTTCATAATTTTTTGTGCAGTTTAACCAAAATAAAATGACATCAGCGCCTTGGCATTTCGGTGACACTGTACAAAAAAATTGACTTATCTCATGAAAGTGAGGTATGTAATCTATAAGCATCAAAAGAGCATAAATCTGAAGGTAGTAACAAGTTTTATCGTTGGTATACTGGCTATGCAACAACATTAGAATGCTTTGGCTGAAAAACCTTTAATACATCCACAATCAACAGCTAACCCTGAAACAATCCAGTGACATTAAATGGAATTGCTTAAAATTATCGGTGGCATTAGACTGAGTGCGGCATTAGTTAAATGTGACATCACTTTAGCAGTAGCATTGCTTGACTTTACCGCTGGCATTATACTAACAGCAAAAAAGTGGCAATAAGAGCATGGGAGGCCCATTCGGACAGTGGGCGCACCAGTACGATGTACCTCCACGGACGCATAGAGTGGTGAGGCAGGTATGGTTGCCCAGAGCAACAAATATCTAGGGAGCATATGTGGATTACGTACCATATTTATTCTCTTTAGCCACCTTTTTCCTAGGTGAGGACAAAAAACCGATCGACCTGGTCATTCTCTATTGCGTTGTCATGCCTTTCTACCCTTTTTCAACCACGAGACACGAGACTCGTTCCTTAGCTACTGATTTTCCCCTTTTCAACCTAGATGCGGGTTCGATGCCTAGTCTATTGGACAGTACTTTCTCCCTTCCTTTCCTTATTCAACCCAGACATGGATTAGTGTACATTAAGTAGGGTTTCCTTTAATAGTGCAAATTAAGGTTTTCGTCTGCGTGACTAGCAGAGCAGAAGCTACCAAATTGGGAAGATAGTGGAGTGGAAAATGTTCCACATGAAGTGACATGGCAGATGGGGAATAGAACAAGGGTATGGTTCCAAAAGAGGTAGCATACCTGAGGGTCGGCGGGAAGTGGCTTGGCTCGTTCTCGTCGTCCTCCACACACACTACGGCAACGAGCTTGGGGATGGAGGCCATCTTGCGCGGGTGCTAGGTCTGAGAGGATGGCCTCGTCGTCAGTGCATGACCTCGCTCACCGACAACGAGTGCGTCAATGCTGCATGTCCTTTTCTTCACCAGCGGATTTGTGACCACCGGTGAGGAGGGAGAGAGATGTCGTCTTTTTTAGATCTGGAGAGAGGGTGATAGTGTGAGAAGCAAGTGGGCAGCCCTTAGAAAGCAAGCGCTGAAGCTCCACCCCATATATCTTTTTTGATATTAGTACTAGAGGTGGAGTAGTGGTAGAGTAGTTTATATTTTCTCTGCATACAATACTAGTTAGTCGTGCTTCAAAACTGAACGGCACGCCATTGAAAAAATAAAGTCGAGAAATAATGCGGCACCTTGGGCCAACGCGGCCAGATCGCATTTTGCATGAGAAATGACACACCATGTTTCGTTGACATGTGGTCCTGTTCCAACATGTCAGTGGGATGACGACGAGTCCTTTTGTACAATTTCCGAACGGACGTCTATGTAGGCCGGGGCGCCTCTTCCTGTACCGTGGCAACTGCCCATTGCCTCTTCGCCTTTCCCTCTCGATTTGGAACTGCTGTCGCACGCTCTTCCTCCCTCCTCCATTTGCCTTCACCCTTCCTTCTGCCATTGTTCAATCGTCTTCCCCATGGAGGGAACAGGCCGGAAACGACCCCGTTATTCTTGCCCCGATCTGAAAGATGACGTGGTGGAGGAACTCATTGATTTGTGCGGCGTCATCACCTCGGCTAGCATGGCAGATTCGTTCAAGACCATTCTCAACTCAACTAACAACATCATTAAAAAGAACCCAAGGGTCCAGGAGCGGTTGATCTTCCCTATCTTCTTCGCCATGACCCTGCTTGCTGGCGCGCGGGTGATGGAAGCCTCGCCTTGTGCAAGTTGATGCCGCTTGATAATGATACGTGTGATGTTAAGATGCCATCGCTTGAGGGTAAGCCTAGGGCAGGCGCAAATGGAGATTGGGTTGTTTATATTGGGTACAATTGCGAGTGGGAACTTGTGAATGTGTACACTCGTCACCGGGTTCCACTTCCAAAAATCTCAGACCGCCATGAAGTTGAGCACACCGGTATTCTACGTACTTCAAATACGATCATTGTGACAGTCGTCTACGGAAGATAGCAATTTGTCGAGTTCCCAACCGCTCTCAGGGTTATAGGAATGCTTGTGTTGCTCTATCTTCGACAAGCTTGTTGCCGTCCTTCATACTTCGACTCGATGGATATTTCTCAAAAATCAGTTTCTATACACGGATTTGTACTGTGATGCAATTCAATACGAGGGTCTTGTGTTTGCTACCACCACTTCTAGCACTGTTTTCACATGGGATCCTTGTTGTTTCCGTACATTTTTCTTCCACTGTAATTATAATTGTTTCATTCACCATGCATGTGAATTAGTATCCCCGTACTAATTAACCTTCTTTGTTTCCAAGGTCTTGTCAACATTCCCCCACCGTTACTTGGAAATTTTTACTATAACCAAGAGGAACATGACGATGGTGATGATCACGAGCATGAAGACGAGCATGACCTACATACTCGGTGGCACCTAGCAACTTATTCCGATGGATCACCTCTTCTTGACTGTATACAGAGAACTGATGATGTTACCAAGGAAGCAGGTGTTGTCTCCCATGGTCGCACTCTCCGGACCTATTCCAACGTTCGTGGTAGGGTATTCGGGATGTGCTAGCGCCAGCACCTTCTCCCTGGTTCAATATTGAAAGTCTTGGAGAAAACTCGCTTTTCTTTGGACTAAACTATACACTGATGGTGAAAGGTGATCCAACTGTTGTTGGCACAACGTTACTACCATTTCTGAGAAGCAACTGTATCTATACCTCAGACATTGCTATGCTTCCCTACCCTGGCTATCATAATATGCGTCCGGATATAGGCCGGTTCAGCCTAGATGATGATTCTTGCGTTGGTATTGAGATTGACAATAGCTAGCTCTGCCCAGATAATCATTTCTGGTTCAAAGCAAGCATTTCCAACGCCAAGGATTGTTGGCCTGAAGTTTATTTCATCGCTTTGTAATTTGTTGTGTGAGAAAAACTTTAGTATTTATAATGTATCCTCGTTGTCGTTGTGGGTTGATGACCTGTTGTACGTAATGCTAAATTATATGTCTGTAATAAACTTACTAAATTTATGAATGGCTTTAGAGTCGCTTCTGAGAGTGGGTCCTGCAACGAGGCAAAAAATATATTCCCGAATACATAATTTTACATGCATTGCAACATGTTATCGGATGAGTCCAATCACAATAGTACTACTATTTGTACTAGCTTCACATGCTTCACGCGTCACGCGGGTGTTTTTAATGTAGCTGTGAATCCCATCATCCTAGGTCCTCGGATGAGTCCAATCAACTATAGAAATTGCATTATGATGTTTTGGTTCAGACTTTCAAAACTGCTGCACTATCTACGTCTAGGTATACGTAATACAAAAAGTTTTAAACTTGAGACCAGCCATCCACCCTCACAAAGAACACTTTTTAACCTAGCACAGACTCGAGGAAATTTGGCCACAGTGTGAGGTGGGCCATATGTTAAAGTTTTCGCTATACGTAACCAGCACATCGAATCCTCAATATATAGTAGGGTGGCATGGGCCAGAACAAGCATTCACGTCCAGGAGTACGACACACGCCACTAGCACAACTTCCATCTGACACCATGTTTCTTGGAGTCCGTGCTACAACTATCTCTTCAACCTCCTTGTTTCTCTAACTCAGCCATCGTGCGGCGGGCGAGGTGGGTGTTTGCCGGTAGTCGATTTCCTCAACTGCGGTCCCACTTGTAAGGCCAACTCCAGCGCACGACCCCAAACGGACATCCGTTTGCCCGGATTCTCTCCATTTGGGTAGGGCAATGGGTCGTGTCCGGGCCATTTCTCGGATGTGGTGGCCATGCGCCGAACGCGCAGACGCATCCCGGTCGAATCCCATCCATGTACATTTTTCATTGCAAACACATATCTTTTTTTCATCATTGATTTTTGGTACATTGAAATACATCACCTAATTTTGACTAGAAAAGCAAGACCAAAGAAAACAAGAACCACTAGAATACATTTTAGAAGATATCCAACTTCCATAACTGCTCATGTAAGTTCGATTAGTGCCTTCTCGATGCATTCATTGTTGATCAGTGGAGGCTCGGTCTTGCGGGATTCATTCTTCTTCGAGTGTAAAGAAGTAGACATTGCTTCCTCGCATCTAGTCTCATGTCTAGCCTCTATTCTATCAACAAGTGCTCTAGTCTCATCTCTAGCCTCTATGCTAGCTAAAAGTGCGTGAACATCTACTAAATTGCACTCTACCAATATATCGATGTACTCTTCTTCCCAATACCAAAACTTGCATCCATTCTACACAATAAAATTTTAAGTTAGCACAACTAGTCAAAATCCGAGAGCACAACCAAAGCTAAAGTAGCACATACCCCATCGGTTGAGCACTTGATGAACACCCATCCGGGATGCTCCGGCATTGTGGACACACGGCACAAGACCATCTTTGGGTAGTCGTCGCACGTAATGAGTGGCAACGGTGCGCCGACGAGCTTTTGGGCCAGCATCGTGCCTGCCCGACCGCCATTCATGTATCTGCCGGTGGACCGCCGACGGTGTAGATCCGAGCGGCTAGAGGAGGAGTCAGTACCTTCATGTGGCCTTGCAGCCTTGTCGGGGCCTTCCGGCCCGGTGCCTTGCCAGTCCATGGCGCGACGCGGCCTCCCACAGCCGGGCGAGCTCAAGCCTGACCGGATCCGCTCCAAATCCTGCCGCCGGGTGCGCAAAACAGGTAGCCGTGGTTGGATAGCTCGGGGGCGTCAAGGGAAAGGGGGCTGGGCGAGCGCGCGTCCGAGCTGCATGCACTGGAGTTGGCCTAAGTGAAGATGCAAGACAGCACGCGTTTCCGTAGCGGCATGGCAGACCAACCGTGAGGTGGTGCGGAGTGGCTTCGCTCGTGTGTGGGACGGTGGCCATCCCGTGTGGGCGCTAGGTCTGACAGGACAGCCTTGTCGTCTGTGTGTGACCTCTGTGGCAACCGTCCGCTCCCCACTAGCCTCTTCCTGTACCGTGGCAACCGTCCACCGCCTCTTTGCCTTTCCCTCTCAATTTGGAACTGCTCTCGCACCCTCTTCCTCCCTCCTCCATTTGCTTTAACCCTTCCTTCTGCCATTGTTTGATCGTCTTCTCCATGAAGGGAACAGGCCGGAAACGACCCCGTTATTCTTGCCCCGATCTAAAAGATGATGTGGTGGAGGAACTCATTGATCGGTGCGACGTCATCACCTCGGCTAGCATTGCAGGTTCGTTCAAGACCATTCTCGACTCAACTAATAACATCATTACAAAGAACCCAAGGGTCCAGGAGCGGTTTGATCTCCCCTATCTTCTTCGCCATGACCCTGCTGGCTGGCACGCGGACTACGGAAGCCTCGCCTTGTGCAAGTTGATGCCGTTTGATAATGATACGTGTGATGTTAAGATGCCATCGCTTAAGGATAAGGCCTGGGCAGGCGCAAATGGAGATTGGGTTGTTTATATTGGGCACAACTGCGAGTGGGAACTTGTGAATGTGTACACTCGTCCCGGGTTCCACTTCCAAAAATCTCAGACTGCCCTGAAGTTGAGCAATTTGTCGAGTTCCCAACCGCTCTTGGGATTACACGAACTATCAAGTTGTTGCTATCTTCGACAAGCTTGTTGTCATCCTTACTTCCATGCCTCCATGGTTATTGCTCAAAAATCAGTTTCCGTACATGGATGCGTACTATGATGCAATTCAATATGAGGGTCTTGTGTTTGCTGCCACCACTCGTGGCACTATTTTTGCATGGAATCCTTATGCTTTCGGTACGTTTGTCTTCCACCGTAATTCTAATTTTTTCATCCACATGCATGCGGGTTAGCTAGTTTCCCTTTACTAATTAACCTTCTTGTGTTTCCAAGGTCCTATGAACATTCCACCACCTATACTTGATATTTTTTATAACCAAGGGGGAGATGACGATGGTGATGATCACGAGCATGAGGACAAGCATGAGGAATCCCATGCAAGGAGACTATTCTGGAGGTGTGTAGCTCTGCCAACAGGGCTGTTGTGATAGATTCTTTGACTGGAAGGAAATGAGCCACTTTTGTGATCTTATCAATGACAACGAAGATAGAATCATTCCCTCGCTTGGACTTGGGAAAGCCGTTTACAAAGTCCATTTCGATATGGTCGAACTTCCACTCGGGCATAGGTAGGAGTTGGAGGAGTCCTGGCGGACGTTGGTGTTGTGCTTTCACTCCGCGGCAGGCATCACATCTGTTTATGAATTGAGCAATCTCTCGCTTCATTCGTGTCCGCCAAAACGTCTGCTTGAGGTCATGCTGCAGTAGATTTAGAAGGCAACATAAGGCATGGCATGAATGTACTGGTAAGGCATAACAAAACATTGTTACTGATCATTTTAATAAAAGTCATAGATTAATGGGAGACATCATGGAAACATGGCAAGTTTTAATTCTGTCGGTTTTATACTTAGCAGATTTCAACATGAAAACAGTAACATTATATCAGCTACTTTGCATGCTTGTTCTAGTAACCATAGGGCCTGTCATCGAATATGGATTAAACCAGTACATAGATGACATGAAAAAGCTCTTAAAACATGTTGACAAGGTGCTCATATGAAAATCACACAAAATCATACAAAAATGTCAAAATGGCATATGCTGTAAAAATGACATGTTTGCAAACTTGCTCAAATGACAAAACTAATGCTACCAATGGATAGGTTGGATTTTTCTAGCCCAAAATGATATATAATAAGTATATGTCCATGTATGAAATGCTCACATTTTAAACAAACATCCATATATGGAAACATGGGATAGGCGAAATCTGGCATATACCGAAAATGGCTAGAAACAGAATGAAAAACAAAAGGAGGGGAGATTGGGATCAAACCCAGGACCTCCTGGACCTGGAGCGCTGGGACGACCAGCTGGGATGCTCTGGTGTTCATGGAAAGGAAGGGTTGCCCCCCCCCCATGTAGTAGTCCAGACGGGGCTAGTGGTCCTGCCGGAGGCAGAGAAGAAAACGACGCTGCCTGGGAGCATGACGGCGACCACTGGAGCAGAGGAGAGCCGGCGGGGTTGCGGTAGTTGGATGTGGAGTAGGGATGTGTAAGCGGAGGGCTGCGGGAGGAGACCGGAGCATGGGCCTCAAACAGAAGATCGTCTCAGCCGAGGCACGAAGTGCAGCGAGGTGGCGGCTACTACGACGGGCGACGAGCGACGAGCGAGGACTGGCGCGGTGGGGCGTGCCCGTGCTATTCGCTGAGCGGCTATTGATGTGAGAGTGTGTGTGCAGGGTTTCACCTCGAGGTCGAGCTCATGGCAAGCTTGGCTCGGTTCCGACGGCGCTGAGGCCGAGCGAGCGACCTCTGAAGCTCGCAAGGTGAGGAGATGCGAGTGGGCTGCGACTATGCACGCAGGGATGCATAGGCATGCTACAGCCTTTAATGGAGCACTGAGAGCACAGCAAGACACAAATCGAGCGAGTCCTACGAGGTCCTACACGCCATGGGAAGAAAGGAGAGGGAGGTGTGTTACCCAGCTCACCCTTGGACACAACGTGGTTGACGGAGACGCGTTGTAGGCTTCGGGAGGGAGCTCTAAACCTGGCGGGGCTTCGGTTCTAGGAAGTAGATGCAGCAGAGGAAGAAGACGGGGTCGGGGAGGTCGATCCAGGGGCCGTCTCGATGCGTGCATCGTGGAAGGAGAAGGCAGGGTCCTCTGTAGTCTTCCCCATGGCGGAAGGAGAGGTCGGAGGCGGTCGGAGAGGCTACCCTGAGCTCGAGCTCTTGCTCGGCCGAGTCGTGACAGGCAGGGCATTGGCTATCACCTGGCTACCATACCCGGCGGCGAAAGGAGAAGGAGAGGGTGGAAGTTGTCGAGCGCGGTTAGGGCTAGGTCTGGGACAGATTATACAGGGGCCAGGGGTGCTGGACGGCCGTCAAATCGCGCCCATGGCCGACGTGGCTTGCTCGGATGCGCGCCGTACAGGAGGTTGACGACACCTTTGCACGCGTGAGCTGGGCTGCTGCTACTACGGTTGGGCTGCGGGAGAGGGGAGGGTCCAAGTGCAGCACCCAGGTAAGGAAAATATGTTTTATCTTTTCTCTGTTTTATATATATTAATAAACAGATTATAGAAAAGGGAAAGGGGGAGCTAGGGAAAGAATTTGGAAGATATAAAAAATATCCTCATGCTCCTTGAAACATGCACTATTAAATAAAATTTGTTTGGCAATTTTTAGAGATATAAAATTTAAACAAGTTTGAATTTGATTCAAAATTGAGTGAATTTTTAGCCCACCCAAAACAAATTAAAATGAGATGAAATTTGACAGAGAGGGTGTAGGTATGGTGCAAGGTTTATAGGCAAAAGATGAACAACTATGGAGTGGTGAAGAATGCAACTTGCAAAAAGGAAGGAATAAAAAGAAATGGGGAGATGATGATGCATCGGTCAAATGCATAGGCAAGCAAGATTACAAACATAGTGCAGGCACAACGAGACGAATACCACAATGCACATGATGAGCATGAACAATGCAAAATGACAAGAGGCACAATACAACATAACAATGATGAGCATGGCAATGCAATAAGTAAAACAACAAAGCAAAACAAATGAAACTAACAATGATGGAACCCACATGGAATTAGATCAAGATCTAGTATCTCGCGAGCCACCCTTAGAATGCTGACATGTCCTTTCACGCGTGTTGCTTGCGCGAGAAAGGGGGGCCCATGATCATCGTGCCCGAGGGCCCTTCACCAGCTCCAAGTGCCCCTTGCCTGCTAGCCTTGTCCAGGCATTGCGAGCTGACATCTGAGCGACGGATTAGGCCTGCACATGGGCTGGACCCAACCGATGTAGACCACAAAGGCATGCAAGAACGTAAAACGAGCATAGGAAGGGAGACTCGCGAGAGCACGAGCATTCATAACAAGCATTAAGTACTTAAACAAAAGGCCGCTGCTACAAATCATCCGACTTATTCCAGTGAAAATCATTCGGGTGTGTATCCGTCCGATCTGCCCCGTGAAGCCGTTAGATGGGTCAACACACAATCGCTTTCTTCTCTTCCACATTCAGCAGAACGCAAACATCATGCACAGAAGCCGCCGTAGCACCGTCGTTCCGTCGCAGCACCCAGCTCGGCACCGACCGATTTGTTGCTCCTGCCTGCATCATCGCCCTGCCGCGCAGCACCGCCAAACTTGCCGCCGTCGAGTGCTGCGTTGAAGCAAGGGTGGCCACCGGCGACTGTTGTGTTGCAGCACGGGCGGCCGTCGTCGAGTGCTGCGTTGAAGCAAGGGCGGCCGCCGGCGAGTGATGCGTTGAAGCACGGGCGGCCACCGACGAGTGTTGCGTTGAAGCAAGGGCTGCCGCGGCGAGTGCTGCGTTGAAGCAAGGGCGGCCGCCGGCGAGTGCTGCGTTGAAGCAAGGGCTGCCGCCGGCGAGTGTTGCGTTGCAGCAAGAATCCGTCGCTGCCGCCGCCGAGATCCAATGGTTGCATCGACTTGCTCGGCAACTCCAACCGCAGTAGACGGTACTAACGATGTGGCCGCTCCCACCTTTGCGTCGCCGGCAAGCTGTGCGGTTGCAACGTCGGCAGCATCAGACGCCGTTTCGCGCGAATGCAGCAGGCCACGGTGTGTTGCGGCCGCCAGTTGCAGCACCCCCCGTTGAGTTTCTCCGGCCACGAGCGGCTCACCCGGAGGCCTTGTAAGCGACGACGAGATTCAAGAGATAAGTCTGGAGTGGTTTGTGGTCAAGCGTGTGGTGTACGGGAAGAAAAGAGTTGTGTGGTGAGTGCTTTTCAGTTTGGATAAGGATGAGGGATTGGGAGTTGTGATGCGCGGGCCCGCAAGGACGCGTGGCGAGCGTTAGACGCGGCTTACGATCGTAATAGATCAGCCGGATGATTTCAACACTTCTCCTAAACAAAAACCATTGTCTTCACGCCTCCACAAGGCCGGATCAG
The DNA here is from genome assembly GCF_002575655.3 of Aegilops tauschii subsp. strangulata. Lineage (NCBI taxonomy): Eukaryota > Viridiplantae > Streptophyta > Magnoliopsida > Poales > Poaceae > Aegilops > Aegilops tauschii. Next base: position 278,039,690 of record NC_053038.3, on the reverse strand, counting down.
TTTGTTACAAAATAATGAGGAAGGAAGTCTAAGAGGAAGCCTTGCCATCGCCACCACCGCCACTGTCGGCCCCGTCGCCTCGATTTCTTCAACCGCATCAGAGCTCGTACCGCAGCCACATGAGAACTTCCTGAGAAGCGCATCCACGTGGCTTCCTACGGCTTCAGGAACGGGAGCTATCACCCTGTCAAAGTCGAAGTCAGGATCACCGTGGAGGAGGTGGCTGAAAACATGCATTGCCGCCTGAACGAAGAGATCACGACACTCCTCCAGGATGCCATCCACCTTCCGAGCCCCGTCTTTGAGCTGCTCCACGAGCTTGGAGGAGAATTCGGCAAAGTCGACGTCGTGCGGCCTGAGGAGAGCTTCTAGCTTCTCCCTGCAGATGGAGCTCAGAGCACCGCGGGACCAGAGCTCTAATGAGGGGAGCGGCCTTAGATGTCCGCGTTGCTCCTGCTCTTGACCTGCCCCGCCCACAGCCTGCTTAGTTGTGCCGGCAACGTCCTTTATGGGAGGCCAAAGGGAAGCAAGCTTGGCCGCGGCGTCATCTTGGGCATGCCGTGCGGTCGCCTGGCTGGTCTCGGACTCGCCAAGTGCCAGTTTGAGACCAGGAATTTCTTGTCGGAGTTCCTCGCGCTCCGCCTTGAAGGCGTCCACCAGCAGCATCAGCTTCTTGTTATTCTCTTCGGCGAGCTTCGAGCGGTCCGTCACTGCCTTCGCTCAGCGTTCGCCTGGACCTTTTTCTCCTCAGACTCCAGCTAGGCATTGGCTTCAGAGACGTGCTTCGCATGGGCCTCCTGAGTGTCAGGCACCTAGCGGCCCAGCATCCCCTAGCGCTCGCGCTCCACGGCATGTTCGGGCAACTCCCTCACCAGGTCTCACTCGCAGGTCGCGAGCTTCGCCTTGCGCGCTCCGAGGTCGTCCTCCCGTGATTGGAGCTGCTGCGACTACGTAACCCGTTCATCCTGGAGCGCATTCAGGCTGACGTTTGCCTCCTAGCGGCGCTTGGCGGCCGCCTCGGACTCTGCAAGCATGGTCGCCCAAGCTACCTTCGCCTCAGCGGTTTCCTTCTCAATCTTCGCACGGGGCCTCATTCTGACGCTAGGTCGTCTTCGCGGCAACGTCGCTCTGGCGCCACCCACCAGCAAGCTTCAGACGCTCCTCGGCGAGGCACGCCTCGGCATCTTGGAAGTCTGCACCGAACCGATTGAGTGTGGCCTTGGCGTAGCTCAAAGCCCCATGCCTGAGCAAGGCGCAGCAGCTCAGGCGCTAGGGCACGACCCAGGTTTGGCTCCTCGGTGCCCGTCACGGCTGGGGATGCCCTGGCGACGCGCGCCTGCAGTTGGGGGCATGCTAGGACTTCTTTTACGCTTGGCTACCGCGACACGTCACGGGGGCTCGCCGTGCCAGCTTCGGGAGCGCTGGAGGTGGGCGCGACAGGTGCATGATTGGTGCCCCATCCTTCTCCCGTGCCACCTCTTCTTCCTCATCAGGCCCTACAAAGGGAGGCGTCTCCGCTCCCGCTTGAGGCTGGTTCGCCTCAGCCTTGGTGATCGCGCCCTCACGTAGCTCCGGAAAGGCATTCAGGTCCTCCATGGTCCCTGAGCGCCCCGCCTCGGCGTTGGAGTGGTGAGCAGCCCCCTCGAGCCCCTTGGCGCTCTTAGCAGGCGTCAGCACCCCCTTCTGATTAAGGGCCTGCTTCGCCCCCACTCTCTTCCTCTTCTTCTTCTGGTTGTAAACAAACCGCCTGCACAAACGGAGGCCAGTCTAGACTCACTCAAGCAGCACAAGAATGAGGCGCAGGAATGGGCGCGGGGACTTACTTGTCTTTGGTGGTCCATTTCCTCTTCCTCTTCGTGACAGGTAATGCATCGCCGTCATCCCGTCATCTTCGGACGACGCCCCGGCACAACCTCCCCGGCCCTTGGGGCGGTCCTTCACGAGCCTAGCGGCAATGTTGCCTTCTTTAAGGGCCCGAGAGGCCCCCGCCCCCTGGAGGGCCTCGAGCGTTGAAGCCTCGGCTGCTTTTTGCCCGAGCCCGCCTCCATCGGAAGCGCCACGGGGGCCGAGGTGTCGAGCCTTGCTGAGGGATTTCTGGATTAGGGGGTCCTCGGGTGGTCGGGCTATTTGACATGGGCCGGACTAATGGGTCACGAAGATACAAGATAGAAGGCTTTTCCCCGTGTCCGGATGCGACTCTCCTTTGCGTGGATGGCAAGCTTGGCGTTCGGATATGAAGATTCCTTTCTCTATAAGCACACTCTATACAACCCTAGGCCCCTCCGGTGTCTATATAAACCGGAGGGTTTAGTCCGTAGGGGTAATCAAAATCTTACATGCTAGACATCTAGTGTTTAGCCATTACGATTTTGAGGTAGATCAACTCTTGTAACCCCTATACTCATCAAAGTCAATCAAGCAGGAAGTAGGGTATTACCTCCATCAAGAGGGCCCGAACCTGGGTAAACATTGTGTCCCCTGCCTCCTGTTACCCTTGATCCTTAGACGCACAGTTCGGGACCCCCTACCCGAGATCTGCCGGTTTTGACACCGACATTGGTGCTTTCATTGAGAGTTCCACTGTGCCGTCGTCGAAAGGCTCGATGGCTCCATCGATCATCTACAACAATGCTGCCATGAAGGAGATTTTTCTCCCCGGCCAGATCTTTGTATTCGGCGGCTTCGCACTGCGTGCCAACTCAGTTGGCCACCTAGAGCAGATCGACAGCTACGCCCCTAGTCACCAGATCAGTTTTGGAAATCTGAACTATGTCGCTGCTATCCGAGGAGACTTGATCTTCCAAGGGTTCGCGGCCCCAACCACCGCCCCGCCCTTAGATCCGGAGCGCGTCACCAGATCCGAAGACGGGAGCCTAGAGCCCGCCGAACTCTCTGCGGCTATAGAGCTCAGCAGTGGAGAACCGGAGAGAATAGCGTCTCCGGCAGTCATCACAAAGCCAGACTCTTCTCCAGACACTAGCTCCGAACCATCAAAGTCCGCGTCACGCAAGCTCGGGCAGGAAACTTCTGTCCCCGTCCAAACCTTGCTCTTAAACGAGGCTTTGGACTTAATGTGATCCCTCGCCATCACAGAGGAACCGCTTCTCAATTGCGCCCAGCCCGGACTAGGGGTTGAAAAATAGGGAATTTTACTGACCACCCACCACCCACTTCATAGCCACTGTCGAGGATCTAACCGACATGCTCGATTACGCCTCCGAAGACATCAACGGTATGGACAACGATGCCGGAGAGGAGCAGGCCCAAAACCCGCCGTTCACCGGAAGCTGGACGGCCACTTCCTCATACGAGGTGTACATGGTGGAGACACCTAAAGAAGGCGACGACGATGATGAGAAGGATCCAGTCGAGGACGAACCTCCTGAGATAGCACCAAAGCATCAACGTCAGCGGCGCCGCTCTAAATCGCGTCGCGGAAGACAACAGTACCGGCACAAGAGATAATAATACTCCGGAGAACGCCGAAGACCAAGAAGACCCCATCGAACCAACACCTGAACAGGACGATCGTGAGGACGGGCAAGTTGACCCTGACGAGCAAGCAGGGAACAAAGACTCGGAGGATAGCAACTATCTACCACTCTCCGAGGACGACGTGAGCCTCGGCGATGACGATTTTATCATGCCAGAGGAACCCCTCGAACAAGAGCGCTTTAAGCACCGGCTAATAGCCACTTCAAGAAGCCTAAAAAGGAAGCAGTAGCAGCTTCAAGGTTACCAAGCTCTGCTCAACGACAGATGGACTAATGTCCTAGCAGCCGAAGAATACGGCCTCAAACACCCAACAAAGAGTTAACCGAAGCGCAAGCTGCTGCCCCAATTCGACGACGAGGCGCTGGAGCCCATACCACCCGCGCGTAACGCGGCTGACGGGGTGACCGACCACCACGTGGCCGGGACAGAATGGCAACTCAAGCCAAACACCAGCCCGCAACACCTCGCCATAAAAGCAGAGAAACAACAGCTCGCGGATACACATATGACCTACGACAGGACCTGGAAAATAGAGAAGGTCAGACCAGATCAATCTATGGATCACGGGGGCGCGCCCCGGCGCGAGAAGACGGCTATCAAGCCTGGCACAACAAACATAACCATACCCGGGCCGAAAACCGCATACGGACTTCATCCAAACTGCGTCGTGACATGGCCCGATATAGAGGCGCTGCACACCCCCTATGCTTCACCGATGAGGTAATGGAGCACCAGTTCCTAGAAGGGTTTAAACCCGTGAACATTGAATCATACGATGGCACAACAGATCCCGCCGTATGGATTGAAGATTTTCTTCTCCACATTCACATGGCTCGCGGTGACGATCTACACGCCATCAAATACCTTCCCCAGAACCCAAGGGGCCAGCTCGGCACTGGTTAAACAGCCTCCTAGAAAACTCTATTGGAAGCTGGGAAGACCTGGAGGATGCCTTTAGAGACAACTTCCAAGGCACCTATATCCGGCCTCCAGATGCTGATGACCTCAGTCATATTGTCCAGCAGCCCGGAGAGTCAGCCAGAAAATTCTTGACTAGGTTCCTCATCAAAAATAACCAGATTGTAGATTGTCCAGACGCCGAAGCCCTAGCCGCCTTTAAACATAGCATTCGCGACAAATGGCTCGCCTGACACCTCGGCCAAGAGAAGCCAAAGTCCATGGCAGCCCTGACAGCACTCATGACCCGCTTTTGCGCAGGCGAAGACAGCTGGTTCGCCCGTATAGTAATAGTACAAGGGAACCTGGCACTTCCGAAGACAGGAATAGCAACGGCAGGCCCCGACGCAACAAACACAAGCGCCGAAGCAACAATGACCATACCGAAGACACGACGCTTAATGCCGGATTCAGCGGCTCCAAGTCCGGTCAGCGGAAGAAGCCATTCAAGAGAAACAGAAAAGGCTCATCCAGCTTGGACCGAATACTCGATGACCCTGCCAGATTCACGGCACCCCCGACAACCCTGCCAATCATACCAATAGAAGTTGTTGGGTCTTTAAACAGGCCGGTAAGTTAAATACTAAACATAAGGAGAAAGCTTCGCCCCGCGAGGACGACGACAAGGAGCCTCGTCCACCGAACACAGGGGGGCAGAAGAAATTTCCCCCCGAAGTCAAAACGGTGAATATGATATACGTCACCCATATCCCCAAGAGGGAGCGCAAGCGCGCGCTAATGGATGTCTATGCGATAGAGCCAGTCGCCCCAAAATTCAACCCATGTTCGGCCTTTCCGATCACCTTTGATCGCAAGGACCATCCGACCAGTATCCGTCTTGGAGGTTCAGCCGCACTGGTCCTTGATCCAATCATTGACTGATTCGACCTTACGCGAGTCCTCCTGGACAGCGACGGCAGCCTTAACCTGCTCTACCAGGACATAGTCCACAAGATGGTTATTGATCCATCAAGAATCAAGCCCACTAAAACTACCTTTAAAGGAGTAATACCTGGTGTAGAGGCCTGCTGCACAGGCTCAATCACATTGGAGGTCGTCTTCGGTTCGCCGGACTACCTCCGAAGCGAAGACTTGATCTTTGGCATCGTCCCCTTCCGCAGTGGCTATCATGCACTGCTCGGACGAACCGCGTTCGCTCGCTTCAATGAGGTCCCACACTATGCCTGTCTCAAACTCAAGATCCCCGGACCACGCGGTGTTATAACAGTCAATAGAAACATGGAACGCTCCCTCCGCACTGAGGAGCACACCGCGGCCCTGGCAGCGGAAGTACTGGGCGGCCTTATCAAGCCAACTACTACATCGGTGGCCAAGTCCCTGGACACTGTCAAACGAGTCCGGACTACCCCACAGTACAATAGTCCAGCTCGTCAGGAGCTCGATTCGCAATTCGTCCTCCATCTCAGCCCTTACCAAATTGTGGCATATGTACCACACGTATATAATTACGCACTAAAGATACCATGGGAAAGGATGGAGGCATAATACGGCTAGACCCTATCCGGACACTCATATTTCCTTTTTCTCTTTTTTTATTTTTCCAGGTTCCTTACAACCCACATCACCTTTTCGAGGGCACCACTACTGGAATCAGCTAATTTTCCATCTGCCAGCTCTTTGCCGTCTGCTAGCTGACGGCAAAGAAGCTCTTTGCCATCAGCTACCCAAAAGCAGACGCAAAGAAATGGCAGACGACAAAACAAGTCTTTGCCATCTGCGAGCTCTTTGCCGTCTGCCAGCGGACGGCAAAGAATCTCTGCCGTCTGCCAGCGGACGGCAAAGATTAAAAGAATCTTTGCCGTCCGCTGGCAGACGGCAAAGAGAGAGGTGGCCCCCACCACCCCGCCCGTTTGGAAAAAACTGAACGCCCCACCTCTTTGCCGTCTGCTGGCAGACGGCAAAGAGACAAAAAGGCGGACAGCAAAGATTGGCGGACGTCAAAGAGGAGAGTACCTAACGGCCCGTACCCCCCGCCGTTACTCTCTGTTCTCTCCCTCTCTCTCCTCCCCGACGCGCCCCGCCACCACATACCACCCCACCGCCGCGCGCCGCCGCCCGCCGCCCCCACCACCCCACTGCCCCACCGGCCCCCGCCCCGTCGCCACTGCCGCCCGGCGCCGTCGCCCCACCACCCATCGCCACCGCCGCCCCGGCGCCCCCGGCCCCCCGCGCCCCACCGCCCCGGCCCCCCGCCGCCCCGCCGCCCCACCGCCCCGTCGCCCCCCCGCCCCGGCGCCCCGGCCCCCCGCGCCCCACCGCCCCGGGCCCGGCGCCGCCGCCCCAGGCCGCCCCGCACCCCTCCTCCACCGCCCCGCGCCCCTCCTACACCGGCCACCTCCTCCACCGGCCCTGCCCCAGGTGAGCTCTACCCCCTCTTTTTTTCCTTTTTTTCTGTTTTTTTAGTTTTAGGTTTATGTTTAGTTTAGATTTAGTTTTAGTTTTAGTTTTTGTTTAGTTTTAGGTTTAGATTTAGTTTTTTCCTTTTTTCTGTTTTATTAGTTTTAGGTTTATGTTTAGTTTAGATTTAGTTTTAGATTTAGTTTTAGTTTTAGATTTAGGTTTAGTTTTAGGTTTAGTTTTAGGTTTAGTTTAGTTTGAGGAAAGAAGAAGAAGAAGAAGAGAAAAAGAGCAGAGGAGGAGAAGAAGAAGAGGAAAAAGGAAAGGAAGAAGAAGAGGAGGAGAAGAAAAAAGAAGAAGAGGAAGAAGAAGAAGAAAAAGAGGAGAGGAGGAGAAGAAGAAGAGGAAGAAGGAAAGGAGGAGGAAGAAGAAGAAGAAGAAGAAGGAAAAAAAGAAAGAAAAGGAAGAAAAGGAAGAAGAGGAAGAAGAAGAAAAGGAAAAAAGAGGAAAAAACCCCGACCCGACACAGCACCCCGACCCCGACTCGGCACCCCGACACGACACCCCGTCCACTAGACCCCGACCCCGACACCCCGACCCCGACCCCGACCCCGACACCCCGACACCGAGCCTGACCCGACACCCCGACCCCGACTCCGACACGGCACCCCGACCCCGACCCAGCACCCCGACCCGACACCCCGACCCCGAGTGCCTGACCCCGACCCCGACACGGCACCCCGACACCGACACGATACCCCGACCCCGACACCCCGACCCCGACCCCGACCCCGACACCCCGACCCCGAGCCTGACCCGACACCCCGACCCCGGCACCGACACGGCACCCCTACCCCGACCCGGCACCCCGACCCCGAGACCCCGACACCGACACGACACCCCGACACCGACACCCTGACACCACACCCACCCTTACCCCGACACCGACACGGCACCCCGACCCCGACCCGACACCCCGACCCCGAGACCCCGACCCCGAGCCTAACCCGACACCCGACCCCGAAACCAACACGGCACCCCGACCCCGACCCGACACCCCGACCCCGAGACCCCGACCCCGACCCCGACACCCCGACCCCGAGCCTGACCCGACACCCCGACCCCGACACCGACAAGGCACCCCGACCCCGACCCGGCACCCCGACCCCGACACCCCGACCCCGACCCCGACAACGACACGACACCCCGACCCCCGACACCTCCCGAAAAGGTGTTTTTTGGCCTTCCAGAAGCCGGCGGGGTCATATATTTGTGAATTATTAGTTAGGTCATATATTTTTCGATTTTGTTATGAAAAACATCATATATAATTGTGTTGATCGGGTAGTTTTAAATGTGCAGTTGTTTCATCGCTGCGAGGTTTGGTGTTCGACGACCTCGATGTGCGTTTGACGAGCTCTGCCCCTTCGTTCGTGGGTGAGCACAAATGACATGTCCTCCTCCCCCATTAATTATTTGATCTATTCCAATGAAACTTGATAGCTAGCTATATATGTGTCTTGAATCATCAGTATGCGTAACCAATATGTGTCTCCCGTTCGAAAGCGTCACAGTTATAAATATGCGTGCATTTGCATATTTATAACCTTGATTCTTTCGAATTGTCCAACGCTATCCATGGATAGCCCGAGTATGTTTAGATTGGGTTCGTTTTCCCATATGCTTTGCTCCGGATCCGACGCATAAATTTCGTCAGTGCCTCCCCTGTTGTTCTCCGGGTACACATCCTCTCTGTTTATTGCAGAGACGTGTATCAGGAGAACAGCGGGGAGGTGCTGCCGAAATTTTGCGTAGGATCCGGAGCATAGCATGGGAAAATGAACCCAATCTAAACATACTCGGGTGGGATTAGGACCTATCATTACCTATTAGAGTGTAGGTTGCATGGACGTAATAAAATTGACAAAGTAGATCAACTGATGAATATATACATGGTGAATTATATATATATTTGTTGTGTGTCTAGTAGCTCTGAAAGTCAAGATGAGTGATCGTGCGTGGATGTACACCGGTCACACTGGTCAGAACAAATGGAGCACTGAATGGTTCACAAAAACCAAGGGGTTTGTGCGAGCCGCATTTGCAAATGGCCAGAGGAAAACCTGGTGCCCCTGTTTACGGTGCGGCAATTGGGAAAAGAGGACAGAGGCTGAAATGGGCAAACACCTGCAGAAGAGTGGTTTTACGCCCGATTATACGGTGTGGACATTTCATGGTGAGTCTGACCAACGTGACCGAGCTGAGGTGGATCGTCGTCGCACCGACGAGCATGGTACCGGGATGGAAAACATGGTGCAAGACTTCGATGATGCTCGGGATTCGGACGAGGAGATGGAGGAATCTGCAAAGGCCTTCAATGAAATGTTGGAGTCTTCAAAACGTCCGCTCCATGAGCACACTGAGCTTTGTCAGTTGGATGCCATCTCACAAGTAATGGCTGTGAAGGCTCAGTTCAACTTGGGTAGAGAATGCTACGATGCAATGATGACAGTATTTGGACGCTTTCTACCCAAAGGCCATGTAATGCCTGCAAACCTGTACCAGTCGGACAAAATCCTCCGTGCACTAAAGATGCCCTATGATAAGATACATGCCTGTGAGAAAGGATGTGTCTTGTTTAGGCTTGACTATGCGGACTTGAACTATTGTCCCATTTGCAAGTCTTCCAGGTATGTTGTGGTAGACAACGGTATGGGTGAGAACACACAGACCAAAATCCCCGTTAGTGTTCTTCGGTATATGCCAATCGTACCAAGACTTCAACGTCTTTTCATGGTCGAAGAGACGGCCAGACAGATGACATGGCACAAAACGGGCAAAAGAATCGAACTAGATGCAGATGGGAATCTGATGATTGTACACACATCGGATGGTGTTGCGTGGAAAAAGATTGATCAATTACGTGGTGACAAAGCGGCAGATCCGAGGCATCCTCGAGTCGGCATCAGCACGGATGGGTTCAGTGTGTTTGGTATGACGGCAGCCCAATACAGTTGTTGGCCCGTATTTGTCTTTCCACTCAATCTCCCCCCCGGACAGATTTTGCAAAGAAAGAACATTTTCCTGACGTTGATAATTCCAGGGACCAACTATCCGGGGAAAAATATGAATGTGTACATGCAGCTGCTTAAGGACGAATTGCAAGAAGCCTGGGATAATGGGTTCAAGACATACGACGCCTATAGCAAACGGAACTTCATAATGCATGTCTGGTACATGTACTCGACGCATGACTTGCCGGCGTATGCGCTATTCGTTGGCTGGTGTGTGCATGGAAGGTTCCCGTGCCCCACATGCAAGGGAGCTCTTGAGTTTCGTTGGCTTCAGGCCGGCCGCAAGTTTTCTTGCTTCGACATGCATAGACAGTTCCTGAATCCTCTCCATAAGTTCAGGAAAGACAAGAAGAACTTCATCAGAGGTAGAGTTGTCAAAAACTCTGCACCACCTGCATTGACAGGCCAACAGACCCTGGATTAGTTAAACGCTCTCGAGCCAGATCCAGAGCGTCCAGGGTACTTCAAGGGGTATAATTCTAAGCACGCCTGGACTCACAAAACATGCTTATGGGATCTGCCTTACTTCAAAGACCTCCTTTGCCCACACAACATCGACGTGATGCACACTGAGAAGAATATCGTCGAGGCACTTTTTGGTACATTGTTCGGCATAGATGGGAAGTCAAAGGATAATACTAAGGCTAGAGTCGATCTGGAGGCGCTATGTGATAGGCCGTTACAAAACATGAAAGAACCGAAAGGAAAGCAGAACTGGACGAAGCCAAAGGCATGGTTCAATCTTGGAAGGCCAGCTATGAGGGAAATTATCTTGTGGGTGAAAATGCAGTTGATGTTCCCCGATGGGTATGCAGCGAATCTACAGAGGGGAGCCAGTCTTGATAAATTGAAGATATTTGGTCTCAAGAGTCATGATTGGCACATATGGATTGAGCGGGTAATGCCGGTGATGTTGCGTGGCTTCATCCCTGAGGATGAATGGCTAGTACTGGCAGAACTCAGCTATTTCTTCCGTGTTCTTTGTGCGAAAGAACTATCGCCTGGCGTGCTAGAAGAAATGGAAGAGTTGGCGCCAGAGTTGATCTGCAAGTTAGAGAAGATCTTTCCACCGGCTTCTTTAATCCAATGCAACATTTGATTTTGCATCTCCCGACCGAGGCAAGATTGGGGGGGGGGCCGTGCAAAATCGTTGGTGCTACCCAACTGAGAGGATGCAGAAGACGCTTCGACAAAAATGTAAAAATAAACGTAGAATTGAAGCATCGATGGCTGAGGCATTCATCACTTAGGAGGCAGCAAACTTCATGACAGCACACTACGAAGCCAAAAATCGTCATTGTCATAATCCGAAGCCTCGGTACAATGCTGACGACCCTAAAAAGGGTGCATCCAACCTCAGCCTATTCAAAGGGAATCTCGCACCAGCCAGTGTTTCAAATCCAGTATCTTTGGATAACGAACAATGGCGGACCATTTCATTGTATATCTTCAACAACCTGATAGAAGTGCGGCGGTACATCGAGTAAGTTCTCGGTACATAGTTTCGCAACTTCTATTTCCTTTGAACTGCTCTTATTCCTGTATATTTCATACCATCGATACGTCGCCTTATTCTCGTATGGAGCGGTGATCCAAAAGGATTCTGTCGAAGAGTATGAGCTTCTCGCAAAGCAAGGAGGCGGCTATCCCGGTTTCATCTCTTGGTTCAAACAAACGGTAATTTCTATTAGACAATTTCATTTCATTCGCTAATTTGTGCGTAATGCAACAATCCTTTCATATTAAACTTGTAGGCTAATTCAGAGTCTATGGACGCCGAATTGAGACAAGTCGCTAATGGTTTTGACTATAAGGTCCGTTCATTTGACAAATACGACATCAACGGGTATCACTTTCGTACCTATGGCAAAGAGCTATCTATGGCCGACCGAAAGTCTACAAATTGTTGTGTATCTGCTATCGGCGAAGGAAGTACCGAGTATTATGGGAGAGTTGAAGCAATTTATGAACTTCTATTCTATGGTGAAAACCCACCGAATGTCGTAGTCTTCAAATGTTATTAGTTTCAGCCGAAGGAGACTAGAAGGACTCATGAACATATAGGGCTAGTTGAAATCAACCAAAGCACCCATTTAGATGTTCCTGATGTCTATATTACGGCTCAACAGGCGACCCAAGTATTCTATCTACCGTGGGCCTGGCAAACTAATCCAAATCTGAAAGGTTGAGATGTCGTTTATGAAGTGCCGCCACGTGCTAGACTATCTCCCCCGAAGGAAGAGGATTATGAACCTCACATTAACCCAGACACATATGAAGGAGAATTCTTCCAAGAGACACGTCTTTCCAAAAAGCGTTTCAAGAACCGCTATACTTCACCCCAAAACATTGAAGTAGACAGCGACAGTGAATCCGACATCACCCCAGAGGAGGAACAAGAAGAGCCGGAACAAGAAGAGGTTACTGCTGCGGATGACCTGTCATTGCTTGACCGATTACGTCAAGGTGGCCTTCCACATGTTGATGCCACTGAACCCTATGAGCCCATCATTGATTATAGTGATGATGATGATTATGCATTTATTGATCATACTGATCGAGATTATTAGTAGTGTCAAGTATTAATTTTTTTTATGTTGTACTTGATGATGATACACTTAAGTGATACACATATTATTATTCATGTCGGTCTTTTTTTATGTTGTACTAATTTCATTTACTGTTTGTCATGGAAGGTGTTGAAAGATGGTGGGCGCTGGTCGGGAGCGCGCCAAGGCCCCTTCTTCGTCGGCGCGTGGTCTGAGGTCTTCCATTCCAGACGCACCTCTCCGCCGAGCGTTGCTGGACAGTATGGCCACACCGCCCGGCCCTTCTTCGTCAACCGCGGTGCCCAGAAGGGGATGAGGTAGGAAGAGAGGAGGTGGGGCACGTGGTCGCTGGAGAGGAGGTAGGGTGACTGCTACGGTGCCTTCCTCGCCGCCACCCCCAGCTGTTTCACCCGAGCACGTGACTGCTAGGGTGGACTCGTCCGAGGAGGAGGCTACACGGACTCCGGTCCACGAGCCTCCGGTCCATGGGTCTTGGGCCCACGAGCCTCGGGTCTACTGGCCTTCGGCCCACGAGACCCCGGAGGAGCACACGTCCGGATGGGGTACCTGGCCGGATCAGCCCGAGGAGCCGAGTGGCCATGCTGATGATGGCGGGGAGCCGACTGATCTTGAGGAGGAGGGGGGCACCGTCTACCAGCGTGGTGCTACACGGCTCCCGTCCGTGCCGGCGACCCGCGAGCAGAGGTGGTTGATTTTCCCTGATGGGGAGAGGTACGTAAGTGCATTTAATATTTTTGTACCTTCTGAATTCACGTTTCTTCAAATAACTAATGCGTTGGCCTTGTCATGCTGCAGGGGTTGGGACCACCATCATAGTGTCCGCCGGCCCAACTCCGTCCTTGGAGTTCTTTGCCGGCAAAACTTCCCGGGGTTTGTCACGTTGCCTGGTGAGGGTCCGCTTCCAGAGCTTGGATTGAGCTGGGAGGACTACGTGGCTGCCCCGGCCCCGCCGGATGAGATTATCGACGGTGTCGTGTGCGACATGAGGGCAGACATGGTGATCAGAAAGTTCTGGGTAATTTCTCCTTTACACATTTAAAAATCTTCAACTAGCTAGTTATTAATTGTACTAATCAATATTGTCTCATTTGATTGCAGACATTCTACAGGTGTGAGGAGGGATACGAGGAGGACGCGGCACATGTTATCGAGAACGTCTGCAAGCGCCTACTCCAGAACTTACGGCACGAGGCTCGGGTGCAGGCTGTTCGAGACTACTACGCCTTGCGTGGTATCAAGAAGACCAAGCCGGCGTGCCGCGGTAAGTTCCTGAGTAAGGTGCAGTACATGAAGGTAATTCTTAAGGCCTTCTACTTAAGTTCCTTCATTTAGTAATTCTTAGCCGTAGCGCTCAAGTTTCTATTTGCTAACTTAGGCACCTCCGAGATGGTGTGCGGATCGGATGGATTGTTGGGAGGTGTTGGTCGATGAGTGGTGCTCAAAAGAATGGCTAGCCCTCCACAACGAGGCCAAGGACAAACGTGCCCAAATGGAAGGTGTGCCACACCATTAAGGCAGCTCCAACTTATATCAGTTCGGGCGCAACTGGGTATGTGGTTTGCTTCATGATTCATGCAATTCATTCATCATGCTAGCTTGAGCCCTTTAATTACTAATTTACATTGTTTCTCTCTTTCAGGCACGCCACAATAAGGTGGATAAGGTGCCAGAGGTGTACGACCTGTATGCCATGGCCCACACTGCCTCTTTCAAGAAAGTCAAGGCTTTCTCTCAGTCTGACCTCGATGATGCAAACAACTTCACCAACATCTCCTCCCACAACAAGCTCGTGAGATATAGAGATGAGGGGAAGGCGAGGAAAGGGGAGGACTTTAACCCGAGCCAGGGTCCCATTGATCCAGAGCTGGTGATGATATCTGGTGGCGGGAGGTCCCATGGCTCCATAGCCATTGGAGATGGACTTATCCGTTGTCCTAGCACTCTCCCGGAAATCAAGGCGCGCCAGTCGAGCTCCGCTCCTGAGATAAGGCCTCGTGAACGGCCAGTGCAACTCGCCATCAAGGTTAGTGATACGTACTCAGTTATCTTTCTCCATTACATTGTGTGCGCTTCCATCAATGATTACAAATGGTCATGTGAGTGGTGTTGCAGGCTGCTATACAGAGTGAGAGAGATAGAACGGAGAAACTTCTGGCGGAGGCGGCGGAGAGGCAGCGGGAGTTGGAGGAGAGGACGACAAAGATGATGGAGGAGGAGAGGGCACGGAATGACATGCAGGCAAGGGCCATGTACGAGCTCCTTGTGGTAAGTTTCTTCTGCAGATTAGCCAAAACATTCATGTAGTGTTTGTCTCATTACTAACTAGTATGACTGAGTCGTCAAAACCAAATGTGCAGTCTGTGTGCGAGAAGACCGGTCAGACCGCTCCGCCGATGCCAGTGATTGCTCCTGGGACCACGGTGAGTTTAATTTGAATGGACATTACTTGCTAGTCTTAACATTTGAGTGTCATCATGCTAACAAGACATTGGAAATGATCTTTGGTGCAGCGTAACTCCAGACAAGCATCGCACGATCCTTCTCCAGCTACCGACACGAGCCAGCCCGCTCCTACACCTCCTGGATCTTGGTAAGTTTATCTACTGTTTTGCTTAACACATGCATAAAGACCTAGACTTAGCTTTATTTCCTCCAATGCTTACCATAATGACCTAGACTTAGCTTCTTCTCCTCCAAAATGACTTAATAAGCTTACTGACCTCCAAAACCATCCATTTTACCTAAGTTAGCTCTAAAACGATCTGTACTTAGCTTACTTATGTCAAAAATTGCATAATTAGCTTAGTTAGCTCATAAACGATCCATTTAACCTAAGTTAGCTCTAAAATGACCCATTTTACTTACGTTAGCTTATAAATGATCCAATTCATCCAAGTTAGCTAAAAAATGACCCATTTTACCTAGATTAGCTCCTAAATGATCCATTTTACCTACGTTAGCTTTAAAATGACCCATTTCACCTAGGTTAACTCCAAAATGACCCATCTTACCTAGGTTATCTCATAAACGATCCATTTCAACTAATTTAGCTCATAAACGATCCATTTCACCAAGTTAGCTAAAAAACGATCCATTTCACCTAAATTAGCTCTTAAATGATCCATTTCACCTAAGTTAGCTCAAAAAGATCCATTTCAACTAAATTAGCTCATAAATGATCCATTTCACCTAAGTTAGCTCAAAAACGATCAATTTCAACTAAGTTAGCTCATAAATGATCCATTTCACCTAAGTGAGCTAAAAAACGATCCATTTCACCTTAGTTACCTCAAAAACGATCCATTTGACCTTAGTTAGCTCATAAACGACCCATTTCAACTAAGTTAGCTCATAAATGATCCATTTCACCTTAGCTAGCTCATAAACGACCCATTTCAACTTAGTTAGCTCATATATGATCCATTTCACGTAAGTTAGCTCATAAATGACATACTCTTCTTGTTCTAGTCTTCTTCTTGTTCTACTCTTCTTGTTCTACTCTTCTTGTTCTACTCTTCTTGTTCTACTCTTCTTATTCTAGTCACCTATTTCTAACTTTCTTCTTTTTCATTTTGCAGATTTCATTCACTTGACGAAAGCTTGCATAGATGGAGTGCTCCTTATCCCTTTCTCTTTCTTTTGTATCGTTGAACTATGCATGTATCGTTGGATGAAACTATTGTAATATATATGGTTGGATGCCTCTATGTTGAACTTGCTATGTATGATGGAACTATGCATGGAACTTGGTATGGTTGGATGGAACTATGCATGTATGATGAAGTTATGTGTTGGATATCTTATATGTTTGATCTCTAATTGCCTTGTGAAATATATCTATATATGTCATATATATTTGCTGTGAAAATTGTTGGATTTAATAAAAAACAGAAAAAGAGCCAATATGCAGGCTCTTTGCCGTCTGCCACCGACGGCAACGGGCTCTTTGTCGTCCGCCGCGGACGGCAAAGAAGACACGTGGCATCCAGCTGTGCTTCCTGGGAGCTGACCCATTTGGTCAGTTTGCCTACAGTGGCAGACGGCAAAGAGTAAACGATTTTGCCGTCAGCGGCGGACGGCAAAGACACTAGATAGTTTGCCGTAAGCGGCGGACGACAAAGGCACTAGAAAGTTTGCCGTCAGCGGCGGACGGCAAAGGCCTGCCGTTAGCCACTTAACGGACTGACCGCGCAATTATTGCCGTCCGCGGCAGATGGCAAAGGGCCTTTGCCGTCAGCCGCCAGGAAGCAGACGGCAAAGTAGCTCTTTACCGTAGCCTACTTTGCCGGAGTCTTTTGCCGTCCGCGGCTGACGGCAAAGGTCTTTGCCGTCCGCCGTTCATGCCTTTGCCATCCGCCGTGGCAGACGGCAAAATAGCTGATTCCTGTAGTGTACCAAGGCCTCTTTTCGAGGACTATCATGAAAATACCGATCGATGATCCTCTCCAAGGACAATACACCAAGGAGAAAAGCAGCGTAGACGCGTGGCTGAGTACCTACAGGGTCTTTAAAGATCACCTCGTCCGTTTTCAGGACACATACATAGCTTTCCCTTGTGCTCAGCATGTAAAATAGCCTTGGTGCTTACCACACTATTTGTACCAATACGTTTTGAGTATCAATTAGACTACAATGGAAACAGTTTCTAGCCCAACCTATGCGGTACTGGCCTACCTCTTAATCTGTATTTTCCTGACTTTGTCCGATTTTCATGTAGACCTCGGTATGACTTAAATCGCCAGGGGCTCTACTGAGCCACGTACATTTCTTAAATACTAAATCAAGTCCGAACACTTTCATAGTAAAATTCGGCGTCCCGAATATAGCATTATATGCATCGGCTCCGAATCATGTCTTTGGTCAATAGTTGGGTTGGCCAGCTCCTCTGGTTACTACCTTATGTTCCGCTTGTTCAGCTAAGGTATTAAAGGGAGAACTACTGCGATTGTGTTTCCGGTTCATCCGGACAAACACCTCAGTAGAGAAAGCCGAAAACTGACTGTCATGATGCGGCAAGAGCTGGTCAGCTATTCCGTTACTAAGTATAAATCTCTTGCGATTTTTTCCACATTACGCGACAGGCCGGCCTTCACCCGGCGGGGCATCCACAGCACCCATGTTCGGATGATCGAACAATACTAGGGGTTGCACCAACACTCCCATTGTAAAACTCCTATGGCTAAGTGAGAGCGATAAAGCCACATAGTCTGATTGCCTGGTTCGCCGCACTAACACCTCCTTCACGGACCAAGA
Source organism: Aegilops tauschii subsp. strangulata (assembly GCF_002575655.3). Taxonomy (NCBI): domain Eukaryota; kingdom Viridiplantae; phylum Streptophyta; class Magnoliopsida; order Poales; family Poaceae; genus Aegilops; species Aegilops tauschii. The sequence goes on along the minus strand of NC_053038.3, from coordinate 278,021,983 downwards.
CATTGGGTCAAGTGTGTTTAAATGCTATCCCGAACCCCCTGTACTACCTACGTGGGGGCTGAAGCCAACGACTGGCCAACTCTCAGATGTCGAAAACGGCCATACAGGAGGAGATATTCTAAAGTCAAACAAGCAACATATCACACATAAGCCTTGTTTCATAATACAGGATTGGACAACATAGATACATTCATTCAAAAATGATGTCCTTCGAACACTGGCCCTCTACAACGCGGGATCCTTCCAGGACATCATCGGAATACCGCTCCGGCATGCGATACTCTTTGCCTGCGGGCGGTCCCTCGGTTGCGAGCTTGACGGCGTTCATCTTCGCCCACTGCACTTTGACACGGGCGAAGGCCATCCACGCACCTTCGATGCAGACCGACCGCTTGACGGCATGAAGCCGGGGGAAGGCACTAACCAGCCGCTTCACGAGCCCGACGTAGCTACTGGGTATGGGTTCGGTAGGCCACAGACGGATTATAAAATCCCTCATGGCCAATCTGGCCAACCTATGCAGTTCGGTCAACTGCTTCAGCTGATCGCTGAGGGGCACGGGATGCTCAGGTGCAAGGTACTACGACCGGAACAGTTTTTCCGTCGAGCTCCCCTCTTCGGCTTGGAAGAACTCCGCAACATCGGCAACACTCCGGGGCAGGTCCACAAACGCTCCTGGAGAACTTCAAATCCGGGTCAGTAAGATGTATTTCCTTCTCACAAATTTGCTCTGCATATTAAAGGCCTTACTAGCCGCAATCTACTTCGCCTCTTGGATCTCCGGCAGGCGTTTTGAGCTTCGGTCGGGCCTCCTGTGCACTTTGGAGGGCCTTAGCAAGTTCAGGTTTTTATCCCAAATTTTGCACTCTAAGGACTCACATTTGCTTATGGCATCCTTGAGATCTTGCTGGACATCGTCCACCCTTGACTCATGTTTTAGGCGGGCGGCTCGTTCCTCCTCCGCCTCTTTCTTGGCCTCGGCGATCGCACTCTTGAGGGTCTCGACCTCAGACGCGTCAGCTATGAGCAAAGTTATAACACTCATTCAGATGACAAATAATTGCTGATATTATTTCAGATGCATTTTCGGTATCACATACCTTGCTTTTCCGCTAACTTCTGCCTCAGCTTAGACGCTTCAGCGGCATGGGAAGTTGACGAGTCATTAGATCCTCCATTCGGCCTTTCTTTGTGAACACTTAACAGAGTCTCAGGGGCTACTATCTATACACATATATTTTTCTTATATATCTAAAAGGCATTATATTACATACCCCAAAGCCTCTCAGAAGGCTAGTGTAGGCCTCGTTCAATCCGCTTTTAGCGGACCGAACCCTTTCAACCACCGTACCCATAAGGGTACGATGTTCTTCCACAAAGGTGGCACTCTGAAGCGCTTCCAGCAGAGTATCCGGCGCCTCCGGATTGACAGAGGTCGTTAGGGGGATCGGCACAACCCCTTCTTTCGAAGGAGGCTGCTCACCTGATTCCGGAGCCGTATCAGTCTCCGGAATAATGTCCGGATGGGAGCCGAATTGGGCATGGCCCCCGTCGCCAGTCTCCATGGGGGTCCGTGCCCCCATGTTTCCGACAACAGAGGTATCGCCCTCTGGCGCCAACTCGACGGCTTCCCACACCTCTCCCTGACCTGGAAGAGTCCTTCGTGACAACACTTCGGCATCGTCCGTAGCTTTGGGGGAGGAGGCCGACGGAGGAGACCTGCTATCCATCACACTACAAGAAATCTGTTAATACGTGACGGATCTAGTCCGTCACGGATCAATGGAAAACTCTCATGGGTACCCATCCTTGACGAATACAAAATCTGTCATGTATATCGCGTCATAATTTGATATGGCACCTTCCATGACGGCTCTTGGCCGTCATGGATCTGCCCCAAGCCCGCCCAGGCACAAACCATTGTGACGGAGCAATCCGTCATGGACTAACGCCACGTAGGATTTTCAGTTGACCAATTCGAATGATGTGGCAGCATACGTGGATACTATTTTTCGTCACATGAACAGTCATGGATTTTGGCACAATTTAAAGGGTGATTTAAATTTGGCTGGGCCCATTTCCTTTGGACAAATTTGACCCAGTACGTTGTTAGCATTATGCATTACCAAAATCCTGCCAATTTTGGCCCAACAAAAAAGTATTTGCGAAGTGTAAAACATTACATAGTTTATGCTGTCATCTGCATGTATCTACAAAATAGCAGCTTACAAAATCAGCTATGAAATGATAACTTGCAGCATAGGTTGACAAATTACATCACAACACATATTGACAATATATATCACAATAGGGTTAGGAACCGGTATAGTCCATTTTACATCAACAGAGCACATAAACTACTGTTATTCAAGCTCTTACAGTCACCGCCCTTGATGGCAACTATCATGTCATGGTGGATTGTGATGGGCAGCACCAAGTAGCCCGCTATCCAATCTTACCTAGCATATTTACAAGAATATTAGACGTTTGTAATTATGAATAGATAGTAGAAATAAGAGAATTGCAAAAAACATAAAAATGAATTACATGGTGACCAAAATTCTTCAATCTTATAGTGCCTACAAATGAGAATAACATTGTATCTACTATAAAACAAGAGTGAACATGAGGTTGCTTACAATTAATCCAAAGAAAAGTGTGTCAAATGACAAAGTAACAAAACACACATCACAGAACTCCAAGTACTATAGCAGCAGTAGTTGAGACCATACAAACCCGGTAACAACAATGAAATGAACTGAACTAGTATATATTTATACAAGGTGACAATAGTAGCAAACCACATCAGCTTGCACAAGAACTACAAATTCAGTCTATACATGGCTTAAAAATTACTTCATGGTTATTAAGGTACAAGCCGAATCAGAACACATGAACAGCAGGTGATGGCCACTCTAGTAGTGTATCGAAGCAATGCAAGGTTGTTAAAGTACAAGCCGAAGTCCGAAGTTTCTTTTTATTGGTTCATCTTGTGAAGATTACATTTTAGATATCCTCAATATAGGGGAACAAAAAGGTATCACATATCCTACAACAATTTCATATTTAACATCTTTATTGCAAATCAGAAGCATGTCTATTTTTCTTGTGATTTTAGTTAGTGTTACGCAAGCTTGAACAACTACACGCATGTACATAATGGTAAGAAGTCATCTTAGCTTATGCAAGCTAGAATAGTTAATGCACATAATTAATTAAGTAGGATGGGATCTCCAGGGACCTACATGTACACCATGCAGCAGCAATCACTAAGCTATTTTGATGGAATTGCATAAGACCAGATTTTTTGTTTTGACATGATCAAACATCTCAGCAAACATGTGAAAGGCACACCTACAGTAGGAAGATTTCAACATCTGCACCTATAGACAACAAGTTGCGTATCAAGAAATCAGAGAAAAAGAGTCAAGTCATAGTGAAATCCAGGACATAAGCGAGAAGATAAATTGGATTGTTTTTATATCAAATCAAGGTTAGAAATGTGCAGAGATATTCAGTGAATAATCTAATCTTGTTAGTTAGTTTATCCTCGTGTATCTTTATGTTAATTTATATTGCATAAATGAATTTGTTCGAATTAATGATTTATCTATTCATTTTATTTGTTCCATCCTATCATATGCATCCCATCTTTCCTCTGCTTTGTAAGTCCACACAATGGTGGTAGAGGAGGAATACCGAGTGATAGTACTTGCATTTGATTCGGAAGATAAAAGAGATTAATAAAAATCAGACCGACGATTAACAGCAGATTAAGGACAGGAGATGGTGCATGATAACAACTAGCTAAGGAGACCAGGCCAGCTAGTCCTCTGCACGGAATACGGGTAGTGTGTCACATTAATCCTATCAAATTTGATTAGAATAAAGTATATGCCTGATAAGAGTAGCAGTAATATACTTGCACCAATTGCATATTTGCATTTGATTTGACATGAATCAAAACCAGAAATCCAAAAGAAAAAAACTTAATCATCAATGCATCCGCTGAAGGAATGTGTGTCGATTAACTTAACTAAAAAGGATAGATGGTGGCATCGACAACTTGGGAAAACATTTTATACACATGACCTGCAGGCAATATTTGACAAACAAATGTAAAATTCTTCACATGACCATCCAGTGTGTGAATCCAAGCAAGCATCAAATGAAAAGGCACAATTTTCTAGATCTCCTTCATGTCTAGTATGGTCCAACTTGTGGGATCAAAAGGGATTGATTAATCAAATGAATATGCTCATATTTGTTTAAGTTGGCTGATGATTCTCCTAGATCATTAACAGAACAGAGAGAGAGACCTTCAGTGGCGTAGGGGTCGGCCCTTCTCTCTTGCATGCCATTGCAGCTTCTCCATGATATGGCCCTCTTCCCTTCCCTTGACACAACCCAACCAGATGAGATGGCAGCAAAGTTCCTGTACAACTGAAAAGAACAGAGGTTTTGCTTCAGACTATTGCATTAGCAAAATTTTGCAAATCATTAGATAAGCTGATGATATTGTAGCGAAATTGTCAAAAATTAAATTAGCAGCCAAAAATTTCAGGTATTGCAGCAGCAAGACAGCAGAAACAGATGGGTTGGGAATAGAACAGAATCTGCGCTGCCAGCCCAGCGCAGGCGAGCACATCGAGTAGGGGCAGCCATCCAGGAGGCGAAGACGGTGGGAGAGGGCATAGCATGCAATGGAGAGGGGCCGCTGGAGACGCGTCGGCGACGGACGCGGCGCTGCAGCCGAAACCCTAGCCACGGGCCAGGGGTTGCGGGCGAGCGCCGGACACCGGGAGCGGCATCCGGCCGGACTAGACGGCAGAGGGTTGGAGACCAGCCGCAATCGACGGGCGCTGCTCACGGCGTGAGGGGTCACACGTGAGAGAGAGATGGGTTGCGAGAGGGGTGGATGGGTCGGGGATTCGGTGGATCTGGAAGCTGCCGATCTGCGAGGTGAGAGGAGGGGAGGTGGAGGCCCGCCAACTAGCTGTTGATGAGGGAGGAGAACAGGGGTGGGTGGCGGCGCTGTGAGATGAGGGGGAATGGGAGTGCGCTGCGGGGGGAGAGGGTGCCGAGGAGGAGGGTGTTAGGGTTAGGTTTTTATACGGGAAACGGTTAGTCGGGCTTTAGTGGGCTTTGGCGGGCTTGCGGGGGTGTACCCGCCCGTCCATGACAGTATCTGAAAATGTCATCAGAAATCCGTCATGGATTAACAGATTTCTAGTAGTGTCACATTCGGATCCAGCGAATTCCCAGAAGATTAGGATTGCTGGGGGAGGACGCGAGCTGGACTACAGCACGTAATTCAGTGTATTAAAATCACAAAGGCGCAAAACTGGATAGATATATAAGTACAAGGGCCTTCGGGGTACTTACAATCCGGCCAGGGGCTTCGGCCTGGGGCGCCATTCATCGGCGTCCGATTCGGAGTCATCTGTGAGGGAGATTCTCCCTTTCATGGGCGCCTCCGCCTCTAGATCCGTGGAAGCCCCCCTTTTCTTCTTTCCCCCTTAAGGCCAGAATTACTCTCTTCCTCCCCCCCTTCGTCTTTGTTAGGGGAAGAGTGAGTCTCGGTGTCTTTGGACACTACATTTGAAGCACCTTTACGGCGGAGGCCACTTTTGGCCTCCTTGCCCTTCTTCTTGGCCTTCTTTTCCGACGACTGATATGGCGCCGAAACCAGCATCCTCGTTAACAGAGGGATGGCTGGGTCTTCGGGTAGCGGAGCCGGACAGTGAATGGAAATCTTAGTACGCCCCTTGGATTTCTTCGTCCAGCCCTGTGGGAAGAATGGAAAGCTTAGTACGGCCCTTGGAATTATAAATAGTAAAGTTGTCATGAAAACTTACGGGAGACGCTGCGTGAGTACAGTCGAGGCCGAGGTTATCGGTCGTTTTCGGCCACGTCTTTTGGGCCTTGAACAGCAACTTCCACATGTCTTCGTGCTTCATGCCTAAGAACGGCTGCAGGGTCCGGGGACCGGCCGGGTCAAACTCCCACATGTGCTGAGTTTGGCCTTGGCAGGGGAGAATCCGTCGAAAGAGCATTACCTGGATCACGCTAGCAAGACTGATATTCTTGTCTGATAGGTGACGAGGTTGGGCGAGGGACCATGTGCTAAGGCGTATATGAGCAATCTGTCCTTAGAACCCTCTTCCGGGGGATTAGCAAGAATATGCCCATTGAACCAATGCAAGAAAGTGGAGTTGTGCTCTCTAGTAACTTCGTCGTCCGTCCTACATACCCCCCGGTCATGATACTTCTTTGCAATAGTTTCTTTGTGCAGTGCCACGAAAGGATCTACCTGGTCTAGGGTTGTAGCACTACCAAGTTTGCTCTGTCAAAGTCATTGCGTCGATCTGAGTAGGCCACATGCAGTTCCCTGGGACCATTGGAGTGACCTTCTCCTTCAAGCCTCCTAACGTGCTTCTTAACAGGCAAACCAACACCAAGCGGTCGGTCTACGCCATATAGAAAATTCTCGCAGAAAGAGATGCACTCATGTGTCAGATACCCTTGGATGATGCTTCCATCCGGATGGGACATGTTACGAACGAATCCTTTGATGATCCCATTCATCCTCTCAAACAACATCATGTTGGGCAGGAATGACGGCCACAGGTCTATTATTTCGTCCACAATATGGGCACACAGATGCACAATGACGTCAAAGAACGCGGGCGGGAAGTACATCTCAAGCTCATTTCGTATCACAACGATCTCTTCATGTACCCTTCGGAGCTACTTCACACTGATCGACTTCTGAGAGATGACGGCGAAAAAGTTGCAGAGACCAATAAGCATGTCACGGATATGCTTATCAATTATCCCTCTAAGGGCAACAGGTAGTATTTGCGTCATCATCACATGACAGTCACGGGATTTCATCCCACTCAACCTTTTCTTCTTTGTGTCTAGAAATCTGCTTATCTTCCCATAGTAACCTGAACTAACTTTGATTCCGTAATGCACTTGAAGAATTGATCGATCTCAGCCGGACTTAAGGTGAAGCAAGAAGGGGGCAATAATCCTCTTCCTTTACTTTTTTGCCATTCTTCTCTCCCGCGCCTCTGCCTCCGTCTCTGTCTCCTCTGACTTTTTACGGGGCAGCATGTGCAGATCTTCCCTGATTTTCAAATCTTGCAAGTCTTTTCTTGCCTTTGTCCCATCCTTGGTCTTACCCAGCATGTTCATCACTGTCGCAAGCAAGCACTCAAGGACATTCTTACGGATATGCATTTGATCAAGGCAATGAGGCGTGTCAAGTTTGTGCCAGTACTCCATGTCCCAGAAAACAGATCTCGTCTGCCATACCTTCAATAGCGGCTCTGGCGCCTTTTGCATTGTCTTTCATGGCGCGGGGCATTGTTCCCAGTTTTTCAATAGCTCATCGATTTCGGTGCTACTCCGCTTACGTGGAGGTCCTCGATGCTCAGCCTCACCATTGAATAGATCTCCATGGTTTTTCCATAGGTCATCCTTCTCGAGCCATCTTCGATGCCCCATGTACACGATTTTCCCCGACCCGCCATCTTTCCTTGACGTCAGCTGCCGAGACGTCATATCATCCATGCACCGCGTGCATCCGCAATATCCATGGCACACCTGGCCTACGACATATCCATTACCGAGATAGTCGTGCACCGTCATGATCAGCGCGGCTCTCATATAGAATTACTCGCCTTTGCTGGCATCCCATGTCTTGGCCGGTGTTTTCCATAACGTGTCTAAGTCCTCTTGAAGTAGCTCCAGATACATATTAATATTATTTCCCGGTTGTTTCGGCCCTTCAATCAGCATGCTCATGTGTATGTACTTCAACTTCACGCACAACTAGGGGAGGTTGTACATCCATACAAACACGGGCCATGTGCTATGGTTGGTGTTCTGGTTGCCAAACAGTTTCATGGCATCGGTACACGTGCCGAGCACGATGTTCCTTGCATCACATGCAAAATACCGATATTCGCCATTGAACGCTCTCCACTGGCTTCCATCCACGAAGTTTCTCATCTTCGGATCATCTCCATCGTCGGGCTTTGTCCTGTCCGTGTGCCAACGCATGAGCTTTGCTTCCTTGGGATCTACGAAATAGTTGCAGACAGGGAGTGATCAGTAAGTACCATACAACTTCTTGGGGAGATTTCTTCTCGGCCTTCGTGTATCGAGAAGCATTGCACACCGGACAGCTGGTTTTTTCGGCGTGCTCCTCCCGATAAATTATGCAATCATTGATGCATGCATGTTATCTAACGTGCAGCAGATCAAGAGGGCACACGATCTTCTTGGCCTCATCCATACTAGTAGGACATACATTCCTCGCGGGAAGAACATCCTTTAGCTACTTGAGAAGCTCATCGAGGCTAGTGTCGGTCCTTTGTTTTTAGCCTTCGTCTTCAGGAGTTCGAGCATGAAACTCAAGCGGGTCACCTCGGGTCACAACCATGATACAATGGAGTGTTCGGGTCTACCACATGTTGTTGCAGCTTAGCCTCCTCCCTAGAAGCAGCTGTGTTAGTACTCATCTCCTTGCGAAGCAGTGCTTGAACATGAGGGTCTCGCATGATTGAACTTAGTACCGACGAAGTCTGTGGCGTGGAGTCCATGGTTTGTCCGCCGCCATGTCCCACCCCTTCTCCGCCGCCATGTCTAGCCTCTTCCCCACCGCCATGTCCGGTCCCTTCTCTGCCACCATTATCGATCATCTCTTTGTCTTTCCCCATGTCGTCATTGCCTGCCCCATTGGCGTCCTCAACATCATCATCGTCATCTTCAATTATCCACCGAGTATAGTCATCCATGAAACCAGTCATAAGCAGGTGCGCCATCACTCGACCATCGTCATAGGGGTCGAACCAAACTCGTCCTTTGCATCTTCAACACGGACATAAAATCTCTGTCAGCTTATTTTCTTTCATGTCCTGCACCGCCTACCGCAGCCACCTATCCACCATCATGAACACCTGCATGGTAATAATAAACAAATTGTTTATAAAAATGCATGCATGCATCAAAGTCATACCAAAATTAGGCATGACCTTCCCTAAAAATAGGACATATAGAGTTTGCGCAGAATTCGCCAAAACGGAGATAAATCGACATTTTGGCAAAACACATGCAACTCACAAGCACAATTCGGCGGCAACTCATGCGACACACACAATTTCCATCATATCACCCGATTATGTCATATCGCACACATACACATATTTCCATTCTTGCAAAAGCATAAATTTTTAATCACCTATCTCGAGATTGAGCACGGTGATGATGATGTCGATAGGTGTCGCCACACACACCTATGGAATGATCAAAAGTGGACAAAGCTCTTCTTGACAAGGCTAGATCTAGTTAGGGTGGTACATAGGTCACTTCGCTAAATGCTAGATCTACCTAGCTAGCTAGTTTGGGAGGAGACAAGTTCAACTAGTGGAGGGGGAAGGAAAAAGAGAAAGGAGATGCATTAATGGAGGTGGTGTAGTTAGCTAGGAGTAATAAAGAGAGAGAAAGATAGGTAGAAGAAGGAGAGTAATGGGGGGAGAAGTAGTGGAAGAAGCAAAGTGAGGGAGAGAGGAGGTGGGAGCTAGGGGAAAGTGAAGGAAGAGAGGATGGGGGAGGGGTGAGGGGGAGGAAAAAGGTGGTATGGCTACGGTTTAGCAGTTGCTCTGGGCGTAAAACACACTGCTCCTAATAAGATAGCAGTAGTGCGCTTCTGGCAGAGGCGCTACTGCTAAGCAGGGCCCGCCATGTGGCTGTGACGCCCCCGATCTGACCGTACACTAATCATGCACGCAAACGTGTACGATCAAGATCAGGGACTCACGGGAAGATATCACAACACAACTCTAAAACATAAATAAGTCATACAAGCATCATAATACAAGCCAGGGGCCTCGAGGGCTCGAATACAATTGCTCGATCATAGACGAGTCAGCGGAAGCAACAATATCTGAGTACAGACATAAGTTAAACAAGTTTGCCTTAAGAAGGCTAGCACAAAAGTAGCAACGATCGAAAAGGCAAGGCCTCCTGCCTGGGACCTCCTAACTACTCCTCGAAGCCGAACTCCATGTTGAATCATCCTCGGGATCTCTAGCTCCTGGACTCCAGCATCTGGTTGCGACAACCAGGTATAGAAAGGGGAAAAGAGGGAGAAAAGTAACCGTGAGTACTCATCCAAAGTACTCGCAAGCAAGGAGATTCACTACATATGCATGGGTATATGTGTAAAGGACCATATCGGTGCACTGAACTGCAGAATGCCAGAATAAGAGGGGGATAGCTAATCCTGTCGAAGACTATGCTTCTGGCCACCTCCATATTGCAGCATGTAGAAGAGAGTAGATGGTAAGTTCACCAAGTAGCATCGCATAGCATAATCCTACCCGGCGATCCCCTCCTCGTCGCCCTGTTAGAGAGCGATCACCGGGTTGTATCTGGCACTTGGAAGGGTGTGTTTTATTAAGTATCCAGTTCTAGTTGTCATAAGGTCAAGGTACAACTCCGGGTCGTCCTTTTACCGAGGTACACGGCTATTCGAATAGATAAACTTCCCTGCAGGGGTGCACCACATAACCCAACACGCTCGATCCCATTTGGCCGGACACACTTTCCTGGGTCATGCCTGGCCTCGTAAGATCAACACGTCGCAGCCCCACCTAGGCTCAACAGAGAGGTCAGCACGCCGGTCTAAACCCTATGCGCGCAGGGGTCTGGGCCCATAGCCCATTGCACACCTGCACGTTGCGTACGCGGCCGGAAGCAGACCTAGCCCCCTTAATACAAGCGCGAGCTTACGGTCCAATGCGGCGCGCGCCACTCAGTCGCTGACGTCAAAAAGAGCTTCGGCTGATACCACGACGTCGAGTGCCCATAACTGTTCCCGCGTAGCTGGTTAGTGCGTATAGACCAAATGGCCAGACTCAGATCAAATACCAAGAACTCGTTAAGCCTGTTATTTTGAAGTAACCGCGGACGCCGTCCAGGGCCAGGCCCACCTCTCTCCTAGGTGGTCTCAACCTGCCCTATCGCTCCGCCACAAAGTAACAGTCGGGGGCCGTCAGGAACCCATGCCCACCTCTACCGGGATGGAGCCACCTTTCCTTTCAGCCCCCTCATCAGAATCACTTGCGGGTACTCAACGAGCCGACCCGACTTTAGTCACCACATGTGTCATCTATATAAAGTTTATAGTATATACCCGTGATCACCTCCCGCAGTGATCACAGCCCAGTAGTAGCATGGCAGACGGACAAGAATGTAGGGCCACTGATGGAATAAACTAGCATCCTATTCTAAGCGGTAGGATAGCAGGTAAGGGTAACAACTGTAGCAACAATGAGAGGCTATGCAACAGAATAGGGTTAACCGAAAGCAGTAACATGCTACTCTACTCTAATGCAAGCAGGATAGAGAAGAATAGGCGATATCTGGTGATCAAGGGGGGCTTGCCTAATTGCTCTGGCAAGAAGGAGGGGTCGTCAATAGCGTAGTCGGTCGGGGCACCAGCAGCGGCGTCGGTCTCGTAGTCTACCGGAGAGAAGAGGGGGAAGAAACAATGAATACAATGCAAACAGATGCATAATGATGCATGACATGTCAAAGCGTGATGCTAGGTGTGCCCAAACGCGGTAGTAGGTGATACCGGCGAAGGGGGGAAACATCCGGGAAAGTATTCCCGGTGTTTCGCGTTTTCGGGCAGATGAACCGGAGGAGGAAAGTTGCGAGTTCATATATTAGGGAGGTGTGGTGAACGAACGGGCTGCGTATCCGGATTCGTCTCGTCGTTCTGAGCAACTTCATGTAGAAAATATTTTCATCCGAGATACGGATTATTTTATATGATTTTCTAAAGATTTAATTATTTTAAGATTTATTTAATCATTTTAAGTCAACATTATCCAGAATAGTAAAAGATGACGTCAGCATGACATCATGCTGACGTCAGCAATCAACTGTTCAGTTGACTGGGTCAACTACGTGTGGGTCCCGCATGTCATACACTGCTTAGTTTAATTAGGGTTTAGCTAATTAATTACTGTTTAATTAAATTAACTAATTAATTAGATTAATTTAAACAAGATTAATTAACTTAATTAATTAATTAATTAAATTTATTATTTATTATTTATTTTTATTTTTATTTTATTTTTTAATTTAAAACCGTTCTGTGGGGTGGGGCCCCCGTGTCATAGGACCCAGGGGCCTTAGCGGGTCGGGCGCGGTTCTCGGGCAGCGGGTGATGCAGGGCGTCGGGCACCAGCCCGCCCGGCAGGCCACGGCGGGGCTTGCGCGCGCGGTCGCTCACGGAGGAGCGCCGGCGAGCACGCAGGGGAGCAAGATGTGGAGGCGGCAGGAGCACGGCCACGGGCAGCCGCAGGCGCAGCCAGGGCATGCCCTGGGTGCGGCGAGCGGAGACAGGGCGCACGGGGGGAGGTCGCGGTGAGCGAGACGCAGGGGCGGGGTGAGCTCGGGCCGGAGGCGTGGACGCTGGCTGCGGCGCGTACGCAGGCGGCAACGGTCAGAGGCAGAGGCCGTGGCGGAGTGCGAGCTCGGGCGCGGGACAAGCGGCGTGCAATAGAGAGGGGGGAGAAGGGGAGGCGCTCACGGACAGTGTAGGGGAACGACAGCGGGTTTGGGGAGGAGCCGGGGACGACGTGGGCGGCATGGAGGCAGACCGGTGGGGAGGCAACGCCGGCGAGGTAGCGGGCGATCCGATGGCGGCGGCGTTGAGCGGCGACGGGGTGGGGGCGCCGAGCACTGGGCGCCAGTCGGGAGGAGGTGAGGACGGGGACGAATCGGTCCCGCGGGGAGGCAATCCAGCGAGGGCGGGTCCGAGCGGCGCCGCGCGGTGACGGCGACAAGGTGGCCGTGGCGGCGGCCGGCAGGGTTCGTCGAGGGGTCGGGGCGACGTGGGGTTCCTTCCCCCCGATCCCGATCTGGATCGGGGATGGGGGAGAGAGACGAGAGAGTGGGGGTGGGGATCGTGCGGGGGGGGGGGGGGAGTGGTGCGCTAGGAGTTAGGGTTTCGGGGTAGTGGGGGGGGGGGTTAGGTAGGCCCTAGGATGGGCCAGCCTGGTTGGCCCAATGGCCAGCTGGGCCGATGCCTAGTGGGGGGGTGTCCTCCTCTTTTATTTCTGTTTTCTGATTTGTTCTTTTCTTTTTAGTTATTATTCCTTTCCATTTATTTTTAGTTTCCTCTTAGTTTCTGTTTTATAAAAATTATCACTAGTACCTAAACTTGCATTTATAATTATACTACTGCCATAGTAATTATTAACCCAAAACAAAATAGTTTAATATTTAATAAAATCCAACATGTATTTATTTAATTGTTTTAACTACTTTTTTAATTACCTAAGTGCATTTAAACCTTTTATAACAATGTGGTTTCTCCACCATTACTACTTATGCATTATTTGACTCACTCCGAACATTTTAGTTTAATATTTGAAAACTTTTATTGTTTGGTTGGTTTTTTTTTAATTTGAATTCGAATCGGTTTTGAACTAACGCGATATTAACAACAGTAATCGAGGTGACGTGGCATCATTAGCAGAGGGTTACTGTAGCTTAATTATCCGGGCGTCACAATTCTCCTCCACTACAAGAAATCTCGTCCCGAGATTTATGAGGGGAGTACGGGGGAAAGTTCTGGTTACGGAATTCTAACGAATCTTCTCGGTCTTGGTTGCTCTTCTCGAAGAAGTTGATCCGTTACGTTGATGTCTTCATTTTTCCTGCTCAAGGTCATCATGATGAAGCTGGCATCCTTTCTTCGGGAACTACATCGTACTTACGAAGGACAAGGGGTAACTTCGGAATAACAGACCTCTGAACGGTTGACTATCTGGTTGATAACATCGGGGAAGGTGGCGGAAAGTAACTCTCGAATGGAAATTTAAGACAATATCGAGAGAAAAGTAAGGAGGTATCGTGGGGAAGTTTCGAGCGGGCAGGCAATCGTTCGATGCTTGAAGGGTTCAGAGCAACGGGAATAAGTATTGTGTCTGATACCAAAATTGATGATCTCACGAAAGATGGCACGTGAATTACATACGAAGCCAAGCGTGAGGAATAACCTTGGGAACAGGGGTGTACAAGAGAGTCAGGTTTCGATCCTGTGGAACTGTGGGTTATGGGCCCACCATGTGGTTTTTTTATAGGAGCAGTGACATCTTGCACGGTCATGATAGCAAGGCATGTCAGAGAGTACCCTGTCAGTTATGTCGGCAACACGTTGGTACCAAGGGCGAGGGACGAAGAGAACCAATTTTCCTGCTCGTTGAAAAGAGGCGGACCAATAGGCAAAGTTCTCATCCATCGGTGGCTACCGAAATGTCATCAACAAAAGTAACATGGTCTACTGAGAGAGTGGTACAACGAGGTGCTCAACTAAGCAGGGAATTATCTCTGCTCAGCTAAGTCAGATTACAAGAAAGGTTAAACAAAACAATGGAAAGGAAAATATGATTATCAGAGTAAACAGAACAATGGAAAGGAAAATGTGTTTAAACACATATTTCAAGGGTATATCCTTCCCAAGGACAAGCAGAGCATGATATCCATGACAGGATATAATGTAGAAAACCCTTTAGGTAAGGGGAGAGAAATTTCATGACATTACCCATACAACGGTGTTTGGATAATTGAGCAGGAAACAATTAGCTTTGGGCTTCAAATATTCCCGTTGAAAATCGGAGTACCATAGACATGCTTCGAGATAGCATTGACATGATCTTTAGGCAAAGGACAGACTCTAGATACACAAAGGACTTATTAGGAACAACTTATAGAATAAGTCTTACAATTTCCTCATGGAAGAATGGTTAACCTTGCTAAAGAGGAAACTATAATAATAGGTCCTCCGGCCAGGTGTGCTAGGCATGACATAACCTTACCGGGTCATATAAAGACCAACATTATAACTCGTGGAAATATGTTCCAACCATCACATCTGACCGAGATTCAGAACTGATTGGTGTCATGATACCTCAGACTTAGGATGCCTGAGAAGAAAAGGTGCGGCACAATTTGACGAGATGACATTGTAAGATTCTCGGGAAATGAACTATGGAAGCGAGTTCCCAAACAAGAGTCCATCAGTATACCAACGAGAGGATGAGGAGGTGGCTGATGGAATCAGCGACAATTTATCGAGATTAACAAAAGATGGATTTCCACAACTATGTGAACAAGGAGATAACATTCGTCAGATCAGATGGTATAATGATGTATGCTCGAGGAAAACATACACAATTAAACATTGGTTGAAAGGTGCACCCGAAATATGGGCTGGGTTGCACGACCAACGTCGGAATGGTGATTCAATAATCAATAGTCTAAGAACGAACTGTCGATCGTTAACTTCAAAGCAATAGTGTTGCTAGAAGGGCAGGATCCAAACAGCACCGCTCACTTGTTGGTACCCCGGTTGGCATCAACACGAGGACCCAAGAAAGAATGGTGACGTGAGAAGTATCACCATACCAAGAATTCTTAAGAGGTGGTGAAATTCTCACAACATTGAGGACAAAAGAGATGTTAATGTTCCAAGGTAAAGAAGAACAATTGCTGGATAGCAAGGAACTCAAGGTATAACACCAAACACGAACAAGCTTGTGTTGGTGGGAAGGCAATAAAGTGGTTGATGATAACACAATTCATCGAGGGGCAAGGATGGTATTTCTCATCCTGAATTTTGACACACAACTTGGAAGAAGTCAAATTGTTGACAATGATCTCGACAAATTTGTCGAGAGGTTTTCAAGAAGATGTAATTGATCGACGATGACATCAAGTCAAAGGAATGATGAAAGCGAAAGGTTATTGGAACCACGGTTAGGACACAAACTCAAAATCAAGTTTGCTGTTCAAGGAGAAGTGATATGACGAGGAAGATCGATTGTAAGATTAGCGCACCGTCGCAATTTGTGCTCCGGGAAGAAGGACCCGGTAGCACAGTTAAAATTTAGCACGATACTGATATAGCCAATCTGGCTAGGAATGACGTGATCGAGTACAAACTCGCAAGTAAGGAAGATTACTAAGAGTTGTTTAATCGCGACGCGGACTCGATTCAGTTATCGATGTCCTTGAGTGTTTAATAACTCGAAGCCCGTGAAAAACTGTAATCAGTGAGAATGTAGCACTTGATGAAGAATTCATAAGATGTTATGCAGTTCCATGATAATCTCGAGATACCAGGGGGTAATACTCGACGACAGATCAAGGTGGAGGTTGGACTAGGGTATTGCTCTGCAGAAGACAAGTGCTCAAACTTGCACGAGAAACGGAATCAAGGAGAAACATGGTCGGAACCACGTCCACGGATACCAGGTGAACTTATAACAAGGGGATAATTATTTTAAGAGAAGCTTCCATGATAAGGTATACATCGTGTCCATGGGCATGAACACAGGGTTCAAGGTCGACTCCCACTTGTTCAACGCATAACCTTTCATTCACCTCTCGTATTTCGAAAATGACATTAGTTGTTGAAAGTTTTTACCTGGTGCAATACCAGATAAGTATGACCCGTGTAATCTTTCGGGTTCACACGGATTAGGGAAGGCGTAGGTTCAACCCATCAGGGCATCTTAGGAACATATACCACAAACTTCGGAGTAAATATTACAAGCTCGAAAGTAGAGCATTGTTCAAAAGCAGATGATACAATTTACCAAAGGCATTATATACCCATGGAAAGGCTCACAAGGTTATTCAATATGAAGGACACTGTCGGATAAAATCCAACAAAGGAACCAATGGTCCACAAGGGATCTGATGTGAGCATCGGTACTCAACCAGAGGAAGAAGAATGCAAGGAGATCTGATTATAGAAACAACTGTCTAATTCAAATTTCAAATGCAAAAGAATCATGATTTCCAAATCAGGGGATGAGGAGCAACACTCTGATCAAGGATGGATAAGTTAAGTAGGCTTAGGGGTACAATCGATGGCAAATTGATTGGCCGAGATCCAGCTCACGTTTAAAATGACGTCTGAGCCGGAAGGATGAATTCTAGGATCTGATTGAGGATTGCAGCATTCGCAACAAATTGAATCAACGGACTCAAAATGATAATGACAAGAGATGCCAATAAGATTATAGACTTATGGGATTAACCATAATGCAAGCAAGTAAGAATTTCAAGAGCAATAGGCTACTCAGGATTTCGGAAGTTCAAATAGTATTTTGAAGACTATTGTGAAATACATTAATCAAATGGGGATGAGCAAATATCCGGTGAGTGCTAGAAATTATCCATAGTGGTATTCATGTGGCAAAGAACAGCAAGGCAGTAAGCTCAAAGGATTCTCGGAGCAACAAAGAGAATTTCGAGGTATCTTGTAATAACAAGATCAACTACGAAGCATTGTATGAATGGCGAGTATACGTGGTTATCCACAGGGGTTTATACATGGAAGAGAATTGCAAAAGCGATGAACACAAGTTCTCGGGTTATCAGCGGAGAGTATCTTCAGGGTCTTCACGTGCAGCAGACGATCATCAGTAATAAGGGGCTCTCCGGGTGAAAGTGTTAACGAGATCCTAATGTTAGATTTAGCAAAATTCACTTAACCCGAATAGAAGAGAGATCAGTGTCCCAGAGTATAGACAAGGATTAAATGATCCTAATACCACCCAATGGCGACGTGGGCCCGTAAGACACACAGCCATGTTAGTAAAAGTTTTTGCAATGTCTAGACTCGACTTCGACCATGGAGTTGGAAAGGGGGATTCCTACAGGCAGTCGGCTCTGATACCAACTTGGAGCCACCTAGATTAATTTAAACAAGATTAATTAACTTAATTAATTTTGTTAATTAATTAATTAATTAATTAAAATTATTTTTATTATTTGTTTTAATTTTATTTTTATTTTTTTAATTTAAAACCGTTCTGTGGGGTGGGGCCCCCGTGTCATAGGACCCAGGGGCCTTAGCGGGTCGGGCGCAGTTCTCGGGCAGCGGGTGATGCAGGGCGTCGGGCACCAGCCCGCCCGGCAGGCCACGGCGGGGCTTGCGCGCGCGGTCGCTCACGGAGGAGCGCCGGCGAGCACGCAGGGGAGCAAGAGGTGGAGGCGACAGGAGCACGGCCACGGGCAGCCGCAGGCGCAGCCAGGCATGCCCTTGGTGCGGCGAGCGGAGACAGGGCGCACGGGGGAAGGTCGCGGTGAGCGAGACGCAGGGGCGGTGTGAGCACGGGCCGGAGGCGCGGACGCGGGCAGCGGCGCGTACGCAGGCGGCGACGGTCAGAGGCAGAGGCCGTGGCGGAGTGCGAGCTCGGGCGCGGGACAGGCGGCGTGCAATAGAGAGGGGGAGAAGGGGAGGCGCTCACGGACGGTGTAGGGGAACGGCAGCGGGTTTGGGGAGGAGCCGGGGACGACGTGGGCGGCATGGAGGCAGACCGGTGGGGAGGCGACGCCGGTGAGGTAGCGAGCGATCCGATGGCGGCGGCGTCGAGCGGCGACGGGGTGGGGGCGCCGAGCACTGGGCGCCAGTCAGGAGGAGGTGAGGACGGGGACGAATCGGTCCCGCGGGGAGGCGGTCCAGCGAGGGCGGGTCCGAGCGGCGCCGCGGGGTGACGGCGACAAGGTGGCCGTGGCGGCGGCCGGTAGGGTTCGTCGAGGGGTCGGGGCGACGTGGGGTTCCTTCCCCCCGATCCCGATCTGGATCGGGGATGGGGGAGAGAGATGAGAGAGTGGGGGTGGGGATCGTGCGGGGGGGGGGGGGGGGGGGAGTGGTGCGCTAGGAGTTAGGGTTTCAGGGTAGTGGGGGGGGGGGGGTTAGGTAGGCCCTAGGATGGGCCAGCCTGGTTGGCCCAATGGCCAGCTGGGCCGAGGCCTAGTGGGGGGGTGTCCTCCTCTTTTATTTCTGTTTTCTGATTTGTTCTTTTCTTTTTAGTTATTATTCCTTTCCATTTATTTTTAGTTTCCTCTTAGTTTCTGTTTTATAAAAATTATCACTAGTACCTAAACTTGCATTTATAATTATACTACTGCCATAGTAATTATTAACCCAAATCAAAATAGTTTAATATTTAATAAAATCCAACATGTATTTATTTAATTGTTTTAACTACTTTTTTAATTACCTAAGTGCATTTAAACCTTTAAAAAAATGTGGTTTCTCCACCATTACTACTTATGCATTATTTGACTCACTCCGAACATTTTAGTTTTAATATTTGAAAACTTTTATTGTTTGCTTGGTTTTTTTAATTTGAATTCGAATCGGTTTTGAAGTAACGCGATATTAACAACAGTAATCGAGGTGACGTGGCATCATTAGCAGAGGGTTACTGTAGCTTAATTATCCGGGCGTCACAGTGGCCAGGTTCAAAATTAGCAGTAGCGACCTACAAATAAAGCATGCTTGTACTATTACATTAGCAGTAGCGTAGTTAACGTGGGTGTGCTATTGCTAAACCTAGCGTGGCGGGAACGGTCGGTCAATTTTAGTAGTAGCATGGTTCTACCGAGCCGCGCTACTGTTAAGTTGGTAACAGTAGCGCCTGTTTATGGCCCGCGCTACTCATAATTAACAGTAGCGCCCCTTCTTGTCCAACGCTACTGCTAAGATTTTGTGTATAAGGTTTTCCCTAGTAGTGCCATGCTCCGCGCTGGCAGGACAATCATTTTAGGGTGCCCCACGGGCTGCAACAACCTCAAGCTGACCCATGCCGGACAAGGCAAGCCTTCTTTTTCATTTTCAGATGTGTATCTGAGGGCGCCCCACGGGCTGCACCAATCACAAGCTGACCCGCGCTAGAAATTGCAGCCGCATCTCTTTTTGCTTGTGTAATGGAATTTGTTATCTTCCTTCAGTAAAGCTTTTGTTTTCCATACATGGGGTGTTTCGTTGTGCCTTGCCTCATGACCTCCCTCGTGAGCCTTCCGCGAGCAGGGGCTGGACACGGTGTTTGTGCTCGGGTCAGTCCCAGAAGCGCAGAAAAACCCAAGCAACCGGGCTCTGGCTCGCAGGCTTGCCCCCATGCACACCACCCCACCAAGGTCCTTCATGCCTTGTCTCCTCGTGTATCACCCATGAGTGAGACGACAAGCGTCCGCTGCTCCCCTGTTGTGAAACTCACTGTGTGCAGTTACCTCAGGAGCTGATCACTCATGAGACCTCGCGAGCGGCGCCTCGCGAGGTGGCTTAAGGGCCCCCCTTGAGCCTCAAGAAACTTCACAGTCCCTGCCTTGAGAGCTAATCCACAACGGCCATCTCAGCAGGAGATCTCGCGAGCGGAAGCCTCGCGAAATGCACTCTGCAAGCGGCGGCTCACCAGAAGCTACCCTCCACAAAAGCTAAGACTAAACACCTCGCGAGCCACTCTCGCCATCTCCCAAGCCTCCTCTCTCTTAACCTCACGAGTGTTAGCATTTTTCCTTGCGTGAGCCTCTTGCGCATCAAAGGGGGGCTCCCTGAGCATCACGCCTTAGGAGCCCTTGCTAGCCCTCGGTGCCCCTCACGTCTTAGCTTTGTCTAGGCAATACGACTTGGCATACCCCTGACGGCAGTGGCCCACATGGGGGCTGGGTCCTGACGACGTAGAGCATAAAGGCAAAAAAGGGAAAACAGGCCTCAAGAGAAAGCTTCACAAGGGCACGAGCGATCATTACAGCATGGCATAAAGTGCTTAGAACACAAAGGTATTTTCCTCACACCTACACGGGGTCGCGTCGATCTGTTACAGGATAATGAAAGGAGAAGCTCTAAGAGGAAGCACTGTTGTCGTTGTCGACACCGTCGCCTTCACTCCCCCCGCCCCGGTCAGAGCTCTCGTTACTGTCATAGGAAAACTTCCCAAGCAGCGCGTCCACATGGCCTTCTACCGCTTTCGCGAGTCCATCACGGAGTTCCTCGGGGACGAGGGCTATCACCTTGTGAAAGTTGAAGCTGGAGTTGGTGTGAAGGAGGTGGCTGAAGACGCAAGTCACCGCCTGAGAGAAGAGGCCACGACACTGCTCTTCCAAGATGCTATCCACCTTCCGCACCCCATCTTTAGGCCTCTCCACGAGCTTGGTGGAGAATTCGACGTGGTCGGCATTGCGGGGCTCGATGAGGGCTTCAAGCCTCTCCATGAAAATGTTGCTCAAAGCTTTGTGAGCTCAAAGCTCGAGGGAGGGGACAATTCTGGTCCTTTCGAGGTGTCGCGCCTGCTTCGGATCCGCCTCGCCTCCGACCTGCTCGGCAGCACGGGTCGTGCACCCTTCCTGAGGGCAAATGGAGGCCAGCTTAGCCTCGGCGTCCGTTGGGGCCTGCGACGTGGTCTCCCAGCGGGTCTTCGGCTCGTAAAGCGCCACCTTGAGGCCGGTAACATCCTGCCGAAGGCCCTCACGCTCAGGCTTCAAGGCGTCCCCATGTCGCTTCAGCTCCTTGCTATGCTCCTCAGCAAACGCTGAGCGGTTCGCCGCTATCTTCACGGTGGCGTCCGCTTGGGCCTTCTTCTCCTTAGCCTCCAGCTGGGCATTAGCCTCGTCGATGCGCTCCAGCATTGCTAGGTGCTCACGCTCCGTGGCCTACTCGACCGTCGTCCTTGAGAGGTCCTTCTCATGGGCCGCAAGCTCCCCCTCATGGGTATTGAGGGCATCTTCCGCGTGCGGAGCAGTTGCGCCTATGCGGCTATTGATCATGGAGCTCCTTCAGGCGGACCTCCGCCTCCTCGCGGCGCTTGTTAGCAATGCTGAGTGGGCTCCACCCTCTAGCGAGCCTCAGGCGCTCCTTGGCTGGGCGCATCTCGATGTCCTGGAAATTTGCCCCGAGCTGATTAAGCGCGGCCTTTACATCATGCAGGGCTCTGCGCCAAAGCAGAGTGTGGCTGCTCACAAGCGCTAAGGCCTGGTCCGGGCCTGGACCCTTGTTGCCTCCTATTGTCATGCCAGACGGCCCCGGCGCAGCTCACAAGGAGAGGGGGCTCGCCGATATCCCCCCCCCCCCCGCCCCCGCGCTCGGCTGTGGCGGCGCACTACGGGGTCTCGCCAGATCTGTAGCAGGGGTATGACGTGCGGGCGCTGCGTGGGAGCTCACTGCAGTGTGCCCCACGTCGTCCTCCTCCTCAATAAGGGAGGCATCTGGCAGGAGAGGGGGGGTGCTTCGGTCTCCCCCATCGCTGCACCGCCTCCAAAGGGGGTGCCTAAGCCTGGTCCATCTCTACCTCGGTGATCACACCAGCGCACAGCTTTGGAGGGGGAACCAGCTCCTCCTTGACCTTTGTACGCCCCTTCCTAGCGCCACGATGGCGGGTGGCCTCTCCGCGCAACCCGACACCCAAGGAAGGCATCGGTGGCTTCTTCAGGTTGGGGGACGTCTTCGCCTTCGCCATCTTCTTCCTCTTCTTCTAGTCATTGATGGACCTCCTTTACAAAATGGTGGATCAGCCCTAAGCTCTTACAAGGAACGTGAACATCAGACACATGAATGGGCATGCAAACTTACTCGTCACTAACAGTCCACTTCCTATTCCTTTCCACGAGAAGTGACTCATCGCTGCCATCCTCTAGCATCACCCTGGCTCCACCTTTCACCCCCCAGAGCAGGCCATAGTGAACCCAGCTGTGTCGTCACTCTTTTCGAGGGTCTGGGAAGTCTGTGCTCCCTCGAGGTCCCTAGCCGATGGTGGCTCAGTCTCCTTTTGGCCGAGGGCCGCCTCGGCCGCGCACGACTCGTCCTATGTGGCGTCGGAACCTTCTTCACCCCCCCCCCCCGCGCCAACTGGTTGGGAGGGCCCCGCTGTGGGCTACGCGCCATCGATATCATCATCCCCGAGATCGCAGATAAGCTGGCGGTGGGGGCGCAGCAGCGTCTGTCAATGCCCCCCTTCGTGGCCTCCTTCGCGTCCTCATCGCTACCTCCGGAGTTCAGTTTCACTGCAAGGGGTTCTCACGGGGCCCGACATCACCCTCCGGCATGAGCGCCCACTGGTCAAAGAGGGGCATCCCTGTGACCAGCTCCGCCATCTCCTAATAGCAGAACAACGGGAGTGCATCTTCGGGTAGGTTGCAGCGGGGCCGCTAAGCAGAGCCGCCAGGCCTCCGTCCAGCATCTCTTTCTTCAGGCTCCCGGAGTTCAGCCTCAGGGTGTCCCTCATGCCGGTGTATTCCCACATGGGACGCGGGTGTTGTTGGAGCAACGTGATACGCTGCTTCTCGACAGGCCCGCACCCCGATGAGCGGCCATCCGTTCCAAGACTGTCTCCATCCTCGGATGAGTGAGCTTCTTGTGCCCCCACCCGGAGTTCTTCTCTGCCGGGTCCATCAGGATCGTCAGGAGCGGGTTGGTCTGGCACACGTCCATGTAGACCCACAGCTGTCGGTAGCCCTCCACCTTCTTCGCGACCTTCAGGTAGATGATGTCGCCCTCCATCCCCTTGACGGCTGAAGAAGTGGCGGAAGAGGGACACCGAGGGCATCATGCCCACAAAAGCCTCACAGTAAAGGGCAAACATCGCCGGGAGAAGCATGGAATTAGGTTGGAGAGGGAGGGTGTGGATCCGACAATGGGAAAGGGTGGCATAGAAAATGTCCGAGATTGGCGGCAGAAGCACGACGAAAATGCTATGGAGGAAGAAGGGTTAGGCCGTTGCCCACACGTGACGCTGAGCATAGGAGCACGGCCAGATCTTGGTCGCCTGCCTCTTTTTCTGATTGCTGGACACCAGCGGGAGCACCCTCTCCAGGCTCTCACCGTCTGTGATGGTGGAGCGTCGCCCCGATGGTGGTGCACTTGGGGCTGGGGCCGCCACTTTCCTTTATTGCCAACGGGCGTCATTGAAGCTTGGCGGAGCAAAAAGCAAAGGTGTGGGAATATGCGGGGCTCGGAGATGGGGTCGTGTGGAGCCGTGCATGAGAAGGAAGGCGCAGACAGATGGGATGCGTGTAAGGTAGTCAATGATGGCCTCGTGCTCTGCATGGGCAGGCTTTGTCTTACCGCGGGCGGCCACCAAGGCATCGTGGGAGAAGTGGGGGTGCCCCCCGTTAGGTGGTTAGGGCCCACGCCGTTTTCGCCCTCCAATTGGCGGGAACGTGTTCACCGCGGGCCCGGAGGTTCCTGTCGGGCTCGTGGAACCTTCGGCCCAGGACATGGCGCATAGCGAGGGCCAAGCAGGAGGCCCACCGGAAGGTACCACGAGCAAGAATCCTCATGAGGCCTTGGCCACCTAAGGACCTCTCCTCAGGGAGCGGGCGTCTCGAGCAATACTCAGTGGCTCCACCAAGAGCCTCGTGAGGCTGTCTCGTGAGGTGGCCTCCCGAGGCACCCCCCTAAGGCGTGATGATAAAAATTTGCTTGGCTCGGTCACGTGGTCTCAGACCCATTACGTGGGCGACGCACGCGACGAGGAACGACAGCAGAGGATGTGCCAGCAGGCGCGGATGAAGAAGATTTCCCGTTTAGTGCTAAGGGAGCAAGGCTAGTAATCCAGTTCCCAAAGCAAACCCCAAAGGTTGCCCCGTCGGTGAAAGAAGAACAAGACAGCGGGCACGCAGGGCGGAGGTCATCCCCGAGCCCACCGGCGCGTCATGGACGATCATTTTGCAGGCAAAGACCGCCTTTACGTCAGGATACACTACGCCCCTGTCCCCCTTCGAACTTGCCGTTGTGTGGCAACCCTTCCCACCAATGTTTTCGGGGGAAAGAGGACCAATGCAGATATAAAAGGAGAGCAGTGTGACACTGTAGAGAAGATCGGATCACGACACCCAAAAACCTTCTACTCCCTCTTCCTCCAGAGCAATCACAACAAAGAAGGACGTAGGGTTTTACACCGCAAGGTGGCCTGAACCTGGGTAACCCGTGTCACCGATCCGCTCCCGCTAGCGCGTTCTTGTCGTAGCTTCTCTATGGTTTAGATTGGGTAGAAGGCGGGGTGGTGAAGGCGAGCTCACGCTAGTGTTCGAACCTTAGGGTCCCCGGAGCCCAACTTCTGACAGTCACGGATGTCGAAAAGATTTTGGCAGGACAAGCCCGAAACCTTGAGTTCTTTAGATCATTATTGGTGTCCACCGTAGTGAAACTGTAGGTGTGGCTATTGATAAACTCGACGAAATGCTCACAAGGCCTTGCGGCCAGGTGGTAGTGGTAGACGAGGACGTCATGGCACACGCACAACTGGGCGATGGCAACCTTCTGATCATACCCGGCACGACCGCCGGTGAACTCGAGGTCAAATACGACCACTTGGTACTTGTCCTCGGCAAGCAACTGCTCCATAGTGTGGATGGAGCTCTCCACCAAGACCAGCTCGTTCGTGCTCAACACCGAGAGTCCTTCCCCCTCACGTGGGTGTCCACTACATGAGGCATGGTGAACTGCCGCCTGTTGTCATGGTCAGCCACTGGGAGTGCCATTGGAGCCGTCGGATATCCTCTCTCTTTGTTTCATCGTGGATGTGCTTATTGTGTCATGGATCGCAAAATATTAAGGTATATGGCCGCGGGAATAAATAGGGGTCGGGAGGCCTAGATTCTCAGCACATCCACATGGCAGTTTTTGTAGCGTGTAACTGCATTGCGGTGCCGCGCCCGGAGCAACCACATGCATAATGGCAACACGAATGTACGTGATCGTGCGCCGAGCCCAAACGCTTGCAGCATGAACGGAGGGACACGGTCATAGTGCATGGAGGGACGCGAGCAGACTGCGCCGTGACCGCCTCAACTGCGAGCAACCACACGCATAAAGTAGTTGAACACGCAAGGAATGGTCGTCTAAAAGCCGACCGTCACTTCTGAGGTAGCGACATGCTATGAAACTACGTCGCGTTCCACATCATATGGTGAACAAACAATCGTTCGCTACGCTACGTAGAGAGCAGCCGTGTGGTAGGTAATAAAATCAAAAACGTCTTTTTATTAACCATATGTCTACGTATCATTTCGTCCTCCTCTCGCAAGTCTTGTCACCTCGCTTCTGCAGAAAGCTTTGAACACAAGCTTGAGCACCGCACATGCATCCTTTTGGCCAAACAGTGGCTAGAAGAGGTGTCAATGAATCATCGGTGGTCATGTTCCCGTGCAACCGCGTAGGTTCTCGCGCACAGCTGCACAAGCTTCCCGGCTGACTCGGAGATATCCCCCAAAACCCCAATGCTTACCAGCCTACAATATAAACCCTCATGGTTGGCGAGTCATGTGTTGCTTTTCCCCCTCCCTCCCCGTAGCTTATCTCGTCAGCTTCTACCACAATCCCCAATGGCACCAGTCTGTCATAGTCGCTTAGCCACTCCATCATCATCAAAGGACAGCTCCAATTGGGAGGCTACACGACGGCGGCGGCGTAATTGCCAGTGCCGTGTACTACAAGTGGTGTCCCTATTGGGTGCACGCACAACACCCACCACACGCTCCACGACTGTTGCTCGTCGGCAGCTGTGGTCGGCTGCCGTTGTCGCCACCCCACCATCTGCCGCCATGCCTGCTACACCACCGTCGAAAGCTAGGGCCAACGCCCACTCCACCACAGCGGGTTGAAGGCGGGAGATGGCCAGCATGGCGACCACCCCATTTTCAGCCGCTGTGGCCATCACCCACTCCCTCATCGCGGCCGAAAGGTGGAAGGTGGCCGTCATGGCTGCCACCTCACCGTTGGCCGCCATGACAGCCATCCCACCATCGACCGCCAGGGTCATCACCCGCTCTACCACCGACGCCCGAAGGCGGGAGGTGGAGGTGGAGCCCCGCATGTGCGTTAGCGACCTTGCGCGCTACATCGAGTACCTGCAGAAGGAAGAGGAGCGCTTTGTCAAGCATACAAAGAGTTCTACCACTCATGTGGCTGCAGCACATGCCGCCATAGAGCACGCGGAATGCGGAGATCTACGAGGAGTCCCACCGCTTCAAGAGGGATCGTCTGGAGCAGCAGAGGGCGTTCGAGGCGGGCGTCGCTAAAGATGCAGCAGCGTTAGGCACCGGATTCCAGTTCTCCAGGTCGTCGGTAGGCTCCTCCTCTGCCTCTTACTAGGCAGACGCGGCAGAGGAGAGGCTGCTGGATGTAGTACAAATCCCCTCCATAGTGGTAGTATTTAGGGGCTATTTTGGTCAGTTCATCTGACTATAAATATGGTTGAACTGTACTAACTACGTAAAATTGACTAGTATATATAGTTGAACTAGCTATTTTAGTATGTGGTTGGCAACAATTGGGGACAAGTTTCTCGGTTCAGATGTCGAGTTGAACTGTTTGTATAAAGAATGACTGCTTAATCTATGAATGAAACCTATCATTACTGAATTTCAGTTGCAAAATTAAACAATGCTAGTGATTTTGAGCTGCAAATTTTGACCAATGGCAGTGTTACAAGGTTGACAAATGGCAATTTTACTAGATCGACAAATGCCAATAATTCCAGTTTGACAAATGGCAATATACCCAATATGACGGATGCAAATCTTACCAAATTGTCTGTACGTGGTTGCACACTGGTCAACATAAAAATGTTTGCAATGAAGGGATGTACAAATCTTGTGCACCAGATTTTCTCTTGGCTTAGCGGCAAAGCAACCGCACACTACTAGGGAAAAGCCTAGCAGCAACGCGAGCTTTAGGCCTATCAGTAGCGCGGGACGGTGCGCTACTGATAAGGCGCTACAGCTAATGTGTAGTAGTAGCGCCTGTCGTCCCACGCTACTGCTATACATGGATAGAAGTAGCGCGCTTTGGTGAAGAGCGCTGTTGATATTATATGCAACGCTTTTTACAGGAAAGGGCTACTGGTAAGGCGGCGCTACTGCTAACTTTGTTCCCCGCGCTACTACTAGTTTTATTAGTTTTTTCTGCATATTTGTTTTGTATTTGAATAGGCTTTATACAATAATCTTTAGCATATCATACACATACAAATGTAATCATAGCATATACATACAACTAGTCTCATCAAATCATGTCATCATCATAATCATCATCCAACACAAAGTGGTCTCTCGTCATCATCTCAAAAATAGCGATACAAGTCTCAATTACTTGCAACTACATCGTCATCCATCTAAACAATGATATACGCGAGAAGAACTATCGCTTTGAGTGAGAGCGGAACTATGCAGTACATGAGTTCGTATCCCTCTCTCGCATTAGCGTGAACCTAAACAAACTACTGCCTGTCGCTCGGAAACCGGAAACCGGTACACCTGGGCCTGACACTCCGGCCACTCGTCGTATATGTACTCCTGGCGTAGCACTTCTTCGCCATCGATGATCTATGCACCTGCATCATCACATGAGTTGATGATATGCAACATATATAGTTGTGCAACAGAAAGAGACAGACTTGGCAAAAATAGAAGCAACATATCATAAGTATAAATAACAAAGTTGATCGTACCCAAAATGCCCTAACTAGAGTGATCGTCACTTGTCGAGGAGGACGATTTAATTACATCACAAATAAATTTTCGTCGTGCATAACTCAAAGTTTCGTCATACAGAAAGTATGGACTAAACGGACACATTGTCATATATCGACAATCATTCCAACATGTCGTGTCATCCATCCAAGTAAGGGAGATAGTCCCCGAGCCTAGTGAAAGGCTTCAGGTCGAGACGCTGAGAGGTTACCCATGTTCGAACGTCTTCCCGCGACATTTGTCCTTCTTTGTAGAACATCCCTATTTTTTCGACGACCTCCTTCATGATGATTTGGGCAAGTACGCGCTGGATGTGATAGAACTCAGCTCAAAGTCGATGATCCTCGATATCTCCTACGTTCTTTGCCCATTGCAGAATATGGGCATCGCCGGATGTAGCTGACATGCGAAGGTTCTCGTGATCCCGTCTGTACTCCAGCATGAGGTGTAGGACATAGAATCCATCATTAAGAGAATCACTCGGTTGCTGGATGTAGCAGAAGTCGGTCTTATGGCCGAAGGCGAGCCTGCCGCCCCTTCTCTTCATGTCCTTGACCTCTCCACCCCGTGGTTCGTAGTAAAACATAGCACTGTCGAGAACATCCTTGATGTGGGTGTAATCCTTTTTGTGAATGTTCTTCGACGAGTCCAAGTAAAGAGCATGGGAGTATCGGGGGTAGAGGATGATGAGGATGGCGCGCCCGCCGCTGCGCAAAATAAGTACACCTCAAATTAATTAGCCTCCACCGTGCAAATGAATGATTGAAATTGAAGGAAGGATATCCGCGCGGATGACTTACAGGGGATGATAAGGCACGAGAATCGCCTCCTCGTCCTTATTGGCGAGCATGAAACTGACGATGTATACCCTCGCGTATTCACGGTGCTTTGCGCAGACTCCCAAGAAGCCCTCATGCATGAAGTACGGGTCAGCGACATAGATATGAGGTATCTGCTCAACCCCGATGATGTAGTTCATGTGCAAGACATAAAGGCGGACAAACATAAAATCCAGCTTCTTCACGTGAAACATGTCGAATATGTAATCGAATCGAAGGAAGAACTTATCCGCGGGGAAGAAGTCGATGTACGACAATTGCCGCGGAACGTTAACCACGTAGAGTGGGTATCCTGGATCTTTCGAGGCGATGAGGCCTTTCTCTATCTACAGCATATCGTCATGAAGTCTCCTTAGATCGCCGAATCTGGCCCCTAGCGCTCTTGCAGGTAGGATTGGTTGACCGAGGATATGCCATTTATCCGCACCGGGGATATCTATACGGTCTTGAACCCGAGGCTGCTGAGGCGGCTGGATCATAGAATCAGCTTTTTTGCCTTTCCTCGCTCTCTTCCTAGACTTCTTTACTACCAGAAGGTCGTCCATAATACGTTCAGCCTCCGGAGACGGCAATTCAGGCACCGGCTCATGACGCTCAAACCCTGAGTAGGCGCCAGTATAGACATACTATTGAGTGCCATCGTCATCCTCATCCTCATCCATGGCAATGTCATCAGTGACTAATGGAGCCTCTTCCTTACCCCGTCCGCTATCACCCAACCCGACACCCGACGCTACTTGGGTAGGTGGGGTGTTGATGTTCATACCTTGCTGAGGTTGCATGCTCGTGGGTGTGCTCCCGGCCGCCTCCAGACGAAGCAGACTCTTTGGCCACAACAGGACCCACCATTGCAACAATCACCAAACCGCCGCGGGGTCTCATTGTCATCGCCCCTAGTACCAGAGGAGGAAAATTCTTGTGGCCCAGTTTGACACTGGCCACGGAAACCTTGAAGACGTTCGGGGGGATCGGCCGGCTGTGGAACAATGGTTCCTTCGGCTTCATTATCGTCGCCTTCCCCACGTCCACCTTCTGGTCGCCGATGGTGTACAATATGGTGCACGGGGTTTCGTCGGCCTGCAAACAAAAGTCTGCGATGTGAGACATCCGAAAGGCAACGAAAACGAGAGATTATACATTTATTGAAGGGGGCCTGTGTGATAGATACCGTGAGGGCGTCGAGCTCAGCCAAAGACGAAGTACCGCCGAGCACGTCTGGTGCGGGAGCCGGTGTGGGAGCAGGTGCAGCTGCAGATGCTGGTGCAACGCTAGTCGAGCTGCTCCCCAAGAAGTCAGCAATGGGAAAGTCCGCTGCATTTTTTTTTGGATTTTGCCTGGTCAATTGAAAACGGTCGGAACCAAGGAAGTAGACATATCTACAACCATCTGTTTTGCGGCAGCTACCACTGTTGCGACTGTCTGAGATGATTTCTTCTCAACCGCAATCTCAACCTTCTTGTCGGTGTTTTCTTCGGTTAACCTCCGTCTTTCCTTTCTCTCCTCCGTGGTCTCACTGTACTACTTCTTCCACGTGGCACCGTCTCCGACACCGTGCACGCGTCCATACGACGGTCAAGTATCCACCGGGAGTTGTTTCAATATGTTCAACGCCCAGTTGAATGGAGTGTCCCACTTGGTCCTCACCAACGCCTCAGCCGGCGAGTCACTTTTGGCCACAATCCTGTGATGCTCTCTCTACAAAAAGGCACAAGGATCATTTACAAATATGCATGACTAACATGTAGTCAAATTGATCAGAACCTAAAATTACCAGTAGTCTCATGAACTCCTCGTGAGCGCGTTCGTCTCGAAAATCTTCTTCACTGGGTCCCAACAGTGCCGGGCCCTGAGGACGTCACGCTCCTGCGGGACGGTGAACTCCACCAAGGGGTCTGGGATGCCCAGACTCGCGGCTTCCGCGTCCTCCTTGGCCCATATGGACCTCTTCCCACCGTAACCACGGCTTCCGAGGCGGTGGCACCCAATGTTCCTCTGTTGAAGCCCCTTCATGTACTTCGTCTTTTTTTTGGCATCTTCGGCCTCGCAAGCCGCCTTGAATATTTCAAATTGCTCTGCCGTGATTGTCGGATTATCGTTTACAATCTCGGAGTAGGGTTCCTTTTTGTCGATCTTTGCTTTCACCCTTGTTTTCCAGGCGGCCAACGCGTCGCTAAACTTGGACATGGCGTGTTTGTTTATCTTCTTCATTGCCGGGTCCTTATCTGGATGTTTATAATCCTTTTCATTCCGGCCCGGGAACAAGAATATCTGGTGCAGCTTCTTTAGGAGGGAGGGCCTCATATTATCTATCTTCTGTAGTTTCTCATCGTTGATGGTGGCGGTTGTCCATACGATGCAGCCTATTTGATTGCCGTAGCACGCGCACGCTTCCTCGGGCGCGGTTGGCTCAAAATTGCCTTCGTCCACCGACGTGACCACCAGTCTAGTAGTCCTGGGTTTGTTAGGAAGTTGCTGCCTCTTTGCTTTTGGTTCTACACCGGCTCCGCTCCCCGAGGCAGCGCCGCCTCAGTCTCAGCGCCGGTCTCGATGCCGGTCTGAGTCTTTGCGCCGGTCTCAGTCTCAGTGCCGGTCTCAATCTAGCATCGGTCTGTGCGTCGGTCTCAGTCCCTGATGCGACCGGTGGGCCCAGCAACAAAATCGGTTGATCGTCGGCAAGGCTCAAAAAATCGTCTACCGCC
This sequence comes from Aegilops tauschii subsp. strangulata, assembly GCF_002575655.3. Lineage (NCBI taxonomy): Eukaryota > Viridiplantae > Streptophyta > Magnoliopsida > Poales > Poaceae > Aegilops > Aegilops tauschii. Next base: position 277,990,089 of record NC_053038.3, on the reverse strand, counting down.
AGGTAGACGTCGTCGCAATTACCAGAACCCTGTTCTTCATCGTTGCTAGCCATGTTTCCTATGATTAAATCTAGTCAATTAATTCTAGACCTATTAAAATAAATAATGACATAAAAAGGCATATGTTTTGCAGGAATGTTGACTCCTTCCCGGTGCGGCTAATCCCGGGCACTCGATATGTCCTAGTTTGTAGCACAAGTCATGCCGAAATTGACGGAAAATTTTGGCATGACCTTTGCTAAAAAGTGGACAAATCGAGAACCTTAAATTTGCCGGAACGGAAATAAATCAACATTCCCGCAGAACATTGGCCACTCAGCTCATTCCCTGGAAACAACAAAAGGCCACTTGGGCACAATCGTAACATGGGCATAACACAATTGAGGAATTTCATATATCCTGACCACTTCAAATTTGCATGTCCTAGCGTTTGACACTTCAAGAAAATCTACACAAATCTCATGCTCTCTCAAACTCAATTCAAAAACCAAATATATATTATATTTAGTTAACTACTGAACTAAACTTTACTCTAAACTAAACCCTACTACCCTAATTAACATCTTGTTAAACAAACTCAATTCAAAAACTAAACCCTACTGAACTAATTAACATCTACATTATCTACTACTTAACATCTGTTATTACCCTAACTAAAAAACATCAACATTATCTACTACTTAACATTAACATCTATTAACTAAAAAGGATGGGTGGGGGGCTTACAGAGAGGGGAGAGACAGTGGAGGGGAGGTGCTCGGCGACGGAGGTAGGGGCGGCTAGGGCGGGCTCAGGATTGGGACGCGGCGGTCCTGGCGGGCTCGGGGGCGGTGAGGTTGAGGGCGGCGGCGGTGAGGTCGAGGGAGGCGACGGTGAGGTCGAGGGCGGCCCGAGAGGCAGCGGCGGTGAGGTTGGGCGGCCTCGGGCAGCGGCCGTGAGGATGAGCGCGGCGCCGAGGCCGGCAGGAGACGCCGGCGAAGTGGGGGCGATGGCGAACTGGGGGAGACGGCGGCAAAGTGGAGCGAGGGATCGATTTGGGGGAGCAGTGGTGGCCCGGGGGAAACCGTTTTTGGTTAAGTCAAAAGTAACGGTAGCGCGTTACAGAAAAGGCGCTATAGCTAAATTAGCTATAGCGCGTTTGGGATAACGCGCTACTGCCACGTATTCATCATTTTTTTCCCTTTTTCATTTATTTTTCTTTACATTTTATATTTTTCCTTTCTCCTTTTTCTATTTCTTTCATTTTCATTTACTTTTCTATTAGTTTTTCATTTTATTTTATTTTCGTTAGCAGTAGCGCTTTACGCATAAATGCGCTACTATAAGTATATTAACGGTAGCACGGTTTTTCGAAGATCGCTACTACTATGTGTAGCCCATCGGCTAAGTGATTGGAATTTTAGTAGTAGCGAGTTCTCGGTGAGATGCGCTACTGATATATGTCCATCTGCAGCGCGCTTATTTTGCACGCGCTACTGCTGTCTAGCAGTAGCGTGCTTTTTTAACAAGCGTTGCTGCTAAATTTCTGTGTATAACTTTTTCCCTAGTAGTGGTAGTTCTCGCTTTGCATACGGTGTTCAATCTGAAATGTTTGCGACGAAGAGATACACATATCCTGCGCGGCAAATTTTCCCTTGGCTTACTAGGGAACGACCATAGCTCTTGCTTTGCATACGGGTGTTCTATCTGAAACGTTTGCATTGAAGAGATGCACAAATCCTGCGCGGCAGATATTCCCTTGGCTTGCTAGGGAAGGACCATAGCTTTTGCTTTGCATACGCGATTTCTATCTAAAACATTTGCGATGAGTGTTTTAAATTTAAAAAACATTTATGTTTTCTAAAATTTTCTTTGATAAGTCTGTACATTTATGTTTCATTCAGTCACACTGTGACTTTACATTCATACGATCAAGACAAAATATTAAACCCAAAAAAACTAATTACGGCGGCGGCGGAGGCGCCGTGCTGCACCGTCGTTGTCGTTGTCGTCCTCCGGGACGCTGTTGTTTAAGTCTTCAAGCCAGCCCAAAATGTTCTTGACATGGAAATCAAAGAACCTATCATCATGCGATCGATAGGCAGGGCGCGGGTGGACGGCAACTCACAGCGCTGTGCGGTAGTGATAGACAGCGGTGTCCCATGACGCTGAGGGGGCACGCACACGGGCATAGGCGCGGTGGGTGCAGGAAAACACACGGGGACTGACACCGCAGTGGGTGTAGGGGTGCGGATGGGCATAGGCGAGGGAGCTAGCACTGGCATGTACACGGGGTCGTGCGGGTCCGCGGGGACATAGGCGATGCCCGCGGCTTCCGGCGTTGCAATGGTGCTCGGCGACCAGCATGTCAATGCCACTGGGATGGTCGCGGGTGCCGTCATGGGGATGGGAGCTGGGAGGGGCGCGGGGGTAGTATCCGTTGTGGCCAGCTCATTTAGGACCATGTCCATGAGGCCCCATTCCTACTTATTTTCCATCTCCTCCGGCTTGGAATTGACTTCACCAAACTGGAAGACTAGTGGCAGATGATCCTTCTACGCCATGGCGTTGGTGGAGGTCTATGAGAGGGGAATAGGAGACGATGAGTAAGGCCGCCTTTATAAAAGAGTGGCTCGAGCGCAATTAATGGAGAGGCTGGGAGCAAGGCGGGCAGTGATGGAAGTCAAAGAGCTCCCTTGCCAGTGAGCATGTGCAGCGTACAACTTGCATGCTTCCCGGTGAGCCTGCGCTGTGAAGGACTACTTGCACGCCTCCCGATCAGCCTGCATAGTGGACTGCACTCGCAGACCTCCCGTCTACTCATGTAGCTGCTTGCACGATACCTCCTAGACATTGAAAGTGTGACGCATGGCGTCACGTGAATGGTTATCCGAACACCCACCATTTAAATTATACAAATGTTTGAGATGACAACGTGGCAGCTATTTGTTTCAAAATGCCTTTGTTGGCTGTTAGTTCGTGCGCCTTCTCTCAAATTGGACATGAAATATACCACAACATGTTGGTGCTATTTGATGATACCATGCCAAGTTTCATGAATTTGAGACGAGTTTTGGATTTACTAGAATTAAAAAACCAACTATCGCAATGTTTGTGCCCGAGCCACGATGCCGAGGTGTTTGAAATTCATTCCAATTTCTTGATGGGATCTAAAAATGCACCCAAGGACACATATATGATTTTCCAATCCATTTTTGTGCACGAAATATGTGCTTATAGTTAAAATTTGAATTATGCACATAAAATGCCTAGAAAACTCATCTAATGTATGAAAACGTCCAAACAAACCCCAAATAATTAAAAATTTAACACGACACTCCTATTGGTCTGTGTGGGCTCTAGAAAAAAATTCAAGGAAAGAAGAGGCAATGAATGTCATTTTGTCCCCAAAGGTGACACACGTTCCCTACCGGAACCACGAAACTTCTTGTGAGAACCTCTGGTTTGTGAGGAGCGTATACCAAAACTTGCCCCAAATGGAACAATTTTTTACCACAGCCTGTTGGTTCCATTCCATCATAGCATGCCAAGTTTCATGAATTCCAGATGAGTTTTGGCTTTACCAGAAATTAAAGACCAAGTGTCTCAATGTTTGCGCCGAAGCCACAATGCCGAGGTGTTTGAAATTTATTCCAATTTCTTGCATGTTTGAAATTTATTCCAATTTCTTGCATGCGACCTAAGCATGCAGCCAAGGTCACACATATGATTTTTCAACCCATTTTCCTGCACTGGAGCATGTGCCTGTAGTTCAAATTTGAATTATGCACATAAAATGCCTAGAAAACTCAGTTAATGTATAAAAATGTCTAAACGAACAACGAATAATTCCAAATTTTAAGACGAAACTCCTATTGGTCTACGTTGTATCTAGAAAAAAAATTCAAGGCGAGAAGAGGCAACGAATGCCGTTTCGTCCACAAAGGTGACACATGTTCCCTACTGGAACCATGAGGCTTCTTGTGAGAAGCTCTGGTTTGTGAGGAGCGTATACCAAAACCTGCTCCAAATTGGAAAAAAAACTTAACACAACATGTTTGTGCCATTCGAAGATAGCATGCCCAGTTTCATGAATTTCAGACGAGTTTTGGATTTACTAGAATTTAAAAACCAAGTATCCCAATGTTTGCGGCCTAGCCACAATGCCGAGGTGTTTGAAATTCATTTCCATTTCTTGCATGGGACCTAAGCATGGACCCAAGGACACACATATAATTTTTCAACCCATTTTTCTACACTGGATCATGTGCTTGTAGTTCAAGGTTGAATTATGCACATAAAATGCCTAGGAAACTCGGTTAATGTATAAAAATGTCCAAACGAATCCCTGATAATTCCAAATTTTAACACGACACTCCAATTGGTCTATGTTGCCTCTAGAAAAAAATTGAAAGCAAGAAGAGGCAACAAATATCGTTTCGTCCACAAAGGTGACACGTTCCCTACCGGAACCATGAGGCTTCTTGTGAGAAGCTCTGGTTCGCAAGAAGCTTATACCAAAACCTGCCCCAAATGGGACATTTTTTTACCACAACATGTTGGTGCCATCCATGATAGCATGCCTAGTTTCATGAATTTTAGATCAGTCTTGAATTTACTATAATTTCAAAACCAAATATCTCAATGTTTGCGGGCGAGGCATGGTGCCGGGTGACACATCTCCAATGTTTCTATTTTTTTTACCGTTCCATGCTATTTGATACGTCCATTTTGCATCATGTTTTCCTACTGTTATTTATAGTGTTTTTATGCATAATAATTCTTTCTGGAGTAATTCTAATGCCTTTTCTCTCATAATATGCAAGGTTTACACAAAGAGGGAGAATATAGGCGGCTGGAATACTGGACCAGAAAAAGCTACGTCAAGACACCTATTCTACACATCTCCAAATAAGCTGAAAGTTTACGAAGAATTATTTTGGAATATATGAAAAATACTAGAGAAAATAACTACCAAAGGGGCCACCTGGTGACCACAAGAGACCAGGGCATGCCAGGCCCCCCAGGCACGTCCTGGTGGGTGGTGGCCAGCCCAGCCCACTTCATGTGCCCATCTTCTGGTACATAAGGTCTTTTGACCTAGAAAAAATAAGGAGGGGACTTTCGGGACGGAGCCCCGCCGTCTCGAGGCGGAACTTGGGCAGGAGCACTTTTTCCCTCTGGCGAAGCGATTCCGCCGGGGGAACTTCCCTTGCAGAGGGGGAAATCGAAGCCATCGTAATCACCTACAACCCTCTCATCTTTGGGAGGCCAATCTCCATCAACATCTTCAGCACCACCATCTCCTCTCAAACCCTAGTTCATCTCTTGTGTTCAGTCTTTGTACTGAAACCTCAGATTGGTACCTATGGGTGACAAGTACTACTGATTACATCTTGTAGTTGATTACTATATGGTTTATTTGGTGGAAGATTATATGTTCAGACCCATTATGCTATTTAATACCCCTCTGATCTTGAGCATGAATATCATTTGTGGGTAGTTACTTTTGTTCACGAGGTCACAGGAGAAGTCATGTTGCAAGTAATCATCTGAAGTTGATATGTGTTCGATATTTTGATGATATGTATGTTGTGATTCCCTTAGTGGTGTCATGTGAACATTGACTACATGGCACTTCACCATCCACTACTGCAGGATGCTGCTAACGCGACACTACGGTCAGAGACCCTTTGATGAAACTGTGTCTGATGCATTAATCGCAAACGGGGATGTAAAAAAACCATTAAAAAAGATGCAAAATGTTTGCGATGCGGGGCATACGGTTGATCCATACGAACTGTTTGCGATTAGACAGAACAACAGAAACGGGCAGCCATATCAATGTATGTGCGATATACGACATACAGTTCGCTCCGATGAACTCTGTGCTATTAGGGAATGCAACCCAAACGGTCAGCCAGATCAAGGTGTACATACGATTCACTCGGACGAACTGTTTCCGATTAGGGAAGAGAACAAAACGGTTCAACTTAACAAGATGTGTGTGATATGCGGCATACAGTTCACATAGATGAACTGTTTGCGATGAGCCAAAAGAACACAAACGATTCGTGTAAACAAGATGTGTGTGATACCCAGCAAACAGCCCACTCGGATGAACATTTTGCGATGAGAAGTTATAACACAGACGGTTACTATACTTAGTTTGTGTGCAATTCTGTTCATACAAAAAACTTTGAAAAATGCAAACTAGTTGCTTGCGGTGGCTACGAGTATCGCACACGATGCGTCTGCGAGTACTCATTTGCGATGATTAGTAAGTTACACATACGTTTCCTTATGTTAACACGTGCCGGTAAAAGGTGACACCACATATGGTTGTCGGGTTGTGTGCTCAAGTCTTTCCGCGCTCCAGTGAAGGCTTCCCGCGCTCTAGCGAAGGCTTCCCGCACTCCACATGGGTGAATTGTAAAATCCCCAATCCCCTAGCCAGCTGCTAGCTATAAATAACCACAGCAATGGGCGCCAGCGGCGACTCGCTACTGATCCACTTGCTAGCTAGTTACCCACACACACCGGCATACCCCCAATGGCCAACGACAGGATGGAGTTGCGCGACGGGAACGGGCGCCGGAGATCATAGTTTAGGTTAATTACAGATACCTCCAGAGCCGGACGATTCCGGGTCTGGAGGTATAATTAATTAACATAATCTAAGATCAAATAACTAAAGCTTCCACAACCGCTAGCAGAGCGCGCGCGGAGGGAAGACGCGACCCGAGCGAGACTTGGTGCCTAAATGGCGAGCAGAGCACGCGGAGGGATGCGACCCGAGCGAGACTTGGTGCCTAAATGGCGAGCAGAGCGTGCGGAGGCACGCAAGTAGAGTGCGTCGCGGCCGTCTAAACGGCGAGCAAGCACATACATAATTATTGCATATAGCAGATGAACATAGCAGGGAATAGCCGTCCAACAATATTATTTTCGATGACATGCATTAATATATTCTTAGTTAAATCTAAGGTCAAAGTTTGGTACTACAAAATACAAAGGGGGCCAATAAAGAATAAACCACGATAGAGGTAGTACCTATAGGAACACAAACGCCCTATATGAAAGAAAATGTGGGTCAAACCCTAGTTGAAAAGGGCAACAATGTCGAACTCCAGCTTACAAAAGGTACAAAAGCACGATGATTAATTGTTCATCAGGTTTACACATAACCTGGATTGAATAGGGCAATAACATCTAACTCAACCAAAGTTTTTGGCAGTCACAATCAAATGGATCGGTCCGATCCATAAAATCAAGATCCCAGTACAAAAGTTCTACTTGTCCATGATGACAAGAATTTGTTGTAAATATAAGCTGAGCACGATTAGAAGCCCTTAGGTCCACCTAAAACTTCTTTTTATGCTGTTCCACATACAGTTCCGTGAGAAATTTCTTGTTGAAAACTTAATCCTCACGGACAATAGCGCCCTCGCATTCAACATGAAGAATGTGACAAAGCTAGTGTTTGCACTGTTGGATGCATACCCTTCCAGCCACTACAAAAAAAATACACTTCCGCGATGATACGTGTTTGTCACAGTAGGGAACGTTTTCTATCATGCATGTACATCCATGACGATTTTATGACAAAATCAACATAGTCATACCTGTGCTGTCGTAGAAGTGTTCCGTGACATTACCAAAATTATCATCACGGAAGTGTCCACTTCCATGTCGATAAATTGCGCATCATAGAAGTGCTTTCGTCAAGGGTGACCGACACGTGGCATCCACCTTAACGGGTCGCCGTTAAGCTATCGGGTCCGGTTTTGGATCCGATAACCCATTAACGGCCGGATTTTCTACGTGTAAAATTGTCATTGGCCAGAGGAAACACGTGTTGGCTCACCGTTGGGACAGATGTCATCCATTCATTGGACAGGAGGCACCTATGATACGTCGACACGTGGCATGGCCCAACAAACGCCCATTCCGGTGAAAAGGCCGGCCCGTTTGACTTGGTCAAATGGTAAAGGGCCGGCCCACGGAAAGCCTGTTAACGGCATGTTCGTATATAACCCATTTACGACCCGCTAACTCACGGCCCGTTACGGCCTACCAGAATTAAGCCCACTAGCTTCATCTAGGCCGTCCAATATGATTCCAGCCCATTGTAACTTGCGGCCCATGTATGGCCCATGATGTCTTTCGGCCCATACGAGGCCATTTGTAACTCTTGGCCCATTAAAGGCCCGTCGTGAATCTAGACCACAATGAATAGTGTACCGCTTTATACCCATTAATGGCCCATTATTCCATTGGGCCGTTTCCAACCCATCTTATCTTTCGGCCTTCTTAGGGCCCATTTATTCTTGGGCTTATCTGCAGCATTCAGTTACTTATGGCCCGTTACTGGCCTTTTCTGCTTGTGGGCCAAATTCAGCCCGTGGTTACAATCGGCCCATTTGCGGCCCGTTAATCAGTTGGGCTGTTTTCTTAGCGTCATCAAATACGGCAGATTGATGACGGCCCGTTATGGTCGGCCCATGAACGGACGATTCCAAATCTAGCCTGTTTACGGCCCATAACGTGGTCTGTTATTGGCCCATGTTTGGCCGATCGATCATACGGCCCGTAGAAGGCCCATTGATGCTACTGCCCGTAGAAGGCACATCGTTTCTACGGCCCTTAGAAGGCCCATTGTTTCTATGGCCCGTAGGAGGCCCATGGTAACTATAGTAAATATGTAGCCCATGGTTATTGTGGACTAGTTTAAAAAAATAGGTTATTGGGGCCACCAGCAAACCACGGAAAAAGCACTACGCTGACTACAAGAAAACAAATAAACGAGACAACAAGGAAATAAATAAGCAAGCAACTTACGCTAGGCTATCACGGCTATTACACATATTACATCCACTGGGCATCAAAGTTCGCCACCAATGCAAATATAGGGAACAAAGCCGCGTATCATATACGCTGGTTGTCAAACTTGGAGACTAGTGCAAATAAACGCCGCAGCAAAACAAGTCCAGAATTGAAACCACTTCAGAAGAGCTCAAGAAACAATATCCTGGGTACCAGTCCTATTGGCAAGATGCTTAGCAAGCTTATTAACTTTCCCTTGTTTGGCGCTTAAATCCTCTAGCACTTGCTGTTGCACAAGAAAGTATGCATCTGAATTCTGCAGGTACTTCCTCAGTCCTTCGGCTTCTTCCCGCAGCACAGCTGACTGATGCCTTTCAGCTTGTAGCTGAGACTAAAGAAACCAAAGTGATTCAGGTAGCGAGTTCGAAGAGGTTGTGCTAGCGGTACAGGCCAGTAACTCGAACACTACATCAACGCAGGATTGTGGGGTTTTCTCACTGTCTACAAGATCGTTTTTATCACCTTTCTTGGAGACCAACAGGGCTGTCTCACTATCTTGAACATTATCTGCATTACTTTCTCTACCATTGCATAGTGGGGTGCTCTTCTCCAATATTTTGTTCGCATACTACAAGAGAAACAAGCAGACACATCACAGGTTTAGCATGTAGTATACGAAACTCATTTTGGTAAACCGGTTCAGTAGTAAGGTGGACAGGATAGCAGCATGAAACAAACATATATCTATTTACTATGGTCACTGTATTGTCCATATCATTCTAGTTTATGTTGCCAAATCAAGATAGAACTCATATATTTTAAGACACAGCAGCATAGACAGAATATAAGTGTGAGCAACTACACAACATTGGCAACACTTGTAAGGTGCATCACATGAGAACATAACTATTTATACAACTGAAACTAAAATCAACATAGAGCAAGAAGTTAGAACAGCAATCCAGTTAAAGAAATCGGTTCAAAACATACCTGTTGCGCCATTGGAGTTTCAGTTGGATCCTTCAAATTTGGAAGTAGTTGGTATGAGTAAATACAGTGATGCAACAACAAAGGAGTATGGACCATAGCTACGAAATCTGACCCGAGAACAGTTGCTCTTCTGCTTTAAACATGGAGTTTGGGTTTGCTGTGGTGGTCTTCGTGCTTTGGGCACCGCAGTTGCTTTACAAACTGCTAGTGTGGGGGTACTCTCTGGTGGACATGGTGCTTTGTCAACTAGAAGTGGGTTACTATCCGCTAGGGTTGGGGTTAGATGGGTTGTAGTTGGTTCTCTCCCCAACAGTGTAAGTGTGCAATCTGGAAGAGTCTCGATTATGTGTGGTGGGGCTAGTTTGTGGGCCAGTACAACCATGGTTCTATCTGCATCGACGGGTAGCACTATCTTTTGTGAAGAACGGGTTTTTGCTCCCTTAGATACTTCCATCACCCCCTCCAATTCAAATGGCTGATAAACAAGAAAAGAAATTGAACGTACAGACATTGTATGATAGATAGATGTGGTAATTCACATATATGTTGTCTAACCAAACATGACAGCATGACACAATTTCACATATATGATGCCTAACTAAACAGGATAGCATGACATAGTTTTAGATATATGATGGATAACTTAATAGGATATACTGGCATAATTCAACATATGATGAGTATCTAAACAGCATGACATGACAAAACTATATGATGTCTTTCTAAAATAGGTTGGGATGAAATAATTCACATACATGTTGTCTAAGTATACAGGATGGCATGATACAATTGACATAATTGATTCATATACTAAGCAGCTGGCACTCGCATGTATGATCTCTAAACTAAGCAGATGGAATTCAATATTGTGCATATGATGTCTAAACTAAGAAATGCAAGACACCATATGCATGATATGAGAAATATAAACATTGCACCTTAGAGCATACACCTCAGGTGGGATATAGGATTGGTCATCTGTCTCTCAATCCTCCTCGGAGGAGCTCCCTATAACCATCGAGATATATGCTTCAACAGGTACCATTGCCTTCTCTGGAGACCTTGTTTACACTCCTGATTTTTCCATAACCGGCTCAAATGGCTAATACACATGAAGAGTAGTTCAATATACACAGATTGTCGACAAATGGAATATGTAATGAAAAAAAAGATGGCATGAGATAATTCACATATATGATGCTTGGCTACATACTGGTGCATAATTCACATATATGATAACTGGCTGAAAAACATGGCATTGCATAATTCACATATCTGATATAGAAAGCAAACAGGAGGCATTCACACAAAGCATGTCTAATCTAAGCAGATGGCATGGCAATGCAAGACACCACATGCATGATATGAGCAATATAACCCTGCCAAGTTAGAGCATGCACCTCGGGGGGGGGGGGGGATACGACTGGTCATCTGTCTCTGAATCCTCCTCTGAGGAGGTATCTATAACCAGCATGAAATCTGCATCGATAGGTAGCACTGACTACTTAGAAGACTTTGTTTTCACTCTAGATTTTCCCATGACCGACTCAAATGGCTGATGCACAGGAAGAGTAGATGAATGTATAAACATTGTTGACAAATGGACTACATTATGAAAAAAAATATGGCACGGTACAATTCACATATACGATGACTGGCTAAACAGGATGGCATTGCATGATTCACGTATATGATGCCTGGCTAAAGAAGATGGCATTGCATAATTCCCATATACTCCCTCCGTTCCTAAATATTTGTCTTTTTAGAGATTTCAAATGGACTACCACATACGATGTATATAGACATTTTTAGAGTGTAGATTCACTGATTTTGCTCCTATGTAGCCATTTGTTTAAATCTCTAAAAAGGCAAATATTTAGGAATGGTGGGAGTATGATATAGAAACCAAACAGGTGGCATTCACACAAAGCAAATCTAAACTAAGCTGATGTCATATAAGATGTATAATGTAAGCAATGCGAGGCGCCATATGCATGATATGACCAACATCAGCATGCCAGGTTAGAGCAAACACCTCAGGTGGTAAATAGGAGTGGTCGGCTCCCTCTGAATCCCCATCTGAACAGTTATCTTCCTCTGGAATACAATCTGGAATAGCGGGAGGGGGCCCCACTTCGCCCACCATGGAGCGGCGTCTGCATTACATTATATTCCCACACAACGGTCTTCTCTTTTTCTCTACATGTTCAGTACGATTGTGTACAATAACTAAATTGCATAATAAAAAATAGTTAGATTTTGTAAGGCCTAAGGGGTGCATGCAGAAATCAAGACTGATGTTAGCAAACGAGTGGATAGATCCAAAACTAATGATAGCAGGTAGATTATAGCTTCAATTTTAAAAAGATGGGGAATGGATCATCTACTGTTTGTTGCCCACCCAACATGAACCACATAGAAGACCCGAGATGAACAAGATAGTAGACAGATACTATTCGTTGCTGCCTCGATATGAGACCCATGGGCATTTTAAAACTCAAGTTTGAATGATAAAGTAGCAGGTAATAATAACCGATGTATAACGTAAGCAAACACAAAAGACTGCGACCTCTCTGCCGGAACTATGTAGTCCTCAGGTTCATCTGCTCAGTCGATGATGGCAATGCAGTTGGCATGGCTGCCGGCAACGGGGAAGATGATCTGAGGCGGCGAAAGAAAGTTTGCAGGTGGAATCTCTGCTGCAGTGAACGATTCTGTCGATGGTGCACCTCAGGTGGGGTGGATGACGGAACGGCAGGAGTAGGACATAACACACAGAGTTTTCTTTGACTCCTATCTAAAAATGAAGTAAATCTGTAAGGGCTCCTTAGAATTGGAGGATTCTATAAACGCAGGGACAGGAAAAACACAGTAATAGGATAGGAATGCACGTGCAAAACAGAGCATTTGGAAACATAGGATTTCTGTCAACTTGGGTGTTTGGTTCACATGAATTGGAAGAACACAGGAATGGAGAAACATGGTCAAATTAAAGTTAAACCACGTGAAACTAAAAAAATAAGAATCTTATTATGCCAGTAATGCAATTAGTCCTGTTCTTCATGCATATTAATTTGAAAAGGACATCCAAGTGGATATTAAAATTCCTACGTTTTTTCTTTGAAATAGACACCAAAGGGAAAAAATCCTCCAGTTTTGCTTTGCTCCACTCTAACCAAATGCACGAATAGTAGTACCATAGTAGTTCCATAGCAAAGGATCCCTAAGGGATCGACATGCATGCAGAGAAACAAAGTGATGCAACAAGTGTATAACCTCTTTGCCATAGCCTTGTCGACCTCAGCATCATTGGGTTGGACATGGAGGATGGTGATGCTGGTGTGACTGTCGGAGGCGGTGAAGAATATCTGAGGCCTCTGGAAACGGCACCGAGGGTACTGCTCTGCTGTGATGGACGGTTCCGTCGTTGGAGCAGCTTCGATGAGGTGTACGGCGGCGAGGCTGAAGCAGGACAAGACAGACAACGTTAATTTGAAGTGTGACTCTAATACCATCTGCAATAGATGATGTAAAATACATCACCAAAAACTGCTAGATGTAATACTCATCAGCCGTGCCACGGCCGCTGCGACAGATGCTGTAAATACTGTTCACTCTGAACTTAACTGAAGAAACTGAACTTTACAATCGAAACTGAATTTTACTGTCGAAACTGATTGAACTAGTAGCAGAGCATTCCAATATATGTTTAGGGCGTTCGAGCACTAGTAGCAGAGAAGCAGTGATCTAAATCAGCAAACGCTCTAGCAGGGAACACACTAGCAGTGAGCAAGTCGTGCAGCAGCACCGTGAGCGAGTGCTAAAGCAGCAACTCCTGTAGCTGCCGGAGGTCGTGCAGCAGCAGCAGCGCGAGCGAGAGCAAGAGCAGAGACGCAGCATGAACGAGAGCAAGACCGGAGTAGCAGCGCGACCGACAACAATAGCAGAGAAGAGCAGCAGCATGAACGATAACAAGATCAGTGCAGCAGTGCAACCGACAGCAAGAAAAGAGCCGCAGCATGAGCGAGAGCCAGAGCAGCTGCAGCTAGTGCCGGTGTGGAAGTCACCGCTGAGGAAGCAACGACATGGGGAGAGACGCCATGGATGAAGTGACCGGCGACGGCGCCGTTGATGGCGACCCTCCATGGCTGCTCGGTATCGAGCACCAGCAGCCCCGTGAGCTCGAATAAAAGGTAATATGCAGCGGTGAGTGCAGAACCTCCTTGGTGGCGCCGAGTGGGCCTCGGCTTCATCGGAGGAATTGGTGAGGGTGCTGCGGTTCCGGTGGGGAAGGTCAAGAGGGTGATGTGGGGATGGAGGTGTCGCGATAGATGAGGCGAACATCGGGGCAGCTCCTTGGAGGTGGAGGATGGGGCGGCTGATCCGGTGGGACGACGAGATCGACGACAGATCCTCATCCGGTGCAATGGATGTGGCACGGCGATCTGTTGCGGTGGACGACGTCGTCGGGGAAGAGTCTCCGGTTGGGCGGCGGTCGGGAGGCCGACGGAGGAGCGTGGGGTTTCGTGGGTTTTGGCGGCCTCGGTGTACGAATGGGGGGGTTAAGGGGAAGGTAGGGGGAGCCATGGCTTAGGGACGCGCTTGTCCGAAATGTAGGGTAAGTTACCAGCGTACCCCCACCGGTTTTGACACCGCGACATCGAGCTGACATTTCGGGCTGAGGGGTAGAAGGGGGATTTCGCATGTCTAGGCTGCGGGACCGATTTCGGATGAGGAGGGAATTTTCACGCTCGTCGAAATTTCGGGATATCAAGGTGTGGAGCAGGTTGAAGAGGCGGGAGTTTCAATGCAGATGAGACAAAAGATACTCGAGCTTGAAAATTTCAGGATAACAAGGCGTGGATTCCTTGTTCAGCAGAACAAACTTAACGTGTACAAAAAAACAATTCATACAAGACACAAGAGAGTCATGTCCGCTTTTACTATATTGCTATAGATGTCATGGAAAAAACTACAAGAAAAATGAAAAAAGATTGGGAGAACAAGATTACCATGTACAGTACCAAATCGATTCGCACTTCCCTCAACAACAACAAAAAACAAATCAATTCCCACCAAAAGAAAGAGTCATGTCCCTTTTTATATGATTAAAAATGCCAGGATCTCGAATTTCAATTTTTGAATCCACGTTATGTTGAATTCGAATATATCATTAGGTGACCTTGCGGTTTATAATGGATGTAGTCCTACATTTTTATCTTCCATCATATATGAACATTTTACTCCACCCTATGAACATATATATTGTCGTCTACCATATGGACAAAATTTGAATCAATTTTCCTTATTTGAATACGATAGTTTTCAAGTTATACAATCATTTAAATATTATCTTGATAACAAAAAACATGTATATAGCAGTAATCATATTTCACTATGAACTACATTTACCATGCGATCTCCAATTCAAATATTTGTATCCATTTTATGTTGAATTCAAATTAGAGTACATTGGTCTAGGTAGCAAGATGTTCGGGATAATCTAAACCCTGTTTTCATATGTATATTTTTGGGCTGAATTGGGACAAGTTTTGGTATAAGCTTCTTGCAAAACCGGAGATTCTCTGAATAAGCCTCGTGGTTCCGAGAGGGAACGTCTCACCTTTGTGTGCGAAACGACATCCGCTGCCTCCCCCCTGATTTTCTTGACAGAGGAAACATAGAACTATATAAGTGCCCTGTTAAATTTGGAATTATTTCGGGTTCATTTGGCCTTTTTATACATTAATTGAGTTTTTGGACATTTAATGTGCATAATCAAAATTTGAACTGCAAGCACGTGCTCCGGTGCACCAAAGTTGGTTCAAAAAACACATGTGTGTCCTTGGGTCAATTTCGAGGTCCCATGCAAGAAATGGGAATCAAATTCAAACATCTTGACGTCGCGACTCCGCCGAGAACATCGAGAAACTTGGTTTTAAAATTCATGTAAATCCAAAACTCGCCTGGAAATCATGAAACTTGGCATGGTGTCATGTCATGGCACTAACATGTTGTGGTAAAAAATTGTACGATCTGGAACAAGTTTTGGTATAAGCTTCTTGCAAACCGGAGCTTCTATCAAGAAGGCTCGTGGTTCTGAGAGGGAACGTGTCACCTTTGAGTGTGAAATGATATACACTGCCCCCCTTGAGTTTCTTTACAGAGGCAACATAGAACTACATGAGTGCCCTGTTAAATTTTTGAGTTATTCCGGGTTCGTTTGGCCTTTCTATACATTAATGGATGTTTGGTCATTTAATGTGCATAATTCAAATTTGAACTACAACCACATGCTCCCGTGCCCCAAAGTTGGTTGAAAAATCACATGTGTGTCCTCGGGTGAATTTCTAGGTCCCATGCAAGAAATGGGAATGAAATTCAAACATCTGGGCATCGTGGTTCGGCCGAGAACATTGCGAAACATTGTTTTAAAATTCTTGTAAATCCAAAACACGCCTGAAAATCATGAAACTTGGCATGGTGTCATGTCATGGTACTACCATGTTGTGGTAAAAAATTGGCCGAATAGGAACAAGTTTGGGTATAAGCTTCTTGCAAACCGGAGTTTCTCTCAAGAAGGCTCGTGGTTCTGAGACGGAACATGTCACCTTTCCGTGCAGAACGATATAAGCTCCCCCCTTGAGTTTCTTTACAGAGGCAACATTGAACTACATGAGTGCCCTGTTAATTATTGGAATTATTCCGGGTTCGTTTGGCCTTTTTTATACATTAATTGAGTTTCTGGTCATTTAATGTGCATAATTCAAATTTGAACTACAAGCACATGCTCCCGTGCACCAAAGTTGGTTGAAAAATCACATGTGTGTCCTCGGGTGAACTTCTAGGTCCCATGCAAGAAATGGGAATGAAATTTGAACATCTGGGTATCGTGGCTCGGCCGAGAACATTGAGAAACTTGGTTTTAAAATTCTGGTAAATCCAAAACACACCTGAAAATCATGAAACTCGGCATGGTGTCATGTCATGGTACTACCATGTTGTGGTAAATTTTTTGGCCGAATAGAAACAAGTTTTTGTATAAGCTTCTTGCAAACCAGAGCTTCTCTCAAGAAAGCTCATGGTTCTGAGAGGGAACGTGTCACCTTTGTGTGCATAATTCAAATTTGAAATACAAGCACATGCTCCAGTGCACCAAAGTTGGTTGAAAAATCACATGTGTGTCCTCGGGTAAATTTCTAGGTCCCATCCAAGAAATGGGAATGAAATTCAAACATCTGGGCGTCGTGGCTCGTCTGGAAACATTGAGAAACTTGGTTTTTTAATTCCTGTAAATCCAAAACACGAATGAAAATCATGAAACTTGGCTTGGTGTCATGACATGGCACCAACATGCTATGGTAATTTTGCTGTCCATTTGCGAAGGCGCACACATTAACAATCAACAAAGTCATTTTGCAACAAGTGTTGTCACGTTACAATCGGAAACACAAGTATTATGGAAACCGTGGGCGTTCTATTTACCATTTACATGCAGCCACGCGTCCCCTTTTTATATTAGCTAGGAGGTGCCGTGCTGTGTAGCTATTTGAGTACAGGAGGCGTGGGATCAGACCCCTGCGCGTGCTTATCGGAGGAGAGCCCTTTGACCTCCATCTGCCGTCCACCTGTCTCCCAAGGACTCCATTAATGGTGCCCGAGCCTTTGTTTAATGGCGTGGCTATGTCTCCCTCGACTGAGATTTAAGAGAGAAAAAAGAAAATCTGAAAGAAAGTGCACGGATCTTGATGTAAGATCCGACGGACCTATATAGCATCTACTGCGACTTATAGAAAGACTGATGAATATATAAGGACGACGACAGTGGATAATAATTGTCTTACATTATTAGGAAGATAATTAAAAAAAGCGACATGCGGCAATGCCCGAAGGGAAAAACAAGAAGGAAGACAATGATCTGGCTCGCTGATCTCTACTTTCTTGATGCGTTGCTGCAGGCCGCGGGAACTAGTCTCCGTGGCGAGCGGCGATGAGTTATGTCGTGTCCAAAAGACGTTGCTTGAGAGCATCCACAGATTCCTCCACCAGCCTTTGGCCTTGATGCGGAGCATGTCATTCTCGTCCAAAGATTCTTGACGATGATGCCGGTCCTCTTCAACAAGGCACGGGTCTCCTCCTACGGCTCTGCACTTCGGACGATCTTCGCCCTCAGCAGGTCGCGCTCGGCCCGGCGCCTCTCATTGCCCTCCCTTAGTTGCCGGATGACGCCGGTAGCCTGTTCAAACGAGGCTTTCATGTCGTCCTTCAACCTGGCCCAGCTGGAGATCTGATCCATCTGGCTATGGACGATCGCATGCATGCGCCTGTAAGAGTCGTCGCCTGCCCGCAAGACATTTTCCTAGGCCGTCGCGGTGCGGCGGGACATCTCTGGTGCATTCGCACCGCAATGGGACATCTCTGCTGCTTCCGCGGCGCGGCCGGGGCAGTCTGCTGCATCGACGGTGCGGCGGGACCTCCATGTTGCTTCGGCGGCGCAGCAGGACCTCTGTGCTGCTACTTCCGCGCGGCGGGACATGTCAGCTGCTTTCGAGGGTAGGCGGGACATATCTCGTGGTTGCACTTCCATGCTCGCCTCTCCCTTGTGGTAATCTCTCGACCCAGAACTCACGCTGGCCATGGCAAACGCAAGGATAGGATGCTGAATGACTAGTTTGTTTTTGTGGATGAGGAGTTGAGGAGGAATGTGCACTCATCTTGGCATAGTAGTATTTATAACCGAGTACTAATACGCTCCTAAGTGGGAAACCGTTTACCCCCTCCATCTAGGTGGTAAGTCATCTTACAAAAACCAAATAATCCCAAAACACTTAGGCGCGGTGCATTAACTTCTACCTCGTTTCTTGTTTCTTGACATATCAACCAATAAGAGATGTGGGTGTGCATGCTTTTAATGACTTGAGACTAGCAAACACGACATGCAGTGGTTAGTTCATTGCATGCAATGCTATTAATTAGCAAATAAACATTAAGTTCTCTCGTTTTCCCCTCCTCCTTGGTCACGGTGCGCAACCTAAGATGACGACGGAGGGAGTAGGTTGTGATCGGTGCGAACAGGTTTGCAAATAAATATAGCGTGGTACTAGTACTAATTTGGAATGTGACGAGACGTGCTCAAAATTTATTGACAGCTCTAGTTTCGAAGTGCAGAACTATTCCCGGATGGCGTAACGTGGGGACGTGTTCTCGGCAATGGTGTAGCATATGCCATGGTACTAGTTCTTTTTCTACTGCTGTGTATGTGCAATAACTGGCACTGTTGGATACATATCTTACGCTTATTGGGGCGTTCAACAGAGAATAGCCTCGTGGCGAGCTATAGACTAGTCTTTTCAGACGCATTACACCTATCTCTCGAGACTTCTCGCACGCCCCATCTCTACTCCCTAGGTCGATGCCACCCACATACACTTGTACTCTGAGGCTAGTACGTTATACAGGAAGAGAAGAGGTGCACGCATGCACTCGTCCTCTCTCACACACACATCTGTAGCTACGAATTGTAGTGTTCTCAACCATCCGATTGGCTCTATCATAGGTTTCATGTTGCTCCTTGGCCTTGAGATTGAGAAGTTTAAAACGCAGAGGCTAAGATGGAGGCGCGAGGTTTTGGTTAATGTGCGGGCCGCACACGGCACCAACACAACACGATCTTCGTCTGCCTGGTGCGAATGTAGTCGGGTGAGTTGTCCAAGTATAGACCCAACCAGGCCCTCCTTGGTATCCGCGCCTCGACTTAGGCTGGTCATAGTGGAGAGTAACATAGACTAGTTACTAGTCTATGTTACTACCTTCATAGTGGGTAGTGTCATATATGTGATAACATAGTACTAGATGTCTTCATTTATTACTTTGTAGACTCATTTTGCATTGGAAAGCGCTATGTGATGGTAACATATTATGTTACTCTATTTGCCTCTCTCCTCATTAATTACTTGCCACCTCATCATTATTGCTTATGTGGCATCTATGTTACAACCTATGTTACTCCCACTATGACCAGCCTTATGCGCAGACAAATTAGGATCGGAGGGAGTACTACTAGTAGTAGTACTACTTTGATGTGTCGCATCAACTCGCACAAGTATGCAACACCTCCTGAACAAACAAGCATATAAGATGTTATACTTACTTCTTATAAGTTGTTATACTTCTTACCCAAAGGATCTTTATATCCAACACACACAAAATATCCGTTCGACTGTTGGAAATTACTTTAACTGCTGATCTGATGTCGAAGTAATTGCTACATCGCCACCAAAGCCCACCATATCTTAAGCTAAAGTAGACCGACCTAACGTCTATATTGGCATATTACTAAGATAAACAGAAGGCACTGTAGAATCATTTAGGACGTGAGCTTGTCAATCTGAATGTGGAGGGACACCCGCTTGGGCGGAACGGTGAAGAAGGTCAGCTCGTGCACGGCGACGTCGCCGGGATCCTTGCTGCTTGTCACCTCCATTTCCACCTTGACAGCGTCGGTCCTGCCTTTGGGCTCCCCTGGCGGGCTGTTCACCCACAGCTTGGCCACGTAGTGTGGCAGTGGGGACGACCCCGCTCTGATGCAGACGACCAACACGGAGATAGGCGCGCCGATGTCGAGCATGCCGCCGACCAAGAAAAAGGTGCGGTCGTCCTCCTCCGTGAACAGCAAGAGCCGTGGCTCCGACAGTGGAACTTGTAGCTGGAGCACCTTGCCATACTGGATCTTGTGCATGGGCATGGGATGCACGGTGCTGATGTGGTGGGAGAGCGCCGGCGGCGGGCCTTCATAGCCACAGACGGGCACGGAGCATTTGCAGGGCTTGAGCGGACACACGCTCTGGTGATCGGCGAGCTTGTGGTAAGTGACATAGAGCCCACAGCCTTTTTGCGGGCACTCCACCCTCACCGAGGAGAGGACGGCATACACCGCCGTGTTCCGCACATCGAAGCCACCGCTGCGCTCGCACTTCTATCACTGCCGCTGGTTCCCGGGGCGCTCGACATGGCAGTCCGCGCAGGCTAGGTGCCCTCCCTTGCACTGCACAAATCAATCGAACAGCAATCAATCAAGAAACCTGCACCTCGCTCGATCAGTCGAACGGACGAGGTGTATTGAAACCTCATACACTGGAGGCTTCAAGGGGCAGAGTCACAAGGGGCAGTGGAGCAAGGTGTGGTCCATCGAGACCATATAGTGCTCCATCGTCGGGTCATGTTCCGTCTGCATGATCTCGCCCTCCTCGTGCACAACCATCTCCCGCTTTATTAGGGTCGGGGCATTTACAAAGCTTTACCCTCATATATTCATACTACTTCGAGGTGTATTAAATCAACACATGCAAGTATCAAAAGAAGAGTCACGGCATGCATGCATGCTTTGTAATTAATGTATCGGTAAACGTAAATTATTGAAATATATCGAGTGCAGTGCTTTGATGTGTCGCGTCAACTCGTACAAGACCGAGAAGTTTGATTACTACAACGCCCTCTCCCTCGCGCACCTGCCTTTGGCTGCATGACAGGTGGGCCACCCACCTGTTGGGTCACCCACCTGTTTGGCTCACCTGTCATACACGCAAAGGCAGGAGCAGTAAGTTAATGAAGCTGCGTCCCTCCCTCGCCCATGAGCGTGGTGACTGGCAGGACTAGGAGGAGCTTTCGTTCGCCACACGCTCTCCCTCCCACACGTGGTGGACGTGCAATAGTTCAATCAGTGTCAGATAGCCATAAGCATACTGTAGTACTCCTCCACTGTAGTAGTACTCCATCATTGTTCGACTTCTCGAAGAGAAGAAGAGCCAAGCACAGCTCGGACACTCGTGTGGCAGTTTTATGTGTAGAGTAGTCGAGGATAGCGTGTACCGTGCTTGTAAGCTTAAAATCGTTGGGGTCGGCTCCAAGCTTTTTTATTAAAATAATCTTCTGGCTCTACCTGTCACCCTGGTGATTGTAGTTTGCACGCACATCTGGTCAAGACAGGAATATATATTTTAATTTGTGGTGGGGTAAATGTTAGAGGTTGCAGCAAATGGAGTATTGTACATTGTGGGTCTTTCAGCCAAGTTTACAGGCAACCATGTGGGTCCAGTGCTATGATGTGTCACGTCAACTCATAAAACGAGGAGAAGCTTGATTTTACTACTACACGCCTTCTCCCTCGCCCATGCGCGCCGTGGCTCGCAGACGAGGACAGGCTTTTGCTTAGGCCCTTCCCAGTGCTCCTAGGTGGACAGGTGCTAAGCATGCTACATAAACAGAAAAATGACATGGTGCGGTAATTAAGGAGGAGAGAGAGCACTTTGGTGACCCCAGAAAGAACCAACGCCAAGCACGTGAACCTAGGCAAACAACTTAAATGAAAGAAGTTGACCAATGCATGAAAGAGTTTAGGTGCTAAATCATTAAATACGGTGAGCTTAGCAACAATAAGTTAAGCACCTATGCATTGGGGAGTTGAGTTGCTAAGCTATTTAATGCAGTTAGCACCTCTTCTAAGCACCTTTGCCTTGGAAGAGGTCTTATAGTACTACAACAAGCTATCACTCCTGCTCGCGGTGGACGGACATGCAGCAGTGGATTCCATACTGTAGAAGCAGTAGTAGTAACATCATTGTTCGTCTTCTCGAAGAGGTGAAGAGCCAAGCGCAACCCGAACATGGCAGTTGCGAACCTTGGAGCACGCATATAGCCAGGCTCTTGCATGAGACAAAATTGCTATGCGAGCCCACTAGTACTTGCTAGTATAGCCCTGTAAACTAGAAAGGAGTATTTTCCTTTCTAGAGATTTCAACAAGTGACTAGACTGCCCCAAGACGGAGTACATATGGAGCAAAATGAGTGAATCTACACCGTAAATAAATGTGTAGTTCTCTCGTTTTCCTCTCCGCCTTGGTCGCGGTGGACAATAGTGAGTGTACTAGTACTATCATCTTGAAATATACGATGTCACCATAGAAACCTCGTCATCGACGGGAACGTCTACTGACACGCGATAGACGCGAGCGGCAGTCGCCTCGATAGGTGCTTGAATGCCAAGGAGGGACAGGGTAGCGGTTGCTGAGACGTTGAACGGTCAATGATGCATCCTAAATTACATGCAGAGGGAATTAATTGGAGAAGCAGAATAGAGCCAGCACGATGTGAATGCAACAGAGTTTGGACTCTCATATAAAGGCGCCCCACCACTCCAATCCATCTACTCTTAGTCTCTGTGCAACACTGCTCACTCCAATCCAAGACCAAGTGACCAGAAGCCACAAGCACCTATGGAGGCGATGGACGCGTGCGGCAGTCGGCTGTGACAAATCATCCAAGGCGCCGGCCTACGGCCCAGTACCGCTCAGCGTTTCCAGACGGTGCTGGTGACAGCCGGCATCGTAGCCCTCGCCGATTCTGGCTTCGCCTCTCGCATGGACGACATGATGGTCAACTCCATCCGCAAGTTTACCGTCGTCAGGAAGCGCGTGGACGACTTTGCCGTACTGCTCTAGCCTGCACGCCTAGGCTCCTCATTGCCTGCCACCCTCATCGGCATCCATGGTGACGAACTCTTTCAAGCCCTGGTGGCCCTGCAGGTGCCGGAGGTCGCGACGAAGAATGTGCACCTCGAGGCCGCGCTCGCTGCGCAGTGCCTTGCCATGCAGGAAACCGTCGACCTGCACATCCACGTCTACGAGGAAATCGTCTACATAGGCCACTACAAGGCCAGCGAGGACAGAAAGACGTTGGCCTTCTTCCAGCGGCTGGAATCTTTGGACGCCAATATTCAGAAGCACGCCGACCTGGCCACGAAAGCCGCTGCTACTTAGCCGTCGTTCGGTGGGCCGGCGCCCTGAGTCAAGGAGGTGGACATCGTCGATGGATGCATCTCTTCTTCTTGCCTCCTGTAACCAGCACTGCATCGCCTCCTGGCCTTAACGTTTTATTACTATAGGAGTATATGGCATTTTTATTCCAGTCGTAACGTTTTCACTGTGAGGTAGGGCCGCAGTTGAGCAAACCGACCATCGACAAATCCCCACCCTGCCCACCGGTCATTGGCTGAGTTTAGAATTAGAAGAGAGAAACGAGGGAGAAGAGCTAGCTGTAGCACGGACGCTGTTGTCAGATGGGATTCCCATTGATAGAATAGGAGCACTAAGCACTCGTACCTCTTTCTTTTGGGGAAAAAGTAGTCGTATGTCTAGTACTACCACTAGTTCGGTGCGTGCCACCTATACCTGTCATCACTTTAGGTCTCCTTTTCGAACCGAAGCTATGCTTCACCGTACATATTTTTTCATGCATTTATTCTCCTATATGTACTCCTGGCTATTTCCACGTGCTCCCTTTCGCCGACATGTGGGCCATAGAGCATCTGGGTCGTAGTGCATGCACGACTCGGAGCGTATGTCGGCGTACTTTACATTTCAGACCTCATGAATTACATGCCAACCCTCCGCAGAAGAATAAATAAATAAATGAATTACTACATAAAACCGGATTATTTTCGTTGAAACCGGAGCACGTTCATTAAATTTGGAGATAACACGTTTATAAAAAACTACCGGACCTAAACTAGTCTAAGGGCCTCTTTGATTCGTAGGATACTAAAAACACAGAAATAGGGAAAGTATGATGGCGATGAACCGAGGCGAGGAGAACTCTAACTCAGTTAGAGGTTAGAGTTAGATTCTAACCCTGAACTGACTCTAAACCAAAGAGGTGTATGGATGGCAGGGTTAGATTGACAATAAATGTTCTTTCTCAATCATTTGACTACTTTGGACCCTATTTCCTGCCGGATTTGGTGTGGCCGGCTCTTGTGTGGCCTCTTCCCGCTCACAATTGACATAAACGTACCATATTTACAAATCAAGCATGCAAAACATGATAAATTTTACTTTGTCCATACAATTGAGATATCCCACTTAAACATACTAGTCCTCAATCAAGCTTCCTAACTCATCACGGAAGTCATTCATGATAGGGAGGGATCCCGGAGCCCCTCACGCACCCAGGGAGGAGCTCGTCATTGTCGCTCTGGAGGAAGGCTCTGTAGAGCCCAAGCCCCGGGAACCCCTCCGACGCCGGCGCTGGCGAGTTGAGGTCGACACTGGCATGGGTAGCAGGGCCAGTTGCCAACGACTGCGAACCAAATCTTTGGGCCTCTAGAAATAATGCAAGCATGAAACTGAAATTCCTAGAAAGGTGAAAGGAATCTTTGGGCCTCTAGAAATAATGCAAGCCTGAAACAGAAATACCTAGAAAGGTCAACTGAATCTTTGGGCCTCTATAAATAATGCAAGCCTGGAACTGAAATACCTAGAAAGGTGAACTGATTCTTTGGGCCTCTAGAAATAATGCAAGCCTGAAACTGAAATACCTAGAAAGGTGAACTGAATCTTTGGGCCTCTAGAATGATTTATTACCTCCTCAAGCAGCATCAAACAACTCCATGTGTGCACCACAAAGTTATACCAAGTTTAATCAGGATCTCGTTTCCAAATCAGAATTAGTGATAGAGCGAGCAAGATCAATGATATGGTTGTGAGACAGAGAAGGAACGAACAAACTCACCCCTCTCGCGACCTCCCTGGTAGATATGCTGCCACTGCGCACGACAGAGGGAGAAAAACGACCGGTGAAGGGGGAGCGGGGCAAGCTTCGAAGGCCGGAGGAGGGCGGGGGAGGTCGGAGGGAGAGGGCGGCTGGAGGAGAGAGAGGGCGAGCGGCGGAGTGGCGCTCGGGCGGGCGGACTGATGGGGAACAGAGAGGTGTCATGCGAGGGGGGAGGGGGCAGAGGGAGCGATCTGGTGCGGGTAGGGGAGATTTTTTTAGTTCTCTTTTAGTGGGCCCGAGGAGAACTAACCCAATTAGAACCTCTCCACCGGGCTTGTTTTTTTAGCTGGGTTAGAGAAAACAAGCTCAAACTAAACCCTCCTATTTGGATAATTTGAGGCTATTTCAACCCAAACTAGCTCTAACTCAGGGATCCACACAAAGAGGAGTAGTATTTTACATGCTACAATCTGCACCATAGCACATTGTTTTTATGGCCATATCAGCACATTGTTTTCTAGTTCCGATTCACTCGGCTGCCGTGGTTCGCACTCCTCCAACGTGAGTAGTAGTACTACTAGTATATACCGCATGATTCTTTGCTCCTTCTTACTACTACATACTTCGCCGACATGTGGGAGAGCCAGCATCCAGGTCGACGTGTCATGCACCAGATTAGAGAGCGGGACGGAAGGGGGGCATCACCCCGGTTGTACCGCCAGTAATTCATGACTATAGTGAGTAGTCATATCACAAGTCTTTCTAGCAGTAATATGCCGTCAAATCGCATAGCCCGACCTTTCCAGCAGTATGTAAGTTGAATCCGCTACTCCCTCACCCTCCTCGCCTCTCTGTCAAACCGCCTACGCGAAAACTGCCGCGCGTACTTCCCGGGAAAAGCCCCGCCCTCAACTTTAAACTACGCGAAAATAGTTCGAGCTTGTTCGTTCTATATAAATACTAGTACTGTATGTTTATTCACCCGTGGGGTTGTTCAATGAATGGAGGGCCGGGGAGAACAAGTGAACAATACCACTACTAGTAGTAGTAAGTAGGAGTCGTACAGTTATTCACCATAAATAGAGAGTTTCTTTCTTTAATGCCACGTACACAAATTGAAACGCTTGTTGTGGAGAGAAAAAGATAATCACTCCACTATATATGTACGCAGGGGTCTAAGCGCTTTCTTTACTAGGGTTGCTCTCTTCATTCTCTCACCCTCTCCACATCTAAACAAGACAGCGGTAGCGACATTTTCTCTCTGCTCACCGCTGGTCACACATCTGGTCGGATCCCTTCGGCTGGTGTGTGTAGAGGACTAGGTGCATCGTTCACACGGTCATCACCGGCGAGGGAGGAAACCACAGTTGCCGGAGGGGCCCGATCCTCTTCCCGTGCCGTTCTCTCCAACACAGCGCCGGCTATGGAGGTCCTCTAACCCTTCTTCCTCCCTGTCGTATTGTGCGTAGATCCGACCTGCCGCCGCCGACATCCCGACGACCATCAGGTATAAGTTCTTCGAAAGCGGCCTTGCTCTACTGCCCCAGCTCCCCACGTGTCTGCATGTGCATCTTTTTCTACTCCCATCAGCTCTTCCAAAGCCACCTAAATTTTTAGTATTATTAGAGGTAAAGCTACTTCATGCATTCAAATCTAGGACTTGGTTCAAACAACAAAGAAAGGGGGGAAAGTTGTAGCATGAATCTAGGACTTGATTCAAGGAGGAAATAATATGGTGAAAGTAGTAGAGACCAGATACCCAACTGGTCTCTTGGTTGAAAAGGGAAATAATGGGAAAACATAGTACAAACTTGATAAGGAACAGATCTATTATTGGTTGAAAAAAGGATAGAAAGTGGCGGCTGGTGGACAAGTCAACAGAGTATGTCCAGTATTAGATTTGTTGCCCTCACATAGTAAAAGGTCTCCAGGATTAGAATTGGTGCCCTCACATAGTAAAAGGTCTTCGGGATTAGATTTGTTGCCCTCACATAGTAAAAGGTCTCCAGGATTAGATTTGCTGCCATCACATAGTAAAAGGTCTCCAGGATTAGATTTGCTACCCTCACATAGTAAAAGGTCTCCAGGATTAGATTTGCTGCCCTCACATAGTAAAAGGTCTCCAGGATTAGATTTGCTGCCCTCACAGAGCATGAACAAACTCGGCATCACCACTTTATGCCTCCTTGTAGGTACATTGTGCTGATGCATCCACTGTCGCATGTCCTTATACCAACCTTTTGCTGTTGTTAATGTAAGTGCGCATGTAAAATGAAGCGATCACACTGTTACCTTAGGGACATGTCTAAGCAGTGTTATTGTTAATCTAATGCGTCCAGTGATATGATGCAATTAAACTGTGTTACAAATGGTACTCCTGCTGTTTTCCCCAGTATGATAAGTAAGTTGCTCCTTTACGTTGATGAGTGTCCTGGTGTCCCCACGGTCACATGCCCTTAAACCAACTCTTTAGCTGCTGTTGATTTACTGTATCTGGTAAACAAGGAATGCCACCATTAAAGTAATCCCATATTTGACGAATGTCATTGTTGATCGTAATGCTTCTGGTAACATGAAGCATTGTTGACGTTTTAAAATTTCTACTGTCCTTGCGTGATTGCCATGAACATAATTAAGATGCTTCTTTTCACTTCGTGTATGTTCAATATATTCTTATTGACCAGCAACTGTTTACTTTCTATCCTTTTGTGCAGATAGGGATATCCATTTCACCTTGTTGCTATTGTGACCTTTTGGTGAACTGCACAAAACACTTTTTTCTGGAATGAGTGTCTTGTGTAGTTCAACTAAAATGTCACGTGGGAAACATCTCTCAATTTTGGTGGAACTGCACAAAATGGTGATTGGAGTTTCCAAAATCTCCGTCAAATTCTGCTGGTAATCTCGTGCAACATTTTATTAGCCTTTGCAAGATGAGCCATCACTGTCACCACAATGGCACTTTATTTTAGTGGAACTGCACAAAAGGATACGCAAATTATAGTTGCACCTGACATGAGCCGGACAGCCAACCTTAATGTTCCTCAATTTTAGTGCAACTACTAAAGAAGAACCTGCCAGCTCACGAGAGCAAGTACTTCTTCCTAGCTGAATGATGCAATCTTTGCTTCATTTCAGGTGAACTGCATAAAAAAGTGCATGAATTGAATCATGGAACTCTAGGCAGGCCTCATCCGAGTGGAGCTTCAGGTTGAGTTCAAGGAGTGCCGTCATTATAGTAATCAGGCTCTTCTTATTTGTGCTATGCAAACAGGAATACTCAACTACAGATGTTGTGACGGTCAAGAGCATTCGCCAAGTTCTTCGATTGTATGACACGGCTAGCCAAGATGGATTTAATCCCGATATTCACTTTATCAAAAGGCTCTAATTGTTTGGTTTTGAATCTTGCAAGGTGGGAATCAATGAGATGTGTAGGCATATTTGATGTACTTATTATTTGAATCTTATTTGTTGGTTCTGAATCTTGCAAGCTGGGAATCAATGAGATGTATAGGCATATTTGTTGTACTTATTATTTGGATCTTGTTTGTTGGTTCTGGATCTTGCAAGCTGGGAAACACGACATGATGATGCAGAGGACAACAACCATAACAAACAGTTCAAACTTGGTAGTATTATCTGTGTGAAAGTGCGACAAATGTGTTGATCGTGTGTGTCGTGAGAATAATAATTCTAATTGTTGTGCATGTTGATCCTGTGGCACTGATAGAACGAGCCAATGCATTGCTTGTTTTAAGTATAAATTTCTATTAAAGCTAATTAAATTTAAGTAAAGTGACCACTAACTCTTGTTATTACAGTACCAATGCTGACCCGCACATGAACCGACGTGTGGCCGGAGTAGGTTTCTTAATGGAGGCGTTTGAATGCGCCGAGGGTGCGTCTTCTACCGGGCATGCAGCGGGCGAGGGAGGGGTAGTAACTGTTGGCGCCTGTACACACTCAGTTTACTGTTGAATCCAGATCCCCAAGAGCAGAAAAACGAACTGCCGCCGCCTACCCAATCGTTCACTTGAAGAGACTCCAATGGCGATCCGAGGGGTGAGCCTGCTAGATATGCTTCAGCAAGGAGTTCCCCTTTGAGTTTGATGTTCAGTCCTATGGCTGCACCAAGTTGAATGTGATGTACACCAATGATCCGGACTCAGTGAAGCTCTGCCTCGCCGAGTTCAAGCAGTACCTACAGGACGAGAATGGACAAGGTCACAGGACTAGACCTTGTGCCCATCCATTCGTCTCCTGACAGGGACCAGCGGATCGCCGTCACCCAGGTATGTGTGCGGGACGAGGTTCTTGTCTACCACTGCTGTAGCGCCATCAGAGGTTCTGGAGCATTCGCCCATTTCATCGGCAACACCGACTGCACCTTCACTACGGTGGAGAAAAGGAAGAACATGGTGATTCGGCCATCTATTGCAACAAGCTTGTCGACATCCAGAAGCAAACAAGATCATCGGCAACGGGCAGGAGAAGGACTCCGTCGTTGACCTCGCCGAGACCATCATCGACCCCTGATACGCCAACATGCAAGAAGACAACGATACCAAGGACCTGAACACATGGGAGGTACCTCTGAATCTAGCCTACATAACCTACGCGGCCAAGGACGCATATGCATGCTACGACATGTACAGGCGGATCTTGGACATGAGGGCGTGTCTGCTTCCCGTAACCGACGAGTACACGGACAACCGCATCGTCGTGATCAAGCATGCCAGGAAGGTCTAGATGTTGTACTAAGCACCTTTATCATCTGAGCGTTTCATGCATTAGCCTATGTGTCGTAATTATCTCTTTTGTCCGAAATATTTCTTTTAAGAACCCAGTAACCTGTTTGCTTTTTTTTGTGGCTATTTGCTTATGTATGTAACTAGTTCACTTGTCCGTTTAAAAAAAAAACTAGTTTACTTGGCTGCCGTGCTTTGAATATCCTTCCTCCCAACATATTCCCCTTCTTAGGTGGACCCAGCAGGTCTCGTACACAGACATGTAGGACCTACCACCTATCCATTTGTATTTCTTTATTTTTTCAATCTTTTGTCCTCTTCCTATACAGCGGCTGGCCATCATAGCCTATGGCGTTGGCCAGGCCATCCCTCTGCTCCCACACATTGTCCGGCAGCGGCAGCTCCACCGGCCCACCCTGCACCCGAACAAGTCAACCCTCGTACTCCCCTCCGCTTGCATCTTCCCCCGCTCCGGTTCGTTCGGTCTGAGGTCTCGACGTCGTCCTCCACCTTGGTGCTCTCACCGCGGCGCCGCCGTCAGTCGTTCCCTACATGGTCAGCAAAACAAGAGGAATCAAGAGACAACTCGTCGAGAGGCTGACAGTCTCGGGCCCACGAGGTCCATGGCCTAGGTTTTGTTGTTTAACATGGGCAGGCCACGACATGTTTCAACATTTTTTGGATCCAGCAGGTATCAAGCGGCCTCTGGGCCTCCCAGCCTCGCTTGTCTATAACATTAGCAGCCCAAGTTATGTTTGTTTTGTTAAGACGACGCACAGCTCAGTTCTATTTTTCTATAAGAATGCAAAACTGAACATATGTTTTCTATAAGAATGCAAAACTGAACCTATATTTATATCTTATTTTATTACATATTTATATAATAGAAACAACATAAGGTTCCGTTAAACCTGTCGTTCATCCAACCATTTTATAGACCTTCCCACTTCCTTTATTTTTCGTTTTCATTAATCCTATATCTGAATTTTCTCCCACTTTCTTTTTCGATGTAAACTAAGTTTCTCCCAGTACTTTTCCCTAGAACCAACTCAACTGTCCCACGTCTAGCCTAAAAAATAATAATACCCCACGTCCTATTTACTCATCAAATTAAAATGATATTTTATTTTGTAAGTTGAAAGTTCTTACAAAATAATAATAATAATAATAATTGTTTATATATAACTTGGCAAGTTAACTCCTAGTGATTGCGTACATAAGCTTGCAAAGTTTTTACTGACCAATGCAGTAATAGACGTGCAATCATGTGTTTATGTTTTTATAACATTTCTCCGTCCAGCCCAACATGATATTTTCACCCAGCCCAGCAAGTCCACGGATTTCCAGGAAAATGCAAATGGGCTTTAAATTCTACCATATATATAGACGGGCTGCATAGATGCTACATCATTGTTTCACCCAGCCCACCAAATGGACTAAAAAACAAATGGACTGGCTGACATGTGGGCCAGTAGGTCGCAGCCTAAGAAGGCATTGGATTTACATCCAACGGCCGGCATTCTTCTTCAATCTCTCGTCTTCTTCTCCCAGCGTTGCCGGGACCGCCTGCTCCAGCCTCCGCCGTCCAGCGGCATTGTTTTGCGCGCCTCAGCGAAACGCTATTCCGCTGACGGCCAGGCCATCCCTCCACTCCGCACCTGCTATTATTCTCTGCCGAGTGTAGGCCCACCCCGCACCCGAACCAGTCAAGTTTCCCACTCCTCTCCGTCTGCGACTCCACTGCCGCGTCTTCCCCATCTCCGGGTCGTTCCAGTCTGGGGCCTCGCCGACGTCCACCGCCTCGCTGCGCTCGGCTCAGCGTGGTCAATGAATGAGAGTCATCGGAAGAGGACTCTACGTGGAGAGCCTGACGGCTGGGACCCACGAGGTCCATGGTCGCACGCAAGGAAAGTTCCTCCTTATTAAGATGTTTCCTCCCCCTAATAGCTGGGACCCACCGGCTGTATATTCGCACGGAAGGAAGTGCCTCCTTGTTATGCGAAAAAACCATTCCCCCCGATGACAGCTGGGACCCGGCCGATTTGGTGGCTGACTTGTGGGCCTACTAAGCAGACGTGTACGCAGGGTTTTGTCAACTCAATCAACAAATGATTCTAGCCGCTGGACCGTTGGATGTTAATCCAACAGCCGTGCTCCTTCTTCAACCTCTGTCGCGCACCCGAACCAGTCAAGTTTCCCACTCCTCTCCATCGGCGACTCCACTACCGGGTCTTCCCCATCTCCGGGTCGTTCCAATCTGGGGCCTCGTCGTTGTCCACTGCCCTTGGTGCGCTCGGCACGGTGTGGTCAACGTGGTCAACAACCGAGAGTCATCGGAGGATGACTGTACGTGAGAGGCTGACAGTGGGGACGCACCATGCCCATGGACGCATGCATGCAACTGCATCCTTTTTACCCTGAAAAATAATGTTTTCTCCCCCCGATTGCGGGGACCCACCAGCTACATCTTCGCACGCAAGCAAGTGCATCCATATTATGGGAAAAAATGATTAGCCCCCCTGACTGCTGGGACCCATCAGCTACATCTTCGCATGCAAGGAAGTGCGTCCATATTACGGGCAAAAAAATGATTCGCCCCCCTGACAGCTAGGACCGACCAGCTATATCTTCGCACGCTAGGAAGTGCATCCATATTACGGGCAAAAAAATGATTCGCCCCCTGACTACTGGGACCCACCAACTACATCTTCGCACTCAAGAAAGTGCCTGATAGTCGGGACCCACCTGGTCGAAGCGTACGTAGCGTTGTCATTCTTGTCACGAACATGTACGTACATACTGGTCGACGTAGAGGCACGCACGTGTCGTAGTAGAGGCGCGCACGTGTCGTAGTAGAGGCGTGCACGTAGCATGTACACGTACGTACAGCGGCCAGGGTGGAAGAAAGAAAATACGGCCACACGTACATACGGACGGGGTCTCGAACACCTACTCGCGCATACGTACGGCCAGGGCTCGTGTACATGGCTAGGTCGGAACGGAGAAGGTGCGCCGTCATCATGTTCATGGGGAGGCAACGGAATGCGTCGTGTTCATCGGGAGGCAACAGAATACGTCGTGTCATCGGGAGCCAACCGGCTTGGACGGAATAGCCGATGGAAACGAGGCCTAGCGTATCGCAGAACGGAGGAAACGGCCTTCTATTCGACCGGCCACGGTCGAAACGGGATCCTGTTCATCGGGAGGGGTCTGGCGTACCGCAAAATGGAGGAAACGGACCTCCTATGGTGGAAACAGGGTCCTGTTGATCAGGAGGGGTATGGCATACCGCAAAACGAAGGAAACGGACTTGTGTTGGAGTGCTACGGTCGAAACGGGGGTCCTGTTCATCAGGAGGTGTGTGGCATACCGCAAAACAGGACTCCATGGCATACTATTCATCTCCACTGTCGACCTCCTCCAGCCTCCACGGGCTACTGTTCATCCACCGTCGACCTCCTCCAGCCTCCACCAGCGACTGTTCATCCACGGGCTCCTGTTCATCTAGCCTCCACCGCACGCTCCTCCACCGGCTACTGTTCAACCAGCCCTCTCCACGGGGTCTTGTTCAACCATCCCTCCACGAGCTACTGTTCATCCAACCCTCCACCGGCTTCTGTTCAACCAGCCCTCCACGGGGTCCTGTTCGTCAAGCCCTCCACGGGGTCCTATTCATCCACCGGCTTGATCGATCGGGGTCCTGTTCATCCACCGGCTCGATAGATCGGGGTTCTATTCATCCAGCGGCAACGGCCTCTACTACCACGGGTTCCTCTTCATCCAAACCCCCACCGGGAACTGTTCATCCACCCCCCCAACAACACTCACTGTTCACGCAGAGGCAGCATCGATCGTCTTCAGTTAGCAGCAGTAGCGAACGAAGGAATCGCTCGATCGGGTTCAGTTAACAGCCATTGATCGATCACTCGGGTTCAGTAATGCGTAGCCTATAGTGCAATTGCTCGGGTTCAGTTAGGCGAACGCCTCACTCGGGTTCAGTTTGAGCCCAACGCCTCGCATCCACGCGCGTACATGTACGAGAGAAACGCGCAAAGCTCGTCCCCCGAACACCCACCGTAACCAGGAACTCCCCGATATTTTCCTCGCCCTCACTTCTACCATGGTTTTTTCCGTCATGGACGGCCCAAAGAATGTCATGCAGCTGCGTCTCCGGCCCGCCCAGGACGAAAAACCCATTTTCTGTCATGATTTTTTTTTCATAGAAGTAGGACCCCACCACATCTATGATGATACCAGGTTTTGTCACAATTATCGTCATAGAAGTGTCATAAGCATGACATGAAAAAAATTCGTTCGACCCAAAATGTCACGGATGTGTCTTTTTTTTGTAGTGAGCCTTACTGTCTTCAAATGGATGTTATGAGATATGAGAAAATTCTGGTGCTTCTTGAACAATCAATTTGTTATACCGTTTTCTCCATGTGTTAGTGCCAAAATAGAGATGAAGATTGAAAATAGTTAATGTCTAAAAAAGATTATGTTGAAAGACCGATAATTGAATGATTAATTATAGTACATTATATATGGGCTTTCAATGTGCGTGAAATCGTCACCTTTATATACAAATTATCCAGACATGGAAAGCATTGCAGCAAGGCAATAATGATGTTGAGATCAGAACACAACATACTAATATATAAGGTCTTGACAGAATCCACCACCACTGATAGGATGGACAAGCTCTTCATTCAGCATAGAAAATAATATTAGAACTGAAAGTGTACTCCAAGATGATACTTAACTTATGCGAACTAACGAAAAATGCAAATTACAAAGGTGTACATGAATAATATACAGTACCTCAATAGGTGTGGAGGCAAACACCATCTCGAACAATTTAAATGGATATCGAATTGCACCCAAGGTCTCATGTTTAGGCGTAGAGACCACAGTTATTTGCGAATGTTTATAGCAACAATCAAGGAGCAACCTTTGAAGTGAAGGGGCATCTTCGATGATGAGCTCATGTCCTTCAAAATGAATTCCGATGCTTACAAGATGAGGCGACTTTATTTTGAGACAAGGGATATGGATTCCATTTTGAAAAACAAGCACCAAACGCTCCAGGGTAGGGCAACTAGAGTGGATGATGCTGTGTAGTGAGGCCTCCGACAGATGGACCAACACAAGTGCAAGTTTTTTCAGCAGTGGCAGTTGAAGCATTTGTACCAGATTGCCTGCTAGATGGCACCGGGTCAAGGTGTCGGTGTGGAGAGAGGACGAAAACCATGAGATGGGCATCGTAGAGAGGGAATAGATGTAGCTATTGGTGGTAACCTATCGTTGTAGTCCCGGGGCGTGGCAGCTTCTGGCCGTGCAGCCGGGTCCAAGATCTACATCCGGCGGCGGGGCTGGATGGAGCCTCATTTGTATACAAATCAATCTGAAAGAAAAAATGGCAGAAACATACATTCTCAAGATCTGGAAGAAAGAATGCACAAACATATATGTAGGACATTCAGAATCAATTCTCAAGATCTGGCGACAAATTATGAGCACACAAACTAACCCTAGTCGGATTATTAGCAAAAATCATTTGTACAGAACAAACATTTAATCACCAACTCTATAGGGATAACATTCAAACAATCAATACACTACGTGCATCTAACGGATCTTAATTACTCTGATTTCATGGACTGAAAGAACATAACCATAGGATTTGTATTCCAAAAAATTATAGGGGGGGAGTAACTAGAGAAAACACATGGGAACTAAAACTGCAAGGAGATGGCTCCTCCCACCTCTCTCCTCCCTCCCCTTGCCCCCCACCTGCTCCCCACCAACAATGGCGGCCTCTAGGTTACTCCCTCATGATGGAGGGTCTTCTGCATTGGGACTTTGCCCCTGGCCTTGCCCTTGCGGATCAGGTGAGGAGAAAATTTGGTTCTACGGTTCATTTCTCTCCCTCCCGTGACGCCAAAGAATTCTTTTTGGTGGTCACGTTTTCATCGGCCTCCTTTCCTCTCATGATTGATTCTGTTGGGGTTGCCCTCCAATGTTGTCTTGCCGGTTCTTGTGTTGGTTTTAAAGTGGTGCATATTCATCATCGGGCGTTCAGATTCTCGGTTGCAAACAACAAAGTTGGTCATTTCATATATGGCCTCAAGGACCGCATTTGGCCTGATTTTACTTGCCATTTTCATCTGTTTAATGGTCGGTTTGTGAGGTACTCACATATGCTCACCACATGGCACGCTGATGAGGAACTAACTGATATCTCAGCCAGAAAACCTATTGCGATACGTTCTAAACTGCCTTCATTGGAGCATGGTGGTGGTCTAAGTTCGTCCTCTCTGCGTGAGTTGAGTAAGTTTGATTTAGTGCCTTTGTCCAAGATGGCCTTTTCCAATTCGCATCATCACGAAGCTTCGACATCGACCTTGGCTCATGATCAAAATCAAGTTCTGCATGATCATTTGCTCCATTCTCTTACTATTGGAAAGGTTCAATTAGCCATTAATGCCCAGGAGAATATTTCGGTCCCTGACTATCGTACCAATTTAATGCTTCATTATCAACAGTTGGAGGAAATTGAAAATTCCACGCCTCCTGCATTTCTTATTTTGGGAAGCTTTAAATGTCCTGTCAGAGCGGATTATCCGGCGCCACCTCAATGTTTCCTTGCTTCGGCTTTCAAATATGCGCCACCTTGCCAAGAATGGCCTCCTATATTATCGGCCCAACATAAAGTGGATCTGGCCCAAGCGAGCTATAACGAGCAGGAGATTTCTTCATTATCCGCAAATTGGGCTAATCTCTGTGCTAGATGCCTTCAATGGGGTCATAAACGGATTTCATGCTGTGCTAGATTGATTTGTTTTTATTGTTCAGCACCTGATCACAAGGCGATTTATTGCCCTCTACGACTAGCTTGTTAGTCTAATTTGGAACCCAAATCTTGTGTCATTGGAAATAAGCCCAATCAGGCTGATTTTGCTGCCCCACCTACTCCTTTTCGGAAGCCGCGGCCGCCCTTGTCCGGCTCCGTCCGATGTTCTTTTTTTGGTGGATATGGACACGAGGTGAGCTCCTGCTTCAAGCAGCGGTCTTTGCAGCGTTGGCGCTGGGTCCTGAAACATAAATCGCATACCAAATATACCCCTCACGCTCCAAATTCCACCTCGATTCCTCAAACGACGTCACCCAGTCCTGTCCTTTCTCCATCACCAGTCCTGCCACCCTCCTCCTCTCTGGTCAGCATGGCAAACTATCCACTCAACCCGGTGCCATTCTTGCCGCCGGGCTTTGCCGTCGAACCAGGCCCGGCGAACCGCATCGTCCGCGGGGGGGTGGTGGTTGGCCCTATCCCGCCACTCAACCATGATTATTTGGCGATTGCGGAGGCGAGTCAGTATGTTCCCCTTCATCGTCGTGCGGCCATCCGCCAAGAGGTCCAAGCTCTGCTCCATGAAGCTCAGATCTTCACCACTGAGGTTAGCGATCATCCTTTAGGCATTGGGATATTTGGTTTTGTCGATTCCTTCCTCCGTGATACTACTGTGGCCACGCCTCTTGAGCTTGAAGATGAAGATCTCCTCATCACTTTTGTGCCACATAACGAAGCTCTCAACCGCCGCACCACCACCTTTGGGCCAGCAGTTTGGTTAATGTATTTTGGATTTCCATATGATTACCAGACTGACTATTACATTAATAAGTCCCTTGGGGGTTTTGGATCTCTCATCTCCTGGTATAACCCACGCCAAGATCGCCGGTTCATGCTGATTAAAGCTCAGGTGATTCATCTTCGTCTCATTCCCAAAAGTTTCGTCGTCTGGCAATTAGGAGGCGCTAGAGATTGCTGGACAGTTCAGATAACTATTCTGCATAGTAACGACTAGAATGCGCTACTACCTGAAGTTCCACCAGCTGGTGAAGAGCTCCCGCCGCCTGATGGCAACCCTCACCCGCAGTTTGGCCCAGATCTCACTGCTGAACAGCTCTATCAACAACAAGTTCATAACTGGTTGGTCCAAAATGCAGCCCCCAATGAAGCACTTGCCCCTCCAGCTCAGTATGAGGGCTGGGGTGCTTGGCCTGAAGCTCCTGCTCCGCCTGCTCCTCCCATGGTTATGCCCCCGCACTTGATGAACTACCAAGCTTGGCTCAATGCTTAGGGGCTCACATTTTAGGCTGGTATCACTCCGGAGAACAATCTTGTTGATAATGCCGCGGATGCTTGGAATGACTCCATTACTGTGTCGGATGAATCTAGCACGGCTGCTTTGGATTTTGCCCTGATCATCATGGAGCACCAGTAGGTCATCCCCTCAGTGCAACCTGAACTGGTTATTGTCACTGTTGATGTGCATCGTTAGGGGATCCGTTTTGGACTGTCGACCCAAGGTTCCAGCCTGCTGGAACTTCTGCTTACTGAACCTATTCCTCACCAGCAACTTAATACTGCTATCTTTTTGGCTTTACGCCCCATGCTGGCCACTATGGGACCATGGAGCTAGAGATATGGTCTGAGACAGGATTGCTTTCATGTGGAAATTCATGTTTCTGAATCGAAGGATGGACTTCAGTTTGTTTCCGTTCCTCACTCCAACAGTCTGCCTGATTCTTCTTCGCGGGTCATCATTCAGGAGATACCTTACAATGAGCCAGCATTACTCATGCCGCCCGACGCTGCCTCAGATGCTTTGGCTGTCTTAACCGCTGCTGATGCCCAGGATACAGACACGTCTGCTATGTCTGAAACTACTGCTGTTATGCCTGAATCTGCATCTGAGTATACTATGTCTGAACCTGAATCTGCTCTGCACAGTCTGCCTCCAGTTTCTGATCAGATCCCAGTTGATCCCGTCGCTGCTGCTGATGTGGATACTATCCTTGAACCTCAAGCTTCTAATGCCCTGCTGCCTCCTTCCAGGGCCCACAAGGGTAAAGATCCTGCTCCCATTGACACTTCTTCGCTCAGGCGTAGCACTCGTTCCAACAAGTATGACGGGTTTCGAGTCAAAGTCCATGATGAATCTCGCCCTTCAAAGTCCAAGGTGAAACCTAGGGTGG
Organism: Aegilops tauschii subsp. strangulata; assembly: GCF_002575655.3. Lineage (NCBI taxonomy): Eukaryota > Viridiplantae > Streptophyta > Magnoliopsida > Poales > Poaceae > Aegilops > Aegilops tauschii. Next base: position 277,950,958 of record NC_053038.3, on the reverse strand, counting down.
TGCCAACTATGCTTCCTCGTGTTGCTGCATCTGAAAGTAAGGAGCCGGAGTTCGAGCTGCCACCTCCTACACCCATCACCACCATGCAGACCATTGGCACACAGCTTTGTGCCATCCCTGCAGAAGAACTTACTGAAGACATGCTTACTGCAGGTGAAGATGGAGCTTCTTCGGCCTCCTCTCTCTAGTTTCCTTACCTTTGGTTAGATCATGGTTCTTTTGCATAATTGGAACGTTCTTTGCTGGAACGTCCGTGGTCTAAACTCACCCGAAAAACATTTAGCGCTTTCAAACGCGATCAACTATTCTGGTTGCACCGTTATTTGTCTGTAGGAGTCTAAAATGCAGCATTTCGACGCCTCTATGCTTAAAATCCTCTGTCCTAAGCGATTTGATTCTTTTGGTTTTGTTCCGGCGAGTGGTGCGTCTGGTGGTATTATCACGATTTGGTGTAGTCACATTTTCGATGGCACGGTATTTTTGTCTGAACAATTTGCGCTCGGGGTGGAATTTTCTTCCAAACAATCGGCTATGCGGTGGAAACTAGTTAATATTTATGGACCTTGCCAGGCAGATCAACGTACTTCTTTTACTAATTGGCTCTTCGATTTGGATATCCCCTCTACTGAGGATTGGCTCTTACTCGGAGATTTTAACTATATTTGTTCGCCGGATAATCGCAACAAACCTAGAGGTGATGTAAATGACATGTTTACTTTCAATGATTTCATCCGAGAGCAATGCCTTACTGAACTACCCATTAAAGGTCGTAATTTTACTTGGTCGAATATGCAACAAACCCCCCTCCTTGAACAGCTCGATTGGTTCTTCACATCATTGAATTGGACGGCCACATTCCCTAACACTCTTGTGATGCCCCTCGGACGGCATGTTTCTGACCATACTCCATGCTATGTCTCCATTCAAACCTCCATTCCGAAAAGTAGACAGTTTAGGTTTGAAACCTTTTGGATTGCACATCCGGGCTTCTTCGACGTTGTCACACAAGCTTGGAACAAGCCTATCAAGCATGGGAGAAATCTTAATGCGGCAGCTAGCTTGTGTCAAAAGCTTAAGAATCTTCGACATGCTCTCAGCCGTTCGAGTAAAAATATTTCTCATCTGAAAATTGCCATTGAAAATACAAACAAATCCCTACTTGAGATCGATAATATAGCTGATAAGCGCTCATTGACAATACCTGAGGGGAATTTCCAGTGCATCCTTAAGACCCATTTACTTCGCCTCCTACAATACCAGAAGGAGTACTGGAAAAAACGTTGCACCATTCGTTGGATTAAATTCGGGGATGAAAATTCCAAGTTCTTTCAAGCCATTGTCACTGAAAGGTACAGGAAAAACTATATTTCAAGTCTGAAATCTGAGGATGGTATTAGTTTTGAGGATCACGCGAGCAAGGAGTCCATCTTGTTTGAGGCTTTTAAAAAACGTTTGGGTACAGCCACGGTTCCGCAAATGAAATTCAATCTTTCAAACATGCTTTGCTCTCAGGTTGACTTTGATAGCCTTACTGTTCCATTCACGCATGAAGAAATTGACACCGCGATCAATGAAATGCCGTCGGATCGGGCCCCTGGCCCAGATGGCTTCAATGGTGCATTCTTGAAAGTCTGTTGGCCCATAATCAAGCTGGACTTTTATAGGCTCTGTGAGGAGTTTCATCAGGGGCCGCTAAACCTTGAAAGCCTCAACTACGGGTACATCACTTTGATCCCCAAATCTAGAGCTCCGGAATCTGTCAATGATTTTCGCCCAATCACCTTACTGAATTGCTGCCTTAAGTTAATCACCAAAATTCTAGCCAATAGATTGCAGCGTGTGATCCTGAGAATTGTTCATAAAAACCAATATGGGTTCTTAAAAGGACGTTCGATCCATGACTGTCTTGCATGGGCCTTTGAGTATATACATCAATGTCAAGCTTCGAAATGCGAAATCGTTCTCCTTAAACTGGACTTCGCTAAAGCGTTTGATACGGTTGAGCATGCGGCCATCACTCAGATCATGAAGAGCATGGGGTTCAACGATCGATGGATTTCTTGGTACCAATGCATTTCCTCTTCTGGCAAATCTTCGGTGCTGCTCAACGGTGTACCGGGGAGACAATTCTGGTGCAAGTGTGGGGTTAGGCAGGGGGATCCTCTCTCCCCTCCCATCTTTGTTCTGGCAGCGGATCTTCTCCAAACTGCAATTAATGCTGCCCTCGCCGATAATCTTTTGCAATTGCCTATCCCCTCAGCTGAGCCATCTACTTACCCGGTCATTCAGTATGCAGATGACACGATAATTCTCTTGCCAGCATGTTTGCATCAAGCGATACGTTTGAAAAAATTTCTCACAGACTATGCTGATTCTGTGGGTCTCCACATCAATTTCTCCAAATCTACTTTGATCCCTATAAATACCCCTGCTGACAAATGTGGTGATATTGCAAATATCTTTGGCTGTACCACTGCTAAGATGTTGTTCACCTACCTTGGTCTCCCCCTTGGTACGACGAAACCCTCTATCTCAGACATGACCCCCTGGATCTGCAAAGCCGAGTGCAAGATTACGGCTGCCATGTCGCTCATATCTTACGCTGGCAAATTGGCTCTGATGAATTCACTTGTGACGTCCCTGGCTATCTATCCCATGGGTGTTCTCCGTCTCCCTAGAAAAATTATTGAACAATTGGACAAGATACGGCGACATTGCCTATGGATCAAGAAAACGGATGATGGTGACAAATGTAACTCTTTGGCTGCATGGGACATGGTTTGTCGCCCTAAAGAGAAAGGTGGCCTGGGAGTTCTCAATCTCAAAGTCCAAAACGATGCCTTGCTGCTCAAACTTCTACACAAATTCTACAATCACCTGGACATTCCTTGGGTTAGTTTGATTTGGAAAACCTATTACGTGGACACTATACCGCATGCTTCCCCCCCTGTGGCTCTCATTGGTGGCGGGAGTTGATCAAACTCATGCCCACGTACCGAGGTGTGACCAAGATCCAAATTCGAAGTGGGGAGACGGCCCTCTTTTGGAAAGATGTTTGGTGTAATCACATCCTTGAGGAGCAATTCCCTAGGGCTTTCTCATATACCTTAGGAGAAGACGCATCAGTCCGCAATATGCTTACTATATCCGAAATCGGTGAAGCCTTTCATCTACCTATCTCAACTCAAGCCCATGATGAACTTAGAAGGCTCCAAAGTATTGTCTCCTCCACTGAAATATCAGATGAGAGAGATATTTGGACATGCACCTGGGGCTCGTCCACATTCAAAACCACGGCATACTACAAATTTTGTTTCCGAGAGCTTCAGGTCCACGAGGCGTTCCATTGGCTTTGGAAAGCTAAAAGTGTCCCCAAGATCAAAGTTTTTGGTTGGTTTCTTCTGGTGGATCGTCTCAACACTCGCAATATGCTCAGCAGAAGACACTATAACATTGGGACCAACCTGGACTGTCTCCTTTGTGACGATCATGTGGAAGAAACCCTTGAGCATCTCTTCTTTCGCTGCACGTTCAACACACGATGCTGGCTCAAGCTCAATATCACCTGGCCTGCTGCTGGAGATCGGCTACATTTGTTGAAACAACTGAAGACCGGGAATCAACGTAAAATGCTCATGGACACCTTCCTAGTTGATGCGTGGAGTCTGTGGAAGGAAAGGAACAATAATTACTTTCGGCATGTGGCACCTTCGGTTGACAGTTGGCTTGCCAGGTTTAGAAACGATTTTTGCCAACATTGTTCATAGACTCCCTGCAGATAAGAGACACCTCATCTCTGCTATCCTAGCTTCTATCCCCTAACTATATTAACCTCCTAGCCCTCTGACTGTCCTTTGTAATTGCTTAAGACACCCCCCGCCCTCTCTCTCCTTGTACATTTGTAACATAGTCACCCTTTTGGATCCTTAATATATACATGCAGTAGGACGTGCTCCTACTGTCCAACCTTTCAAAAAAAACTAGAGAAAACACATGATATGTTTTCCGCACAAATGGGTATATAGATGACAAACCGGTTTTCCGTCGGAGTCGCAGTCGTTGCCGGAGTTGCTGTTGACCTCCGGCTCCGGTTTGGGGGGCATGACAGCGCCGACGAAGTCAAGGTTGTGTTGCTGCCTATGCGAGATCTTGTCGGCGGCGACGGCAACCTATGTGCCCAGCTTCACTGTTCCTCGGGTGCTTCACCAGCCCCAGCGTCGCCACTCCCTCTGATGGTGCGCTTCGGCGGCATACTCATACACTGCAGAGTCCAGACGTTGGTGACCACTATGGACCGGCGGTGTGGCCGCGTATTATATCCGGCGGCTCGGGCGTGCTATTAATACGGACTAGTTGGAGCGAGGCGGGCGGCGGTCAAAGGCTGTATCGCCTCCCGGTGAGCCTGCATAGCGGACTTCTGCCATTCCTACCATCATTTCACATAGCTACTCGCACATCTCCCGTCAATACGCACACCTACACACACGCCTCCCAGTATGCCTGCACGGCGAACTGCTCGCATGCGTCGCATCAACTCAGGCCTACTAGCACGACACATGGGGGGTGTGGCAGCACATATATATTTTTGGTTTATTGATGATTCATTCTGCCGCTTTACTGCTTAACCGAAGCATGGCACGGTCTAAAGCACACGGTCCAGATAAATAATCCATATGAGATATTGGTTGCCAGTTTTTAATAATCTCCCATTCTTAAGAAGATTATATTAAAACGGGTCTCAAATTTGACGAAAAAATACAATATCACAGTCTACTGGTGTCCATATATGACACCATGATAAGTTTCATGAATTTCAACTAAGTTTTGGATTTAATGAATTTAAAATATATATATTCTCAATGTTTTGAAATATCTTTCACACGGAAACATCCACCCAGGGAGACATATGATTTTGCAAGCCATTTTTGTGCACATGTAGCTCAAATTTGATTTTTGCACATTAAATCCCTAGGAAATCAATCAATGTATAAAAAAGTTCGAATGATTTCTGTTTTTTATTTTAACACGACACTCCGCCTTTGGTCACATGTTCACTGCAGAAAAAGTTTGACATGCCTCAGAGTGGCTGTGGTGGTGCGGGATGTGTGTGTCTATGGGGGTGGGGGTGGGGGGAGGGGTCCTGTCGGATTCAGGGCTCTGCAGACCTAATAAATGTTCGAACTCAGGGACGTGTGCGAAGAACTCAACCTCTCCAGCCAGCCAACTTGTCGCTATCACAGCCTAGCTCGATGAACAGAAAAAGGAAAGCGACTCGGTAGTTTACCCAGGTTCGGGCCACCTTGCGGTGTAAAACCCTACTCCTGCTTTGGGGTGGACTAGCCTCGTGAGTGGCTGAGGATGAACTAGTATAGAGGAAGAACAACCTCAGGAGGTCTGTTCTTGTGTGAGTGTGACCTAGTGAGGGTTCGGAGTCCGGATCCCCTCATACGGTGGTGGCTAAGCTATATTTATAGTGGCCATGGTCCTGTTCCTCAAAAACGAAGGCGGGAAGGGATCCCACTCGTGACGTCGTGGTGGGCCCGGTGATGTCATCTGTCCTGCCGTCCTAGCGGTCTTGGTCTCATTGCACTGGAATGGAAGCCTTTGGCTGAGTCCTCGGGACCTCGCGGCTGCGATTACCTCCTTAGTACCAAAGAAGAAACCTGTTGCTCTGCGCCCGCTGGCGCCCGCCTGGCCTTTGTCGTCATGGCTTGCGCCACCCAAACCTCATGAGGTAGGCGCTTGCGTAGGAATCTTCGCTCCTCAGGAGGCCGCCTAGGGAGGCCGCTTCCTCCAGAGGTCTTGGTGTCGTCCGCCTGGCGAGGCTTAGCCCCTCGCGAGGATCTTGTCCTGTCGATGTTGAAGATGGGTCGTACCAGGCCGTTGATGGAGCCATGCCATGGACTGCAGCCAGGCAAGTCTGGGTAGCCTGGTTCCCAGAACACCGACAGTAACCCCCGGGCCAAAGGCGCGCTCAAACATGGCTTCGAGGCAAATCCAAGGGCAAGGGCGAAGCGCCGCGGGCCCCAATCGCCTGCGGACCGAGTCGACGCGTGGCGCTTGATGGGAAATGGACGTCTCCACTTCCCACGCTGCCTTGACAAACATTCGACTTGATGACTGCCTGCTACATGCAGAAAAAACTATCATTACTTGGAATCGTGGGGGGCGGCGGTTGGCCTCCCTCCGGCTATAAATGATAGAGGGGGCGGAGCCCCCTGCTCATCTTCATCTTCTCGCTACTTGCTCCTCCTTCCTCTTTGCCCCTGCTATTAAGAAGGTTTTCTGCCACGGTGAAGGGAAAAGCCCCCAAGGAGGGGCTAAACTCTCCGTCGCCCCACAGAGGCGGCGGACACCCCCGCAAGCACGCCGTGACACCGTGTGGCACCCCGGCTCATAGAAACCAGTTTACCTTGCATGGCCAGCCCAGAGATCTAGTCTTCTGGCAACACACAACAACTTTCTACGGAAAACAACTGCTTTATTGATGCTAGCGGAAATATATGTTCGATATTACATCAGGTAGCGAGGCCAAGTGGCACACACGATGCGGCTGAACAGTATGTACATTATTTAATGAACATGAAGGGGCCTCGATCACGACCACTACGCGGCAGCGGAACGACGACGAAGCGGAACTCCATAGCACAGGGCCACCTATGTGGACATGGCCTAGACACGGGAAGCACTCCGATCCGGTAAGACTTTCCCGAAAGCTAGGATGACAAGCCAGGTCAGTACATTGAATGTACTTGCAAGCTCACAAAAATTAAAAGCATAATGACAAACAATAACATGACAATTAAGCAGGTTAAATGCAATGCTATAACATACTACTCATGAAGTGAACATGCTTGTGCACCGAGTCCTTCGGACTCCCTTACCACACGGGTTACCTTGTAACCAACATCATCAATATGGTGATAACTCCCGGATCACAAAGGAAACCAACTCTTTGGTTCCAACAACAACCATCTTCATGGTTTCACAATCTCATCACATTATCAGTGCCGACTATATAACTTTAGTGTGCAAGATTAACTTATTTATGTTGATCCATGGCGTGACCTACTAAGAACTGTGTCCGTAACCGAGGACGCGGCTATCGATGGATTTAACACACACACTCTGCAGAGGTTAGCACACTGTACCCACACCACAAAATCAATGGCCTCGAACTCCCATTCGGGTGGAGCAACGGCATTCCGACAGAACTAACCCATTGCCATGACACTCTCCCGGTCACTCTGATCAACTCCCCTTTGGGCTAAGTCCTGGGTGGCCCCGATGTCAACTCGTGACATCCAACGGCCACCGTCGTGGCAAAACGTAACCGGTCCCAAACGGGGACATGGTACCATAACAACAATGGCCACACAAGGTTATGTCTGCTTACTGGGCCAGGGTACCACATGCCCATAACCTTCCCTCGTTGGAGGCACCAACCAGAGGCGTGACAACGGACCAAATAAGGGCCTTCCCATAAAGGCAAATGTGGTTGCACGTGGAGCTCAATTCGGTGGCACCATGACTCGATCAACATTATGTTCAAGTTGAGTTATCATCAGGTTTAACTTGAAATAAAATAACTCGAGTCATAGTATGGCATGAACATGCAACTATATCCACATATCACTGAAATGAAACGGATCAACATCATAGAATCATTATGCATGCACTACTAATCATTTTACAGACACTGGTTTTAACTCAATCATTTTAGCTATGACATTAGCATGGGGAAAATAATAAACCATTATATAAGACTAGCAAAAAGGCCCATGCGTTGCAACGGGAGAAAAAACCCTCTCATATCTCTAGCTGGGTCAGTTCGACAAACTGTGCGTGCCCGGTTGGCAGGTTATGAGATCAAACCGTGCCATCGGCTATTTTATTTTTTGCCAGCTCTCCGGACGTGGGCCACAGTGCGCAGTCGGGTGGGCTTCCTCCGTTGGGCCAAAACGGGTGGCAAGTAACGAAACCAAATTGCGTACGTGAAATTAATTGAACCGGACCAGACAAAACCAAGAATATCACCTCCCTTTAATAGTAGGGTATAGAATAATACCGATCATCACCAAACAATAGTCGTGCTATCATAATAACACTACTGCATCAAACTAGTCCATGTACTCAAGTACTATTGTACGCTAAGCAATTCAAACATAACAAATGAAATAACATAAGCAATATTACTTAAATGATTTAAAGTATGAAATAAGCCATATTCAAGTTGGAAAATCATAGTTATTGGAATAACACCATGCAAATATTTGTGGTGGCTTGCCTTAGCACAGAGGAGGGTCACACTCCTCCTGGTTCTCCTCAAGGCAAGTTTCTCCTACTGAAAGTAAATAAAAGCAGCAAAAGAAAATATCAAGAACCATTCTGAAATTCACCAGAAATTCTAGACAGCAAGGGAAAATCTCAAATTGGGTGTGCTGCTAGAGTATTTCAATACGAAACCAATGAAAAAGAATCACGTCATTTGGACTTGTAGATTAGGAGTTAGAGCTGGTCAAAGTTGATGGTAAAATTAAATGAAATTTGAATAAACGGAAAAACTATGGGGTGACGTCGAAAGTGTATTAAGCAAATATGCCTCCACTCGTACCGCTTCGGGCGCGAGTGGAGAGACTGACAGCGGGGCCCGCATGTCGGGTTTTTATATGGGGAAGAGAAACAGAGGAGGGGCATCGGTCGCCGGTGGGCACGCCGGTGAGGAGGGCTCGGCGGCCGATCTGGGAGGGAGGGATGGAAGGAGGAGACTCGGGCACACCTGCTCGTACCCGTAGCAAGGCTGGAGCTGGTCGGAGTCACTCGGAAACAACGTCTCCAGCGGCGGCTGCGGGTGTGGTTCGCGGGAGATGAAGAGGACGACGAGAGCTAGTGACTCCAGGGGCTCCAGAGGAGTCGACTAGCACCAGTGAGTCACCAGGAAGTCGCCGGAGAAGAGAGCTAAGCTCGAGGGGCACTGCAGAGGTGGGTAGCGACCGGAGGGGATCACCGGTGAGCTCAGGAAGGGGACGGCGGCCCGAGGCCTGCCCTGCCGGGCTACGGTTATCTACGATGTTGTGGAGGCTCAGCGAGTGTGGTGGGATGCTCGGAGAGGTAAGGGATGGGCCGTATTCGGAGGGAATGGGGGTCTCGGGCTCCGTCGGAGAGCTCTGGAAGCGGGCACCGCGATGAGGGGCGTCAGAGAGAGAGGGGGAAAGCTCCAACGCTCACGTACCAATTGTAGGAGCACGAGGACGAGCACAGGACGCACTGGAGGGGGCCTGACTCGAGCACGAGCGCACTACGCCCTCTGGCATGGGGTGCTCGTGATCGCTGTGGCAGCTCCAGCATCGGCGAGCAGCCGGAAGGGGCCAAGTGTAACACCCACGATGCGGCTATATCTCCCACGTGTCGAGGCACGATTTAGAGGCATAACCGCATGGTGGTTTTGTCGCAAGAAGGGTCATCTTCACACAATTCCATGTACTGAATAAGAAAGGGATAAAGAGTTGGCTTACAATCGCCACTTCAAACAATACATGAATTAAACATACATCATCAGAGTAGAATCAAGGTCCGACTACGAAACCAAAATAAAAGAAGACAACCCCAAATGCTTGATCCCCGATCGTCCCAACTGGGCTCCACTACTGATCATCAGGAAACAAAACATAGAAACGATCAAAGGTCCTCCTCGAGCTCCCACTTGAGCCCGGTTGTGTCACCTGCACTGGTATCATCGGCACCTGCAACTGTTTTGGTAGAATCTGTGAGTCACGAGGACTCAGCAATCTCACACCCGCGAGATCAAGACTATTTAAGCTTATGGGCAGGAAATGGGTAATGAGGTGGAGTTGCAGCAAGCACTAAGCAAATATGGTGGCTAACATACGTAAATAAGAGCGAGAAGAGAAGCAACACAACGGTTGAGAAGCTAGAAGTGATCAAGAAGTGATCCTGAAGCTACTTACCTTCAAACATAACCCAAACCGTGTTCACTTCCCGGACTCTGCCGAATAGAGACCATCATGGCTACACACGCGGTTGATGTATTTTAATTAAGTCAAGTGTCAAGTTCTCTACAACCGGACATTAACAAATTCCCATCTGCCACATAACCGCGGGCACGGCTCTCGAAAGTTTATACCCTGCAGGGGTGTCCCAACTTAGCCCATCACAAGCTCTCACGGTCAACGAAGGATATTCCTTCTCCCAGAAAGACCCTGTCAGACACGGAATCCCGGTTACAAGACAATCCGACAATGGTAAAACAAGACCAGCAAAGCCGCCCAAATGTGCCGACAAATCCTGATAGGAGCTGCACATATCTCGTTCTCAGGGCCCACCGGATTGTCAAAACTTCCGGTAGGCCAGCCCAGAGTTGCCCCTGGTGGCCACCGGCGGCTGGCAGGTTGGACCAACACTCAGAGGAGCACTAGCCTGGGGGTTTAAAATAAAGATGACCCTCGAGTCTGCAGAACCCAAGGGAAAAGGCTTAGGTGGCAAATGTTAAAACCAAGGTTGGGCCTTGCTGGAGGAGTTTTATTCAAAGCGAATTGTCAAGGGGTTCCCATAACACCCAACCGCGTAAGGAACACAAAATCAAGGAACATAACACCGGTATGAGGGAAACTAGGGCGGCAAGAGTGGAACAAAACACCAGGCATAAGGCCGAGCATTCCACCCTTTACCAAGTATATAGATGTATTAATTAAATAGAGATATTGTGATATCCCAAAATATCCATGTCCCAACATGGAACCAACTTCATCTTCACCTGCAACTAGCAACGCTATGAGAGGGGTTGAGCAAAAGCGGTAACTTAGCCAAGCAACGGTTTGCTAGGAAAGGATGGTTAGAGGCTTGACATGGCAATATGGGAGGCATGATATAGCAAGTGGTAGGTAGCGCGGCATAGCAATAGAGCGAACAATTAGCAAGCAAAGATAGAAATGATTTCGTGGGTATGGTCATCTTGCCTGAAATCCCGCAAGGAAGAAGAACTAGTCCATGAAGTAGACAAACGGACATAGTCGAACGAATCCTCTCAACTCCGGAACGAAACCGAAGCTAGCGAGAGAAGCAAACCGGAAAGAAGCAAACAACATGGTAAACAACCATCACATACACATGGCATGACGCACAATCAAGTATGATGCATGTCCGGTTTAATGAGGCATGGCATGGCAAAGTGCACAAACAATACTACAAATTAAGTGGAGCTCAATATGCAACGAGTTGCATATTGATGAAACACCACATCACTTATTTAGTTCTCTCTTGTTTATGTACCCAACTATATTAAATGTTTTTAAACATAGCAAGGGGTGAAGCATAATAAAACTACCTATCTAGGCAATTTAAATGAGGCCGGAAACGACAAACAACAATTCCGGAAAATCCTCATATGCATATTTCGAATTAGCTACTGTTCTGCCATAAACCATATTTTAGAGTTTTTAAACATGCAAGATGAGTGCACCATGTTAAACAAGGCATTTTTTCACCCTATTTACGTATAAAGTTTATTAAAATCGGAGCTACGGTTAATTAGTTATGAAGTAAATCGTTTTAACATGGCATTTATACAAATTTAAACAAACATCAAGTTTAAACATTTTTAACATGTATGAAAGTAGCGTATTATGAAACTAGATGAAATTCTAAGCATTTTACATATTTAAAACATTTTAATCCGATGCACGGTTTGTGAGATATTAAATGCATGAAGATAAGGGTTTTTCTGTAAAACTGGAGTTCTCCGGATAATGCTAAAATCGCAGCAGCAGGGAAAAAAACAGAACGGGCTGAAACTAGTTGGCCCGTTAGTGCACAGGGGGATGGATCTTAGGCACCTGCTCACATTGGGCCAAAGGGCTGGCGGGGAAGCAGAGCGGCTGGGCTTGGAGCAGAAGCTGGGCCTTGACGCGGTGCAGCAGAAGCGGCCCAAGGCAAAGAGGCCACGCGCGCGAGACAATTGGTCAACGGGCACGGGCGCTGCTCGTTCGCTCGTTCAACTTGCATGGACGAAGCAGCATGGACGGGAGCGATGCGGGGACTTGGCGTAGGGAGGCCCGGCAGCGGGCACCCGAGGTGGATCCGGCAAGGTCTGACCGCGGAGGCGCGCCGGCGTCGAGGTGCGGCGACGACGCGAGATCCGGCTAGGACGCGGCTTGGAAGAGGCAGCGGCAAGCTCCGGCTCTGGTTCTCTGACGGAAAAAGGAAAGGAGACAGCGATGTGAGAGGGAGAAGAGAGAAGCGGGAAAAGAAGGAACGGGTGGCGCGGGGCTCATCTCCAGGTGGTTCTCGTCGGCGGAGGGAGCTCCGGTGGCGCTGCGGAACTTGCGGGAAAATGGGGCGAGGCAGAGGAGATCCCCTGGTGTCTCCCGCGACCCGGGGTCGAAGCGAGCCAAGGGAAGGAGCTCCTGGTGTGGGGCTCTGAGGACGGGCGAGCTGCGGGATGAGAGGCTGCAGGCACGGGGCTTCTGCTCGCCGGAGGCAGCGTGAAGCAGAGGACGATGGACGGCGGCTTGGTGGACAGGCGTGGTCGAAGGCGCACGGGTGGCGAGGCAGAGGAGGCTGCGGGTGCCTGGAGGTCGAGCAGAGGAGCTCGACGGGGCTGGATCGATGGGTGGATCAGGGAAGGTGGTTGGCTCGATGGGAAAAACAAGGAAGGAGGAGGCGGCTTCGGTTTGTGGAATTGGATCGTGATGAGATCCCGAGGAAGAAAGTGGCGGCGGCTGAGACAGGACTGATGGGACATCTCCCTAGATTTTAGGGTTGATCTATTTATAGAGCAAGTGGGCTAGGTTTAGGGGTATTTGGTCCCTCCGATCGTAATCGGACGGTTGAGAAATAAATAGGTAGGGAGTCCAAATAAGAAAATGGAGATATTTTATAGATGTTTGGGGATGATCCGGACTCAACGGACATGACTGTGCGGGCCGGGATCGGGAAGCATTCGGACGTGCGCGAGGTTGCGAAAGAGAGTCCATGGCTGTGCAAAGAGATAAGGTGCTCAAACAAGAGGGAAACGAGAACCCGGTTGGTCTCGAAACAGACAGCGAAGACAAGAAGGACACGACAACTACGAACGGATGCAAGTTTTAAAACATGACGACAACGGAGTGCCGATGCAATGCAAATGATGACATGAAGAAATGCAACAAACAAAAGTAAAACACACGACAGCAACGAAAAATATGGAAGGCGTCTGGAGCGTCGGTCTCGGGGCGTTACAACACTCCACCACTACAAGAGGATATCATCCCGAGATCTAGGATCGCACCAGTGAGAAGCGGGAGGGAAAGAGAAGAGGTAAAACTAAGTTGCTTCTTTGACAAAAGAGTGAAACCAAAGAACCTTGGGAGGTTAAACAATTTTGAGTAAAGAACATAACGGAGATGATCGAAGTTGAAAACACTCCGTTAGAAGAGAGGAACAAGGAACATTGCGAAAAAACTTGGGGTTGCAAAGACATGAATGAAGAGCTCCAGCGACAAGGAAGGACATGTAACCACTCCAGTTGAAATGGAATAAGCAAGGAATGAGAAGGAAAGAATGCAGGGAGCACTCCGGTAGAAAAGAGAAGCAAAACTTAATAAGTTGAAAGAACTTGAATGAGAGCACAACACTCCTCTTGAACGGAAAATCAAGGAAATGAACATGTTCTTGAGAAAACGAGATGATTGGTTGAAGAGAGCAACATCACAAGGCCTTCGGAAACAATGCATGATAGTTAGATAGTTGGAATGAATAGAACGAAGAATGAAACCAACATCTCCTACCATAAATGAATTTGAAAGAGCATCCTTACAAAGTAGGATTGAACGGAGTTGTTTGAAAAACAACAATGGTAAGAATAAGCTTGTTGTGGGCTTATGGAAACAACTCAAAACTTAGAGGTGAATACATGCCACTATGGAAAACAATTGATTGCTTGAGAGCAACACGGAGATGAAAACTCTTTCACCGAGAAGAGAAGGAGAAACTTGGATCATTAATAAGCACCATAATTAGCAACATTCCTTAGGGAAGGCTTTAGGTGAAATCTTTACCAAGATAACTCCAATGGAGGGATTGATAGGTTGAAACGATCTCCTTAACGAAGAGAAAATGATGGATTTAAAATATCTCATTCTCGACAACTTGAATCACAAAGGGAAATTGTCAATAATGACATAGCACCACCTCAAAAGATAAGATAGAAAGAATTGCACTTCGGAATGCAAGATGAAGAATGCTTGAACTCCTCAAAACAAAACATGTGTTAAGCACCCTGTTTAATTTTGAGTATAGCTTGGCGGATCATTACTTCGAGAGAAATCTTGAAAATAATAATTGAAGAATGAAAATAATCCTTGACGAACCACCATGTAGAGCCTCCATGAAGAACTCCGGTAAACAAAAGGATGATAGAAAGAAAGAGAAGTTGACAACACAAGCTGAAGCCTTGCAATGATTTAGATGGAGCTTCAGGACGATATAATGAGAAAACTTTGAACTCGGGAAAAGAAAAGATGAAGCATCTCGAGCCGAGAATGTGACATGATGAACAACTCTGGAAAGAAAAAACTAGATCACTTGGATGAAACAATAATAAGAATTACGTTATGCGTATCCTTCACCAATTTAAATTGGTGACAAGTAACAGATTTGGCATACTACTTATTCTCGTAGAAAGGATTGAAGAGAGATATTGCTCAACTTGGGAAGGTATTCAACGAACCACCGGTAGGATTGAAACAACGAGTACATTAATATGAGAACATAGGAAGAGGAATCTTGAACAAACCGCCGTAAGAACTTGAAACGCGCGAAGGAAAGAGCACGAATTACCAGGAAGAATTGGAAAATGAACGAAGATACTTGAGAGGATTTAGATACAAATGAACGAATAGATCACGAGCTGATTAGAGAATACTTGAATGATGCACCGGTAAGATTTGGAGAATGAGAGCTGAAAGCTGAGAATGAGGAATTATGAAATGATGGCCTTCGGAGGAAAGAAGTGGAAACAACTCATGAAATGCTCCGGATGGGTATGCAAAGAATTCTCGCAATAGAAAACAATTATGAGAGGATGGCATAAAGCTAGAACTATGAATCTTCAAGAGAACGGATATGATTTGGAGGAAACTCTTCCTCGGTCTTCAAAATACAAGAATGATGACGATAAACACCACCATGAATTGTTGAGGCACTCCGTAATGAAAATTAGAAAGGTTGAACCAACGATGAAAAGAATATGAAAGCGAACTTGGAGGATACATTTGACTTATGAGAAATCATTCTTATGTCAAACTTTGAAGGAATTTGGGAATCGCACCAGATAAATTAGAAGAGTCAGGTAAGATCCTGGAAAAGACCTGTGGGTTAGGGCCCACTCCAAAGAAACACCGTTGAACGATTGCTTACGAAGAGATAATGCACCGGTTGATTTGAACGTCTTGAATGAGGTAACAACCTCGAAAGAGCTTGAACGGGTCTTGAATGAAAAGACGAGCCTTCTGAGATATCTTCAGCACTCCGGAACAATTAAATAGCGAGAAGTGGATGATTAAGAGGTGCACCGGCATGAGAAAACATTTGAAACAAGGAAAGATATGATCAACAAAGCTTGAATTGAATCCACTGGAGAAGAAAAGAATGAAGAATGATAAACTTGAAGCTCCGTTAGTATCTTCCTGAGAATCACCGGATAAGAAAATTGACGAAAAAGAATGGAGAGACTTCACACAAATAAAAGGATACAAGATTGAGAAATCTAAGACCTTTAAGAAAAGGGTGGGAGGGTGGGAAAACAAAGGCACTTGGGATGGATGAAACGAACAACTTTGGGAAACTGAGAGGTTATCTTGCGAATGTTGAAATGATTGGATCCACTTGAAGAGAAGCACGCCGGTTGGAAAAGAGTAGACATGACAACCTCAGTGATCAAGAAGGATTAGCACTCCCATAGAAACATGAGAACACCGCTTAGAATAAGGTATGGAATCAACACTTGGCATTGAAGCAACTCGAATACCACAAAACAAAACAAAAACAAAGGATTTGGCTTGCAGAATAAGCCAGAAACAAACATATGATAGATCCCATATCGTATCATGTGTCTGTTGGAAAGATATTCAAGGAGCTACATGAATTCCCACTTATAAACTCCCGAAACTTTCTGGTTATGCAATCTGGTGTTGGGGATACAGGGGACGCAATATATCTCACCCAAACTAACAATCCCTAGATCCAGCTGTATCCATCCGTCAACACATAACCAAGAAAACCCCGGAAATGGTGTACCTCAACCTTTGAAAAGCATCCGTTATACGAGTTATGGCAATACTCCCAAACTCCCGCCCAGTACTGGGTGGCGTCGAGGTGATCTCACCAACAACTGCATAAAAGAGATTTTCGATGTCGGCGAAACTCAGGTATTCCAGAACTGCAACGATAAAATTGTGACGACAACACCTCGGAGCTCAACTCTCCGGGACACTGCCACAACCCCTAAATGTCAGGAGGCACCAAGAACAATGTTCTCGTCACAAAACCATCGAAACGATTCCAATATAACCGCGTGATCCAAAAAAACTACTGAAATTTGAGGAGAGGAAAGTCAAAACATCTACGTCAGGAGACCTCACCAGAGCGACGAAGGAACTGAGGAGTAAAAACAATCCTACTCTCCGATATATATAATCCTAAGACTCAAAACATTTTTTTCTAGACTCAACAACGTCAGCGATTCGATCAAGCCAGGGGCTCCTAAGTCGGGGATGGCTCCGATTACCAACTTTTAACACCCACGATGCGGTTATATCTCCCACGTGTCGAGGCACGATTTAGAGGCATAACCGCATGGTGGTTTTGTCACAAGAAGGGTCATCTTCACACAATCCCATGTACTGAATAAGAAAGGGATAAAGAGTTGGCTTACAATCGCCACTTCACACAATACATGAATTAAACATACATCATCAGAGTACAATCAAGGTCCGACTACGGAACCAAAATAAAAGAAGACAACCCCAAATGCTAGATCCCGGATCGTCCCAACTAGGCTCCACTACTGATCATCAGGAAATGAAACATAGAAACGATCGAAGGTCCTCCTCGAGCTCCCACTTGAGCCCGGTTGTGTCACCTGCACTGGTATCATCGGCACCTGCAACTGTTTTGGTAGAATCTGTGAGTCATGAGGACTCAGCAATCTCACACCCGCGAGATCAAGACTATTTAAGCTTATGGGAAGGAAAGGGGTCATGAGGTGGAGCTGCAGCAAGTACTAAGGAAATATGGTGGCTAACATACGCAAATAAGAGCGATAAGAGAAGCAATGCAGGGGTCGAGAAGCTAGAAGTGATCAAGAAGTGATCCTGAAGCTACTTATGTTCAAACATAACCCAAACCGTGTTCACTTCCCGGACTCCGCCGAAAAGAGACCATCACGGCTACACATGCGGTTGATGTATTTTAATTAAGTCAAGTGTCAAGTTCTCTACAACCGGACATTAACAAACTCCCATCTGCCACATAACCGCGGGCACGGCTCTCGAAAGTTTATACCCTGCAGGGGTGTCCCAACTTAGCCCATCAAAAGCTCTCACGGTCAACGAAGGATATTCAGACTCGGAATCTCGGTTACAAGACATTTCGACAATGGTAAAACAAGACCAGCAAAGCCGCCCGAATGTGCCAACAAATCCTGATAGGAGCTGCACATATCTCGTTCTCAGGGCACACCGGATTGTCCAAACTTCCGGTAGGCCAGCCCAGAGTTGCCCCTGGTGGCCACCGGCGGCTGACAGGTTGGACCAACACTCAGAGGAGCACTGGCCCGGGGGTTTAAAATAAAGATGACCCTTGAGTCTGCAGAACCCAAGGGAAAAGGCTTAGGTGGCAAATGTTAAAACCAAGGTTGGGCCTTGCTGGAGGAGTTTTATTCCAAGCAAACTGTCAAGGGGTTCCCATAACACCCAACCGCGTAAGGGATGCAAAATCAAGGAACATAACACCGGTATGAGGGAAACTAGGGCGGCAAGAGTGGAACAAAACACCAGGCATAAGGCCGAGGCTTCCACCCTTTACCAAGTATATAGATGCATTAATTAAATGGAGATATTGTGATATCCCAAAATATCCATGTTCCAACATGGAACCAACTTCATCTTCACCTGCAACTAGCAACGCTATGAGAGGGGTTGAGCAAAAACGGTAACTTAGCCAAGCAACGGTTTGCTACGAAAGGATGGTTAGAGGCTTGACATGGCAATATGGGAGGCATGATATAGCAAGTGGTAGGTAGCGCGGCATAGCAATAGAGCGAACAACTAGCAAGCAAAGATAGAAGTGATTTCATGGGTATGGTCATCTTGCCTGAAACCCCGCAAGGAAGAAGAACGAGTCCATGAAGAAGACAAACGGACGTAGTCGAACGAATCCTCAAAACTCCGGAACGAAACCGAAGCTAGCGAGAGAAGCAAACCGGAAAGAAGCAAACAACATGGTAAACAACCATCACATACACATGGCATGATGCACAATCAAGTATGATGCATGTCTGGTTTAATGAGGCATGGCATGGCAAAGTGCACAAACAATACTACAAATTAAGTGGAGCTCAATATGCAACGAGTTGCATATTAACGGAACACCACATCACTTATTTAGTTCTCTCTTGTTTATGTACCCAACTATATTAAATGTTTTTAAACATAGCAAGGGGTGAAGCATAATAAAACTACCTATCTAGGCAATTTAAATGAGGCCGGAAATGACAAACAACAATTCCGGAAAATCCTCATATGCATATTTCGAATTTGCTACTGTTCTGCCATAAACCATATTTTAGAGTTGCTAAACATGCAGGATGAGTGCACCATGGTAAACTAGGCATTTTTCCACCCCATTTACATATAAAGTTTATTAAAATCGGAGCTACGGTTAATTAGTTGTGAAATAAATCATTTTAACATGGCATTTGTACAAATTTAAACGAACAGCAAGTTTAAACATTTTTAACATGGATGAAAGTAGCATATTATGAAACTAGATGAAATTCTAAGCATTTTACATATTTAAGACATTTTAATCCGATCCACGGTTTGTGAGATATTAAATGCATGAACATAAGGGTTTTTCTGTAAAACTGCAGTTCTCCGGATAATGCTAAAATCGCGGCAGCAGGGGAAAAAAACAGAACAGGCTGAAACTAGCTGGCCCGTTAGTGCACAGGGGGATGGATCTTAGGCGGCTGCTCACATTGGGCCAAAGGGATGGCGGAGAAGCAGAGCGGCTGGGCTTGGAGTAGAAGCTGGGCCTTGACGCGGTGCAGCAGAAGCGGCCCAAGGCGAAGAGGCCACGCGCGCGAGACGACAGGTCAACGGGCACAGGCGCTGCTCGTGCGCTCGTTCACCTTGCGTGGACGAAGCAGCATGGACGGCAGCGATGCGGGGACTTGGCGCAGGGAAGCCCGACAGCGGGCACCCGAGGTTGATCCGGCGAGGTCTGACCGCGGAGGCGCGCCGGCGTCGAGGTGTGGCGGCGATGCGAGATCTAGCTAGGACGCGGCTTGGACGAGGCAGCGGCAAGCTCCGGCTCTGGTTCTCTGACGGAAAAAGGAAATGAGACAGCGATGTGAGAGGGAGAAGAGAGAAGCGGGAAAACAAGGAACGGGCGACGCGTGGCTCATCTGCAGGTGGTTCTCGTCGGCGGAGGGAGCTCAGGTTGCGCTGCGGAACTTGCGGGCGAACGGGGCGAGGCAGAGGAGATCCCCTGGTGTCTCCCGCGACCCGGGGTCAAAGCGAGCCAAGGGAAGGAGCTGCTAGCATGGGGCTCTGAGGACGGGCGAGCTGCGGGATGAGAGGCTGCAGGCGCGGGGCTTCTGCTCGCCAGAGGCAGCGTGAAGCAGAGGATGACGGACGACGGCTTGGTGGACAGGGTGGTCGAAGGCGCACGGGTGGCGAGGCAGAGGAGGCTGCGGGTGCCTGGAGGTCGAGCAGAGGAGCTCGACGGGGCTGGATCGATGGGTGGATCAGAGAAGGTGGTTGGTGGAATTGGATCGTGATGAGATCCCGAGGAAGAAAGTGGCGGCGGAGGAGACGGGACTGATGGGACATCTCCCTAGATTTTAGGGTTGATCTATTTATAGAGCAAGTGGGCTAGGTTTAGGGGTATTTGGTCCCTCCGATCATAATCGGACGGTTGAGAAATAAATAGGTAGGGAGTCCAAATAAGTAAACGGAGATATTTTATAGATGTTTGGGGATGATCCGGACTCAACGGACATGACTGTGCGGGCCGGGATCGGGAAGCATTCAGACGTGCGCGAGGTTGCGAAAGAGAGTCCATGGTTGTGCAAAGAGATAAGGTGCTCAAACAAGAGGGAAACGAGAACCCGGTTGGTCTCGAAACGGACAGCGAAGACAAGAAGGACACGACAACTACGAACGGATGCAAGTTTGAAAACATGACGACAATGGAGTGTCGATGCAATGCAAATGATGACATGAAGAAATGCAACAAACAAAAGTAAAACACACGACAGCAATGAAAAATATGGAAGGCGTCTGGAGTGTTGGTCTTGGGGCGTTACACCAAGGGTGATGGGGCGAGGGTGGTGGCGCGGTGCGGCAGGCTGGGCGCGGCGCTGAGACGGGCACGCGCTGAACAGAGGCTCGGGCGCAGCGCAGATCGCGTCGATGGCATGCTAGAGCCCGTGCCCTCACGCGGTCACCGCGTGCACTGTGCCAACATGGTGCCCAGGCGATGCCAAACAGTGTCTGGGCTGTCGACCGTGCAGTGTTTAGTCTAGGAGAGGAAATGGCACACTGCCGAGGTGAGTAGATGGCTCAACGCAGTGACTGCAAGTTTCTGGACAGTATCTTGTGCACTGTGTTTGGAGAGGTTCTAGAAGGAGTTTAGGGCTGATCTCTTGGGTTTAAGGTTTACTTAGGAGGGTAATGAAGCTCATGAAAAATCAGCTCCATGGGATCAAGGAAAAATACAATTCCTTTGTAAAGTGCATTTTCTGGGCAGAATACAAATGATTTTCCTTAGAAAAATTGAGTCATATGATCACATGATATTTTTGCATAAGGTGATGAGGCACTTTCGAAAGGGTGTGTGGGAATTTTCTCAAATTTTTAGAGGCAAGAAACATAAGGGTTGCTTTGGAGTGAAAGTTAAAATATTCCATTTTCAAGGTGAAATGAATATTTTCCTTAGAGAAAAATATTCGAAAGCAATACGATGACGAGTGAGAAGTCAAGAGAGGTTGTGCGAGGTGAGGGGAGTCACTTGGGTGAAAATCAAAACAGTGCCCAAGTGCTAAGTCCAAATGAATTTACTCAAAACTCATTTTAAAAGCAAAAGACAATGAAAGTCATGATGGCAAAAACCAGGGTGTCACAAATCTCCCCCTCTTAGGATGAATCTCGTCCTCAAGATTCGGTTGCTTGGGAAAACAATTATGGATAGGACGCTCTCAAAAAGTCTTCTCTTTCCTAGGTTGCTTCTTCCTCGATGTGATGCTCCCACTGTACCTTATAAAATTTAATCACCTTACTGTGAGTGACTCTTTCCATTTCTTCCAATATTCGGAATGGTTTCTCCTCATAGGTTAAATCCTTAGCAAGCTCTATCTCTGCCATATCAGTCCTTTTCTCGGATGGCGAGATACACCTTCTCAACTGTGAGACATGGAACACATCATGCACTTCTGACAGTTCCGGTGGTAGTTCCAACTAGTAAGCCAGTGTACCAACTCTGGACATAACTGGGAATGGGCCAATATATCTAGGTGCAAGCTTTCCTCGGGTCTGGAACCTCTTGACTCCTTTCATGGGTGTGTCTCGGAGGTAAACATAATCTCCGGGTTCGAAACTGATCTGCCGGTGCTTGGAGTCATAGTAGCTCTTTTGTCAGGACTTTGCCACTTGTAGTCTATCTCGGATATCTTTGACTTGTTTTTTAGCCTCCATCATTAAGTCGGTTCCAAAAACGCGGCTATCTCCGTTTTGAGACCAGTTTACCAGAGTGCGGCACTTATGGTCATACAGAGCTTCATAGGGTGACATCTTGAGGCTGGTCTGGAAACTATTGTTGTAGGATAACTCAGCATAAGGTAGACAGTCTTCCCACTTGGGTCCTTGGACCAGAGCACATGGTCGGAGCATATCTTCAATTATTTGATTTACTCGCTCAGTCTGCCCGTCTGTCTGAGGGTGATAAGCCATGTTGTACTTTAGCGCGGTCCCCAAAGCTTGATGGAGATTTGACCAGAATGCCGAGGTAAAGAGAGAACCTCGGTCGGAAGTGATAGTTCTTAGTACTCCATGTAAACTGACGATTCTGGACACATATAGCTGTGCGAGTTGATCGGCTCAGTAGGTGGTCTGTATGGGAATGAAGTGAGCTACCTTCGTCAACATATCCACCACAACCCATACTGCATCATTGCCTCGGTGAGTCTTTGGCAGGCCTGTGATGAAATCCATGCAGACATCGTCCCACTTCCATTGTGGAATGGGTAAAGGTTGGAGAAGTCCGGCGGGTTTCTGATGTTCCGCCTTCACCTTGTTACATATGTCACAACAAGCGACAAAATAGGAGATGTCTTTCTTCATTACATCCCACCAAAATATCTGTTGAAGCTCTTCGTACATCTTGGTACCTCCTGGGTGAATCGAGTATGAAGATTCGTGCGGTTCTACCAAGATCTTCCTTCTCAGGTCTGCTTGTTCTGGTACGCAAATCCGACCTCGAAACCTTAGAGTACCTTGCTCATCCCTCGAGAAATCCTGGGTCTTGCCTACTTGCATACGCTCGACATGGTGTTACAGGACGGAGTCATCCAGCTGGGCCATGCGGATTTCTTCCTTGAGGGTAGGGATGACTTCCAACATATTGACGAGCTCAGCCTCAACAATAACCAGGTTAAGCTGAGCGATCTCTTCTTGGAGCTCGGGAGGCAAGGACTCCATCAAGGCATTCGGGTTGGCAAGCTTGCAACTGAGGGCATCGGCAACCACATTGGCCTTGCCGGGATGGTAGTTTATTCCAAGATCCTAATCCTTGACCAATTCGAGCCATCTTCGTTGTCGGAGATTCAAGTCCGGTTGGGTGAATATATACTTGAGACTCTTGTGGTCGGTAAATATCTGACACCTTTTGCAACGAGGTTGTGCCTCCAAATCTTCAACGCGTGCACAACTGCGGCTAGTTCCAAATCATGCGTTGGGTAGTTCCCTTCGTGGGGTCATAGATATCTGGATGCGTAGGCTACAACCTTGCCATCTTGCATGAGCACATATCCAATACCTCTCCTGGATGCGTCACACACTCTGCAGAGGTTAGCACACTGTACCCACACCACGGAATCCATGCCTTCAAACTCCCATTCGGGTGGACCAACGACATTCCGATAGAACCAACCCATTGTCATGACACTCTCCCGGCCACTCCGACCAACTCCCCTTCGGGCTAAGTCCTGGGTGGCCCCGATGTTAACTCGTGACATCCAACGGCCACCTTCGTGGCAAAACATAAATGGTCCCAAACGGGGACATGGTACCATAACAACAACGAGCACACAAGGTTATGTCTGCTTACCGGGCCAGGGTACAGCACGCCCATAACCTTCTCTCATTGGAGGAACCGACCAGAGGCATGACAATGGACCGAATAAGGGCCTTCCCATAAAGGCAAATGTGGTTGCACTGGGAAGCTCGATTCGCTGGCACCATGACTAAATCATCATTATGTTCAAGTTAAGTTATCATGAGGTTTAACTTCAAAATTAAAGAACTCGAGTCATAGTATGCCATGAACATGCAACTATATCCACATATCATTGAAATGAAACGGATCAACATCATAGAATCATTATGCATGCACTACTAATCATTTAGAGACACTGGTTTTAACTCAATCATTTTAGCTATGACATTAGCATGGTGAAAATAATGAACCATTATATGAGAACAATACCGATCATCACCAAATCAAATTCATGCTATCAAAATAACACTACTGCATCAAACTAGTCCATGCACTCAAGTACTATAGTACGGTAAGCAATTCAAGCATACCAAATGAAGTAACATAATCAATATTAATCAAATGATTTAATGCATGAAATAAGCCATATTCAAGTTGGAAAATCATAGTTATTAAAATGACACCAAGCAAATATTTGTGGTGGCTTGCCTTAGCACAGAGGAGGGTCACATTCCTCCTGGTTCTCCTCATGGCAAGTTTCTCCTTCTGAAAATAAATAAAAGCAACAAAAGAAAATATCAAGAACCATTCTGAAATTCACCAAAAATTCAATACAGCAAGGAAAAATCTAAAATTTGGTGTGTTGATAGAGTATTTCAATACAAAACGAATGCAAAAAGAATCAACTCATTTGGACTTGTAGATTAGGAGTTAGAGCTGGTCAAAGTTGCTGGCCAAATTAAATGAAATTTGAATAAACAGAAAAACCAGGGGGTGACGTCGAACGCGTATTCAGTGAATACGCCTCCACTCGTACCGCTTCGGGCGCGAGTGGATAGACTGACAGCGGGCCCCGCCCATCAGGTTTTATAGGGGGGAAGAGAAACAAAGGAGGGGCGGCGGTCGCCGGGCGGCACGCCGGTGAGGAGGGCTCGACGGCCGATCTGGGAGGGAGGGATGGAAGGAGGAGACTATGGCACACCTGCTCGTACCCGTAGCAAGGCAGGAGGTGGTCGGAGTCGCTCGGAAACAACGTCTCCAGCGGCGGCTGCGGGTGAGGTTCGCTGGAGATGAAGAGGAGTGAGAGCTAGCGACTCAAGGGGCTCCAGAGGGGGCGGCTAGCACCAGTTAGTCACCAGGAAGTCGCCGGAGAAGAGATCCGAGATCGAGGGGCACTGGAGAGGTCGGGAGGGACAGGAGGGGATCGCCGGCGAGCACGGGAAGGGGACGGCGGCCAGAGGCCTGCCCTGCCAGGCTGTGGCTATCTATGGTGTTGTGGAGGTTGAGCAAGTGTGGTGGGATGCTCGGACAGGCAAGGTACATATATATAGGCGGAGGGAATGGGGGTCCCGGGCTCCGCCGGAGAGCTTTGGAAGCAGCGCACGGCAACGAGAGGCACCGGAGAGAGAGGGGGAAAGCTCCAGCGCTCACGCGGCAACTGTAGGAGGACGAGGACGAGCACATGGCACACGAGAGGGGGCCTGACTCGAGCACGGGTGCACTGTGCCCTCTGGCGCGGGGTGCTCGTGATCGCTGCGGCGGCTCCGGCGTCAGCAAGCGGCAGGGAAGGGTCAAGGGTGAAGGGGCGAGGGTGGTGGCGTGGTGCAGTAGGCTGGGCGCGGCGCTGAGACGGACACGCGCGGAACAGAGGCTCTGGTGTAGCGCAGAGCCTGTCGATGGCATGCCAGAGCCCGTGTCCTCACGCGGTCACTGCATGCACTGTGCCAACATGGTGCCCAGGCGATGCCAAACCATGTTTGAGCTGTCAACCGTGCAGTGTTTAGTCTAGGAGAGGAGATGGCACAGTGCTAGGGTGAGTAGATGGCACAAGGCAGTTACTGCAAGTTTCTCGACAATACATTTGTGCACTGTGTTTGGAGAGGTTCTAGAAGGAGTTTAGGGCTGATATCTTGGGGTTAAGGTTTACTTAGGAGGGTAATGAAGCTCAAGAAAAATCAGCTCCATGGGATCAAGGAAAAATACACTTTCTTTGTAAAGTGCATTTTCTGGGCAGAATGCAAATGATTTTCCCTAGCAAACTTGGGTCACATGACTGATACGTCTCCAACGTATCTATAATTTTTGATTGTTCCATGCTGTTATATAATCATTCTTGGATGTTTTACAATCATTTTACAATCATTTTATATCATTTTTTGGGACTAACCTATTGACATAGTGCCCAGTGCCAGTTGATGTTTTTTGCTTGTATTTGACTTCGTATAAATTAAATACCAAACGGAATCCAAATGCAGCGAATTTTTTTGGTGATTTTTCTGGACAAGAAGACACTTGTTGGGCCAAGAAAGTACTTTTTTTGACTATACACAGTTGGGCCAAGAAAGTACTTGAGGGGAGCTCCGACGGGAGCACAACCCATCGGGGCGTGCCTGGGGGCCCAGGCGAGCCCAGGTGAGTTGTGCCCACCTTGGTGGTCTCCCGCACTGCCTCTTTGCTCTATAAATACCCCAATGTTCCAGAAACCCTAGGGGAGTCGACGAAAATCAATTCCAGCCACCGCAAGTTCTAGAACCACCAGATCCAATAAAGACACAATCACGGAGGGGTTCATCAATCTCATTGGTGCCTCTCCGATGTTGCGTGATTAGTTTATTGTAGACCTACGGGTCCGTAGTTAGTAGCTAGATGGATTCCTCTCTCTCTTTTGATTCTTGGTCTCTCGGATATCTATTTGATGTAACTCTTTTTGCGGTCTGTTTGTTGGGATCCGATGAACTTTGAGTTTATGATCAGATCAATATTTTTATCCATGAAAGTTTTGAGTCTTTTGATCTCTTATATGCATGATTACTTATAGCCTCATATTTCTTCTTCTAATCTTTGGTTTAGTTAGGCCGACTAGATCGATTTTTCTTGCCATGGGAAGAGGTGCTTTGTGATGGGTTTGATCTTACGATGCTTGATCCCAGTGACAGAAGGGGAACCAACACGTTTGTATGTATTATTGCTATTAAGGATAACAAGATGGGGTCTATTTCTACATAAATAGATCTTGTCTACATCATGTCATCGGTCCAGCAAGATCTATTTATCCATGCTACTACAATTTTACCTATCTTTTTACCCATGAGGGATTGACAACCCCCCTCTTACGTGGGGTTGCAATTATTTGTTCTTTGTGTTGGGGAACGTAGCATAAATTCAAAATTTTCTACGCATCACCAAGATCAATCTATGGAGTTTACTAGCAATGAGAGGGAAGGAGTGCATCTACATACCCTTGTAGATCGCGAGCGGAAGCGTTCAAGAGAACGGGGTTGATGGAGTCGTACTCGTCGTGATCCAAATCACCGATGATCCTAGCGCCGAACGGACGGCACCTCCGCGTTCAACACACGTACGGAGCATCGATGTCCTCTCCTTCTTGATCCAGCAAGGGGGGAGGAGAGGTTGATGGAGATCCAGCAGCTCGACGGCGTGGTGGTGGAAGTAGCGGGATTCCAACAGGGCTTCGCCAAGCGCTGCGGGAGGAGGGAGATGTGTCACGAGAGGGAGAGGGAGGCGCCAGGGCTTAGGTTTCGCTGCCCTCCCTCCCCCCCACTATATATAGGGCCAAGGGAGAGGGGGGCGCAGCCTTGGCCCTTCCTCCAAGGAAGGGTGCGGCCAGGGAGGAGTCCATCCTCCCCAAGGCACCTCGGAGGTGCCTTCCCCCTTTAGGACTCTTCCTTTCCCTTATCTCTTGGCGCATGGGCCTCTTGGGGATGGTGCCCTTGGCCCATATAGGCCAAGGCGCACACCCCTACAGCCCATGTGGCCCCCCGGGGCTGGTGGACCCCCGGACCCCTTTCGGCATTCCCGGTACAATACCGATAATGCGCGAAACTTTTCCGGCGACCAAAATAAGACTTCCCATATATAAATCTTTACCTCCGGACCATTCCGGAACTCCTCGTGATGTCCGGGATCTCATCCGGGACTCCGAACAACTTTCGGGTTACCGCATACTAATATCTCTACAACCCTAGCGTCACCGAACCTTAAGTGTGTAGACCCTACGGGTTCGGGAGACACGCAGACATGACCGAGACGACTCTCCGGTCAATAACCAACAGCGGGATCTGGATACCCATGTTGGCTCCCACACGCTCCTCGATGATCTCATCGGATGAACCACGATGTCGAGGATTGAATCAATCACGTATGCAATTCCCTTTGTCTATCGGTATGTTACTTGCCCGAGATTCGATCGTCAGTATCCCGATACCTTGTTCAATCTCGTTACCGGCAAGTCTCTTTACTCGTTCCGTAACACATCATCCCGTGATCAACTCCTTTGTCACATTGTGCACATTATGATGATGTCCTACCGAGTGGGCCCAGAGATACCTCTCCGTTTACACAGAGTGACAAATCCCAGTCTCGATTCGTGCCAACCCAACAGACACTTTCAGAGATACCTGTAGTGCACCTTTATAGCCACCAAGTTGCGTTGTGACGTTTGGTAAACCCAAAGCATTCCTACGGTATCCGGGAGTTGCACAATCTCATGGTCTAAGGAAATGATACTTGACGTTAGAAAAGCTCTTAGCAAACGAACTACACGATCTTGTGCTAGGCTTAGGATTGGGTCTTGTCCATCACATCATTCTCCTAATGATGTGATCCCGTTATCAACGACATCCAATGTCCATGGTCAGGAAACCGTAACCATCTATTGATCAACGAGCTAGTCAACTAGAGGCTTACTAGGGACATGGTGTTGTCTATGTATCCACACATGTATCTGAGTTTCCTATCAATACAATTCTAGCATGGATAATAAACAATTATCATGAACAAGGAAATATAATAATAACCAATTTATTATTGCCTCTAGGGCATATTTCCAACAGTCTCCCACTTGCACTAGAGTCAATGATCTAGTTCACATCACCATGTGATTAACACTCATAGGTCACATCACCATGTGACCAACATCCAAGAGTTTACTAGAGTCAACAATCTAGTTCACATCACTATGTGATTAACACTCAATGAGTTCTGGTTTGATCATGTTATGCTTGTGAGAGAGGTTATTAGTCAACGGGTCTGAACCTTTCAGATCCGTGTGTGCTTTACGAATATTATGTCATCTTGTGGATGCTACCACGCGCTACTTGGAGCCATTTCAAATAACTGCTCTACTATACGAATCCGGTTTACTACTCAGAGTCATCCGGATTAGTGTCAAAGTTCGCATCGACATAACCCTTTACGACGAACTCCTTTTCACCTCCATAATCGAGAAAATTTCTTAGTCCACTAGATACTAAGGATAAGTTCGACCGCTGTCATGTGATCCATTCCCGGATCACTATGGTACCCCTTGACCAACTCATGGCAAGGCACACTTCATGTGCGGTACACAGCATAGCATACTGTAGAGCCTACGTCTAAAGCATAGGGGACGACCTTCGTCCTTTCTCTCTCTTCTGCTGTGGTCAGGTCTTGAGTCTTACTCAATACTCACACCTTGTAACACAGCCAAGAACTCCTTCTTTGCTGATCTATTTTGAACTCTTTCAAAATCATGTCAAGATGTGCGTTCTTTGAAAGTATCATCTGGCATCTTGATCTATCTCTATAGATCTTGATGCCCAATATGTAAGCAGCTTTATCTAGGTCTTCCTTTGAAAAACTCCTTTCAAACAACCCTTTATGCTTTCCAGAAATTTTACATCATTTCGGATCAACAATATGTCATTCACATATACTTATCAGAAATGTTGTAGCGCTCCCACTCACTTTATTGTAAATACAAGTTTCTAACAAACTTTGTATAAACCCAAAAACTTTGATCACTCCATCAAAGCGTATATTCTGACTCCGAGATGCTTGCTCTAGTCCATGGAAGGATCGCTGGAGCTAGCATACCTTTTAGCATCCTTAGGATCGACAAAACCTTTCTGATTGTATCACATACAACCTTTCCTTACGAAAACTGGTAAGGAAACTTGTTTGGACATCCATCTGCCAGATTTCATAAATGCAGCTAATGCTAACATGATTCCGACGGACTTTAGCATCGCTACGGATGAGAAAATCTCATCGTAGTCAACTCCTTGAACTTGTGGAAATACTCTTTGCCACAAGTCGAGCTTCATAGACGGTAACATTACCGTCCACGTCCGTCTTCTTCTCAAAGATCCATTTATCTCGGATTTCATGGCTTCTAACCATTTGTCGGAATATGGGCCCACCATCGCTTCTCCATAGCTCGTAGGTTCAGTATTGTCCAACAACATGATATCTCAGACAGGATCACGTACCACTCTGAAGTAGCACGCATCCTCGTCGTCCTACGAGGTTTGGTGGTGACTTGATCCGAAGTTTCATGATCACTATCATAAGCTTCCACTTCAATTGGTGTAGGTGCCACAGGAACAACTTCCTGTGCCCTGCTACACACTAGTTGAAGTGACGGTTCAATAACCTTATCAATTCTCCACCATCCTCCCACTCAATTCTTTCGAGAGAAACTTTTCCTCGAGAAAGGACCTGTTTCTAGAAGCAATTACTTTTGCTTCTAGATCTGAAATAGGAGGTATACCCAACTGTTTTTGGGTATTCTATGAAGACGCATTTATCCGCTTTGGGTTCGAGCTTATCAGCCTGAAACTTTTTCACATAAGCATCGTAGCCCCAAACTTTTAAGAAACAACAACTTAGGTTTCTCTAAACGGTGTCGTCTCAACGGAATTGCGTGGTGCCCTATTTAAAGTGAATGCGGTTATCTCTAATGCCTAACCCATAAACGATAGTGGTAATTCGATAAGAAACATCATGGTATGCACCATATCCAATAGGGTGCAGTTATGATGTTCGGACACACCATCACACTATGGTGTTCCAGGCGGTATTAATTGTGAAACACTTTCCACAATGTCTTAATTGTGTGCCAAACTCGTAACTCAGATACTCATGTCTATGATCATATCACAGACATTTTATCCTCTTGTCACGACGATCTTCAACTTCACTCTGAAATTACTTGAACCTTTCAATAATTCAGACTTGTGTTTCATCAAGTAAATACACTCAGCATCTACTCAAATCATCTGTGAAGTTAGAACTTAATGATACCCACTGCATGCCTCAGTACTCATTGGACTGCACACATCA